>NC_091471.1:153368525-153968525 GCF_036971445.1 Narcine bancroftii
AATGACTGCATCCAACATTTTCTGGTATTCATTCAGATTTATAGTTTTATTTACTCTTCAGGAAGAAAGATGCAGCTTAGCAGGTTAACGATAAATGTTGGCTTCACTACTATTTACTAATTCGCATTTGATTAAAGACATCTTTTCATTTTTCTGAAATCTGCTATTCTGGGGCAGTTTCTGTCCCACCATTTTAGTCCCTCACTGAGTATGCAATACATCAAAGAAAAGACTGTTACAAGGCTTGATCAAGGGTCCTGATCCGAAAACATAGACTGACCTATTACCTCAATGGGTGCTGCCTGACCTGCTGAGACTCTCCAGCTTATCCTTATATGCTCATAACTCAAAACAAGGTGCTTCAGCTCCAAATCTGAAGAGGAACCCAGTTTTGGAATTGGAATGTTATTCCATTACCATCCTGACTGGCTACTTCATTAGGTTTCTACACAGGGCTTACCGCCAAGACAAGTTTCAATTTGAAAACAATATATCTGCTTGGGTTCCGTTTTCTAGTCACTGTCTATGAATAGTGCAAGAGATGTTCCCATGGACATCTGTAATTCTTGTATTTCTCTATTGTTATTCCCAGACAATGCAGCCCAAGGGAAACATTACTATTACATATTCCTTTATTAAAAAAGAGCCAAATGCTTTCATGTGCAAATTTTAAAGTATTTATGGCTATTTCTGGGCAAGAAACTAACAAAATTTGCAAACTAAAATAAGAAAAGGAAGCCATGAATAGTTTTTTTTTTAACGAGAAACACAACGGCAGCATGCTTAGAGTAGTGTTTAGCACATTACTATTGCAGGGCCATCATTCTGGGTTCAGATCCAGCACTGTCCACTAGGAGTTTGTTCGTTTTCTCTGAGTCTGTGTGGTTTTCTTCGAGGTGCTCCAGTTTCCTCCCTCATTCCAAAGATATACAGGGTTAGTCGGTTAATTAGACACAAGCGTATATTTGGTGGCAAGGGCTTGTAGGTTAGAAGGGCCCTTCGGCTCCGAATCATGGGTCCTCTACCGGCACCACCTACGGCTCCTAGAACGCTTCCACCAGCGTTGTCTCCGCTCCATCCTCAACATCCATTGGAGCGCTTACATCCCTAACGTTGAAGTACTCGAGATGGCAGAGGTCGACAGCATCGAGTCCACGCTGCTGAAGATCCAGCTGCGCTGGATGGGTCACGTCTCCAGAATGGAGGACCATCGCCTTCCCAAGATCGTGTTATATGGCGAGCTCTCCACTGGCCACCGTGACAGAGGTGCACCAAAGAAAAGGTACAAGGACTGCCTAAAGAAATCTCTTGGTGCCTGCCACATTGACCACTGCCAGTGGGCTGATAACGCCTCAAACCGTGCATCTTGGCGCCTCACAGTTTGGCGGGCAGCAACCTCCTTTGAAGAAGACCGCAGAGCCCACCTCACTGACAAAAGGCAAAGGAGGAAAAACCCAACACCCAACCCCAATCAACCAATTTTCCCCTGCAACCGCTGCAATCGTGTCTGCCTGTCCCGCATCGGACTTGTCAGCCACAAACGAGCCTGCAGCTGACATGGACTTTTTACCCCCTCCATAAATCTTCGTCCGCGAAGCCAAGCCAAAGAAGAATCGCAAAATTAAAAGAAATAACAAAATCTTTCGAGGTTTGAAATTAAACATCAGGTGGGAAAGTGACTTTAACAAGTAAACAAACTCTATACTGGCAATGCTCTGAATTTCCCTTAATAGGATTTTCCCCATAATAGGATTGTGTCCTGTATTGGGAGTGCATATTGGAATCAAATAAAAATCTGAATCTTCAATCTCTAAAGAACTGACTGAGGCTGATAAGCAGATGTACCCTTCTCTCTCCATTCATCTATGCTTGTGATCAGATCTTTGAGTCATGATGTGAAGATAAGTGAATCCAAACTGTACAGTGGTTTCTGATGTGACATAAAAGAACCTTTATTGTAAGGGAAATCCTATTCATCATGGAAATTAGTAAATCTGTTGAGCTTCAGAAAATTGATTTTCTTTAGAGGAATCTATTCGTGCAATTTCCTTGAAACTTCAATAAACTGATTGTTTAACTGTCTACATTTCCTTTCAAGTGTTTTGCTTTGGGATTTTTCTTGTTGAAAGTGCAGTTTGATCAGCATGACAGATAGTAAATATACTCATGCAAAAGAAAATATTTATTTTGATGCAGTAAGCAGTCTGTTTACAATGTACAAATTTATTTATTGTAGTTTTAACCATAACTCTACAAAACTATTTGCCATACAACTATTCATGTATCTAAAGTTGGAATCTGACATTGGAATAGTTATTTATAAGTGTCGTGTGAAGCCTTTTTCAAAGGCAGATGGTAATGTGGGGAATAGAACCATTTCAGTCACCCATTATTGCACACTGTGGTCAGATCCAATGGACATAAATTGAATGCATCATCCTGAACCTCTAGAGCACACATGTCAAACTCAGGCCCTTGGGCCAAATTTGGCCCGTGATATAATTATATTTGGCCCGCAAGATCATATCAAAAATGTATTAGAGCTGGCCCGCAGGCCGCTGCGCCAGTATAGCGCATGCACAGCTAATACTACAAATCCCAGAATGCTTTGCAAATGCGTTGGCGTCAGCCCGCTAATCGCCCCCACCTCCTCTCTTTACTTGCATTAGCATCTGCGACCTGTCGCCCAACTCACATGTAATAAACCCCTTACGAAAAATGGCCAAACGAAAGACAGAAAGCAGGACCTTTCAAGACAGGTGGGAGACAGACTATATGTTCATCATTTTAAAAGACAAACCTGTTTGTCATTGAAGCAAGTTGTTATTCTTTTGACTTGTTGACTTGTGAAAAAAAACATTTAAAAGGAGCTTAAAGTCTATAGAGAAATATTATTTATTGAATATTTTATTTCTCATTTGTTAATGCTTCTTCTGGAAAGACTTTAACCAAAACTATTATTAAACATTTATTTTAATAAGAAAAAGTTTAACATTACATATGTTGAAAGAAGAGAAAACATGCAGATGTTGTTGAAAATTTTCAATAAATATTTAGTTTGGCCCACGACTTAGTCCAAGTTTTTAATTTTGGCCCTCTGTGAATTTGAGTTGACACCCCTGCTCTAGAGCATACCTCCAGTTGTGCCAAGGCAACAATTTTTAACTTGAAAATTTCCAGTATTTCACTCACTGCACGACATACTTATGGATCTTCAACTTAATTGACATCATTTGACATTGCTTGTTTTTGTTTGCACTTTTAGAGTTGGGTCTGCTTTTTTTTAAATCTTGGAATGCTGAGTGCAAATCTGGTATAGCCCCCAATTCAGAAGTGTCAATGCTTGTCCTTTCAATGTTTCATGTTTGCTGGCAATGTTTTACCAATTTCTGGAATACAGTACCAGAACAATTAATGAGTGAAACTATAGCTGAAGTAAATTGTGAAAAAAGTTAGCCTCCTCCAAAAGTTGCTCCCTAATGCTCTCCCCTTGTATTAAGAAGAGAAAACACTGGTAAATTTAATACTAATATTTATTGGCACCAGGTAGAGTTTTGTGAGGATGCAATGGTTAAGGTTTTAGAAATACTGCAACTGGAGCTCCAGTGATTCAGGTTCAATCCCAAGCTTTGGTGCAGTCTGTGTGGAATTGAGATATAGGCGATAGCTGTATGTCCTTAATAGATATCTTTAGGCCAAATATGGAATAGTGAGTGCCGTTTTGGCCATTGAATTATAGGAAGGACATCAACAAAATAGAGAGAGAGCAGAAAAGACTTACAGGAATGTTGTCTGGGTTTCAGGGTTTGACCAACAGGGAAAGGTTAAACAGGCTAGGACTTGAATTCCTGGAGTGTAAAAGATTGAGGCGTGATTTGATAGAGGAATTTAAAATTATGAAGGGGCAGATAAAGTCAACGTGGACAGGTTTTTTCTATTGAGAGTGGGCGAGATTCAAACAAGAGGACATGGGTTGAGATCGAAGGCGGAAAAGTTTAGGGGAAACATGGGGGTGTAATGGAAGATTCTAACCGTGTTTTTTACTTTTGAAGCCTTTGCTTCTGGAAGGCTGAGAACCTGCTTGTTTTTTAGAATCAGCAGACATAAGCTAAATTCCACCGAGGGGCCAGAGATGCGGTTATCTGATGAAAGGACATCTGTGTACCAAGACCATTTAATCTTCCTGCTTGTTTTGGTCACAGACTGTCAGAGGCCTAGCCTTGATGCAAAATAAACCATTGTATTCAAAGTGATAAGCTGAAAATTATGTTATTCGATAGAAGCCTAGCATGCTAGCTTGCTCGCTTATCTTTCTTGCTGTGCTGGGAATAGGTGCTTGGGTAAGCAGTTTTTGGGTATTATAAGCCATGGTCCCGCTGCTGAAGTTTGAGACTCTCCGAGAGGTGGCAACATCTCTCAGCAAGAAGAAGAACTTCTAGAGTCCTGCCAACATCCCGGTCGGGGGAGGTGGAGAAGTTGCTACCGGTGCCCTGACAACCTACTACAAGTGTTCAGTCGTTGCCTCGCTTCGGCAGTTGGGACTAGTCCAGGCGTTGATAAGTATAGTTGGGAAAGGCTTGCATGTTGTAGTTTGAAATCAACTTTTGAATTTGCAATAAACGTTTGTATAAACTGAACTGCTCTTGGCGTGTGTGTCTATTTTCTTTCGGTAGCTCAAACAATGTGACCAATCTAAAATGAAGAAAGTGAGAGGTACAAGTTTACCCAAGACAGGGGGGAAATTTTTTTATTCAGAGGGTGGTGGGTGTGTGGAATGAACTTCCAGCCAAAGTGGTAAATGCAGGCTCGATTTTAATATTTAAGGAAAAGTTGGCTAGGTAAATGGACAAGAGGGGTATGGAAGGTTATGGGTTGGGTGCTGATCATTGAGACTAAGTGGGAGAATGTGTTTGGCATGGACTAGAAGGGCTGAACTGGCCTGTTTCTGTGCTGTAATTATTGTATGGTTATATATGGTTACCTGACGATGTGTGGTATAAATGTTATTTCATTAATTGAAGTAAAATTACATTTTTCATACAGAGTAATTGACCTACTCACAAGAAATATGTCCAGATTTTAATCTTTTGTGTTCTGGTGAAAAAGATTTGGTAAAAGGTCATTCACATGGTTTAGCCTGACACTCCTTGCTAAAACAACATCACAGCTTCTGGGTGCAGTGTACAGAGATGCTGCAGGAACTCAGCAGGTCATACAGCATCCCCAAAGAAGGGCTCAGGCCCGAAACATCGACTGCCTATTGATTTCCATGGATGCTGCATGACCCACTGAGTTCCTCCAGCATGTTTGTGCACTGCACTAGTTCCCCAGTGTCCACAGACTGGTTGTTTACCACTCACAGCTTCTGAGGATTTGATTTTGCGCTAATGATGAAACGAAGGCCAGAGAAATGCAAGAACCACAAATACTGGAACCTCAGGTCAATAAAGGGAAGCTGGAAGGGATTCAGCAGGTCAGCCAGAATCCATGGAAAGAAATGGTCCATGTTTTGCTTCGAGACTTACCTTTCCTCTTCATGGATGCTGTGTATCCCATTGAGTCCCTCCAGCTTCTCTGTTCACTGCAACTAAGGCTGATTGAGTATAAGCAGAATGTGTATATCTGTTTCACCTTCATAATAATGGATACAATGTTTTCATCATTATAGAACTGAGCTCTGTCAACAGAGACACTTCCCTGAACCACTCCCTCATGATTATGGACCTTGACCATATCCCGAGGCATTCTCTGCACATGTCCTTTATGCATTCAGATAGCTTGAGCACATCATGTATTTTTTGGTGCACTTATTTCAGGATCTAAGGAAATCATGCCTTCAGCATTGCAGCGAAGTATTGAATTTACCACCTTAAAAGACTGCTTAGTAACCCAACCTTGTTTATCGGCCACTATGCGGGGCAAAATATCTGAGCAGATGTTTTCCTGCAGGTTCTTGTTTGAGTTACATTGATGAAGCACATTAACTATTTGAGTGTGATTTACCCATAAATGTTCTTGTGGGTGTTAGAACAGAGGCTCAGTGTTTAAATTGGAAGCTGAGAAAGAAAGCATTTGTTCTCAGTACAGAAGAACAAATTGCCTTTAATAGGTTTAGCTGTAAGGCAGGGAAATCTCATTTCATTTCAACACTTTGAAGAACTAACAGTTCACCAGAAATCACAGTGTCAAACATTGACTACTTTGGTGTGGTATTTAGTTCAAAGTAAATAATTTCTGAGTTTTCATAGTCCTTTCATCTGGTTTAAAACGAGAATTAAATAATTTGCAGTTGATGGACGTCTTCCTCACCAGTTCCATCAGAATGCCATTTGAAGAGGAAACTGAATTGTAATTAGGTGCTAAAGATATGGGGTGCAATATATAATTCTGTGGTCACATTTATTTGCCATATACACAGTGCTCTCCATAATGTTTAGGACAAAGACACTTTTTTTCCCTTTATTTGGCCTGGGCACCACAGTTTTAAATTTGTAATCAAATAATTCACATATAATTAAAATGCACATTCCAGATTTTATTCAAGGTTATTTGTATATACATATTTCAGTTTGACCCTGCAGCATATTTTATATATATCCTCCTCATATCAGGGCACCATAATCTTTGAGACATTTGGCTTCACAGGTGTTTGTGAGTACTCAGGTATATTTAATTGCTTCATTGGTGCAGCTATAACAGAGCTAGGCTTGCTTCTAAGCTTTTGATCATCTTTGGGGTCTGTAGTTGCCTTTTTTCAACATGAGGACCAGATCTGTGTCAATGAAAGTCAAAGAAGCCATAATGAATGAGGCTGATGAACAAGAATAAAACAATATGAGAAATCGCCCAGCTTTAGGATTACCAAAATCAACAAGTTGGAACACCTGGTGACAGAAGAATCTCATCCTAATGAAGAAAAATCTTCAAATGGACAGATCAGAAACACTCTTCAGGAGGCAGGTGTAGATGCGTTAATGATGAGTGTCCACAGAAGACTTCAAGAACAGAAATGGAGAGGCTACACTATAAGATTAAAACCACTAGTTAGTCACGGAAACATGATGGCCAGATTACAATTTGCCAAGAAATATTTACAAGAGCCTGCAGAATTCTGGAAAAAGGTTTTGTGGACAGATGAGACCAAGATTAACCTATAGCAGAGGGATGGCAAGAACAAAATGTGGAGGCAGAAAGGATTGGCCAAGATCCAAAGCATACCACCTCATCTGTGAAACATGGTGGTGGGGGTGTGATGGCCTGGGCATGTCTGGCTGCCACAGGTACTGGTGCACTTAACTTCATTGATGATGTAACTGCTGACGTCAGGAGAAAAATGAATAGAAACATATTATCTGCTTAAGTTTAAACAAATGCCTCCAAACTCATTGGTCAGTGCTTCATCCTATACCAAGACAATGATCCCAGACATACTGCTAAAGCAACAAAGGTAAAAACTGTAAAAATCTGGAATGACCAAGTCAGTCACCTGATCTAAATCTAATTGAACATGCCTTCCATATGTTGAAGAGAAAATTTAAGGGGACAAACACCCAAAACAAGCAAGAGCTGAAGTTGGCCGCAGAAGAGGCCTAGCAGAACATCACTAGAGTAGATACTCAGCACATGGTGATGTCTATGAATCATAGACTTCAACCAGTTATTGCATGCAAGGGAGACGCAACAAAGTACTAAACATGACCACCTTAATATACATACCATTGCAACATCACAAATATCATGGTGCCCTGAACTGAGGGGACTATGCATAAAGAGTGCTGTAATTTCTACATGGTCAAACCAAAATGTACACAAATACCCTTGAATAAAATCTGAAATGTGCATTTTAATCTTGTGAATTATTTGATTACAAATTTAAAACTGTGGAGCACAGGGGCAAATAAAGGAAAAATGTGTCTTTATGCAGGGTACTTACTGTATGATGAAAGATTAAAGAGGGCCAAAGCATTCACTAAAATGTTACAATGATAATATCAGAGTTTGCATTTAATTTTGTGTATTTCATGGTCTTTCTGTGATTAGATGAAACTGCAAATAAATCCATCATTTACAATGCCAATGCATCAGCTTGTGTCCTTTTTTGTTATAATTGTCCCTGCCTTCACCACTTATTCTGGCAGTTTGTTCCATCTACCCAGGTGTGAAAATCTTCCCCTCAGGTCCTTATTAAAACTTTCCCCCTTTCACCTTGAAACCAAATGCTATCTTGTTTTAGACTTACCTACCCTTGAGAAAAGTGACTTTTCACCTTATTTATTTCTTTGATGATTTTATGTTCCTCTATAAAATCGTCCATCAGCCTACTACACCCCCAGGGGGGGAAACATCCCAGCCAATCCAGCTTCTCCTTGTAACTCAAGCCCTCCTGTCCAAGTGAATCTTTTTTACATCCTTTTTAGTTCCAAGACATCCCTCCAATAGCAAGGTGATGAGAACTGCAGTATTTCATACGTGGCATCAGTAATGTCTAGTACAGTTAGGATACTTCTTGATCATCAAAATTAACCTTCCCTGATGAGCATTTTGCATGTGTCTACAGCTAATTTTGTTTGGTGGCACAAGTGACTACAAATGCTGAATCTGGAACAAAGTACCCGCAGGTCAAGCAACAACAAAGATTGAGCAGCTTCATGAAATGAGTTTAAAGGTGACATGCCATGAAATGGCTGAAGGTATTTGAAGTTCATTTAATCATGAACAAGGAGGAATGAGGCCTTGCACTGTCATTCCATGCAAGTTCTCCATTGATTCCTTCCCGCTGAATGATTTGATGTGTTGGCCTTTTGAAGTTGAATGAAGGAAAATTTCCAATTATAAAGGCTGCTTTTCATGGCAGCATTCTAAAAAGAATGGACTCCCAAAAAGATTCCGATCTCGAAGTTAGCTCTGGACGGGCACGGCTGACATTCCAGTGGTTTTGCATCCATTTCAAGGAAGTCAAAGGTCACTCTCAGGTATGCCCAACAATGTGCACAACCTAGATGTTAAAATGTTATGAATAGTACACATTTGTCTGACTTATAACAGAATTTCTGCCAGTATCGAATGTCAATTTCAAGCAAGTTTACATACAAATCTTTTGCAGCTGTTTAACTGAAGTTTTAGATTGCTAAATCATCAGTAAATGACTGCTGATGAGGTATAAATCAAACTACAAGCAACAGGATCTATAAACTTCACGCCTGTCTTTCTTGCTCTAATCCACACCTTACTCTCTACACATCCTCTCTGTTTTCTACCTGTCTAGTTTTCGTTTCGTTCTCTTCTTCCTTTCCTTCTCTCTTCCTACTTTGATCATGTTCTGTCTGTTATGTTTCCTGCTTTATGGGATCAATAGAGAAACTGAGCCAATAAACATTGAGTGTATTCAGCTCATCATAGGTGACAATTGGTGAAGCAACTATATAAAATACGTCAATCTAAGAATCGCCCTCAGCATGGGAATGTTGAGTTGTTTTTACAATGCCTGTGGAAGTTCTCAATCAATGGAAGTAGCTGCTAAAATTCAAAAAAGTGTTGGTTTTGTGCAATAATACTGATTATATTCAAACTCTTTGCATGTGTCCTGAAATATTTTAAGAAAAATTTCTCCCTGTAACTGTGCCAATTCTTCTTTTTGTCAACCAGCAGACTTATGGCACGAGTTTGTTATACCAACCAAAGATGCAATGGAAGTTTAGTTCTACTTCCATTAAAGGCTTTCTTTACAGGAAATGACATTCACAGTTTATTTATTTCAATTAAGTTTTTTGAGAAAACCCTCAAAGAAACCAATAGGTCAAGGGCATTTGTATACATCTTTCCTGCCTCGTTCTACTCTGTGTTATTTTCATATTAATTGGTTTATCTACTGATAATTCCAAATGATTTAAATAATATCAATCCTTCTTTATCAATCTTTTTATTTGTTTTTTGAGAAAATAATAATATCAAAGTGATATGATATAAAGTCCAGGTAAAAGTAAATTAAAATTAAAGATAATAAACAACGATAAACAAGATACGTATGATCCATGTTGTTGATAAAAAAAGGAAAAGAGAAAAAAAACCCTATAACGAATGTAATTTCTAAGCCCAACCTATTATCTGAGCAATTACAATCAAAACCACGTGTCAACAACTAATTTCAATACTAATAGTTCAAAAAAATGAAGAAAAAGAAATAAAGATTCTTAATAAAAAGCAAAAATAATTGATCTATAAATGTTGAAATTAATTGAAAAAAGAATGTTTTATTTTACTCGTCTCAGTAATGTTTTTTTAGACTGCAATGCCCGGAAAATTGCGGAAAAAATTAACATAATTACTGTCCATGTGGTTGTTCACACTGGACGCCTGTACCCGAGGGCAACAGTCCTGGGGGTTAGACATGCAGTAGAGTGGATGATCGTTAATGAATTTTTCTGGTAGGATTTATATTGCAGGCTTCCTCCAAAAAGTTGTAGGGGTCCTGCAGGATAAATCGTGGTGCAGGAATTTACTCAAAATTCCTGACATTCCTTTATAGACTGCCCATGTAGCGGCAAAATTCCTTGATTTTGTTGATACATGTTTGCGGTCTAAAACCCATATTTTAGATCATGAGCACCTAATTTTCTCTAGAGAGAGGGACACCATCAAATTTAAATAAATTTAAATGAATTTAAATAAAGGGAATTATGATGGTATGAGACGGGAGTTGAGTAAGATTGATTGGGTGGTGTTTATGGGGGAGTTGACTGTGGATAGACAATGGAAAGCATTCACAGATCTAATGGAGAAATTGCAAAAATCGTTTTGGCATAAGGTGACTCAACCGTGGATAAGAAGGGAAATTAGAGACAGCATTAGGTCCAAAGAGAGAGCATATCAATTGGCCAAAAAAAGTACCAAATCCGAAGACTGGGAGCAGTTCAAGATGCACCAAAGGAGGACAAAGGGATTAATCAAGAGAGCAAAAAATAAATTACGAAAGTAAGCTTGCGGTAAATATAAACACCGACTGCAAAAGCTTTTATAAATATGTCAAGAGGAAAAGACTGGTGAAATTCAGAGTAGGTCCCTTGCAGTCGCAATCAGGGGAATATATAATGGGGAATAAGGAAATGGCAGACCAATTAAATTCTTACTTTAGTTCTGTTTTTACAAGAGAGGATACAAATAACCTCCCAAGGATGTTGGGAAACATAGAGACTAATGCAAGGGAGGAACTGAAAGAAATCAGTATCTCTAAGGACATGATCTTGGGGAAATTGATGGGAGTGAAGGCAGATAAATCCCAAGGGCCTGATAGTCTACATCCTAGGGTACTTAAGGAAGTGGCCATTCAGATAGCAGATGCTTTAAGAATTATTTTCCAGAACTCGATAGACTCAGGATCAGTACCCATGAATTGGAGGGTAGCTAATGTTACCCCACTATTTAAAAAGGGGGGTAGAGAAAAAGCAGGGAATTATAGGCCGGTGAGCCTTACATCAGTAGTGGGCAAAATGATGGAATCCATTATTAAGGATGTAATAGCAGAGCATATGACTAGCAGAGAAGGGATCGGATGGAGTCAACATGGATTTACAAAAGGTAAATCGTGCTTGACAAATCTATTGGAATTCTTTGAGATGGTGACAGGTAAAATAGATGGGGGAGAGCCAGTGGATGTGGACTTCCAAAAGGCCTTCGATAAGGTCCTGCATAAATGACTGGCATGCAAAATCAAGGCTCATAGGATTGGGGAAAAGGTATTGATGTGGATTGAGAACTGGCTGGCAGGTAGAAGACAGAAAATTGGGATAAATGGCTCGTTTTCTGAGTGGCAGGCGGAGACCAGTGGGGTGCCACAGGGATCTGTACTGGGACCCCAGCTGTTCACAATTTACATTAATGATCTGGATGAGGGGATTGGATGTAATATTTCCAAATTTGCAGATGACACTAAGCAGGAGGGGTTGTGTGCACGGACGAGGGGGTCAGGAAGCTCCAGTGTGATTTGGATAAATTGAGGGACTGGGCAGATACATGGCAAATGCACGACAATGTGGATAAATGTGAGGTTATCCACTTTGGTAATACAAACCGGAGGGCAGATTACTATTTGAATGGCAATAGATTGGGAGATGGGGAAGTGCAGAGAGACCTAGGGATTCTTGTGCACCAATCACTGAAGGCAAGCATGCAGGTACAGCAGGCGGTTAAAAAGGCAAATGGTATGTTTGCCTTCATATCAAGAGGGTTTGAGTATAGGAACAAGGATACCTTACTGCAGCTGTACAGGGCCTTGGTGAGACACCACCTGGAGTATTGTGTGCAGTTTTGGTCACCTTATCTAAGGAAGGATGTTCTTGCAATGGAGGGAGTGCAGAGGCGATTCACCAGGCTGATACCTGGAATGGCAGGAATGACTTATGAGGAAAGATTGCGCAAATTGGGATTGTACTCGCTGGAGTTTAGAAGATTGAGAGGGGATCTCATTGAGACATATAAAATTCAGGCAGGACTGGACAGAATGGATGCAGATGGGATGTTTCCAATGATGGGAAAATCCAGAACCCGGGGCCATGGTTTGAGGATAATAGGCAAACCATTTAGGACCGAGATGAGGAGGAATTTCTTTACCCAGAGGGTGGTGAATCTGTGGAATTCATTGCCATAGAGGGCAGTAGTGGCAGGTTCATTAAATCTATTTAAGAGGGAATTAGATATATTTCTTCAGTATAAGGGTATTAAAGGTTACGGAGAGAAGGTGGGGATGAGGTACTGAACTTTAAGATCAGCCATGATCTCGTTGAATGGCGGAGCAGGCTCGAAGGGTTGAATGACCTACTCCTGCTCCTATCTTCTATGTTTCTATGTTAAATCCAATAACCATTGTGTTTGCGTGAGAGGGACAACATCTTTCCATTGCAGCAAAATTAGCCTTCTAGCAATCAGGGAAACAAAAGCAACTATATGTTTTTGAATTTGATATATAGCACAGTAACAGTCCCTTCCGGCCCCAAATGCACCCAATTAACCTACAACCCGTACATGTTGAACTGTGGGAGGAAACTGGAGCACCCGAAGGAAACTCATGCAGACACAGGGATAATGTACAATCTGCTTACAGACAGAGCCGGATTCCAACCTGTGTTGTGTTAACCACTACACTAACTGTGCCACACTGTGAATTATCTATGAAGAAACCAGGCAGGACATAGTTATTCATATTCCTTTAACCTGTTTTTTTTTCCCCATGGCTCTGAGACCAGTTAAACATATTACTGATAATATTGCCTGGTAAAGGAGTCAAAATTAAGTCAAGAAGAAACCATGCTGGTTTATATGCACATTGGTCTGAACTGCTTTTATAGCTCTACAGTATTAACTGATCTTGGGGTCCAATTGCCCACCAAACCAGCCCAATTGACAGGCATTGACATTAAACTTCAGCACCCATATCTAATACAATTCATCCAAAAAGGAGATTGACTAGATAAAAAGATTAATTCTCTGGCTGTTTTGAAAGATCTATCTCTTGTTGCTTTAAATCCCATGAGTTTGAGTGTGATCTTGTCTCAGCTACGTGCTAACCTCGTACACCATACCTCAATATTTCAATTTGAAAATCGACCTGATTATTAGTGATCTATGACATCAAATGATCAGAAAAGCTCACTGGGAAGGATGAGGTCTGCTATATGGCTTCAGCGCTCGAATGAACTTTGGAGAACCTTCTGACGTTGGAAAACCTAGGACTGAAACTGCATTGTTCCTACTCCAAATGAATATTTATGCCCCCACATCCACCCACCCACTCCATGGATCCAATTTATGACATAATTTGTCCTTCCTGTAGTCTACTCACTAACCCACTACCTCCACTTCAGCCTCTGACCATATATAATATGGGGAGAGTGGTGGGCAAGGAGGGGCTGCTTGTTCACAGAGATGAATAGAAAGAGAGTGAAAGGTTGTCATTGACATTATCTGTTAACCCAGTGACACTTTTAACATTTATTTGTGTTGTGCAAACATGTATTGCAGTGGGAAAAAAACTTTTCAACCACAGGCAATAAACCATTAGATCACCACGGGAAGAGAAGGATGAAAATTCTGCCCCCTGGTGACTGAATATAGTATAGCAATGTCCTTTCTCTTCAGGGGCCTGACAAGAATTTGAGCTGAGTTTATTAAATTAAATTTTAATAACGAAATAGTTTTAAATGTGCTGAGCATGGTTCGCAAATGCTTACAGGCATCCAAGAGGACCAAAAGAAAAAAATATACAAATTTCTTTTTGATAACAAGAAAGTCTGTAGATGCGGAGCTCAAAACATTGGTTACCCGTTACTTCCTATGGATGCTGCATGACCTGCTAAGTTTCTCCAAAATTTTTGTGTATTCCATAGATTTCTTGAAGTTTGTTCTTGAGTCCTGGCTCTGCCTCAGTTGAATTGGGCAGAAGGAGAGAATGAGAGAATACTGCACACATGATGGATAAGATGTTGAAATGGTATGTGAGGAGGGAATCAACATCAAGACATGAATGCATTCACATCCTCGTCGTTGAGTAGGCAAATGGTATTTGGGAAGGGTACTTCTCAGAGTGAAGTCCAAATCATTGAATGGGAAATAGAAAGCTTCCTGGTAAAGTTCTCCTCTCTCCTCCATCTTGTGGGCAACTTTGAGCCTTTGACCAAGTCCATTAAGAAGTATCCAGGTAAAAGAGGGATGATGAGGCTAGGAAATAGTAGCACTCAAGTCAAAACCAATGAAACGTTTATGCCAATGCCTTCTTTAGCTTGGGTCCACTGTTGCTCAACATATACAGTACCCTCCAAAATGTTTGGGACAAAGACACTTTTTTCCATTATTTGCACCTGTGCTCCACAGTTTTATATTTGTAATCAAACAATTCACATGTGATTAAAGAGGACATTTCATATTTTATTCTAGGTTATTTGTATACATTTTGGTTTAACCATGTGTAAATTACAGCACTTTTTATTCATAGTTCCCCCAAATTATGATGCAAGTATAAAGCAGTTGGAGACATCACACAAACCTTAGGATTACCAAAATCAACTGTTTAGAAAATCATTAAGAAGAAAGAACGTATTGGTGAATTCAATATCATAAAGGGACCGATAGGCCAAGGAAGACCTTCACTGATGATGCAGATGAATTCTCATCAATAATGAAGAAAATTCCCCAAACTTCTGTCTGACAGATCAGAAACACTCTTCAGGAGACAGGTGTGGATGTGTCAATGAATACTGTTTACAGAATGACTTCATGAACAGAAATATAGAAGGAACAAAGGAAGATGCAAACCATTAGTTAGCCACAGATTAGAGTTTTCCAAAAAGTATTTAAGAGGCTGCAGGATTTTGGTAAAAGGTCTTGTGAACAGATGAGACCAAGATTAACCTGCATCAGAGTGATGGCAAGAGCAAAGTGTGGCGGCATAAAGGAACAGCCCAAGATCTAGATCAGGCCACCTCATCTGTGAAACATAGTGGTGGGAGTGTTATGGCCTTGGCATTTATGGTTGCACAGGTAATGGCGCACTTATCTTCATTGATGATATAACTTCTGATAGCAGTAGCCAAATGAATTCTGAGGTGGAAAGAATCTTATCTGCTCAAATTCAAGCAAATGCCTCCAAATTCATTGCACAGTGCTTCATCCTACACCAAGACAATGATTCCAAACATACTGCAAAACGAACAAAGGAGTTTTTCAAAGCTAAAAACTGGAACAATTCTTGAATGGCCATCAATCACCCGATCTAAATCCAATTGAGCATGCCTTCCACATGCTGAAGAGAAAACATAGGTGGACAAGCCCTTGCAACAAGCAGGAGCTGAAGATAGCTGTAGTAGAGGCCTGGAATAGCATCACCAGAGAAGATACTCAGCACCTGGTGATGCCTATGAATCACACAATTCAAGCAGTTATTGCATGCATCAAAGAACTAAACATGACTATTTCATTAAACATACCATTGCTATGTCCCAAATATTATGGTGCCCTGATATGAGGGGATTATGAATATAAAGTGCTGTAATTTCTACATGGTCAAACCAAAATCTATACAAATAACCTTGAATAAAATCTGGTATGCACTCTTTAATCACATGTGAATTGTCTGATTACAAATTTAAAACTGTGGAGCACAGGGGCAAATAAAGGAAAAAAGTGTCTTTGTCCCAAATATTATGGAGGGCACTGTAAATTAGCTTCTGCAATCAGGTTGAACTGGCCTCCGAGACCAATGTCAATCACAGGGCCACATTCTTTGGGGACTGATTTTCCGGAGGTGCAGCAAAGCTGGTTGGCTGTGTACAGTAAATAGCCAAACTGGTATTGTGGTAACAGCACTCCGTCAATTACATATTCGCTGCTCTTGATGTTGCTGTGGCCAGCACAGTGCTGGCTCTTGACCTACTTCTGGAAGTCACCTGAGCTGTCCTCCATTTGATGTGGAAATATTAAGTTGTTAATGTCTCAGAGATGTGACATATAAATCTCCAGAGAAAGAGAAGAATGAGTGTGTCTGATGGAGCTCTCGTCCCAATGGTCATGATTGCGTCAAACTGTTTATTGAGAAGCCAATCATTGCATCTGCTGGAATCCACAGGCAACAGAAGCTGTGGAGAATCAGTGGGTTTGGCAGCATCCATGGTGTGAAATGGTCAGTCAACAGTTTAGGTTGGGACCCTTTATCAAACCTAGGAACACAAACATTAAATGCTTCTATGTGCTGGAGTTCCACTCATCCTTGTTGCTGTGAAGGATGGACCAGGCCCTATTGCCAAGGTGAATTTTGTCCATCATATGTAGAATCCTTTTGACCAAAATCCATCTAAAGGTGGTTTTCATAGGCTGTCCTCAAGCCTTGCGCAAAAATGATGGTGGTTCCTATTTTTTATATTTTATTTAAGTTTTAAGCAAATACAGAATATAGGACTCAATTAATATAATAACACTAATACATTGAATATAAAATCGTAGAAAAACATTCATAAGGTCCAAAAAAAACGGAGAGTTCCTCTTCCTCAAATTCGAAAGAAAAGGGGACAAACAGCAGGGCAGAGAGGGAGAAAAAAAGCAACAGGAACAAGGTTCGACATCTCAGAGTCACATCATTTTTAAAGTATTACACTTCAAATAAGGAGTATACTAACTGACAAATATCAAAATAAATAATACAATCTGGGCATTTTAAGTAATTTAAATAAGGTTTATTGGGTAATTTCCAGAGCAGCAGATTGTCAAATTCATTTGGCAGAATTTACAAATGCTGAGTTATGGGGAAAGGTTAAATAGGTTAGAACGCTATTCCCTGGAGTATCAGAGGATGAGGGGAGATTTTATAGAGGTGTACAAAATTATTCCCCTGCTATATTTCTCTGATCATCGTGAGATCAATTGGGCATAACAGATGGCTAGGTTTTTTACATTAGTGCAGGGTTCTACAAAGTCATTGATATTGACTCCTGGAGTGGATGGGACTATCCACAGAGTCGATAAATGCCTGGGGCTCAAAACGGGGCTGATAAAAAGCTGGGGGCGGGGGGGGGGGGGCAAGTCAATTGAACTTCTGGGGTCAAAAGCTGATATTCGTATAAGAAATAAAAATACAACTTGTTGATGCACATTTCTGATTTATATATTAGTTTTTATTGTCTATTTTATATCCTGTTTACTGAAACATAATGATAATAATATAGTTGGAATAATTTATTATTAGTTGGAATCACAAGACAAGGGACTGTTGTAATACCTGTTTCCACATTGAATGAATTGACTTGGATTTTCTTTACTCATATGCTCTGATTTTTTAAAATGCATAATAAACCTATTAACTGTATTGTAGTCTTGTAACATTTTAAAACCTTTTTAGCTTAGCTTTAGTTTCATATACGTACAAGAACCTAGGTTGTGGCAATGCTAGGCTGAGTATCCCGGCCACATCATTTCCTGTCCAATGGCGCCAACTTGTCCAGTGCATACTCAACACCCATGGCTATCAGAGTGGTGTCAGTGAACTGATAGCTGTGCATTTACTGTGTAAATTTACGACTAAACTCACCAACCTCCAACCAAAGCAGGGTTGGGTATGCAGTTTCCCTCATTAGTGCATATGGAAATTGCACGATTATTTATTTATTGATTTAGTGAACATGCCTGGAGGTCGATGAAGGATCAAGGATTCCATGAAGGAGTCGATGGTCTAAAAAGTTTTAGATAGTAACTGAACCTCAAAGAAATCAGTTGGCTATAAAACGCTTCAGGCATTCCATCTATCATGGGAAGTACTATTGTTGCAAATCTTTCTTTCACATGGAGCATGAAGCATCATGGATGGCAGTGTTACGTACCTGTCCTCGGATTAAGATGCTGAGTGTGACAAAGACTGCAGAATGAGTGTAGCGGTAATTATAGCACCAACTACTCGGGTTTGAATCCGGTGCTTCACGTACGTTCTCCCCATGCGTGTGCGAGTTTCCACTGGGTGCTCCAGTCTGCTCCCACATTCCAAAGATGCACAGGGTTGGTAGATCAATTGGTCACGTGAGTGTATATGGGCAGCATGGGCTCATGGGCCAGAAGGACCTGTTACCGTGCTGCATGTCTTAAAAATGTTTAAATTAAATAAATGAAAGAAAGGATATCAGGTTGCGTTTCCCTGTGGCTGCGAGGAACTGATGCAGCTTGGAGCTTGGGACACATTATAGTCTTTGTCATTCCTAGCCACAGATGACAGGTGGGTAAGAGAGAAAACATTTCTGCAAGATAAAGCCTATCGTCACTGTGAGGTGAATAAAACTGACAGAGAGGTATCATGTTACAAAAGCGGGCTTCGCACCAAATTCAGACACGTCAGAAATCTAGGGCAGAGATGACAGTTCGTATTTTATGTGCAACAGTGTCCTTGGTAACAGCAGGGTGGACTAAGAAAAACTCTTAGAATTTGATGACCTAGTGTAGCAAGAATCATTGCTGTTCCACTGGCTTAGGGGAGGTCAAGGTCTGTAGAGTTAAAATGAAAGTGCAGACATGCAATCTTCATTTTATCTTTGGATCTAATCCTACCTACCTGGAGCCGTAATTGCATCCTTCTGGCTGCATAGCCATACATGGGTAACAGTCAAGCAAGTAAATCAGAGTGATGATGTTAGCAGCTGCCAGACCCCAGTCCATCTTGCTCCAAACTCCAACCTGTGCTTTACTCACAGGCAGCTCCTTTGAAATCAATTCTCTCTCAGAAATTCTATTCCTCTCAGTGTGCATGACAGTTGTGCCTTACTCAATACAAAGGACTTGGACAAATGTTATATTTAAAATTCTGACTTTGTTTATTGAGGAAAAGAGCTTGCAAAATGATGTAACAATTTCCCATTTGATAAAGTATTACTGACAGCCTTATCTTGAGATACTTATTAATTGCAATTCTGTTTTAACAACTGGTGCAATTCCATTGCTTTACAAATGGGGAACTGTTGGCACTTAATCATTTGTAATACTGTAATTTTTTTTCTTTTTTTAATGCAACATTTCCTTTTGTTAATTTAAAATTGTTTTCATCCCAGGAGATTGGGTCTGCTTCCAACATTTCTAAGATTAATACAATTCTTAAACATTTCCCCTCAAATATTGTCCTTGCCATACTAGATAGTTACATGTGATTTCATATTTGAGAGAAGAGGAAATTGAACTAATTCTTGGATTGAATGCTGCTGTACAGACAGACTTGAACTGGTACCTGAAATTAGAAATAATGCAGTCTAGGCTGGATACACCTCTCCACCATTAGACTACGAAACAACTCCCTCGGAGACTCATTTAAGAACTCTTAATTTGCACGCTATTAATTACTGAATAGTTTTTTTTCCTATTGAAAAATGTGTTTACATTTCTTTCTTTGTA
The DNA here is from genome assembly GCF_036971445.1 of Narcine bancroftii. Taxonomy (NCBI): domain Eukaryota; kingdom Metazoa; phylum Chordata; class Chondrichthyes; order Torpediniformes; family Narcinidae; genus Narcine; species Narcine bancroftii. Next base: position 153,388,431 of record NC_091471.1, read on the forward strand.
TACATTTCTATTTTTTGAATACATATCTTTTCTGGAGTACTGATTTTGCACTACCAAAAAGTAGAAATTCTACCTGGCCCGCAGCAAAAAGAATCTTAGGGATATATGTGATGAAATGTGTGCACTCTGACAATTAATCTGGACTTTAAACTTTATACTTTGAACTTTGATATAATATGTTCTAAGTACATACTGACAGATAAGATGCAGGTTATAATGGATTAAATATACAGTGGCCGATACACCCAAGCACCAGACATGCCATGGTGCAGGAACTCATGTTGGAGATAAACCTGGAACTAGAGGATTCACATATGAATGAGTGATATCATGTCTTGGTACCCTTTCTTGGTACCCTTGCATGAGAAATATTACAGTCCAGTTGCCCATGGACTAAATATACAAAGACCCTGAAACCAAGGTAGATAATATGCCATGGCTTAAGTACTTATCCACTGCATATACTGTCAAGTGAAAAGTTACCACCTCGGTAACTATGGACTAAGTAGGCTGCAACCTGGTTCCCACTGCCTGGATAGATCACAAACTAGGTACCTATGGGCAATAAGCACCATGGAAGAGATAAACCACTGACTAAATTTCCATAAACATAGCATTCCATGTCGACATACTCATGAACAAGGTATGCTTTGGTGTTGGTTCCTATGGATTATATATAAACCCAATTGACTGAATATACCATAGACTGAAATCTGTACCAATATCTCTCTGCTTCAATCATATCAAATCACAGTGTCATGTCCCACACAATTTTCATTTCTTCAAAGTCATTCCATCTCGCAAGTAACCATCCCTATCCTCATTCAGATGACCAAGCCCACATCAATTGTTTTAGATGTAAAGGCAGTCTTCTCTCTGGTATTCTGTATACTGAAACATTCTGAACCAGCATAACATTTCAGTAGCAAAAGTGAACAGCTGCAGAGAAAGAGTAATTCTCCATCTCTTCTCCTGGAGCTGAATTTGGACTTTCTTCTCCAAGGGCAATGGCCATTGTTGTAACCCACTCTGCTGCTGAGACCTGACTGAGATGGAACTTGTCTTGAGATCTGTTAACCAAGTGTTCTGAACATACTTGAAGGAAATGAAAATGAGTGGTGGAGCCTGAATACCACCTGTCATAAATTAACAGGTTTTGACCAAAAGATCAAGCTGCTTGGGCCTTTCTGAACTTCGTGTATCTAAAGTCAATAGTAGTCTCCTTGAGCCATAAGAAATGCCGATTGAAGTCTTAATGGCAAACAAATGTTAGTCTAATAGAAATTAGCTGCGTGCATGCAAGATCATTGTTGATTGACTTGCACTGATATAAACGTTGAATTATTCAAGTCATGGTTGCCATCCAGAGAGACCGTGCTCTGTATATCATTCGGTGATTTATTTGTTTGTTTAAAGCAGTTAAACAGGATATCCTAGTTTAGCCCAAAAGCTTGTTTATGGTGTCTTCCTGGCCAAGGGTAACTAGCAAACACAACAAAGCAAGAGAAAAAGAAAAAATTTGCATGCAGCACGGTTTAGCAGACCACTGACTTTTGACATTTAAAATGTTGTTGATTGTACATTCATTTCCAAATAACCATTTATATCTTTCGGGAAATGCAAGAACTGGTTGGAGAGACACGAATGACTCCTGACGCTGAAATGTAGACCAACAAACAATCTGCTGGGGGAACTCAGCAGATCAAGAACCATCAGAAGAAGAAAACATATTGGGGTTGTACCCTTCATCAAGACTGAGTGTGGAGGTGGGGGGGCAAGTAATATATGACTATTTGTTCTTCTCGTTGATACAGCCTATTGTTAATTGAGCCATCCATGGGAGTCCAGATGGTGACGTTGGATGGAGTTGTGCACAGGCAGATGCCAGTCCACTGATGGGCATTACCCACTCAAGTAGCTCACAGCCCTTTCTACCATTTGCTGCTCTAGCAGTGACTTTGACAATCAGTTCTCATATTCTGAATAGAGCAGAACAACGAGATGCTGGAGGGATTCAGCGAGAGGCAACGCCCATGGAGTGAAATGTGGTCAGTCACCATTTTGGGTCTGGACCCTATGTCAAAGCATTTAATGAGTATGACTAAAAGGTCCCAAACCCCAACAATAACTGGCCACATCTCTCCATGAATGCTGTCTGACCTGTTGAGTCCCCCCCAGCTTCACCTTGTCCACTCAAGGTTCCAGCATCGGCATTTCTTGTGATTTTCTACTGAATTATGCATTTTTAGCTAGTGTTAGCACCTGCATCTCTTTCAACACCAGCCACCTGAGAGGAACAGGATGTAGAGTAAGAGGTTAAAAGAATAGAAGCCACCTTACTAGTATATTACCAACTTGGACCATATATTGTTTGGATGGCGTGCAGATCAGTCCACCGCTTCATTGGTCTGAAACTGCTGACCTTCATAAACACTGATGTTTCTTCAACCCTAGGGGGTGCATGCACCCAGGAAAAAGTGAACCAGATTAACCAAAAGAGGATGTCTCCTACTCAAAGCTTCTCTCCAGAAGTTAATATTCCAGCTTCCCTACTACTCCAGTCCACCCATAGCAGCAACAACTGCTGTCGATCACAAAGACTTTCTCAGTGGCAATTAGTGATGGGCAATAAATACCTGAGATGCCCACAACCACCCCCACCAAAACATGAAACCTAATCCCACTGAGTTTGCTGAAATTCTTGCCAGCGTCAAGTTGAAAAGGTTTGGGTTTTATAAATTGTGGTGAAATTTTCCTCAACCAACATACATTATGAATTTTTGATATGTGTATCAGCAAAAGCAGTGATAAATGTGGAGAAGTCAACAGCTTAGATATTTTTCTCCTCACCCAAAGATTAATGAACAGCAGGAAGAGAACAGTAAGGGAATCCCAGCTTTCAGGTGCCTGCTCAACTTTGCTGGCTTGTTTGAAACTTCAAGGAAGGCTTTTTAGCATCATTAATTGACAATTATTAACAGTCAACAGAAAAGTATAATCACATATTTCATATTTTATTTCACTATTTCCACAATAAATAGATTATTCAAAATATTCTAGTCCATTTCAGGCTGTTTATTAATTAGAAAATAATTTTACAGTAAGATCTGCGTTGATTTATTGGGCAACTTGAATTTAGTTCATGAGACCATAAAATATCGGACCAGAAGCGAGTCATTCAGCCTGAATGAGCTGATTCCTTTTCCCACTCAGCCCCACTCCCCAGGCTTCTTTTTGCCAACTTAAAAAAAATATTTATTTTTGCAGACTCTGACTAGTATATGTCAGAATCATATTCTATGATCCTATGAAGCTGCATTTCAGTGAGTGATTCAGTGAGGTTAGTGAGAAGACATCTGACTTCCCATTGATGCAGGGGCTGCATGCACCATAAATTAGGGGATTGCTGGGCTTGTCTAGCCCTGATGTCTGTTACTGGACATATGCGGAAACCAGATATCAATAGAGGGGTTGCTAAGGTCCCTCCTCCTCAGCTGAGGACTAGGTAAAGACCTCTCCGTGAAATTATCTTTGTTCCCAAACAAATTGCTTGGAAACAAAGTCAAGGGAATTTATTGAGCCTGCTTTGGGATATGTGTCTGCTGTAGGTGAAATTTCAATGGTTGGCAAAACACTCAAAAATGTAGAAGAGACTAACCTCAGGTCCATATTATCACCTTCAGGTTGTCCACTCCTGAATAAATCCATATTTGGGCAGAGATAAAATTGCGATCAGATGACTAGAATAAAACTGAGCTATACATTTTTACAGTAATATTTTACATAAAATCAGTGGTGATTAAATGCATAAGATGCTGTTGCTTAGACATTCCTTAGTGGGGGCACTAAGGTCCCAAGAGTATTATGCCAATAACCATTTCACCCATAGGCCCACCACTGTACATTTGGAGGGCCCCAAGGAAATAAAGTAAATCTGGACTGTGAAACCATATACATTTACAGTTGTTCTCCGATTTCCCAACAATAGCTGCTTCCAGCACAACAACTTCCCCTGCAAGCCTCCTAAAGGATCTCTGCACAGGGAATGGTGAAAGTTAATGTCCATCTGGTATGGATGTCATTATTTCCAGCAGGAAATACCTGTTGATATTTCCAGGATGCCCAGGAATGGTCATTGCCGTGTTTTGTCCTACGGTAAGATATTTTTTATTGCACAGCACTGAACCATCTAGTTCCTAGGCCAGTTGTGCTTTATATGTTTGTCATTCCAAATTATTGCAATATTTCTCTGCAAACATCATATGCCAGGCAAATGTTCCAAAGCAAAAAGTGACACCAGATGTTCTGTGACATGAAGCAAACCACATTTGTTGCTTCCTTGCCAATGTATACCACATAGTGGAACCAATATTTTGTTATTAGGAAGCTGCAGATTCTAAACATTTGTTGGAGAGTTTACTGGATCTCATTTGAGATTTTATTTTGGCATGGTGGAGAACTGGTACAAGTTCATTCATTTATCAGCCTTTGGGAGAATTGTTAGTTAATGGACAGTTCATGCTTCAGATTATGGATTCAAAGAGGAAGGGGTGTACTTGTTTCACACTGGTAGCTGCTCTGGGGTGCAAAACAGTTCTCTGCCAATGGTAAACTGATAGCTAGAACCATCCTGCATCACCCTTTGTAAAACTAGTTTGGCATAGCACAACTCAATGGGCAGAAAAGCCACTTTTATGCTTCATGATTTCTTGAACATAAGGAAAGACAACTCCTTCTCCAGGATGGTCAAACCTCCAATGATGTAACTGTGAGCTAGAAAAATTGTCTGCCAGAGGCGCCCCTGCAAGATGAATGTGTCATTTTCCGACTGGCAATCAGCAACTAGTGCAAGCCACAGGTAGCAGTGTAGGGAATCTCAGTGATTATTAATGACTTGGATAAAGCAACTGAATATACCACAGCCAGATTTGCTTGACTGATGTGTCAGGTTAAGGTACGTGTGTCAACTCACTGTGTGAGGTGGACACAAAGAGATACATATGTAAGTTAAGCAACCAGGCAAAACGTTGTCAGATGGAATGTAGAAGGACAAATGGAAAAGACAAGTTATTTCCTAAATAGTGCAAGACTACCAAATATTGCAGCATAAAAGGATTTCAGAGTTCTCATGCACAAAACACAAAATAAAGCATGCAGGAAGAAGAGTTAATTCAGAATTATCATCAGATATTGATATTTATTGTAAAGGGAATGGAGTATAAAATCAGTAAATTTTGATGCAATTTTGCAGGGCATCGGTGAGACAGATGGAGTACACTGTTTTTTGTACAGTACTGAATTCCTTATTATAGGAAGGTGATACTTGCATTAGAGCCAGTGAAAAGAAGATTCACCAGTTGATTCATGGTATAAAGGGTTGGTACACGATGAGAGATTGAACAGGTTGATCCAATGCTCATTCGAGTTTGGAGGAATGGAAAATGATTTTATTGATGCATTTAAGATTCTGATGAGAGAGGACAAGATCGATGCTGAAAGAATGTTTCACGGGGAATTTGGAATTGGAGCAAATAGCTTCAAAATAAGGCCAGTATTGATTTAGTTATGATCTGAAGGAGCCAATTGGTCTCATTTTGTTCCTGTTTTTTGATGTTCTTATTGGTCCATAATTGAGGTCTGGAATTGAGGGAGGAGAGTTCACAGGGTACGAACCCATGTTTGTACATGGTTCCTTAAAGGAGAAAAATATTTTAATTAGCTCCCAAGAAACAAATGAATGATGTTTCTGAAAAGAATTATATTTTTGCACTGTCCAGTATAAATGGCCTAATTCACAAACACCTATTAAATAGTACCTATCTCAGAGGGATTGGGGGGCAGATATGCAACAAATTCTTCCAGACCTCACTTACATCCGGAGACCTGTGAACCTAATTACTTTGGATAGACTAATAAGGAGAAGGGCTTTGGATATGTCACCCATTTAAATCTCTGAGCCAATATGCCAATTACCCTGTTTTGTTTTAATTTTATCCACTCATCCAACCACTACCACCTCCCCCCCCCCCCCCCAAAACATCCCACATTGCTGTCCACCAACCTCATTGTGCTAGGTTGAAGTATTGCAGAAGGAAAGGTGAATTCATTTAAAAATGTTGGATTCCAGGAAATCTTGACCATGTAAATGTTGTGAGGTTGTTTACCACAGTGGGGTGTGTGGAACTTGGGGGCATTGTCTTGGACCAATGGATCTTCCATCTAGGACAGAGGAGCATTGTGAGTCTTTGTAATTGTCTATCCCAGAGAGTTACAGATGTTGAGTCACTGAGCATATTCAAGGCTGAGGTGCAAATATTCTTCTTCTGAACTTCAGTGAAAAATAATCCAGCCTTATTAAATCTTACAACATCACAGTGAACCCACATCACAAGGGTAAAATATGTTTCGTTAGATACAAGGGTCAAAGTTGTGTGTGACATTTTGTGAGGTCTTACCAGTAACTTGTATTGCTACAACTTAATTTTGTAAGTCAACCTCATTGCAAAAAAGATGTGTTATTCTTCCTCATTGTCTGATATAGCTGCATATATCAGGTTGTCCTAGGAAAGGTCGATGATGATTGCTCCAGGATCTATTGCCCCTCCAAGTCCTCTAAAGCAGTTTTCCACAGGGACTGATATTACCTCACATGTCCTGATGCGGAAATGGCATCAAAGATTACTTTTGCCTGGAATTGCCTGGCTGAGTCACCAGAGTTATGCAAAATGACCTGGAAATGGTATTAGTGTGCTTTTGTGAAGCAAAACAAAAATTGCTTTCAATGTTGCAACAGTGAAACATACATTTAAAAAAAAAACTTTATAAGGTGGATATGGAATTAATGCTTCCATTGGTTAGAGTCTCTAAATCCAAGGGTTATTGTCTCAAAAACAAGGTCAAAGGTGAGAGGAAATGTCCTTACCCAGAGGCAGATGTATAATCCTTGGAACTCTCTATCCAGGAAGCCTGTGAAAGCTTAATCACAGGATATATTTGAGATGAAGATACATGTTTTAGATTTTAAGGGATTCAGGAATATGAGGTTAGAACAAGTAAAAGACACTGAAGTAAAATTTGAGCTTTATTTTACTAAACAACCAATCAGGCATGAGAGATTAAATGGCCTGAGCACACTTCTTATGCTCCAATTTCTTGGTAACAATCTTAACTTTAATCTTGAACTTATCACCCTTTGGCTATTTGATCCCTAGGGCCAGTTGTCCTCATATTTGCCCTTGGTGGATGCCTTTTTCTTTCATGCCAAAATAAGACATTTGCTGAGTTTAATCTTCTTAACATTGCTCCCCTGATTTCTGCATCTTCCCTTATAATGATGGGGTAGTGAGGGGAGAGAAGCAAATTGAAGGAAATAAGTTTGTCTTTGTTTACTGGTATTTTGTGCAGTGGTATTAAAAAATTGGCGGCTCTGCTACAGCTGCTGCCGACCCGCGGAGAGCAGGGAAAGGAGACACACACTCCTCCAAGGGTGCTACCACCCAGTCCAATTTCCAACATCACCGTTCAGGTTTTAAATAGCTTAGGAACCGACGAAGGTTTATTTTAAAATCCTGCAACCGCGGAATCTGGGCCAAGGATGGTGGCACCATGTATTCAGCAGCAGCCTCGAGGGGGATGCAGACTCCAGGGAAGCAGAGGACGGTCACAAGGCACCAGAGCATGGGGAGACCACCCACCCATTCGAAAAGAAGAAGCAGAGGAGATGACTCTAAGTGATGGCGACCATAGTGACGGACTAGTGAGATGCTCTGCGGCTGAAGAACATACAGGCAGTGGGCTGTTGGCCGTTGGTGGCTTGCAGACAAAGGGCTCACACCAGGCTGCAGACTGCTGGAGCCTGGCTCAAGACTGGCTGAATGGGTTCGAGAGGATGCCAAGGACACTGAAGGCTTCCTGATCATGTCGGAGATTTGGATCTGGAGCTCGGTTTCCCGCTGGTTTAGACTGGAGTCGGTGTGGATGTGGAAGTACTGGAGGCACTCATAGACACTCAGTGAGTCTAGGCGGACATTCTTTTGCTTCTCTTTATCTGATTGTAAGGAGTGCCAGGCAATTTCTGCTGATGGCAAATCTTTGCCTACATAGCAGACTAAAGTCAATTTCATGTAACATCCTCTTTGGCTTGGCTTCGCGGACGAAGATTTATGGAGGGGGTAAAAGTCCACGTCAGCTGCAGGCTCGTTTGTGGCTGACAAGTCCGATGCGGGACAGGCAGACACAGTTGCAGCGGCTGCAGGGGAAAATTGGTTGGTTGGGGTTGGGTGTTGGGTTTTTCCTCCTTTGCCTTTTGTCAGTGAGGTGGGCTCTGCGGTCTTCTTCAAAGGAGGTTGCTGCCCGCCAAACTGTGAGGCGCCAAGATGCACGGTTTGAGGCGATATCAGCCCACTGGCGGTGGTCAATGTGGCAGGCACCAAGAGATTTCTTTAGGCAGTCCTTGTACCTTTTCCTTGGTGCACCTCTGTCACGGTGGCCAGTGGAGAGCTCGCCATATAACACGATCTTGGGAAGGCGATGGTCCTCCATTCTGGAGACGTGACCCATCCAGCGCAGCTGGATCTTCAGCAGCGTGGACTCGATGCTGTCGACCTCTGCCATCTCGAGTACTTCGACGTTAGGGATGAAAGCGCTCCAATGGATGTTGAGGATGGAGCGGAGACAACGCTGGTGGAAGCGTTCTAGGAGCCGTAGGTGATGCCGGTAGAGGACCCATGATTCGGAGCCGAACAGGAGTGTGGGTATGACAACGGCTCTGTATACGCTTATCTTTGTGAGGTTTTTCAGTTGGTTGTTTTTCCAGACTCTTTTGTGTAGTCTTCCAAAGGCGCTATTTGCCTTGGCGAGTCTGTTGTCTATCTCATTGTCGATCCTTGCATCTGATGAAATGGTGCAGCCGAGATAGGTAAACTGGTTGACCGTTTTGAGTTTTGTGTGTGCCCGATGGAGATGTGGGGGGGTTGGTAGTCATGGTGGGGAGCTGGCTGATGGAGGACCTCAGTTTTCTTCAGGCTGACTTCCAGGCCAAACATTTTGGCAGTTTCCGCAAAGCAGGACGTCAAGCGCTGAAGAGCTGGCTCTGAATGGGCAACTAAAGCGGCATCGTCTGCAAAGAGTAGTTCACGGACAAGTTTCTCTTGTGTCTTGGTGTGAGCTTGCAGGCACCTTAGCCTTTGTTGACCTCACCAAAGCCTTCGACACCATGAGCTGGAAAGGGCTTTGGCAAATACTAGAGCGCATCGGATGTCCCCCAAAGTTCCTCAACATGATTATCCAACTGCACGAAAACCAACAAGGTCGGGTCAGATACAGCAATGAGCTCTCTGAACCCTTCTCCATTAACAATGGCGTGAAGCAAGGCTGTGTTCTCGCACCAACCCTCTTTTCAATCTTCTTCAGCATGATGCTGAACCAAGCCATGAAAGACCCCAACAATGAAGACGCTGTTTACATCCGGTACCGCACGGATGGCAGTCTCATGTAACATTATACCTGTTATAACATGTTATTACATGACAATAAAGGAGTCTTGAGTATTGGCTGCTGGTTGCGCTCATCTTCTTGCATTAAAGCTCCATCAAAGTCTATTAAAGTAGAGTGAATGCCAAGACCTAACAGCAACTGCTCTAGCCCCAATTTTCCTTGAATATTTCTCTAATGTAACTGCTTCATTCTGATTTTCTGTAAGAAACATCTCACTTATTTCCTAGATCTGTTATGTTCTTAATGAGTGAACCTGGGATGCATACTCTGTTAAAGCCCAGAAACCTCCAAGTGTAGCAGTTAAATCCCTAGCTGTAACTCACTAGTTTGCAAACTAAGGGACCACTGATGAGGTGAAGGAACTCTTGGAAAACTAGAATTCTCAAGGTCACCATTCAGGATATCCTCAGTGGTTACTCTTCACACATTTACAGTAAAAGAAAAAGAGAATCAACCACAGAGAGAAGTAATCTAAAACTGATTAAGTTCAAATATTTCCACTGGTGATCTGAATAATAACACCCGTTCAGGAAGTAAGAACTTTATCAACTGATAAAAAAAAGCCTTGGAGACTAGTAAAAAAAAGTTGAAAGGAAAGCTTATTAGGTATCCACTCACCTCCCTTAGTATTTCCTTCCATATGGATTCTTCAGAAGTTTAAAAGATAAATATGCTGTGGTTTATTATTTCCTCATTTATTTTATTGTCTTATTTACTCTTAACAGTGTTGGTAATGTCCTATGCAATAGAATTTGACCCTGTCCCTTGGTATATCAATAAAATAGTTTGTTAGTATTATGGTTCAACCACTTTGTACTCTCCCTGTATACAGAATGCAGAATAATTCATAGTAATTGAAATTGAAGTTGCAGATAATGAATTGCTGCAAATTTTGCTCTTTCCACCTTTGAGTTCACTGGGAGGAGTGTCCAAGCATTTGTCTTTATGTGGTCATTTTCAGGGCTCCTAACATAATATCTGCAATTCATCCACCCCTCCCACCATACTCCCTGCAATTATTCCCCTGCCTCCCTTATTTTGTGTCCTCCTGGCTGAAAATAAGAGGGGACCTCCTCTAGTTTGCCCAATCCCTTTGGATTTATACAAGGTGAACATCTGTTTAGCAAACCAATCAGGATGTTGCTGTGGGCTAAATTTGGTCCACGGCTCTCAATTTGCCATCCCTGCTCTATGCTTATTAAGGTTTTAATCATGAGAAACAGCCCACTGACACTTGGTCACCCCTCCACCTGGACAGCCAAAATGTTTTCAAATAAAACCTCTCTTCAACATGCAGATGGTAATCACCTGGGACACAGTGACCATTATAGTCAGACTAGTTGGTCTATGCAGGATATTCCCATCAGAGCAATGGTACCAGCAATGCATTTTATAACATATGAGAGTTGAGGAATGGGCTTTCAGCAGACTTCAACAGGGATTGTATCTGAAGGCTGCACCTGGCAATTGGAGTCAGGTGACTCAGGCAGCTGGATTTGAAAAGCTCAGATCAGCAGGAAACTGATTGGACCCATGGAGATCAAGTGATTCAGGGAACTTTATGACACAGGGTGGTATTAATTCACTTCACCTCATAAAGTACATGTAGCAGTGAGTAGGAAATTTATGGCTAACTTTTTTTTCTACAGACTGCTGCTTGTGGCCCAGGTGAAGAAGGGATTCTTTCCAAGGCCCACAATGCATTATGTTAACCATGATACATCACTAGCCTCTTCCCAGGCTCTGCTTGCAATCAGCCTGGCAGCCTTCAGGTTAATTAATGTTGAAATTTCTTGAATTCAGCTTGTTACTTTAGATGCCTGTTGATTGCTTTATGATTGCCAATTCTATTTAGTTGAGTAGGGTCTGTATGAGGTTGGTTGCTGATGGGGGTGCCTCAGTGCCCTTCTGTGAGTGCGGTCTTTCAGACCACTTGCTAATGGGCCTCTGAATCCAAGTTTCATAGCTGGTTGATTATATAATGACGCCAACAATGAGAAGGTAAATCTACTCATTGTTTCTGGAATAACTCCTGCCAATCTACTCTAGAAACGAACAGCAAGCATAGTTGCAACTTGAGTAAAAATACTGCCAATGGAGTAGTCAAAACAACAATGTGGGTGAACAAAGTTATTTCCCTGATTAATTAGGAAATGGCAGCTTCCCCACCCCCTTAGCTATACTTGACTGAAATGTTAAGTGGCTCAGACACAAGGATTTGAATATTCACATTTAAATGGGGTTATTACAATTTAAGTGCTTGGACTTTCTGTGATAGTTTCAGGTGAATTATTTGGTTTTTGAAAAATCAAGGATCAATTTTACCCACCATTTTCGGTTCAAGTTTATTTTCATGTGTACTGAGGTACAATGAGAACAGGCTAGTTAGTCATTCGTACATAGCACAGAAGGAAAAACACATTACATAGTGCAGAGCTATAGAGTTAGAACAAAGCAAAGCAACATTTTTTTGTGAGGTTTGTTCAGGAGTTGAATAATGGCAGAAAAGAAACCATCTATGCATTTGGTAGTGTGTGATCTCACCCTCATCAATCTTCAATCTAATTGGAGGAGGAAGATGAGTGTGTGTCTGGGATGGGATGAATATTTTCCAAGGCAATAGAAAATGTGGATTATCATTGGAGTTGGGGGGAGGCGAGTATAGTAGTCTGAGTTGCGTGCACGCTTTGCACCTTGCTATCTGGTCTTGGGCATACTCAGTGACACCTCTTGCCAGGATCCTTTGCTGGTACCGCAGTGTAAGTTGTTGAGGGACACAGCGGAGATGCTGAATTTTCTCCAGCTTCTAAGGAAGTAGAGATGCTGGTGTATTTTCTCAATCATCACACCAGTGTGATTGTGCCAGGACCAATTTTTAGAGATGTTTATCCATAAGAACTTAAAGTCGACTATTTCAACCTCTGAATCATTAAGTGAGCTCCTTCTTGAATATTTGACCAACTCTTTAGTCTTATCAATATTGAGGGAAAAGTTATCATTCCTGGCACCAAACCACTGGTATCTCAAGCTCACTTCTTTATTCTGATTCACTGTTGTTGAGATCTGGCCTACAATTTACAGTATAGATGGACTGGTCACACAGGGTGTACAGTAATTATAGAAGGGGGCTGAGTACACAGCCAAACACTGGTCATTGTCGATGAGGTGTTGTCATTAATCCTCACTGATTGCAATCTGCAGGATAGAAGTTCAAGGATTAATTTGCAGAGGGGGTTGCTGAGACCAAGATTTTAAAGTTTGGGAATGAGTTTATCGGGACTATGATGTTTATGTTGGCGTTGTAGTCAATGAATAGTAGTTGGAAATGCATAGGTATCTTTGTTGTTCAGATGTTCCTGGGTTCAGATATAGGGCTGAATCAGACCTGATGAACTGGCAAACTGAAGGGTGCCGAGGATGATTCGGAGGCAGGCATTTGTGGCCCATGACCAGAATTTCAAAGCACTTCACAATGGTCAATGTTAGAGCCACTAGGCAGTAGTTATTTAGTCCATCACTAAATAGAATAATACCTAGTGTCGCCAAGAATATTCTCCCAGAATCACAGTGCGGCTTTCGCGCAAACAGAGGAACCACTGACATGGTCTTTGCCCTCAGACAGCTCCAAGAAAAGTGCAGAGAACAAAACAAAGGACTCTACATCACCTTTGTTGACCTCACCAAAGCCTTCGACACCGTGAGCAGGAAAGGGCTTTGGCAAATACTAGAGCGCATCGGATGTCCCCCAAAGTTCCTCAACATGATTATCCAACTGCACGAAAACCAACAAGGTCGGGTCAGATACAGCAATGAGCTCTCTGAACCCTTCTCCATTAACAATGGCGTGAAGCAAGGCTGTGTTCTCGCACCAACCCTCTTTTCAATCTTCTTCAGCATGATGCTGAACCAAGCCATGAAAGACCCCAACAATGAAGACGCTGTTTACATCCGGTACCGCACGGATGGCAGTCTCTTCAATCTGAGGCGCCTGCAAGCTCACACCAAGACACAAGAGAATCTTGTCCATGAACTACTCTTTGCAGATGATGCCGCTTTAGTTGCCCATACAGAGCCAGCTCTTCAGCGCTTGACGTCCTGCTTTGCGGAAACTGCCAAAATGTTTGGCCTGGAAGTCAGCCTGAAGAAAACTGAGGTCCTCCATCAGCCAGCTCCCCACCATGACTACCAGCCCCCCCACATCTCCATCGGGCACACAAAACTCAAAACGGTCAACCAGTTTACCTATCTCGGCTGCACCATTTCATCAGATGCAAGGATCGACAATGAGATAGACAACAGACTCGCCAAGGCAAATAGCGCCTTTGGAAGACTACACAAAAGAGTCTGGAAAAACAACCAACTGAAAAACCTCACAAAGATAAGCGTATACAGAGCCGTTGTCATACCCACACTCCTGTTCGGCTCCGAATCATGGGTCCTCTACCGGCACCACCTACGGCTCCTAGAACGCTTCCACCAGCGTTGTCTCCGCTCCATCCTCAACATCCATTGGAGCGCTTACACCCCTAACATCGAAGTACTCGAGATGGCAGAGGTCGACAGCATCGAGTCCACGCTGCTGAAGATCCAGCTGCGCTGGATGGGTCACGTCTCCAGAATGGAGGACCATCGCCTTCCCAAGATCGTGTTATATGGCGAGCTCTCCACTGGCCACCGTGACAGAGGTGCACCAAAGAAAAGGTACAAGGACTGCCTAAAGAAATCTCTTGGTGCCTGCCACATTGACCACCGCCAGTGGGCTGATAACGCCTCAAACCGTGCATCTTGGCACCTCACAGTTTGGCGGGCAGCAACCTCCTTTGAAGAAGACCGCAGAGCCCACCTCACTGACAAAAGGCAAAGGAGGAAAAACCCAACACCCAACCCCAACCAACCAATTTTCCCTTGCAACCGCTGCAATCGTGTCTGCCTGTCCCGCATCGGACTTGTCAGCCACAAACGAGCCTGCAGCTGACGTGGACTTTTTACCCCCTCCATAAATCTTCGACCGCGAAGCCAAACCAAAGATGTTTGTCTTTGGCACTGTGATAATAGTGGCCTTCTAAATAATATTGTTCAGAATTTTTACTTGCATCCGTGATCAGTTTGAACCATTTGCATACTTTAATTGCTTTAAGTTGGTTTGGTGTCTTAAATTACTCTGCCATCTGTTATTGTTTATAGCCTATAAAATTGCTAAATCGACTGAATATTAGGTGGAAGATGAGCTAATTCCAAGTAAACCAGAATGAAGAACTTTGCAATGCACACATAGTATATACAATGAACTTAGAACACTACAGCACAGTGTAGGCCCTTTGGCCCTCTATGTTGTAAAGTATTAAACCCATCCTACCCCATCACCCTCTATTTTGATTTCACCCATGTGCCTGTCTAAGAGTCTCTTCAATGTCCTTAATGTTTGAGCCTCCACCATCATCCCTGGCAAGGTATTCCTGCATTATATTCCTGCATCCAACTTTCTGCATTATATTTTTTTTTTAAAACTTACCCCTGATGAGTCCCCTAAAGTTCCCTCTCTTCACTTTGTACACATATCCTCTGGTGTTTACAATTCCCACTCTGGGAAATGGGTGTTGAGTGTCTACCCAATCTATGTCTCTTGTAAGCCTCTATCAAGTCTCCCCTCATCCTTCTATGCTCCAAAAAGAAAAGCCCCAGCTCTGCTAACCTTGTTTCATAAGACTTGTTTCCCAATCCAGGCAATATCCTGGTAAATCTCCTCTGCAGCCAACCCATAGCTTCTACATCCTTCCCATAATGAGGTGACCAGAACTGAACGCAATACTCGAATTGTGGTCTCACCAGAGATTTGTAGAGTTGCAACATGACCTCTCAACTCTTGAATTCAATCCCCCTATTAATGAACCCCAGCATCCCATAGGTCTTCTCAACTATCCCATCAACCTGTGTGGCATCCTTAAGGAATGTATGGATTTGAATCCCAAGGTCTCTCTGTTCATTCACACTCTTAAGTAACTGACCATTAACCTGGTACTCAGCCTTCTGGTTTGTCCCTCCAAAATGCATCACCTTGCACTTATCGGGATTGAAATCCATCTGCTACTTTTCCGCCCAACTCTGCATGCTGTCTATATCCTCTTGTAACCTTTGACAACCTTCAGCTCCATCCACAACTCCTCCTTCATGCCATCCGCAAACATTGACCCATCCTTCCACCTCATCAGCCAGGTCATTTATAAAAATCTCAAAGATCAGAACAGATTCCTGTGGTACTCCACTAGTCACCGACCTCCAGGCAGAATACTTTCTTTCCGTTACTACTCTCTGCTTTCTTCATGAAACCCATTTTTTTTTTATCCACACATCCAAGGTTCCACTGATCCCATGCCTCATGACTTTCTGGATGAGTCTCTCATGGGGGATGTTGTCAAGTGCCATGCTAAAATCCACATAGACCACATCTACTGCCCTACCCTCATTAATATCTTTTGTTACTCCTCAAAAAAATCAATTAGGCTCATGAGGCATGACCTTCCCTTCACAAAGCCATTTTGATTATTCTTCAGTAGACTGTATTTCTCCAAATGCTCATAGATAGTATCATTAAGAATCCTCTCCAATAGTTTACACACCACTGACGTAAGACTTACTGGTCTATAATTCCCAGGATTCTCACTATTACTTTTTTTTTAAACAAGGGGACAACATTTCCCGTTCTCTCATGCCTCCCGTGGCCAAAGAGGACTCAAGAGATCATAGCTACTGCCCCAGTTATCTCTTTCACTTCCCACAGTAACCTGGGGTGTATCTCATCCAACCCTGGGGACTTGTCATAATCTTTTTAAGAAGATCCAACACTTCCTGTTAATCTCCACATTGTCCAGCATATAGGCCTGTTCTCTTTCAACCTCACCATCATCAAGGTCCTTTTCTCTTGTGAATACTGAAGCAAAGTATTCCCCATTTAGGACCTCCCCAACCTCCTTCGCCTCCAAGGACATGTTGCCTCCTTTATCCTTTAGTGGCCCACCTTCATTCTTGTCATCCTTCTGTTCACATTCACATAGAATGCCTTAGGGTTCTCCAAGGCCTTCTCATGCCCTCTTTGAGCTCTCTTAAGTCCTTCCTGTTTCCTGCTTCCTATGTCTAACACATGCCTCCTTTTTTCCCTTGACTAGTTGCCTCATCTGTTTTGTCAGCTTATGGTTCCCTTTTCTTACCATCTTTTAAACCTATCCTGAACCCAGCAAAGTGGTCCCTCAACTTCCTCTGTTACTTCTGTGCTTTCTCCCTTGAATATCTGTCTCCAGTTTATTCTCACTAGTTCCTGACTCATTTCTTCATAATTAGTCCTTCCCCAGTTAAGCACTTTCCCATTTTGTCTGCTTTTATCCTTTTCCATAGCAATGTTGAAGCTAAGGGAGTTGTGTTCACTCTCACCAGAATGCTCCCCCACTGAGAGGTCTGCCACCTGACCTGGTTCATTACCCAGAACTAGATCTAGTATGACCCCTCCTCTTGCTGGCTGGTCCACATGTGTCAGCAATCCTTCTAAAACACACTTGACAAACAGCCCCATCTATTTCTCTTACAGCCAGGAGATGCCAGTCAATATTAGGGAAGTTGAAATCACCTATAACGACAACCCTGTATTTCCCACACCATTCCAAAATCTGCCTACTTCTCTGCCCCCTCGGTGTCCAAAGAGCTATTTGAGGCCCTTTAGACTACTCTCAACAAAGTGATCGCTCCCTTCCTATTTCTGACTTTCACCCACACCAACTCAGTGGACACTCCCTCTGCAGTGACCTCTTTTTCTATAGCTGTGATATTATCCCTGACCACTAATGCTACTTCATCCCCCCCCCCCCCCCCCATTCTTTTCTACCTCCCAACCTGTATGGCATCCTTGAGGGATGTATGGATTTGAATCCCAAGGTCTCTCTGTTCATTCACACTCTCAAGTAACAGCATCAGAAGCCTGGTACCAGCATCAGAAAATCTTGCTCTTCCTCCAGCCAAGTTTCAGTAACGGCCACCACATCGTATTTCCACGTCCTGATCCATGCTCTAAGTTCATCCTATTTATTCCTAGAACTCCTAGCATTGAAATAGACACATTTCAACCTGTCTAATTGGCTACATTTGTTTTATCCCTTGCCTGACCTTCCTCTCCAACTCAGAACACATGGCATCATGCTTTTTTCCGTCTACACTAATTTCTGAGCTCGGCTCTCACATTCTGATTTCACCCCACCCCTGGCTGAACTAATTTAAACCCTTCCCAACAGCTCTAGCAAATCTGCCCACCAGGATATTGGTCCCTTTCCAGTTCAGGTGCAGCGTGTCCTTTTTGTGCAAGTCAGACCTTCCCCAGAAGAGATCCCAATGATCCAGAAATCTGAACCCTTGCACCAACTCTTCAGCCATACATTCATCTGCTATACCTTCCTGTTCCGACCCTCTTTGACACATGGTACAGGCAGCAATTCTGTGATTATCACCCTTGAGTCCTGGTTTTTAATGTCTTTACTAACTCCCTATATTCCCTCTTTGGGACTTCATCCTTACTCTTATCTATGTCATTGATCCCTACATGGACCATGACATCTGGCTGCTCTCCCTCCCCCTTCAGAACGCTATGAACTTTATCAGAGACGTCCCTGACCTTGGAACCTGGGAGGTAACATATCATCTGGGAACCTATATTTTGTTCACCAAACCTATTATCTGCTCTTCTAACTAATGAGACCCCAGTTACCATAGCTCTCCTCTTCTCCCCCTTTCTATTCTGAGCTGAGGGGCCAAACTCTGAGCCAGAGACATAACCATCACAGCCAATACCTGGTAGATCGTTTCCTCCCACAGAATACAAAACAGTATTCTTGTTGTTGAGGGGAATGGCCAAGGGGTGCTCTGCACTGTCTGCCTCGCCCCTTCTTTCTTCTAACATTCACCCAGTGACCTATCTTCCGACTCCCTGAAGCACCTCTCTATAAGTGCCTTTGCATCCCGAATGATCCTGAGTTCATCCAGCTCCAGTTCCTTAACATGATCTTCCAGGAGCTGCAGCTGGATGCACCCCTTGGAGGTGTAGGCCTGTATCTACATGATTCAGAGCCATATAACTAAGCACCACCAAGGTTGAAGAACATAGTGGAAAATATTCATCAAGAAGAAAAGATTACCTAATGTTAAACTTATTTGGAGAAAAGAAAGGCTACGAGATTTGCGGATGTCAGAAGTGAAGTTGGGAAAAGAGTAGCTTGCCACTGTTAGCGTTCAGTTGTGCGCTACTGTAAGAACATACAGTTTTTTTCAATATGAAAATGCACAAAATGGCGGTGCTGCCAAAGCCACTGTAGTGGCAGCGCTGCCACTGGTGCAGATCAGCAGGGAGCAGAGATGCAGTGCTCCTGTGGGGCCCAACCACATAGACTACTCCGCACGGGCTTTGAACGGTGATTTCAATTGAGACCCTATGACCATGGGGTCTCCGCCCAAGATAGTGCCACCCATTAATTGGCAGCAGCCACGAGGGGTTGCTGGCTCCAGGGAAGCAGAGGACTGGAGAAGGGCACAAGAGGACAGGAAGATCACCACCTCTCCCCTCCCCCAGGTCTGCGAAGGAGAAGTGGAGATGACAGGGACTACAGCAGTGGACCAATAAGGGGCTTCGAGGCTGGGGGACCAGTACATGTGGCAGGCTCGAGATGAGGAACCTATGGAAACTGTGGGCTACTGGAGACTTCTGCCAGGAGACTTGCGCCAGGCTGCGGACTGCTAGAGACGGGCTTGAACTGACTGGAGGGTACCAGATATCGGAACCAGGATGCGAGGGGATGCCAAGGGCGCTGAAAGGTTCCTGACTGTGCCAGAGATTTGGTTCTTGAGCTCAAGTTACCAATGATTTGGACTGGACTCCGTGTAGAAGCAATGAATGTGAATCTACAGTCACTCAGTGACTCGGGGCGGAGGGGGGGGCGGCTCTCCTTTGCTTTTCTCTCTGACTACAAGTCTGACTGTAAGAAATGTAAGAGGCGCTTAGGCAATTTCTGCTGGTGGTGAATCTGTCTGCCTTGCAGCAGGCAAAAAGAAATTTCATATAATGTGACACTGTTTTATTACTTTGATAAATTGAATCTTATTGATGGTCCATCAATAATCACAAGAAGCTGATGAGGTGAAACTTTTAGGCTTTTATGAACTAAAGACCGGAACTACCATCAACATTACTGAATGATCGAAGCAAACAGAAAGGGGACCATGAAGGGGCTATGCATAGGATCAGTCTCAGGAGGTGTGTCCAGCCGGCAGCAGCCAATCACGGCACAACCGTGGTTTACCACACCATGATAATAAATTGAATCGTGAATCTTGAAAACTACAAAATGTGAGCCACGTGTGTGTTTGTGGTTGTGCCTCTCAGAACGAGGTTAATATGCATATGGATAATAGTCAACATGCATTTGTGCTTGTAACCAGTACATGTGCACAAATCTCCAGATTTATTAAGCAAAATAATTTCCTCCTATCCAAAAGCAAGTTGCTGCATTTCTAATTTGTTTCATGCAGCTCTTAAGCATAATGTAGAAGGGAAGGAAAAGTTGGTGAAGTAACAATTCAGAGATAGGACTCAGAACTAAAACTATGGTTGAGGTCAGATAATGCTATTTAATATTATTTAGGCTCATTTGGTTTAAAGCCACGTATTTGGGCCCAGATCAAAATGCAATCTAATGAATTGATTTGACTGTTCTCTTACCATCAGCAAATGATACAATATATTTCAATATATTTTCCAGCAACCACAAGCTCCATTTTGTCGAAGTAACATACATAGAAGTTATAAATCTGGCTGGTGTGTAAAAATAATTTAAAAATACATTTGCAAAAATTGGATTTTGTTTCCAGTTGGGTATTAGGCATAGAGTCAATGATGTGGTTGCTTATTTGTCGTAGTGGATTTCAAAGATCCCAATCCATATTTCTGAATAACTCTAGGAAAGTCGCCTAAATCAACTTTCCTTACACACGTTCTCCCCTACTTACAATGGACTGACTGACGATTTTTCTAAATTACGATTGTTCGAATCCACACTATCAATTTTGAATTCTGAACTTGTGATATGTGGTACGCTACTCTCTCATGATGGTGGGCGATGGCAGCATCATGTGAAAGTATAGTCCAGGCTACTCTCTCGCCATGCTGACTCAACCACACTTGCAGGCTCAATGCTTCAAACACTCTTCATGCCGTGTGCTTTCATGGTTTTTTTTTCAGTGTGGAATAAAGATAATCAAAATGTAATTATAAAAAATGATAGGTGCAGTATTCTTTATCAAGTTGTGATTTTTTTTCAACTTATGATGGGTTTGCTGGGAAGTAACCCCATTGCAAGTTGAGGAGCACCTGTACCACCTAAATGATCTTTCCTTTCATTGCTGACTGTAGACAAATTAGTTGCCACACCTCTCAATGCAATAGCAATAATTCATTTGAATGGAATTAAGTAGAGACGCAATGCTTTGAGGCAGCCAGAATTCAAGAATAGTAATACATTCTATCATTTCTTTTAATGTGAAGCCAACCAGATATATGACCTCCCCCAGCCTTGTCTTTGAAATATTGGGCACTAACAGTGCATGTAGAACATGGGCAAACAGTCCTATCCTTCAACTTAATGAGTGCAACATTACAACAAATGTGACAGGAGCAAGTCATGAGTTATATTGGGACCAACATTTTGCCATCTGCATGTTTTGGTTGAACATTATAAATGATCAAAATCTGAATTTGATGGCACTAGCATTTAGCCAAGAAAGGAGCTATTTTAAACAAAAGTCTGGCATATGGGCTGCTGGTAAATTTAGCAAGGGTGAAATTAAGAAATGATAATGAGCTGTGTGTGAAAGCAGGATACAGTATTCCACTGTGATAGTCTTCTGGCTCCCCTAGTGGCTGCCTATGGTCTTATCAATGTGCACTTCCTTTATTTAAACACTCTCACCGTAGTAAATAACTATAACCATGATTCTTCAGGGTTACAGTTTATTCTGTGCAATTATTCCATGTCCAGATGAACCTAATTTCTATAGGATTTTATTTTATTTTTCTCTGAAACTGTTTATGACAGGTTATCTCTGTTTATACAAGACAAGATACATCCAGCTGTAACTCTCCTAATTGTAAGATTATTTAAAATTATATTTTCTGTAAATGAATAAGTGAAATCTGAGAACAAATGCATGCTGCTATTATTAAATAGAACTTGACAAGGATTTGACAGTGTTCCTAAAAGTTGATTAAATTACTGGAATGTCGTTGAAATTGCTCCTCAATTTAAAAATAAAAAGTGAGTTTTCTGAAAGGTTTGTCCTCAGCAATGGGATGAGAACTCCGAACTAATTGCTACAGGAATGAGAATAAAGTGAATTCTGAAGGCTTTTGTAATATTTCCTATTCTCCAGAATTAATCCAATGAAAGCAAATTTACTCTGGGTACCCTAGTAATCTTGTCCCCACCCCATCCAGCCTTTACTCCCTTGTCTACCAGTCCAGCTGATGCATTGTCCTTCTACCATGTAAAAGAAAATAGAGAGAAACCAAATACCTTGAACATCAGTCAGTACTGACATTTGAAACATAGGTACATTACCAAATTGCTATTTCCAGATCAATGTTCCTGAAACATTGAGAAAAGGGGATTGTGGTCTTCTGCTTCATATTCTTTCTTTCTTTTCTATGGCTTGGCTTCGCGGACGAAGATTTATGGAGGGGTAATGTCCACGTCAGCTGCAGGCTCGTTTGTGGCTGACCAAGTCCGATGCAGGACAGGCAGACACGGTCGCAGCAGTTGCAAGGGAAAATTGGTGGGTTGGGGTTGGGTGTTGGGTTTTTCCTTCTTTGTCTTTTGTCAGAGGTGGGCTCTGCGGTCTTCTTCAAAGGAGATTGCTGCCCGCCGAACTGTGAGGCGCCAAGATGCACGGTTTGAGGCGAGATCAGCCCACTGGCGGTGGTCAATGTGGGAGGCACCAAGAGATTTCTTTAGGCAGTCCTTGTACCTCTTCTTTGGTGCACCTCTGTCTCGGTCGCCATATAACATGATCTTGGGAAGGCGATGGTCCTCCATTCTGGAGACGTGACCTACCCAGCGCAGTTGGATCTTCAGCAGCATGGATTCGATGCTGTCGGCCTCTGCCATCTCGAGTACTTCGATGTTGGTGATGAAATCGCTCCAATGAGTTTTGAGGATGGAGCGGAGACAACGCTGGTGGAAGCGTTCTAGGAGCCGTAGGTGATGCCGGTAGAGGACCCATGATTCGGAGCCGAACAGGAGTGTGGGTATGACAACGGCTCTGTATATGCTCATCTTTGTGAGGTTTTTCAATTGGTTGTTTTTGCAGACTCTTTTGTGTAGTGGTGCAGCAGTAAATAAGTAAAATAGGATGTAACCTTTTAATCCAAGGAGGCTAGAGTACAACAGTAGAGGTGCTTTGCTGGCAATGTACCAAGTGTTGTGAAATCACATTTGATGCACTGTGTCCAATTACAATCTCCTTACCAGAGAAGAGTAGCTTTGTATTCATTGGAATAATTATGGGGTGGTGGAGGGATTATTCACTGAGAAGCGACTGAGGAAGAATGAAACTTGGAAGAATGAGGATCAACCTCACTGAGTCACATAAAAAATCTCAGGACTATTGACAGGACAGATGCTGAGAGTCTGCTTCCTCTGGCTGAAACATCTGGAACTAGGAAGGGGCTAGGCCTTGGATCATGGGGCAGCCATTTTTGGATATGGAGCAGCCATTTTGGATCAATAAGGTGTTTTCTGCACAAAGATTTGCACATTTAAAATTGAATTGTCGACTCTTGGCTGTAAACTATTTTCAACTAAAATATAGTTGTGAATTCTAAGCGTATCAGGCAGCAAGTAGACTGAGCTGGACAGTGGGAGAGAAACAGGAACAGCCTGATCTAAGTGAACAGCAGTGTAGATAAGAGCGAGCTCAGGTCCACCCTTCTATTTCTCATATTTTAAGTCACACACCATTTCGATTTGGTCAAGCATGCTCATTATTTTATTGACACCAAGTAAAAGCTATGCATTTGTGCAATTATTTTCACCACACATGATGGTGTAGGAAGAAGGTTCTTCAACTTGTCATAAGCTTTTTACAATGTGCAATAAAATAATGCTATTTTAGGCTTCATGTACACTTTAGAAGCATGAATATCTGAGAGACATACATCAGCCAGGCACCATGAAAACCCTTAAAGTGTAACAGCATGTAGTGATGTGAGCAAACTTAACATGCTATCATCTTTTTATTCCTTCTTAGTATACTTCCAAACTCCACCACCCAAGGTGAGCAGTATCCCCTTTCAGAAACTCTACTAACTTGGCAAGGAATTAGCAAAAACCTAAGTAATAAATGGCCATCTGGCTTTGGGTTGAGACAAGAGATATGCTCACTCATATTAAAACTGATTTTTGGTGCTTTTGTCACTCATTAATTTTTACAATGGAGCCCGTCTAATCATTTTTGGAATCACACTCCCCCCCCCTAAATTTCTCTCTAAAAGAATGAATATTGTCCATTTTTATGAATAATATTAATCAGGAGTGAAATCCATTTGGTAGCCAACACCTGGTCAGTTATGCAACCTCTGCAGCATTCTGCAAATGCATCAACTTTTCAACATTTGCTGAAAGTCTGACAGGACTTTTCAACAATTTATTTTCTAAAATGCTCATCTGATCCTGGCTAAGAGAACAACAAGCCTCAATATTAAAAATAGTATTGCGAACAACAATGAGGGGTGCAGAATGTGCAATTCAGATGGATTTAAGCAACATTAAAAAGATGTGAACATCCCCTGTGATATAAAAGCACATTATTTGCATGGGGGAAATGCTTAATTGTCAATTTTCAAGTAAATCATGCAATTAACAAAGGCAGTGATGTTTCTTTGCACCCTGCACCCTGTATTGCCATACTGGACGAACAGTTTTGTAAGATTCAATCACATGATGGCACTTTGAAGCAGTTAGTGGTCTGAAGACGAAGGAATAAATAGCCAGAGAAAATTAGAATATTCAGATGGACACGTTCGCATTTTAAAAAGAACAATATAACTTGACCTGCCCATGTTGTTAAACAAGAAAAATTGACAGATGCTGGGGTTGAGTGAAATACACAAAAGTGCTGGAGAAACTCTGCATCCACTAGAAGTAGAAGGCAACCAATGTCTTTTACTTCCTGTGGATGCTGCGTGGCCTGCTGAGTTTCTTCCGTACTTTTTGGTATTGATCTTTCTCCATACTTTGAGGGCTATTTAAACGCAGGTTAGTTTGCAAGCAAAGAAGCATGTACTGTAGGCAGTAATGATAATCCACTGTTATGAGCCCAGAGGACCGATTAAACCCAGCAGCAATAGATATTCACCAAGACAAATGGTTATTTAAAGAAAAGTTGCTTTTAATTATCTTTAAACATGAAAATAGAATCAAACTTTAACTTATCACTATTGACTTACTTAACCTAATATAACCCCCTTCTAATTCTAAGCATACGTGGATGTAATGTGTGTGTAAGTTCAGAAAAGTTTTTTGGTTCACAATCCAATCTCACTTCTCATTCCTCCAAGTTCACTGGTTGCAGGCAATTCTTGTACTGTGCACAGAATTTAATATTTATAAAGTTCACCAGGCTTTGGTGCTTGAAAGGTAAATGGTTACCACTCAGAAAGGTTCTTGTCAGTTTTCAGAGAGAGATTTGTTGTACGCTGGACACCCGCAAATAATTATTTTTTAATCAGCCACTCCAGTGTCTTGCTGTTGAAACTTGCCCCCTTCAGAGTTCTCCAGATGATAACCTCTTTCTTTCAGGTCACCACAGAGTGCCTTTTTGTTTCTCTTATTCCATGTGAATCATTACAGCCAGTCCTCTCCTCTTGCAAGAACAAGGGCTTTGACCAGGCTGAACAAAGCACTTACAAACCCATCTTCCAAATGGGGCTTTCCACAAGCTTGCCAACTTGTACTGTTCCAGTCCCAGTTTCTCTCTCTCTCTCTCTCTTTCTCTCTCTCTCTCTCTCTTTCTCTCTCTCTTTCTCTCTCTCTTTCTCTCTCTCTTTCTCTCTCTTTCTCTCTCTCTCTCTCTCTTTCTCTCTTTCTCTCTCTCTCTTTCTCTCTTTCTCTCTTTCTCTCTCTCTCTCTATTTCTCTCTCTCTTTCTATCTCTCTCTCTCTTTCTATCTCTCTCTCTCTTTCTCTCTCTCTCTTTCTCTCTTTCTCTCTCTCTTTCTCTTTCTCTCTTTCTCTTTCTCTCTCTCTCTTTCTCTCTCTTTCTCTCTTTCTCTCTCTCTTTCTCTCTCTCTCTCAGAAAAAGCCTGTTTGACTCTCTGCTTGCCAAACCACATGACCCTCCTAGAACATCTCCATACACAAGTAGCTCCAACAAGATCTTTCATCTGCTGCCTTTTTGTAAACAAGAATCCATTAATGAAGTCTCTTGGGTACTCTTCAAACCTCTTTCAAAAGCCGTGGAGCCGATATGTATAGCATTAGCAGAGCTCCAGTATTTTAAATAAGATCTGTTTTAAAGTATTTGTATGTGACTTACTGTAACAAACCTTTCCCCAATTTATCTCCGAAAAACATATCTATATACTCAGTCATACCACTTTTTGTCCATTGGAAGAACTGCAACCCAAGAAAAGGAGCATGGCTAAACAGGAGTGTGGGGTACCATGAGATGTATTAGTGAATGCCATGAGTGACAGGAGGGCTCTACTGCTTCAATTTACCACTTATACAGAATGTGGCTCAGCTTCGACACTGGTTTCCAGGAGGAGTTTTGATACTTATTGGAATTTTTATTCCTTGGAGCAGTGAAGTTGAGTTGAAATTCAAAGTATGAATCACTATTGATTAGTTCATTTCATTGTCCAATGCCCACATTATTTTGTGTTGTCACTTTCATAAGATAGTGAAACATAACCTTCAATAATAATCTACAAACATTTTTTTTTAATTGAAATATAAAAACTGCAGGTGTGGGAAATCTGAAATACAGATAGAAAGTGCAAAGAAAAATCACTCAGCAGGCCCAGGGACATCCCTGAAATAGAAACTGTGAATGTTAATGGTTGAAGAGTGCAATGGACCCTGGGACACCAGGTTTCTGTGGATTTACCTCCAGCATCACCACAGGTTCAGCAGCCACGCAGATGCCTGTTTGATTCGTCGGCAACCCGAGCTCCAGATTCAAGTTTCCAACACAATCAGGAAGCCTTCAGCACTTGAAGCCCATCAGGAGCCCTTCAGCACCCTCTCAAATCAAACTCTGATACCAGGTTCCCTTGAGCCAGTCTCCTGAAGCCCGCAGCCTCTGTGGGTCCCATGGTTTCCGTCCTGTCGGGTCTTTCAGCCACTAAGTCCCTCACTGGCTCGCTGCCATGGTCACTGTCCTGTAGGGCTGTCCCCATCCTTCTCCTTCTCAACAGAAGGTGTACTCCCGGTTTCTGGTGCCCTACACCAGTCTGCTGCTCCCCCAGAGTCTGCAAATCCTCATGGCTGCTGTTGACCACAGGTGCCGCCATCTTGGCCACAGTCCTCTGTGATTGCATGATTTTACTTAAAAACACCATCCGCTCCTTTAACATGCCATTTAATGCCTGTACTGAGCTGCCAGTATTAAGATCAGGTGTTTGAACCCTTCAGAGCAACGCTGTGTCTACTCTCCCCATTCTTCTAGGTTTGTCCTTTTATCTTTCTGCTTTTATCTTTTAAATTTATGACTCATGCCTTGTTTTGCTATTGGGTCAGATAAATTTTCAAAACCGAAAACATTATCTCTGTCAGCGAAAAAGGATTAATCAGACCAATTCCACTTCCCAGTTCTCAATTCACAAAGTGCGTTTGCCTCATTTTTCGACTTGATGCACTATGTGCAGTTTGTGTGGGTTTAAATGACTCACCACAGCACAACATCCAAGTGTCAACCAGTGTACGTGCTATAACAATTGAAACAGCAGATGAGATCTTCATCTTTAGAGATTTGCCTCTAATGTGAATAATGCAGTTAAAATCCCTCATTACTTTCACAGCAGTGATACCTGTTGAACATCCAGTTAATTTTTATTCCCCTTATGACATGATCCTTCACGAGAATTTGTTTAAAAGAAACAGGTCTTTGACATTCAGAAAGTAAAGGAGGTTTATAAAATGCTTCAGGGATCAGCTGTATAACTGCACAACAGACCAGGTCAACGGATCTCGATTACACTGCTGTTGAAGATTGTGCCCAAGGAGTATCAAAGAATCATAAATAATTTATAACACAGAGGCCAATCATCCCATCATTTCCATGCCAGTTGAAAACTGCTATTCCATCCTAACCAACCACCTCACACTTGATCTGTGACCTTGTAGGTCAAAGCTGCTTG
Organism: Narcine bancroftii; assembly: GCF_036971445.1. NCBI lineage: Eukaryota > Metazoa > Chordata > Chondrichthyes > Torpediniformes > Narcinidae > Narcine > Narcine bancroftii. The sequence continues at coordinate 153,416,367 of NC_091471.1, forward strand.
AGAATGCATCCTCATTTGTGACATGTAGCTAGATTAGTGGTTCTCAATGTTTTTCTTTCCACCCACATACCATTTTAAGTATTCCCTATGTCATTGGTGCTCTGTGATTAGTAAGGGATTGCTTAAGGTGGTATGTGGGTGGAAAGAAAAAGGTTTGAAAACTACTGTTTTAATTGCACCTAATTGATTCTCAACCTTCCCATTCCACTCACATACACCTTAAGCAATCCCTTACTAATCACAGAGCACCAATGGCATAGGAAATACTTAAAATGGTATGTGGGTGGAAAGAAAAAGGTTGAGAACCACTGTTTTAAAGTGGTGTTGTGTCTCTGTGTTTGTTACTTGGGAGGCTTCTTAAATAACTTAGAGATGCAAGATTCAAATAACAGGAGGGATTTTACTTATGGATGTCTTCCTCCATCTCAGGAAGTTGTTCACACACCACTGATAGACATATACATATTCCCCACAGTGGTCCACTACAGTTACTACAATGAGGACCATGTATTCTTACACGGTTACAAAATAGATCACAATATCCTGACTATATAACATCCCTCCTTCTCAGGATAGAGAAAAATTTAGTGTTCTTTATCACTTTCTTTCCAGTGCAAATTAAGTAACTGAACCTTTACACAAGTTTATTTACACAAATATTTTTAAATGGTTCTTATCGATATCACACTGGCAGCAGAATGTTGCTTAGCTATATTGTGGATTTGGCTGTAACTATTGGGCTCTGTGTTGCTGGTACACGTGTAGGTGATATAGTTTGTTGTGTTTCACCTGACAACTGCTGTGTTAATGTTTTGGTATTAGTGGTTGTGGTCTCTTCACTTGACTCCTCACTTGATATTGGTGTTGCAGACTTTGCTGGTATTAAAGCTTTCCACTTCATCACATCTTGTGTCGACCGGATGTGAATTCTGTTCCTCCTCAGCCGATTGCCAGAGTCTGTCTCAACAATGTATGATCTTGGTGTCTCAGCTTCTCTGATGACCTTTGCTGATCTTTTTCAACATCGGCTCTTGAATATGCACATGATGCCCTCTGAAGAGTTCTGGCAATGTTTGAGCATGTTTGTTATATGCTGACATCCTTCTTCTTGCACGTCAGCCAGTCTTCTTCTGGTTTCATCCTAGTCTTCTGGAGGGTGTATTTTGCTTGGCAGAGTTTTATATATCCTGCCATTTAGAAGTTCTGCCGGGGTCTTCATGCCAGCCCTTAAAGGTGTTGCTCGAAATGATAGAAGAGCTAGGGCTGGGTCCTCTTTTGTTTCACGACACTTTACTAAGTGTGCATTTCACAGTTTGCACTTGTCTTTCAATTAAGCCATGACCTTTGGGGTAGCAAGGGGATGATATAGTGATGACAAACCCATGCTCTGCAGCCAGCTTTCTGAATTCGTGTGATGTGAACTGTGTTCCATTGACACATATTACTTGGGTAATCCTTGTTCAGCAAGGAGCGCTCTCATTTCTAGGTTGGTCCAATACATGAGTTGACACTCTCAGGTCTTTCACCCTTTTGATGAATGGAAACTTAAATACCACTCTTGATTCTCAGTGAACAAATCTGCTCCCACTGTGTGACATGACCTGGAAAGTACTTCTGTGGAAATCATTTTCTCTTTGTTGTGTGTTTCTGTACTTTTGGCATATTTCACATGTTGCCACCCTATTTTCAATGTCTTTGTATATACCAGTCCAGTATCCGACTGACTTTGCTCTGAGTTTGCATTTCTCCATTCCCATGTGACCTTCATGTGTTTTCTGGAGAATCTCTTTTTGCATTGTTTCAACTATAATCAGTCTTGATCCAGCCAGCACAACACCATTTCCAACGATATGTCATCTCTTATAGACCAATAATGACATATTGAAGGCTGTATCTGCTTTATCCTCCACATGTTGAGAAAGCATTTGCAACCCATCATCCTTACTGGTCTAATTTATTACTGGTCACACTGATGAGATGATGCATCTTTATCCCTATGTCTTCCATTTCATATTTCTCATTCGAGGGAAAGTTGTGACAAGGTATCAGCAAACACCATCTCTTTGCCTGCTATGTATTTTAAGTCAAATTCATAGCATTGTAGTTATAGAAGTAATCCCTGCAGTCTAGCTGGTGCCTTGTTTAGGATCTTTCTCTGGATGTGCTCCAGTGGGTGATGATCACTTTCCGCTATATACTTTCTTCCATACAGAAACTTGTGAAACTTTTTGCATGACTGTCAACAACTTTCTCTCAGTATTGGCATATCTGGGCTCCACTGTTTGTCAGCACTTTTGAGGCAAAAGCTATTGGTTTTCCTTCTTGTACTAATGCTGCACCAAGGCCTCTGTTAGATGTATCTACATGCAGAGTGAGGGCTTTTTCTCTATCATAATATCTCAACTCCAATTCTCTGCATATTATTTCTTTGAGTTGGTCAAAACTTCTCTGGTGTGATGGTGACCACTGAAATTCCGTGTCTTCCTTCAGCAACTCTCTGATGTTTGCTGTGTAGTCTGACATATGTGATATGAAGGAACTTGTGTTCCAAGGAAACGTATGAGTTTCTTTTTGTCCTTTGGGTGCTCCATCTCGGCAATGGCTTTAACCTTCTCTGGGCTTGGCTTTATCCCAGTGTACACTATTCCGAAGAATTGGCTCACCTTTAGGCCAAAAGGTAATTGAAGGAACTTGTAATGACCAAGTGGAGTATTGAACATTGTTAGTAGTGTTGATTCCTCATCTAGTTTCACATTCCAGTATCCATTTGTAGCATCTAACTTGCTAAAGATTTTGGATCCTGTTTGTTCTGTTGTGATTTCTTCAAGTGTCAGTGTTGGGTCGTGACCCCTTTTTATTGCTTGATCTATGTCTTTAGGGTCCAGACATATTCTCAAGTGACTATTTGTTTTTTTTTGACATCTATGGAATTTATCCAGTTGATCAGCTCAGTCATTTGGGCTCTGACCTGCATCCTTTCCATGTCCTTTAGTTCTTGCTCCAGCTTCTTCTTAACCTCTACTGGGACATTCCTTGGAGCAGGGATGACTGGTATGCGGTTTGGATCTATGGAGATGTGATATTCAAAGTCTCCAAAGTATCCAACTGATTTATCAAAGCATTCCGGGCACATGGTCATGAGCTCAGCCTTGTTTGTGACTGGAGGTTGATTCTCTAATGGAGTGTCTCTGTTGATCTATTTGGATATTTTCTTCATTTGGATCTTATAATTGCAGTGATCAACTGCAATGCCTAGCAGCTATCCAGTTCTAGAATTGCTGGTCCATCTGTGTCTACCACGTAGAACTTACAGAGGATGTTCTTTCCATTATGGCAGCCATTGATCTTAGCTCCCCCTAGCTGCTTGATCATGGGTCCACCATAGGCCATTAATGTGACATTTGCTGTTTCCAATGCACCGTCTTTTGGATACCCTCTTATTATGTTCTCTGGGAACATCTGATAGGGTTTGAGTTGATTTGTGATCCAGTATCTAGCTTTATTTTTAGGTTAAACATTGTGAGCTTGTTCTGGATTGTCCTCTGTATTTGGATCCTAGTGTGTAATTCACTTCCTTCTTTCATCTCATCCGACATCTCGTGAAGGTGTATGGATTCTATGTCCAGTATCTGGGTGTCGGAGTCCTCATTGTTGTTTCCTTTTATGTGGTGGATCTTTTTCTTGTCTTTTTTTCTTCACTGGTATTACTGTTTTCTTCATACCAGACTTGCACATCTTCCCCCAGTGGTTTGCTTTATCATTGGCTCTATATTCAGAACCATATGCGGGGCATTTGTTTCAGTCATCAAAGGGGTGTTGTCTGCCGCACTTCCTGCAGATCTTGAGGGGTTGTACTTTTCTGACTGTGTTCTTTATTAGCATCAACCCTTCCTTGTCTTTGTTGCGGGTGGGCCTGAAGAGACAGGGATTTCATTTGCATCCTCGTGGCTTCAAAGGCTCTGGCTGTGTCTATAGCTTTGGCCAGCTTCAAGCTATCCTTCCCTATAAGAGACTTTTGAACTTCGGGATGCGCACTCCCCCATATTAGTTAATCAACTAGTCTTTCCTCTATAATCCTTAAATCTGCATTTTGCAGCAACAATTTTTAGTCTAGTGAGGAGGTTATCAACAGTCTCATCAATCTCTTGCATTAAGCCTTGAAATTCATAGCATTTAATTCTTTGATTAGACCTGGGTTCAACGTGAGAAGCAAACTTTGCAAATATCTGCTCTGGATCACTTTTCTCCAGCTCTGTAAGCTTCCAGCTATCAAATAAGTCAAGGCCTCGCTCCCCTGCCCCCAGAAGTATATAACTGACCTTCTCCTCTGCTGTTGCATTTTTAAAATAGCTTTTGAATGCTAAATTGCACTTCTGCTGAAACGTTTTAAATGATTCAACAACATCTTCAGCCTCCCAAACCATCACTGGATGAACTGCTGTTGCTCCAGCCATTCTTTTTCAGTAATGTTTTTTCTCTTTTCCCCTTTCATATTTCAGTGACTTGCAATCAATTTTATGGCTTTATTTTTGTTCTCTTGTACCGCTGCCACCATGTTAAGTCTCTGTGCTACTTGGAAGGTTTCCTAAATAAGTTAGAGATGCTAGATTCAAATAACAAGAGATTTTACTTACTGATGTCTTCCACCATTACAGGACACTATTTTTTTTCTCTCTCTCTCACATGCACCCACACACACATCAGAGTTACTACAATGAGAAAGGTGTATTCTTGCGCGATTACAAAATAGTTCATATTATCCTGACTATATCACAGGTGTGTGTGTCTGTGTGTGTGAGATACAATACTTATAAACCTGCAAAGTGATTATCCTCCATCTTGGAAACTCCCTTTGCCTTCTGTCTGTGAAATAATAATATTACTTGTTGTATTGTTACAAATACATGTGGACAATATATATATTCCTTGATTTGGATTACTGTTTTTTATTGCAATGTGTAGTGATGAATACAATAGAGTTGTGTACATTCATCTCTATATTTCATGAAACTAATAAATATTCAAAGACACATTCACTTAAATATTTATTGTACAATAAAAATAGGGAACTAAATGTATAATTGTTTTCCCATATATTTTGTGTTAAAACTATGCTTTGGTCATATTCGTAACAGCAAGAGGAATGTATCACTGTTTACTTCGTCTCTGCATTGATAGTAATTTCGACTACTCTTCAAAGAATTTACAAGTAATTTGTTTACCAAGATCATTTTTTTGTGAAATCCTTGAGATTCAAGCATTAATCTCATCATTTGGACATTTGGCACTTTTTTAAATCATGCATTAAGATGTCAATATTTTTGTCTACCACTGATTGTAAATTTCCCCCTCTAATTATGTCATCAGTCCATTCCTAGTTCTGATCCATACCAACTCTAACAACGATCTATGTTCTTTCTAAATTTTTTATCCTAAATATATTAGCATTTCCCTGTTTTACAGCAGGCATTTGTTAAATCAATTAAGTTTAGATCTTCTCATAAAGTAATTGCATTCGGATTCTCCAATACATACAGACAGTGCAACGTTGATTTTCCTTTTGTTTTCTATCTTCTCCATTTATTTCAGTAATTTCCCATTTAACACTTGGAATTGATTCAATTTCTCGTCCACCTCTTGCTTTTTCCCCCCCGTTTAAGAATTATTATTTTTTATTGTATTATTTAATTTTTAAGAAAATAATATATAAATTCTCTCTCTCTCTCTCTCTCTCTCTCTCTCTCTCTCTCTCTCTCAACAAAAAAAATTATATCCTTAAAATGCACATTAAACTTAGAAATAACCCCTCTGTACCTTAAGAGAAAGGAAGTGGACAGGAGGGAGAAGAATTATTATTGGCTGCACTCTGTTTAAACGTTTTGTAACATTCTTGTCCCAACTCCATTTTGTCAGAACATTACCACACAGCCTAGTCAGCTTTTCTGTGAATTATACTGTTCAGCTGTCCTCAAATTGCTTTCATCATCCAAAAAACACAATACCAAACTCCCTGATTCTTTATATTTATAGCTGGTTTTACATTAATCCTCTTGTTGACTATCTTTAAATTATTTACCGCTTTCCTCTCTTTTCATTCATTGGCTGTATTCCTAAGGATAGGAACACATCTTCAAAGTGTGTATTAAAAGCCTGCACATGGTTTTCTCCCAATCCCTTCAGTATCTTCCCTCAGTTTGTAATAATCTTGATGCAGGTTGACAGCTCCCTGTTAATTATGGGACTTGTCTTTGCTGCACCGAAGTTACTGCACTCAGACCTGATTTTCACATTTAATTTTAATTTCATTATCCTGCTGGAACTTCTACTTCAATGGGATGACGCACAGGACTGTAAAACATACATGATGGGTAGTATACAGGGGTGACATAGTGGCATAGCTTGTAGAACTCAGAAGGTTCAATCCAGACTTTCAGTGCTGTTGGTATGTGGTTCATTATTCTCTCTGTGACTGCAAAGATGCTCCAGTTTCCAACCGCATCTGAAAGATGTACAGCTAATCTGCTACCTGTTCCCCATAATTTGCCCTGAATGTGTAGGTGAGTTGTAGAATCCGGCAGGAGTTGAGGGTAATTTGAGAGAATAACATTGCATCAGTTTAGGATTAGTGTAAATGGGTGTTTAATACTCAGCACTATCTCTGTGGGCTGAAGGGCTGTTACACCTATGCTACATAACTCCATGGCATCAGAATAACTTCTGAGAATTGGCATGAACAGCTTTCTATTGCTTTTTTTGTAATTTTTTTATAACACAGTGGAAGCCAATTCTGGCCAATAAAACCTGTGCCGCCCAATTAACCAACAACCCCAAACATTTTGGAATGGGGGAAAAAACTGGAGGCTCTAGGGAAAACCCACGCAGGTCATGGAGAGAATGTACAAACTCCTTTCAGGCAGCGCCAAATTCAAACCTGTGTTGCTGGTGTTGTAATAGCGCCGTGCTAACCCCTATGATAACCATGTGGTACTCTGCCATTGTGATGTGTCTTCTTTATTGTTTTCCCAGGGAATTCAACTCCCCAATTGTCCTTTTGTTGTACCCCTTGTTCCACGCCCAGCATAATGCTGCATTATAAGTTGATATCAAAGCATTGTGAAATTTCTGTTGGTTGCAACTGAACATTCATAAAGTAGTTAATGCAAGTTTCTGCAAAATACATTGGGGAAAATTGCAAACAAATATTACCTCTTCTCATTCTAAACACCTCCCTCTTCTTCTTAACCAGATCGCCAATTTTGTTCTCAATAAAATTAGGTAGATGAAAGAAGTAAGTTTGAGAAATTGTGAATTTATTTTGATTGTCCATATATTTTCACTTGAAACAAGATCCAAAGGGAGAGTTCAAATCCTTCAAGCTTTACTGATGGAACTATTTGGTATTTAGTAAACTCGAATCTTGGTAAATTTAGCATCTATTAACACAAAATCAGCATGGTTTACATAGTGATTAGTGCAATTAGCAGTGACATGGGTTCGAATCTGGTGCTGTCTGTAAAGACATGTTCTTCCCGTGACCTGCATGGGTTTCCCTGGATGTTTCTGTTTCCTCCCACCCTCCAAAAATATATGGAATTGATAGGTTAATTGGATGGCACAGGTTTCAATGGCCAGAATTGGTTTCTATGTGTTTAAAAAAATTTAAATCTCATGACATTGCAGTACTTACAGTGCTCTGTAGATAGCATCTAGTAAAAGATATTTCTTGAGTAATCCAGAATTTGTGTGTTTTCTTTTTCAGTTAAGTGTGTATTGTAAGCAATACCTAATTCCAGTTTTGTTTTATTGTAGGTCCTCCAGGAAAACGAGGTAGAAGAGGCAGAAATGGAGAACCTGGTAAGTTCCAATACTGACTTCAAAATCTAACCTTCCTTCCACATCAATATTTTGTCCTTTAAATACAAGGACGGTCATGCTATCATGACATCTGAGCCATGTTCATATTTTTCAGATCAGAAACACTGAGTTCATGTGTTTGTACTGCATTTATCTGGAATTATTAATGCTGTGAGTGAAACTGCTGCAGCCCTTGGCATTGCACCTCTTATATTTAATATGCTACACATTTAAGCGACTCTAAGCGAATGAGGGAAAAATATCTTTTAACAAAATCATTTGGCCCTTCTAGTCTGTGTTGACCATCATTCCATTAGTCCTATTGACCTGCTTCCATTCTATAACCTTCCAGACCTCTCCCATCCATGTATTTATCCAATTTATTCCTAAAGCTTAAGGTTGAGCCTGTACTCGCCACATCAGATGGCAGCTCATTCTGCACTCCCAGTTACTGATGCAAAAAAAAAACTGTTTAAGATCTCCCCCCTCTCATGAGGCTCCACACAGACGACCACTCTGACCTGCTAGGGGACCAATTTTTTTCCCTTACTATCCTTTTACTCTTAATCTACTTGTAGAAAACCTTCAAGTTGGCCTTCACTTTATCTGCTAAAGCAACCTCATGTCATCTTTTTGCCTTCATAATTTCCTTGAGTATTTTCTTGCATTTTCTGTTCTCTTCAAGTACCTCATTTGCTCTTTGTTGCCTATACTTGCTATACACCTCCCTCTTCTTAACCAGATCGCCAATATCCCTTGAAAACCAAGGTTCCTTGTGCCTGGTAACTGCCTTTAATCTTGACAGGAACATGCAAACTCTGCACTCTCAAAGCTTTGCCATTTGAAGGCCATTCACTTACTTAACACACCCTTGCCAGAAAAAAAACATATCCCAATCCTGTCTTCCATTCTCATTTCCACAAAATTTGCCTTCCTCCAATTTAGAATCACATCATGAGAACCAGACCTATCCTTTTTCATAATTAACTTGAAGCTAAGGACATTATGGTCACTGGACCCAAATGTTCACCTACACATACATCTGGCACTTCATCTGTCTGGTTTCCAAATATGAGATTCAGTATTGCATCCTCTCTCATTGATTCCACTCTATATTGATTTAGAAAACTTTCCTGAACACATTTCACAAATTCTAAGACATTCAGTCCTTTCACAGTATGGAAGTTCCAGTCAATATTTGGAAAGTTAAAATCTACTATAACAACTTAAAGTTTCTTACATCGGACTGCTATCTCTCTATAGATTTGCTCCTCCAATTCTCTCTGACTATTGGATGGTCAATAATACAACCCTATTAGTGTGGTCACACCTTTCCCATTTCTCAACTCCACTCATATGGTCTTGGCCTTTGTAGACAAACTCTCCTGGCTGTCCTGACTTTGCATAGCCGGGATATTTTCCCGGACTAGTAATGCCACTCCTCCCCCTTTCACCCCTCCTCCTCTATCATGTCTGAAGCAACGGAACCCTGGAACGTTAAGATGCCAGTCCTGCCCCTCCTGCAATCAAGTCTCACAAATAGCAATAATGTCATAATCCCACGTCACTCCATGCCTGAAGCTCATCAGCCTTTTTGACAAAACTCCTTGCATGAAAATAAATACACCTGAGAAAATTTCTATCACATATAAAACCTTTGATTTCTATCTATTCGTGCAGTCGCATGACCTTTATCCTCCTCCTTCTCATTAACTGCTCTAACATTCTGGTTTCTTCCCCCCCACCCCACCACCCTCCCAGCAAGGAGCATAATAATAAATAAAATATTGACAATTGATTTGAAAAGTCTCATTCTTCTAGAAGGCCCTGAAGGTACTCATTTGGCATCTATGAAGAGAGAAATGGAATTAAGATTTCAGATTGCAGAGGAACATAGATAAGCAGGTTTCAAGATGGGGGGTAGAAGTTTGAAGGATGTGGAAAGAACAAAAGAGGCTGTGCTATTGGATGGAAGCCAGAAGAGATTGTAAAGATAAAGGGATGATTGGGTGAGATGAGAGGCAAAGAAGCAGAAAGTTTGTTTGATGGAGATGAACTGGGAATTACAAAATTATCATGAGCAATTTCCAACAGGAATGACCTTAAATGGTGAAAATCTGCCATAAAAACACTAAAGTGCAGATTATCTGAAGTAACTATCATTGGTGATGATTCCCAAAGTTTTTTGTCAGTTTGTGCCATTTCATTGAAACAATGGAGTTGAAGGATCAAACATTCTGAATAGGAGTGGGGCAGGGAATTAAAGGCCTGAGCAACTGGAATCTTATGGTTGCCCTTGTGACCTTGTGCTGTTCTTCCATAAAGACATCAGCTAGGCCACATTTAGCTTCCCCAATTTGAAGTTTTGATTGACTTTTGGACTTTAAGGATAAATGTTTTTAAATTTGGACATGTAGCACAGTAACAGGCCCTTCCAGCCTGAGAGTCTATACCACCCAAATACCCCAATTAATCTTCCACCCCATATGAATGAAGCGTGGAAGGAATTGAGAACACCCAGAGGAAACCCCTGCAGACATGGAGAGAGCGTACAACCACCTAATGTGCAGCACCAAGATTCTAACCCAGGTCACTGGCACTGGTAATAGTGTTGGGCTTATGGCTCTGCAAATGAGCCCGAGGATGAAGATCCAGCATAATCATCAAATGTAATTCTGAGGAATGCCTGCTTTGTGCTGGTGAAAAATATCAGAATTTCAAAAATTGTCCAACCTCATGGGAGGTCTTTTAGGACTCTTAGTTACCTTGTGCAATGAAGGTAGCATGAGAATAGGTGTTTTGCTTTGAAAGAAAAGAATAGCTCAGTGGGTTCTGAGGATGCAAAAAGCTGAACGGTTCAGCTCTATACATTGTGCACATTCACAGACTTTAGAAACAATCCACAGCAATCATATCAAATGTCTTGACAATTAATTTGAGCATGGGCTTGGTGGGTAATAATAGATCATTATAATATGTAACTTTTGATTGCTGAAATGTCATTGTTTCCAATGACAACATATTCTCATAAACTACACATCTGGGTAGTACACATTCCACAATTCTATTAGAAGTTGATTGACATTGATGCAATATTAGAATTCTGGACATTTGTTTAGAAGCAAGAGTACTGGCATAACTGTTTGAGATATTGAATTATGTTATGAAATAAATAGATTTGGCAGAATTTAATTCCGTTGTAATAACTTTTGAAAGTCAAATGATTGCATTTATATTTTGAATACTGAGAATTGCAGAAAATTAGATTTGTATAGGCAGGCATGTGTCAGAGTATTCCATGAAAGGCTTTATAATTGCCTGTCAAAATATAAAAATATATCTAAATAGCCTTTAAATTCTTTAGCAAAGATAAAGATACATAACCAATGTTTCAGGCTTGAGCCCTTCATCAAGGTATGGAAAAATGTCGGCAGGTGTCTGAGCAAAATAGAAAGTGGGGGGAGGTTTGGATGCAAAGGCAGGAAGTGATAGGTGGAGAAGGGTGGGAGAGGACAGCAGCGACCAAAGGGAAGAGGAATGGCTAAGTGAAGGGAGGGAGGAGAACTGGAAAAGGGAAGGGAAGAGGAGAGCGGGTTAGCAGAAACTGGAAAAGACGATGTTAATCCTATCTAGTTGGAAAATGCCCAGATGGAAAATGAGGTGTTGTTCCTTCCCTTCGCAGATGGTCTTGGTGGAATAGTACATAAGGCCATGGGCAGATAAGAGTATGGGAGTGTGACACAGAACTAAAATGGTTGGCTACTGGGAGGTCTCTGTCATGTAGTGGATGGAGCAAAGATGCTCAGCGAAGGCGATCTCCCAATCTGCACCCAGTCTCTCTGATATAGAGAAGGCCACAAAGGGAATACTGATGCAGTAATTCAGTCCTGCGGATGCACGAGTGAAGTGTTGATTCTCTTGAAAGGTCTGTTGGAGCCCCAGACCATGGTGAAGGGGAGAGGTTATGACGTATGTTGCATGTCCTGCGACCACAGGGGACAGTGCCGGGGGGGGGATTGGCAGGGAGGGATGAGTGCACAAGGGACAGTCCCTACAGAAGGCAGAGAGGGGAGGAGTGGGGAAGATTTGATTGGTAGTGGGATCCTGATGAAAGTGTTGGAAATTCTGGAGGATAATGTGCTGGATGCAGAGGCTGGTGGGCTGGAAGGGTACTGCATCTAGTGTTCCCTTTGTGGCCTTCTCTTCATCTAAGCATGTTTCTTCTCCTTTGCATGAGTTGCAACATTTGCTTACTCCAATCCTAAAGAACAATACCCTTGGGGTACTCCGAAAATGTGGATCAGTGAAGCTTCAAAAATTTCACACTTATTACAGTGGATCAACATCTGCATAATAATGAGATAGTTTAAATTTGGACATATGTATTCTATGGACCACTGTAAATCGTAATAAACAATCCCTTGCACAAAATGAGGAATCATTAATCAAGTTAAGGGTAGAATACCAATTTCTGGAAATTCAAAACAAAGAAAACGAGTTTCTTCTGCACCCCTTTCTAAATACCTGCCAATGTTTGCTGCACAGATTCTCTTTCATTTGTTCAAAACTAAATGTATCCATTAATTCACTATAACAACTGGCCATTCATTTTATCCTTTCAGCTTGTTGGACTCCTCACTCCAAAAGATATCCACATGCTGTATCCAGGCATGGCTCCCCTTCCACTGACAACAGTTCCATCATCAGTGTGCCTGCAGGGTGTTATTTTAGAATACAACCCTGTATGCATCAGTGCTTCAGTCTGTGTTCAATGAGAGCCCAATCTTCATTCTTAATCCCAGCCATTGGGGCTGATCTTAAATTCAATAGGTCATTATAAATACTTGATATTAATCCACCATCTAAAAGTAAATCAAGAATATTTGTATCTGAAATTCGAGGAAAATCAGAAAGCTTGGACTAACTTGTAAATATCTTTTTTAAAAAAATGTCTATTAGGAAAATGAAATTTATCTGTCAATCGTTCAAAAGAAGCAAAGTTATCTTGAATAAAAAGATCTTTATAACTTTTGATACATAATCTACACCATTTCTTAAAACCTGCGTCTAACAGAGACGGCTGAAAAAGATAATTATCTATAATGGGACTAGCAAGAGAGAAACTGTTATAACCAAACCATTTTCTAAATTGAGCCCATATTCTCAACCTATTTCTCATTACCATATAGGATTATGTGTCAATTTAGAAAAGGAAAATGGTTTTAAAAAAAACTAATTGCCAACATAGATGATTTTTTTAGGAAAATTCAATTCCATTTCTACCCAAGAAGGGCGATTCACTAATTTAGCAAAATGTAATAGTAAGAATAAATTATGTATGTTAATCACCCAGTAATAAAATCTAAATTTGGAAGTAATAATCCCCCATTCTTTTTAGTTGTTTGAAGACTAGCTTTATTTACACAGGGTTGTTTTCCCTGCCATATGTATGAAGAAATAAATGAATCTAATGAGTTTAAAACTATATATTTAGGAATAAAAATTGGTAAAGCTTGAAAAAGGTACAAAAATTTAGGTTAAATGTTCATTTTAATCGAATTGATACATCCAATCTTTGTAATTGATAATGGTGTCCATCCTGATAATAGTAGTTTAATCTAATTAAGTAATACTGTTACAAGCCCAGAGGACCCCAAAACCCAGCAGCAATAGATATTCACCAAGAAAAATAGTTACTTAAACAAGAGTTGCTTTTAATTATTTTTAAACATGAAAATAGAATCAAACTTTAACTTATCACTATTGACAACCTAACTTAACCTCCTCCCCCCCCCTTCTAATTCTAAGTGCATGTGTGTGTAAGTTCAGAAAAGTTATTTGATTCACAGTCCAATCTCTCTTCTCATTCCTCCAAGTTCACTGGTTGCAGGCAATTTAACAATACTGTGCACAGAATTTAACATTTATAAAGTTTACCAGGCTTCGGTGCTTGAAAGGTAAATGGTAACCACTCAGGAAGGTTCTTGTCCATTTTCAGAGAGATTTTTTTGTTCCAGGACATCCACAGCTGATGTACTTCCATCAGCCACCTCAGTGTCTTGCTGACTAAACTTGCCCCTTCAGGGTTCTTCAGATTATAACCTCTTCCTTTCAGGTCACCACAGAGTTCCTTTTTGTTTCTTTTATTCCAAGTGAAATATTACAGCTAGTCCTCTCCTTGCATGAACAAGGGCTTTGATCAGGCTGAACAAAGCACTTACAAACCCATCTTCCAAAATGGAGCTTTCCACAAGCTTGCCAGCTTGTCCTGTTGCAGTCCCAGCTGCTGTCTGCTGGCTGTAACCCCTGTATATGTGATCTGTGTGTCTCTCTCTCTCTCTCTCTCTCTCTCTCTCTCTCTCTCTCTCTCTCTCTCTCTCTCTCTCTCTCACACACACACACAGAGAAAAGCCTGTTTGACTCTCTCTGCTTGCAAAACCATATGACCCTCTAACAACAGCTCCAGGCAGTAGTGGCTCTGACAAACTCTTTCATCTGTTGGCTTTTGTAAACAACAATCCATTAGTGAAATCTCTTGAGCACTCTTCAAAGCTCTTGCAAAAGCTCTGAGGCCCCGATATGTCTAGCATTAGTAGAGCTCCAGTATTTCAAATAAGATCTGTTTTAAAGTTTTTGTATGTGATCTACTATAACAAACCTTTCCCAATTTATCTCCGAAAAACATATCTATATATTTGTCACAATACCAAAAAATTTACTTTCAATAATGTTTTATAACTGCTCATAATTGTAATTCTGAAATATTGGAATTAATCTTTCACTATTTTAAACAGAAAATTAGAATACCTCGAAAAAGATTATTTTAGAGGTAATAGTTCATTCTTATGCAAAAACTGGCTAAACTGAGCAAGAAAACTTAATATATTTGGTATAGAAATCTCAGGATTTGAAATAAAAAGCAAAAGATCCTCCACGTAAAAAAGATACCATGTCAGAAGGTCATCCTTTTAGAGGGAGGTGTCAGAAAAGGTATAGTTTTAAGTTTTTGTTTTCTTTATTTTTTAGATGAACTTGTCAAATATGGGTTTAAATATGGTTGTCATACCTTATATTATTAAATAAGATAGAATTTACCCTTTGTTTAAATAAAGTGGTAGTTTAATTTAGTTTTATTTATTTTCTATCCAGAACAATTTTTGAATATCTTATGAGAAAGAGATGGATAATTAGCATGTAGATAGAACTTAATGTTTTAAAGAAATATTGTTAAATAAGCAAATGAATAGATTTTTTATTTACATTTATATCTCATTTGTTATAAGATAATAACATAATAAAATAACATAATGACCTGTGGTTTGTTTTATTAGTAGACTTTGTATGTAGAATTTATGTTAAACTCAATAAACATATTTAAAAGAAAGAGATGATGAGTCTCTGTTAATTCAGAGTCTTGGGTCTGGAATTTAAAGAGGGTAACTACAATGATATGAGGTGTGGACTGGCAAGGACACTTGATGGGTTGACAGTAGATGGACAATGGGACATCATCTGGAGAAATTTCAAAAACTGTAAATGGATCGTGGCTCAACTCTGGGAAATAACAGACCAATTGACTAGATTTTTTGGTTCTCTCTACACTAAAGATGATATGCCTAACATTCCAGGAGCACTGAGGGCCTAACATAGAGGAGGAATTGATGGCAATTATTATCAATTGGTAAATTGTGTTGAGTAAATTGATGGCATTGAAAGTTCATAAATCTCTCTGGCATCTAAGTCTTCCACTGTGTGTTTATAAATAGGTAGGTTGATAGATAGATTGATTGATTGATTGATTGATAGAAATTCATAATTCAAGGCCTTGGCCATTTCTGCATCACCAAATATTAATTCCCCTTCTCACCTTCAAATGGCCCTCCATTCATTTTAGCCTCCCTTTTCTGCTTTATGTAATTCTAAAAACTTTCAACTGTCTGTTATTATTTTGTGTGGGTTTAGTTTCATAATCTATCTTCCCTTTCTTGATTGTTTGCTTTGTTGCTTTTTAATGTTTCCCACTCTTCCAGTTTCCCACTGCTCTGGGTGATTTTGTATGCACGAGTCTCTGGTCATTGTCTTCCTTCATTTTGTGTTACCCATATAGAAAAAGATTGGGTAGAGACTGGTTAAAATGCAGGAAAATGTTTGTAAGAGGCATAAAAATTCCTGGTACTTTGTAACTAGAGTTCCTTTGGGCTTTTTTCTGCTGTTAATTAATGGAACTCCTGAGAAATATATATATTTTAGCTGTTTCTCTGTAGACTTTATCAACATCCCAACAAAGAGCCCTGATGGGAAATCAGCCAAATGTTCTTAATCTATATTAATGATGTGGGTACCAAAATCAAATGTTGGCTTGACATCGGAAGAGTAGTGCAGCCAAAGAACATAGCTGAAGACTGTATCATAAATTTTTGCCACTAACAGCTCCCCCTGTGCCACTATATCTTGACGAAAGCATGTCAGTGTGCGTATCAGGCCTTCCGCTGCACCTCAAGCAAAATTTACAGCAGCAAATCCATGAAATTGTGCATTGGTTTCGGCCATCTAACCAGACACCAAAATGTTACAAAAATAGAAGGTTATTCGTATTAGATTTTTTGGAGTAACAAAGGTCATAGGTCAGCACAATATCAATGGACTGAAGGGTCTATAGTGTGCTGCAATGTTCTAAAACATCAGTTTAAAACGCGAATGCATGGTGATGTGACACAATGAAAAAATAATGGTGTATGCAAGGAACAGAATTGGCAAAGGAAGTTCAGGACAAGCCAGTCCACACATCCCCATAAATAGATCAGCTTTCAGGTTAATTCTATTAGTCCCATTTTTCTGTCACCAAATCTCTCTCACATGCCCCTGGATTTTCCTGCAACTCACTTGAAAAAGGGATAATTTACCATAAGAAATTAACCTACCAACTTGCCTGTCATTGGTGCTCCAATTTTCTTCTGTGTCCCAAATGGAAGAGCATGCAGACACAGCAAGAATGTGCAAACTCCTCACGTGGCACCTGAGGTCAGGATAGAGCCAGATTGCATAAAACATGAGTCAATGGCACAAGTCACTGTGTCAGCATCCTGCCCTGTCTTGGAGGACTTTTTTCAGGTCAGAGCAGAAGAACAATGGGCTAACATTGATGCTCTGTGGATGCTGAGGTGGTTGATGAGGCCAATGTGGGAACTGTAGGCTCTACCATGGGTAGAGCAGGTGGGGGTTGATGAGGAGAGTGTGTGTGATTAACACATTGTTTCACTATTTGCCCTTGACCTCCACATGTACTTGCCAAAGTGCTTGATACTTTCTCTTCCTCTAGTTTGGATCCCGGGCTACTGATTCCCACAAACTGGTGAAGACACTGAGAAGCCTTGAGAACATTTTGTAGGTGTTGTTCCTGGTCTCCTGGAGATATCTTGCTATGATAATGGGGCCTGTCTTTTGGAGCTGATTGTGTGTGATCACAGCCTTGATGATGGGGACATTGGCCTGAGAGAGAATGCTGACATTGGCTCACTTCTGCAGCCAATGGAATTGGAGGGGTTTGCACATCCACCATTGGTGATAACCATCCAGTGGTTTGAGATGCCTGCTATCACTGGTTCATATCCCCAAAGCATCCATTGGTTGATGCTTTTTGGTAGACCATGAGCACAAAGATGGATTTGCAATCTTGGAATCCTTTTTGCCAATGACTGCCAAAGGCTGTGATGGGAAAATAATTCATTCCAACATGTATATCTGCTGTCAATGACCGATTATTTCCAAATTAGGAAAAGTTATTCACATTGAATGGTTTCTCATCATCAGCCATAATTATCAATGAGGCACTCTTATGTGGCAAAGGCAGGCCATATGGTTAGTGTCAACTCCATCCTTTCAATGAAGGAGGTAATAAATGTTAGGAGACTGATCTCTGAGAGAATATGTACTCAAATGTCATCCCCTTTGGTAACTGGACAACTGAGACTGGGATTTCTTGATTTCTGGAGTGGAGATTTCAAAGTCTGATCTGTTTCACTGGCACCCGGGACATGAGGTCCACAGCAGCAGGGGTGGGGTGAAATCTTTAACTGCATGGGCACTGATGTCAAATGGTATGCCATGTACATTTTATATTGCTTCAGAATTCTACCATAGACAGAGCTTAGGGGAGAACTGCAGCAGGTTTAACTGAAGGGTTGTCACATGAGCTGCCACTGGAGAATCTGATGTGTTCATCTTCCTCCAGAGGTGTTCCTTTTAACTTAAGTTTTGCTGGTTGCCTTTTACTACCCATCCTGATTGGCAAAGTACATTTCAAATAAAACCTTGATTATCCATAGTATAAATTGTATGGACCCTTTCAAATCAAACCCATTATATCAAAGTACTAAAAATAAAAAGAAAAGGACCGCCCCCCCCCCCCCCCTTATATTTAACAGATGTGAGTTGGAATATTCATCCTGAAATGACGATGCTTGTGTCAGATCAGCATCACCCTCTGATATGCTTCCAGCAGCCAAACATGAGATGTCACTAATCTGAACGCCATGCCAAGTAACTGCTTAATTCCTTCACCCATCACTTTTTAGTTATAAACAGAGATTTGTAAGTTAAAGTTCAGCTGCCCATGGCAATGAGGTTTTATATCTCTGCATTTCTCTACTTTGGAAATCTCTGCAGTTTGACATTCAACATTTTTGTTGTCTAAATTCTCTGAAAAAGAACATTCATCAAAATTCATCAATGTTCATGGAGAGCTCATCACATTTCATCCTTGTCAGACTCCTGCAGCAGAGGGAGCACACTGTTTTGCTGGGCTTGAAAGCTTCTACTTGGTGTAGGGTGATGGTGATTGAATGCAGTTCCTTTGTGGCAAAATATATCCATTCTATACCATTCTGGAACTAAAGGGGGTTCCTTACCCTTGATACTCACCTGAAAGGTGGCCCCTGCCCAGATACCTGCTGCCTTCGCCTACTGTGGGGAGATTTTCAGTACTCGGCAGGAAAACTTTCACACATACAGTGGCTTGTTCTATACTGCACCATAATAACATGGTGTAGTCCAGTACTGCTAGCTTTATGACATTTGAGCAGCGGGGGCAATGGAAGGAAGAGTGTGGCAATCCTGGGATGTCCCTTTATACCTATGCTATCTTTATGGAACATATACCAGTGCACAATACAACAAACTACATGTATTCCACAGTTTAGAAGAGATCTTGCCTTTTCTCTGCTGAACAAACAATCCATTTAGCCATAAGACAATAAAACATACAACATCACAACATACAACATACAACATCAGACCCTTCAGCCTACGACGAACATAATGCCAAATTAAACTATAACTCTGCATTTTCATCAATCTTTCCATATTCCTTACAACAAGCAGCTCATCACCCTTGTGCGTCCCTAGAGGGTTTGCACCCCATGTGCTTTTCTCTTGTCCATGCAGTCCCAGGTGGTGTTACCCAGTGACTCTCAGGGACATGGTCTTAGAGAAGCCCTCTATGCTTTGATGATGTAAGTGTTCATCTGAGCAATGTTGTGGGAGTACCTGCCTTCGTCGATACCTCAAGCAGTGCTTTCCAGATTCTAACATCTTGATGAAAAATAATTATTCCTCAATCTGCTCTAGACTCTGGCCTCTCTTTCTGCACTGCTCTTTCCTCCAGTTCCTCACCCCTTCCTTTCCTGCTCCCATCAGAGCTACCCTCTTACCTCTCCCCCATCACTTCACAGCTTCTTTCTTTCCTACCCTCCCTCCTGTATTACTTTCCTGTTCACTTGTGCTCCTCCCCTTTCCCTTCTTTCCTCCTATCCTCCTCCCCATTCCTCCTCCCACCTTTTTATCCACATTCCTGAGGAAGGTCTCTGGCCCAAAATGCTGACTTCCCTTGACTTCCTATGGATGCTGTGGGACTACTGAGTTTCCCCAGCAGTTTTTTTTTTGTATTGCACGAGGCCTCCTACTCTTTATCTTAAGCCCTATAATCCTCTGAAAACCTTGACAGCAGGGAAAAACTTCTCACTTTCTATCCTACCCAGTCTTCTCATCGTTTTGGACACTTGCACCAGGGCTCCCTCAGTCTCCTTCACTCCAGGAAAAGCAAACCCAGCCTGTCCAATCCCTCCTCGTAATTGAAATCCTATTGAATCTCCTCTGTATCTGTAACCTCTCTGATGCAATCACATCACAAACTGCTCACAGAGAGGTTTTGGTTTCATGGAGCCACTGTCCCTGTTGATGAGCACTCATTTAAAGGACAGATTATTGGGTTCCTGCAACATCCAGGAAGCATTGGTAGAGCTCCCAATGGGCAGTTGTCAGTGGAAGGTGAAATATTAGCCATTGCAGTGTTTCTAACGCTTCATTGTTCTGATCAAAGGAGTCTACATTAACCTTGACCTATTGAGGATTTCCAGATATTTTAATTTCAGATCTCCACTATCCACAGTTATTTTGCTTTCAGAGCATGGAAATGCTAGGTGCAAACCCTGATTAATTATTATTTTTGGTAAGTAAATGATGGAGATGCAGCAAAGTGTGCAAACCCTGAGGCCAGGGCAGCAAGCAGAAGGATACAGTGTTTACCAACATAGAGTATTCATATCAGCAAATCAAACTTTTCGCCACACCACATGAAATCCAAGGGCTTAATTCCAGCTGTTGGTGCCTTCTGAGAACTTGTTTGGTGCACATTTCTTTGTGGATAAATGTCCACTCCCTCCCTTTGCACCTTTTACCAATGGTCCCAGTGGAGCTCCCTCCCTCCCATGCTGGATTATTCTGGCTCAGCCTCACCTGTGGCAAGCCTTCCATCACCTACTCCAGCCCCAGTCTAAGAGGTACAGGCTACTTTTAGGCATTTTAAGAATTTAATACACAATAATTTAAGTATCTTATTCTCTCCACTTCCCTCCCCCCAACCTCTGGTCTCTCTTCATGCCACCATTCTCTACTTGTTATATTCTTGATCTTCTACTCATCCGCCTAGCCCCGTGTGACTCATCTGACCTGTTCCCAGGTTTTGCCTCTCTGATGTCTGCCACTCCTCAGTCTCTGACCATCATGTTTCACCTCTGCCTGCTTCAGCAATCCTATTTGGGGGGGGTCTTGTCTCCCCCTCCCACTCTGTCCTCTTTGTTCTAACTTTCCTCAGTCCTGATGAAGAGCTTGAACTCAAAACTTCTTTTTTTTCTCCCACTAATACTGCCTCATCCTTTAAGTTCCTCCAGCAGATTGTGTTTGTTTTAAGCAGGTGCAGGCTGTTGTTAAACTGGTGCTGACTTCAGCAAATGTGGTCCATGAACAATGTGGTAACTGCTGAATTGACATTACTCAGATTGGCTGGCCGCTAGCAGCTTGAAGATAACATACTTTATCCTGGATGTGCGCAGACCAGTTTGTGGGTCTAATGCCCCTCCCCTGGCACTTCCATATTAAATGCTTTGAGAGAAAGCATTTGATGGGTGGCTTCAGCAGCACAGAGACCGGTGACTTTCACCAGCTGCTGCTGTTAGACTACATGTTGGGAGTCTCTCTCTCACAACACACACGAACACGCACACAAAAGACTCCATGTTGGGAGTCTCTCTCTTACACACACATGAACACGCACACACCAGCAATGTTAAAGAAGCATTTGCATTTGTCTCTCCAGAAGGCAACCATAAAAGATAATGAAAAGCTTTAGTTCTTCTTTCCCTCCGTCAATAACCTTGAAATATTAGTTCCCATTTGCGGCACTTTGATAATGTTCAACAGGAACAAGCAACAGCTAAGGTGGCTTGAAAATGAAAGTAATTGAAAAAATGTGCAACTGTCACCTCACAAAGTGTGAAATTTAATAAGGAGTGTTTTTATAGGCTGAAATTGAAACGCTCGCTCAATTGTAGCGATGAAAGGAAAATTCCAAAGGGGTCAGGTGACTGCTCTACTTCCCCTTCCCTGTTTGCAATAAGTAGGTAGAGCATATACAAGTAAACTTTTTATTGGCCAAATCCAGGGTTAGATGTTAAGTTGAAAATAAATCTAATTTTGCCACCAAGATGAAGTCAAGCACACTAACTGCTTCTGTCATTAACAAAGTTGAAAGAAAGCACTTAACATTATTTTTGGCTGGGCCTCAATTTCAATATGTCCAGCAGGAAAGCAAAACATTGAAGTTGACTGTCCAGTACTTGCCACTGAGTTTCAATGCCAGAAACTGTGATTGCCTGTTATCTGCATTATAACAAAATTGTGATTTTTTTTTTCCTCCCATTTGCTCTATTTTAAGTGAAGGCAGAAAGTCGACCTTCCTCAGGTTAAATATAATCACTTAAAGATCCTAAAGTTAAACATCAGTCTACTGTTCCTCTGACAGAAAAAATACAAAATTCTGGAGAAGAGAACAATTGCAGATGCTGGAAGGCGGAAATGAAAATAGTGGTTGGGCAGCATCTGTAGAAAAAGGAATGGTTAATGTTTCAGGTCTTGGACCCTTCATAAGAACTAAGAAAGAGGAAAAGCAGTTTGTTTCGGTAGCAGAGGAGATGAAGGAGGACAATGATACATTAAATAGAATTCTCATCTTTTCCCATTCAACTTTTTGATGGGATCGCTCCGTTCACGACTCCTTGATCAACACGTGTGTCCTCACTCACTAGGATCAATCATTTGCCTCATTCCTGTACAACTGCACTCTCCATCATTTCACTTCTTCCCTTCCCACCCTTTAGAAACTCAATAGCCATTTCAGCTAAAACACTTGCACTTTTACCAAATGAGTCTTCTCTCAATTTGGCCCCCTTTACTCAGATCGAGTGATCCCTTTGCAGAAGCCCTACATTCCATGATACCAAGCTACTGGCTACTTGACAGTTCGGTTAACCAGCACACTCCCACCCTGTCTGTGGTCATGTTGAACATTTGCAGTGAGGCCCAATGCAAGTTCAAGGAACAGTGCCTCATCTTGCATCTAGACATGCTGCAGCCTGTTGGACTCATTATTGAATTCTCTAACTTTGGGTTGTCTGCACTTTCTTTCTGTCTGTTTCAAGGCTGGCCATTTTTGCCTGCCATTCTTTTCATATTTTCCATTGATTTGCATAATTTGGGCTGTTGGCATGTCCCAGTAGTCACAGTGTACAATATGACAGAGATGTTACAACAATAACAATTCATTAAACATCTAAAGGAGCTCAACAGGCACATTATTTAATCCCATCAGAGAATCCCCTTTGTTCCAATTCCCCATCTTCTCTGCTTTATGGACCAAGCTGATTCTCTTTCCCTCAGTTCGGAGGAAGTAACCATCCCCCCTCCCCATTAACTGATGTGATTATAATCTGTTTCTCTCTCCACAGATTCTTCCTGGCATCCCAAGTTTTTCTAGCATCTTCATTTTTCAGACAAAATGTTGGAGAAAAGCTTTAGTTCTTATTTCAAAATTTTGCAGCATCTTGTCTACAACTCAGCCACAATGATTTTTGTGGCTCGCCCTGCAATTTAGGTAGGGCCTTAACTGAGACCACCACCTTGTTATTTGACTATTGCCCTGCTATTTCCTGCCCTCACAAGGTTTATCCAGTTTCCCTTGGAAGTTCCTTTTATAGCTTTACATATATAAATCTGTTAAGTTATCTGCCTCTGTCCCTACAGTAGCACCTAATGATGGTTATGGCATAATTACTGTTCCCCTATATCTAGTCCGATATAAATAGTGCTCAATATTCTACTAGAAGTTTTGATTATCTTTTATATCGGATGCCTTTTCATTCCAAGTCCCCTCATACTCCCCATGCTAAAATGTCTGCTGTTTCATGCTAGACTATTTCATTACCCTGTCGATTCTCCTGAATCTACTGCTTCCTTCTCAATATTTATTATTTTGCTACATTCTACTTCAACTGCAAATGTTGAAATCATCCATGTATAGTTGCTGCAATTCATTATTATAAACTAAAAAAAAGAGCCATGGTCCTAATACCGATAACTGGTAACACTACAGCACACTTTCTTCCAGTCTGAAAACATCTGTTCACCATTATTTTCTGCATGCTGGACGTTAGTCAATTTTGTACCCATGCTGTTTCTGTCTTTCTAATCTTGTTTGCAGGAATTTCACAATTTCAGTCCTTCAGTTTCATTAACGTGTTGTAAATTGTGAAGAGAAACAGGAATGTTTTCTCTTTTCCCTAAAAAGAGGAAAGTGTGACTCTCGTGTTACCTTGGGCCAATCTAGTGCCAACATTGGGAGAATCTGGAGTTCACTGCCTGCCCTGAAGCACTGAGTGTTATTTGTAGCTTTTAAAACAAACAATTCTTTTCTTTTGCACAACAGCTGGAAAAATGATTGAGAACTTCACATGTTGGACTTGATACAGACAAAAGACAAATGCAGGACTGACCAGACATTTCTTCACTGTATTATTCTTTAAATCAGCTGAAATAACATCATTAGATTCTGTCTTTCTGGAACCCTGTTCTGTTTGAATACTCAGAATATTTTTTTTTATTGAAAACCACCTGACATTTAACTATCTGCTCCCTGACAGTGTTTTCATTTGGTTTTAATGGTTTGAAGAGAATTGCGTTAAATGACCATTGCTGTTGATCCAAAAACAAGAAACTCAGTAATCCCAAGATCATGGGCCCATTCTCTGATTCAAAAGATCATCAAAATGTCTTTTGGAATACTGAGCTCTATTTATATTTCTTTGGCTTGGCTTCGCGGATGAAGATTTATGGAGGGGGTAAATGTCCACGTCAGCTGCAGGCTCGTTTGTGGCTGACAAGTCGGATGCGGGACAGGCAGACACGGTTGCAGCGGTTGCAGGGGAAAATTGGTTGGTTGCACAAAAATCATGTTGTAGCTGTTACAAATTGCTAGAGAGCTCAGCAGATCCAGAAGCATTTATACATACAAAGGAATGTTCAATTTTTCCACTAAACTATCTAACCATACTGGGTATCTGCCTGGGTATTTCAAGTCATAAATTATATCAGGTCAACAAGAAATAAAATTGATAGTAAACCTGTTCCTGTCATATTTTCACAGGAGAAACAAGTCATAGAGTTTTACAGTGTGGAAACAGGCCCATTCAGCCCATCTTGTCCACGCCGAACAAGTTGGTCCTTTTTACCTTTGTTCAACCCATACACCTCTAAACCTTTCTATCCATGTACTTGTTTAAATTTCATAACCATTTCTACCGCTTCCTCTGGCAGCTCATTTCTTATACCTCCACCCATTGTGTGAAAAGGTGCCCCTCGAGTCGCTTTTAAATCTTGGCTCTCACCATAAAGTATGTGCCCTCTGGTTTTACATTCACCTACTCTGGGGGAAAAATACTGTTTACACAATCTGTCTCTTTATGATTTTATAAATTTCTACTAGCTTACCATCAAAGGTGATAAAAGTCTCAGCTTATCCACTCATGTAATTCAAGCCTCCTAGTTCCGGAAAACTTTTCATGAATCTCTTGTGCAGTCTTTCAAGCTTAAGTTATCTTTTCTATAACCGGGTGACAAATTGTTCACCATACTCCAAGTGGGGGCCCACCTGTCCTGTACAGCTGCTCTTTGCTCCTGTACTCCGTACCCTAATAATGAAGGTAAGATTGCTGTTTTTGTCACCATCCTGTTTACCTGCATTTCTACTTTCATAGAACTATGTATCTATACCCACAAGACTCTTTATTCTGCAACCCCCCGCCCCCCATTTAATCTGTCTAGTTTAAACTTCCAAACTCAACACCTCACACTTTTCTGTGCTCTATTCCACCTGCCGTTCTTTGGTCCACTTTTCCAGTTCATCCAGATACTGTTGTAATCTTGCGTATCGTTCTTCTCTGTCCACTACTTCATCAATGTTGACATCATTTGCAAAGTTACCAACCATTGACGAAGATTTATGGAGGGGGTAAATGTCCACGTCAGCTGCAGGCTCGTTTGTGGCTGACAAGTCGGATGCGGGACAGGCAGACACGGTTGCAGGGGAAAATTGGTTGGTTGGGGTTGGGTGTTGGGTTTTTCCGCCTTTGTCTTTTGTCAGTGAGGTGGGCTCTGCGGTCTTCTTCAAAGGAGGTTGCTGCCCGCCGAACTGTGAGGCGCCAAGATGCACGGTTTGAGGCGAGATCAGCCTACTGGCGGTGGTCAATGTGGCAGGCACCAAGAGATTTCTTTAGGCAGTCCTTGTACCTCTTCTTTGGTGCACCTCTGTCACGGTGGCCAGTGGAGAGCTCGCCATATAACACGATCTTGGGAAGGCAATGGTCCTCCATTCTGGAGATGTGACCCACCCAGCGCAGCTGGATTTTCAGCAGCGTGGACTCGATGCTGTCGGCCTCTGCCATCTCGAATACTTCGATGTTAGGGATGAAGGCGCTCCAATGAATGTTGAGGATGGAGCGGAGACAACGCTGGTGGAAGCGTTCTAGGAGCCGTAGGTGATGCCGGTAGAGGACCCATGATTCGGAGCCGAACAGGAGTGTGGGTATGACAACGGCTCTGTATACGCTTATCTTTGTGAGGTTTTTCAGTTGGTTGTTTTTCCAGACTCTTTTGTGTAGTCTTCCAAAGGCGCTATTTGCCTTGGCGAGTCTGTTGTCTATCTCGTTGTCGATCCTTGCATCCGATGAAATGGTGCAGCCAAGATAGGTAAACTGGTTGACCGTTTTGAGTTGTTAGAAAGACCGTTGAAGAACGTGATACAATTGTGATAAAACCCAAACTGCACACTGAAGCAACTTACTTTCAGCAAGAAATGTTGAAGGTTTATTGTGAAATATATGAATATATGCCAGAATTTGTGTGAAGAAATGGGTCAAGCCTTAACCAAATTTGTACAAGAAGTGACATCTTCCTCAGGTCAAAGGTGAATGTCACAAAAATACAAGTTCCTTTGAAAAGATCAAAATGATCCAGAAAGATTTTGGATTGGCAACATCCAACATCTGTAAACAGAGTGGACATAAAGCAATTGACATAGAAGTGCCATTTTGTGCGCAAAAATGCGATACTTTGCACAATGCATGAATATACTGCATGCAGTAAGGCTGAAAAGTTGGGTAGCTGGATGTGTATGCTCCGGCAACCCAGTGGGTCTTGTTTCTCTTGGTGTTGTCGAAGTTCAGTTATTTACACATGTACATTTTATAGCCATACTAAACCATGTTTCAGTTGTACCTGGTGTATTGTGTACATTTGCAAAACATACTTTCTGAAATATGTATAGTAGTAGCTTTGGAGAGAGTGCCACATAGATTTACCAGAATGTTACCTATGACACAAGGATTAAATTTCAAGGAATAATATACAAAGTAGAATTGTATCTGTTGGGTTCAAGCTCTGATACTTCTGTATCTCTTTCCCAACAGGAGTAGCTGGAAGATGCTGTGTGTGGTATGGCAGGGATCCTTAATAATTTTGTGAGCTCTCTTCAGACAACGATACTGGTAGATCACATCGATTGGTGGGGGGGGGGGGGTGGAGAAGGAGGGAGATCCATGTGATCCTCTCTGCTGCTGTTATGGTCCTGTGGATTGACCTCCAATCCAATGTTCTACAGCAACCATACCACACTGTGATGCAGCCAGCCAGGACACTCTCGATTGAATTCCTGTAGAAAGTTGACAGAATGTTACCCAGTAGCCTTGCCCACCTCATTCTTCTCAGGAAGTGCAGTCACTCATGCCCCTTCCATACAAGTGAGGAGATGTGTGTCCAGGATAGGTTATTATTTTAAGTGGACTCCAAGGAAATTGGTGCTCTCTACTTTCTCCACTTCTGTTATTATGTGTAGTGAAAGGTGGTCATCCAGACTCCCCCCCTGGAGTCCACAATCATCTTCTTTGTCTTGTCCACATTAAGACTCAAGTTTCTATTCTTGCATCATTTATTGAGGTTTTTCACCTCTTCTCTGTATTGCAACTCATTTTGTGGCTGATGAGGCCAACTCCTATTGTGTTGGCTGCACGTTTGATGACTGTTGGAGCTGGCGTTGCAGTCATTGGTCAGTAGCATTAACAGGAGCAGGCTGAGCTAGCAGCCTGAGGTGTGCCAGGGCTCAGAGTGACGGTGCTTGACATTCTACTACTGATCCAGACAGACTGTCGTTTTTTCTGTTAGGATGTTCAGGATCCAGTTACAGAGAAGGGTGTCAAGTCATAATAAGAACAGCTTCTCCACCAACCTCTAGGGAATTATCATATTAAACACCGAGCTGAAGTCGATGAACAGCAGCCTAGTGTATGAGGCGTCAATCTCCAGGTGGGTCAGGACGGAGTGGAGAGACAAAGCGATAGCATCATCAGAGGAGTGGGTCCGTCTGTAGGCAAATTACAATAGCTAATAACATTTATCAGATCTTATGCACGACACTTGGACAAATCAGTTTTGAGTTGAGCTATGACAGATGAAGCAATTAAAATCAAAGTCATTTTATATGGCTTTGAAAGTTCTCATCAAATATTTTGGTAGCTATAAATATGACATCTGGAAAGAACTGTGTATGATGCTGTGTGTTTTTTAATTGAAATAGCCATTTGTCTTATTACATTGAGATTTATATTATCCTATATTGAAGTTTCACTGTTCATTCTATCCAGTTAGTTATTTCATTAAACTCCATCATACCCAAGTTCCTATTGCCTTGACACAGCCGGTCTTGTGAGTATGGGTAGATTTAGCAGAGTGTGGTGATATATCTCTGCTGACCTGCAGCTGCCTCTATTTGATGAATTGCTTGCTTGATTATTTCACAATGTTGATATTACTCTTGCTCGCTTGAACTGGAGGAGGAAACAGCAATGCTGGCAACATTTCAGATGAATTATTTTACAGAAAAAAAAATCATTCTCCAATTTCCTATCATCGGTGAATCGTGTTCACTTAATGGCAGAAACTCACAAGCTCACTCATAGACTTGGACATTTGTAGGAATCTCTACCACATGAGATGATGGTGGTTAGAGCAAACAGTAAGAAGCTGGAGGGAATCCACAATCAGGCAGCATCTGTGGCCAGAAATGGTCAGTTGTGTCTGCTTGGGGAATGTGAGGAAAATTGTAATGGTTGGCATGTCTGTTCTCGGCCTCATCCATTGCCAGTGTGAAGCCAAATGTAAACTTGAGGAACAAAGCATCATATTCTTCCTGGACAACCTTAAACTCAATGGCATGAACATCATTTTCCCACTTTTGGATCATCCCTACCTCTATATAGTTCCACTGTTTCCATCTCTTCTTCTGTTGTGATCACGTACTTACCTTTGTCAGGAATGATACCGGCCGCCGCTGATGATGTAAGTGATACGACCCGTGGGGGTAATAGCGCACATGCACAGGTGTACTAAGCGTCAGTATTCAGGAGATGAATCTCAGATGCAGGAGGAGGAAAGTGAGAATGTTGGGATCACCCGTGTGACATTGAGCCAGTGAGAAGCTCAGAGGAGTTTAGCTGGGTGGTGTTTGGGGAGATGAAGAATGCAACGTTGTGTCTTGAGACTAATAAAAGAAAGTCAACCTCATGGTGTGCTGAAAGAAATGAGTGAGTGTGTTCTTTGTTTGTAAGCTGTTGTTACACTTCCTAGTTCAGTACGTTCATCCAACTTCCATTCTTCCTTTCTACTCTAACCTTCCTGCCACCTCCTTGTGGTCTCCCCCTTGTATGTCTCTTCACCCTTTCCACTTTATGCCCAATTCTCTATCAACACATAGCTCCTCCCACCCCTATTATGACACTCTCTCCCCATCCCCCCCCTCCCCCATCCACTAGGCACTTTTTCTCTCTTTCTGAACAATATCACCCTTTCCTACTCTGATCTTGAAATGTCCAGACCTGAAATAATGACTGACGATTTCCACCACATGAATGCTGCCTGACCTATTGAGTTCCTCCAGCTTCTCGTTGTTTACTCAAGGATCCATTGTAGACAGCCTTTGTGATCCCTTGATGTTAGGTTGGAGGATGCTTCCCACAACATGTGTGTATTTAGAAAATTATACTAAATTTTTGTGAATAACTCGGGTTTTTTTTAAGGCTTCACAGTTTCTTGAAGAAACACGATATAAAAGATATTAGTTCACATGATGTTCTTCTGCACTTTGCATTGGTAGTAGCATTACTCCCAAGTTAAAATAGAAAAATTAACGCCATGTCAAGTAATGACCAGTAACAGGACCTTCTGGCCATGAGCCCTTGCTGCCCAAACACACCAATTATCCTACAAATCCTGTACATTTTTTTGGAGTGTGGAGAGGTAAACTAAGCACCTGGAGAAAACCCAGGCAGACACGAAGAAGACGTATATATTCCTTACCGACACTGCTAGATTCAAACCTGGGTCACTGGTACTGTAATTGCATTGCTCAAAGCACTACACTAACTGTTCAGATATTGGCAGTTGTAATTTCATTGGATTTAGCCACAGCTAAATAAGAGAAAAGCTTTCTAAAACATAATTTTTTAAAAAAATGGAATATTTCATTCTTATTTGGATCGCTGGGCTTCACAATTAGAGAGCTGAATTCAAATTATGCTGGCAGTTAGGAACACTACCATACAATGAACAAAATGTGGACGTTTGGAGTTTTTGTTTTTCTCTCTGAATCTTCCACTTTTCTTCTTCTTTCTTTTCTTTGGCTTGGCTTCGTGGACGAAGATTTATGGAGGGGTAAATGTCCACGTCAGCTGCAGGCTCGTTTGTGGCTGACAAGTCCGATGCGGGACAGGCAGACACGGTTGCAGGGGAAAATTTGTTGGTTGGGGTTGGGTGTTGGGTTTTTCCTCCTTTGCCTTTTGTCAGTGAGGTGGGCTCTGCAGTCTTCTTCAAAGGAGGTTGCTGCCCGCCGAACTGTGAGGTGCCAAGATGCACGGTTTGAGGCGAGATCAGCCCACTGGCGGTGGTCAATGTGGCAGGCTCCAAGAGATTTCTTTAGGCAATCCTTGTACCTCTTCTTTGGTGCACCTCTGACACGATGGCCAGTGGAGAGCTCGCCATATAACACGATCTTGGGGAGGCGATGGTCCTCCATTCTGGAGACGTGACCTACCCAGCGCAGTTGGATCTTCAACAGCGTGGATTCGATGCTGTCGGCCTCTGCCATCTCGAGTACTTCGATGTTAGGGATGAAGTCGCTCAATGAATGTTGAGGATGGAGCGGAGACAATGTTGGTGGAAGCGTTCTAGGAGCCGTAGGTGATGCCGGTAGAGGACCCATGATTCGGAGCCGAACAGGAGTGTGGGTATGACAACAGCTCTGTATACGCTTATCTTTGTGAGGTTTTTCAGTTGGTTGTTTTTCCAGACTCTTTTGTGTTGTCTTCCAAAGGCACTGTTTGCCTTGGCGAGTCTGTTGTCTATCTCGTTGTCGATCCTTGCATCCGATGAAATGGTGCAGCCGAGATAGGTAAACTGGTTGACCGTTTTGAGTTTTGTGTGCCCGATGAAGATGTGGGGGGGGGGGCTGGTAGTCATGGTGGGGAGCTGGCTGATGGAAGACTTCAGTTTTCTTCAACCTGAAGAAAACTGAGGTCCACTTTTACAACTGTACTAAAATTGCTGGTGGCTTCCCAACTAAAGGTGCTTTTTGTCTTTCTCTTTGCAGGACCTCCCGTAAGTACAATTGATGCCTGATGCCCGGTGAAGTGATCAAGATAAGACTTTTCCTTATTATTTTAATAAGAAATCAATTATGCAGGAACTCATTAAACATACTGCTAAAACTACCTGATTGTGTAAAGATACATAATGATCAGAAATATTTCCTGTATCCAGGTTTAGTTTTAATTCAGCTAGTCACAGCATGGTGTAAGGTTTCTTTTAACTAAATTCATTCCTATTTCAGTTATAGTCCAGAGAAATGACAAAATACAAGTGTCCACTGCTTAAGGTCTGTTCGGGCAATGTCCAACCGCATATATGTCTGTCATCTGTGGTCCCATTAGGTCATAATAGAGTTCAGAAATCCCAATCAGAGAATTGGACGTAGGGGACATAACCAGGCATATGCAACTTATTTCCACACTCAACATATGTATCTCATGTCTTATTTATGTTGGTTCTGTACTGTATTTTCTATCTATCATGGCTCCCAAACACAGCAAAACCAGTGCTAGTGATAGCAGCAGCAAGAGGCAAAGGAGAAGTTTCAATTTAGAAGTGAAACAAAAGGTTATTGAACAAAGATCGAAAAACGGTGAATGCTTTTGCTCGAGATTTGAACATGTCACACTCGACAATCATAACAATCCTCAAAAACAAAGAAAAAAAGTTCTCCAAGCTGTTAAAAGGATCGGCTCCACTAAAAGCAACAAGGCAAACAAAAATGTGAGAGGGACCTATATCAGATATGGAGAAATTACTTATGATGTGAATTGAGGACCAAACACAAAAGCGAGTCCCTCTCAGCTCATTGACGATCACTGCTAAGGCACGAAAGCTTTTTCCAGATGCTAAAAGAAAAAGCAGGACCAGACTACGATATCGAGTTTAGTCCTAACTCTGGGTGGTTTAGGTGCTTCAAACAATGTTTTACGCTGCATAATGTGAAAGTGAGTGGAGAGACTGCGAGTGTTGATGCGAAGGCAACAGAAAAATTTGTTGAAACCTTTGTCGAGGGAGGTTATTTGCCCCAGTAAATTTTTAATACGGATGAAACCTTATTCTGGAAACAAATGCCTGAAAGGACCTTCATCTGTAAGGCAGCCAAGTCTTTAAGCCTTTTAATTACAGTGTTAGGAGGCAATGTTGCTGGTTACAAGTTAAAGCCATTTCTTGTTTGACATAGTGAAAACCCCAGGGCTTTCAAGAACATTAACAAACACACCTTACTGTTTTATCACAGGATTAATAAAATGTTCTGGGTTACCCAAATGCTGTTTCAGGATGCCCTTCTCAATTGCTGTGCCAGTGAAAGGGAGAAGTACTGCTTGGAAGGAGGCTTACCTTTCAAGATTTTGTAAACAATGCTCCAGGACATCCCCCTTTCATTGGTGACCTCAAAGTGATGTTCCTCCCACCAAACACCACCTCTTTAATCCAGCCAATGGACCAAGGGCTTATTGCAGCATTCAAGGCCTACTACCTGAGGAGGACCTTTTCTCAGGCTCTTGCTGCAACTGATGACACTGGCAAGACACTGATGCAGTTCTAGAAGGAGTGCAACATTTTTCACTGCATAATGAACCTTGCTTGGGCCTGGGATGATGTAACCAAAGATGCATGAATGGCATTTGGAAAAAAAAATTGAAGTGATATGTACATGATTTTGAGGGATTTGAAAAAGATCATGATACTGAAAGGATTAATAGACTTGTTGTCAACATGGTAAACAACAACCTGAACCTAAATATAGATGATGAGGACATTGAAGAACTCCAAGCTTTAGTTCCTGAGGAACTAACAAATGAAGAGTTGCTGGAGCTAGAGCAAGAGTGAACAAATGAAGAAGAGGCAAGGAAAGGAAACTGCAGAAGAAAAAGAAGAACAGGTGCAGAAGGTTCACTGTTAACGGGTTAGCCAAATTCTTTGCAGACCTTAACAGCTTGCTGAAGAGTGATGAAGTGATAGACCCAAACACTGAACACTTTTCACTGATAGAGAGGAATGGTCATGCAGTATTTGCTGGATATAAATAAATTAATGAAGAAAAGAAAAGGCAATCTAGGTAAACAACGCTGGACATATTCCTAAAGAAGCCAACACCTCCCCAAGAAGAGCCTCAGCCAGGTCCTTCAGGCATGACAGAGTGAGAGTTCATCAATGAGGTTATTCGATCTGAAACTCTTCCAGTGGAGCACTATGAGGAAGTTGAGAACAGTGATGTGGATGATCCTCATCCTCTTTTGTTAAATTGTGTGTGGTATAGGCTAATAAAATGTTTACATAACAATTTTAAAAATGAGAAAAGTAAACTAATTAATTTGGCGCAAGTTCAGTATCCCATAAGCTTTGCTAAGTATATACAGGCAGTTGCTGGGTTTAAAAACATCTGATTTGCAAGCTACCCATAGTTATGAGCTGACAAGCCAATTGGATTTGAATGGCATCACCTGATGCGTATAGTACTGTATTATGTTTTAATGTATTGACAGTAAATAAGGATTGTAGGTACTTTTCCAACTTCCATACAAATTCGAATTAATGACAGACCTAGGGTAATGGAACATGTTTTAAACAGATAACATGGTGTTCGCACAACATCCACATCACATAAAGCCCCATTTCACAGAATGGATCATGGACATTATGTAGTGGATACCTCTAGAGCAAATTAAGCTGTCCAGTGATATTGCTTGATAAATGTTCTGTTAATTTTATTAATTCTTTTAAATTTTATAATCAAAAACCTAGTTGATGGACCATTCCAGATTTGATATTATGGTAATGCTAATATAGAAATATTTTTGTGTTTTGGGTGGGAAATGTTTCATCTTACAGGTGGAGGAATAGTACCGTATGATAAAATGTTTTGCAATAATAATAATTCTGCCATGTTTGCTACATTTGAAAGTATGTGCTATTTCCCTAAGCTAATTAAATTTTCAGTTGCCTTTCTGAAGAACACCAGCACAATGTTCTCAGCAATATTAAGTTTTAAAAGTGCCTCTCAGAGCAAGACATTTCATTTTTTTTTCCAAGTCTTCCAAACCCTTTTAATACTATTTGAAACATACTGTTCTGGTTTTGTGAGAAAGAACAGCCAGTGGAAAATTGTTCTCCCACTAATCTTTCACTTGGCTGCCTCCACCTTACGACCACCAATAGTCATCATTGTCGTTCATCATCTGTGAAATTGTGGCATCTTAAAGTCAAAGATATACAATTTCTGCCCAAATGATCACCTTTTTAAAAAAAAAACAATGAATAAACGTCCTTCCTCTTCAACATCCTCCATAAATAGATACTATAAGACAGTATACCGTGATTCAAATAAACATGGATCAACTAATTCTAAGCACCAGGGACCTCTGTGGAAACTTTCATAAACAATGAATTAAATGTTTAAAATTGTTTTGGTCCATTGATAGAAAACCGACCTTTTTAGATGTAGAAGACTTAATTAATCCCATACATCCGAACCAAGTGCCTTGAAGCCTGTGTGTTACGTTGTATGGAAACACAGTCTTATTTTGTGCAATCTATTCAGGATTACATGTTTCCCAACAAGAGATTACTAAGAAATTCCAATACAAGTAAGCCCTTTACCTATGGTTTTCTAATTGACCTTCTTTGCATTTGCAAGGCTTGATCTTACGTTATCTTCTGTAGGCATAGTATGTGTTAGATCAGGTATTAAAAAGGATGAACTAATGCTGAAAGTAGCATCATCCCTCATGGGGCAAATTTCATAAGACTGGCTGAGACTTTGTAAACCATACATGATTACACTGGAAGTTTAAAAAACACAAAGCCGCCCTGGAGAACATAAATATCAGTGAACTAAACATAACAGTTTGTGATCATGCAGACAAATGTTCAGAACAATGCCCTCTTGTTCAAACCAAAATAGCAATAAGTGCCTTTGTGTTTTAAGGAATTAACAAATTCCTCCAAGTTTGTGGCTATAAAAATGGCACCAATTACATTAACTGTCTAAGAGATTTGTATTCAGATGAAATGTATTTGATGATTATTTGGATTAGATATGAATCTATCTAACACACTGCTTTTGTTAAAATACCTGAGATGGCAAGTTAACTGATTTAAGATACCCTTCACAGTTTCAAGCTTCTCCCCTACACTGGATGAATAAGGATGTCAAATGTCATCCAAAGTCTAAGTATTCTGAAAAGACAGACCTTAAATTAAAAGTCATGAAGGCTGTACGTTATGCAAGTTGCTCGAAGACTCTACAACTAATTAGATAAATATATTGTGGCTTTGAGTGAGAATAGATTGAACTATTAGCCTCAGTTTTGACCTTTGGAAGTGCTGTGGAACCTTTCTTACTATTCTTCCAGAATTTTGTTGGATTATTGCAAATATCTAGATAAATGATGTTGTTAAGGATCATCAATGCTGCTTTCTATATAGGATTCTGGAAGTCTTCCTAACATGGCAAGCACTGGGAGACAGTCTGCAACAACTGTGTCAATAATGTGCCAATAACTCAGTAATGTTATTGGTCAAATGTAGCACTGTAAAAGGCCAGGCAGAATTAATGAGAGAGCTCCCAAATTCCCACAGAAGAACTTTAGCTGTTGGCTGTTCAAACATTTTCTCAAGGTTTCCACTGGTATTATAATGAGAAATCTGGGGAAAAAAAATCCAGACATCAATTTAAGTAATAGGCCCAGTGAGACTGCTAAGGAAATAAAAAAGACAATTCCATTTCATTAATTCAAATATTCAATAGAAAAGACAACAGCCAAAGCATATCAAATCTAAATACTCAACAACTAAAGAACCAAGTGATGATTGATCTGTCATGGTTAATGATGCAGATCACAAGAAAAGTTTTCCTTCTGTAGCATCTTTCATGATGTAGGACACATCAAAAGACTTTATGAACATGATGAAATAATGTCCAAAGACTTGTATTACTGTATCCAGCAGTGGATATTCAGTGGTGGTTATAAATTGTATATTGCACCCACTTTGCAGAATGTATAATTCGTGATTTTTGAAATGGGTTGTGCTTTACCGGGAAAGATTAATTTGTATGGGCATTTATTCTAATTGAGTTGGCTAATTGAAACATTACCGTCTGTCTCAAGTTGTAAGGTAATGAATAGTTTTCTACCTCACTTGATGAACTTTAGGTGTCCTGCTGCTCTAGTGCTTGTAAAACAGATGGTACCAGCAGTGACATGAAGTCTGGCAATGATGCCCATGTGCGTGGTAGGGTAACAACAAGTAGGAAAAATAGTCAACAGCCAAAGAGATCGCGATAAAAGAATGAGAAGGATTTAATATCGACCAGTATGAAGCAATTTCCAGTTATGCGTGTTTCCTCTTGCAAAGAAAGACATGAGTTTCAAAAAGAAACATTGACATTTGAAAGTATTACATCAGTGGAGACCCATTATTATCAAAGTTTCCAGGAGGCATCTTTTCAAAGCACATAATAACACTACAACATTTGGCTTGAATTATTGTCTGCTGTAGGGGTGAAGTGATGCGTTTGTGCTTGTGCCCTTGCTGGTTAGTTGCTCTGGTTTCTCTAGGTGTGTGCGCAAATGATAAAAGTGGCATGAGTGCATCATTCAATAAGAGTTGCAGAAGTGTCTTGTAATGAATTCCTGTTATTTGGCTGCCAGTTTGAATAACTGACAATGTATGCAAGCTGTGGGATGTGGGTATGGTTACTGCAGCTATAAGTGTTGGAGAACTCTGTGGATCATCAAAATATTGACTGTGAATGCAGATTGAGAAAGATTAGTGATGGATTTGTCATGGGAATGCAGGGCACTGAGCAATTATAAAGCTGGTGAGGCATATGGTGGGTTCCACCATTGGACAGCACAGCCATTGACTTTGATTCGTATACAAGATCACTGAATTTCAAGCAGCACTGCATCCAGGTAAGTGGGTCTGGACTCCTGACACAGATGGCCACACCTGTATCCTCCCAAAGCCATCTGTTAAGCTGGAGAGCCCAAGATTCAGCAGCCCTGAGCTTGTCTGGATGGCAAGGGGATCCTGACTGTGACATGGGGTGAGAAATACAGCATTGAAACAGGCCCTTCAGCATACCAAGTTCAGACTGACCAAGAACCAACCGATCACACTAATCCTTACTTTATTCCAACCCCAATTCTCATCAACTCCCCCACCCCTCTCTTTTAATTACCAGTCCCTCCATCCCCTCCCAATGGAAATAAGCACCTTCCTAAGCAGCATAGCTGCCTCATTCCTGTAGCATCATAATATTCCCCATCCATATTGATATTTTCAGAAAGAATGGCACATAATTAATTAAAATAAAAGCAGAAACAATAGAGAAAATCAGGTTGAGTAACATCTGTGGAGTGAGAGATAAGAGATAATGTTGACTACCTTTCATAATGTTGACTACCTAAATGTGGACGGCCATCATATTTATTGTCAGATATAACATTCTTGTCTGCCATGGATATTAGCAGGCTGTTTGTTTTCATGGTATACCCTTCCCACAGAATTATAGTATAGAAACAAGCCCTTCACCCACTGAGTTCAGTCCAACTATTTATTCCACTTAGCCCCAGCTATCTGCACCTTGACCATTGGCTTCCATACCCCTCCCATCTACGTACCTATCGAGTTCTCTTAAATGTCAAAATCGAACCTGCATCCACCATCTCTGCTGGCAGCTCATTTCACACTCTCACCACCCTCTGAATGAAGAAGTTTCCCCCGAATGTTCTCCTTGAACATTTCCCCTTTCTTTCTCAATCCATGTCCTCTAGTTCTTCTCTCCCAACCTCAGTGGAAAAAACATGTTTG
Organism: Narcine bancroftii; assembly: GCF_036971445.1. Taxonomy (NCBI): domain Eukaryota; kingdom Metazoa; phylum Chordata; class Chondrichthyes; order Torpediniformes; family Narcinidae; genus Narcine; species Narcine bancroftii. Next base: position 153,454,623 of record NC_091471.1, read on the forward strand.
CATTTACCCTATCTACACCTCTCTGTATTGAATGCATCTCACAAGTTTCCTGACATTTCCGATGCTCCAAATTCTATAATCTCCTCTGCCGCTCTCAGTGGACTTCCACTGGACCTATTTTAGCATCCCTGTTGTTTTCCATGCTTATAAATCAGATGGTGCTAACAGTGATATGAAATCGACTGATGGTGCCCACATGTTCACTGCCTTTACTGCCTCACCTCTTGAATCCCAACCTCTCAAATTTCACTGATTTTTAACCATTTAATGGTTGCTGGCTGAGTCTATAGCTGCTGGAGCTCTGGCTTTCCTTCTCTGCCTTCACACCTCTCTTTCATTCTTTAGCACACCACTGTGTCATTGGATCATGGATTTCCTCACCTCCAGACCACAATCAGTGAAGATTGGTATGAACTTCTCCTCCACAATCTCCCTCAGCACTGGAGCACCACAGGGCTGTGTTCTTAGCCCCCTGCTCTACTCACTTTACACCTATGAATGTGTAGCTCAGTACATCAATAATGTCGTTGTATAAAGGAAGGGGATGAGTCAGCATATAGGAGGGAGATTGAAAACTTGGCTCAATGGTACAACCTTTGTTTTATCACCAAAACATAGGAGCTGATTGTTGACTTCAGGAAAGGGAAATCCAGTGATCACTGGGGATCAGATGTGGAAAGAGTGAGCAAATTTTAGTTCTTGGGAGTCATTTTCTTGGGAGTCATTTTCTTGGGAGTCATTTTCTTGGAGGATCTTCCCTGGACCCAACACACCAATGGTATAGTGAAGAAAGCTTGTCAGTGCCTCTACTTCTTTAGGAGTTTGCGGAGGTTTGGAATGACACCTGAAACCCTGGCAAATTTCTATAGATGTGTGATGGAAAGTTTGCTGATCAGCTGCATCACAGTCTGATGGCAATATCCCTGATGGCAAAGCCTCTAGAATGTAGTAGACACAGCCCAGGACATCACAGGCAAAACGCTTCCCACTACTGAGTACATCTATAGGGAATGATGCTGTTGGAGGGCAGCAGCAAACATCAAAGACCCACATTCTGTACTCACTGCTGTCATCAGGAAAGAGGTATAGGTGCCACAAGACTCGCCCCATCAGACTCCTCAATAAGAAACTCAATCAGAGACATTTTAATCACTTGTACATTTAATTGATTTTCTTTTTGTCAGTTTGTTTACATATGTTATCTGTTTACAATTCTTTGTTTACATGTTTACACTGTATACACTTTATTTTTGCACTACCAATTAATGGTAATTCTTCTGCACCCACAGGAAAAAGGAACCTCAGCATTGTATGTGATGTCATGTATTTACTCTGACAATAAATCTGAGTAATGAAATCTTTAATTGACTCTTTCAAAACTCATCTGTTCAACTAATATGTGGTTGATTTATGCAAGTATATTATTAGTCAGTGCTACCAGACAAAATTAACCCACTTACAGTCAATTAATCCTGATTTATGAACTGAATATACACCAATTGGAGGCTGAGATCAAACTGCACAACCTCATTTCATATATAGCTTTTGCAGCTGACAAAGGAAGTCCCAGAAGTAAAAATAAAAGCAGGTGCTCATGCAGAATGCTACCCAATTACTCTTACATCTGGAATGGTATGGGAAATGCCTAGATCTTGGCTTGAAACTGGCACAAAATAGTCTAACAAAATAGTTAGACTATTTGAATGGAGACGTGCATTAATTTGGTTTGCAGGTGCAATAGACAAATAAAACAATCTATGGTAAAGCTGTCTTGAACAGTGAATCTTACATTTTATCTGGCATCTAAAAAAGTGGGCAGTGTTTTTGTTTCTTATCGTTGTACCATTATTCAACTGCTTGACAAGGAACTTTACATTAAGTGGAGCATTGAAAAGTTTGTGAAATATTCTGGAATGCAATTGATAGCATTGGACACTAAGTAAGTCAGCCTCCCTTCTTTCTGTCACATAAGTCATCTTGAAGCAATCCCATGAAGCATTATTGGGCCCTGCTCTCCTCTGCCAAGACGGTTCACCATTGCTGAATCATTCTTAGTTCCCGGGATGGCAGGATTGTCATACGCGGATAGGTTAGAAAGACCTGGATTAAATGCGATGGAGTTTAGAAGGATGAGGGGAGACATGATTGAGGTATTTAGGATTATCAAAGGACTTGACAGGGTGAAATCAGAGCATATGTTCCCAATGATGGGTGAGACTAGGACTAGAGGGCACAGATTAAGAATATAGGAAAGGCCATTTAACACAGAAATTAGGAGAATTTTTTTACCCAGAGAGTTATGGGTCTGGGGAATGCATTGCCATAGAGGGTAGTGGGGGCAGATCATTGGATAGATTAAAGAGAGATTTGGATAAGGCTCTTGTAGGCAGGGGAGTTAAGGGTTATGGGGGTAAGGCTGGGATTGGTTATTGAAAGGGAAAGATCAGCTATGATCTGATAAATGGTGGTGCTGGCTCGAAGGGCCAATTGGCCTACTCCAGCACCTATTGTCTATTGAAAAAATAATCCCTTGCCTCTTAATGTTAAAATCTGTCTTTCTTAAATCCTTTACTATTGGTTTCTCCATCCTTGCCACCAAGTGGAAGTTGCTTGTGTATTTCTTTACTGCTAGAACTGAAAGCAGCCATTCATATATCTTGCGCAGCTGCTATCCTTTCTCCTTTTCCCCACACTGACCTTTGCTTCCACTTGTGGCCTGTCTGACTCTTCCTTGGCCTCAAGATAGCTGACATTGATTGCTCCCTCTTCTTGGATACTGGCCCCTGCCTTGCAAATCCACAACCATCCTCTCTTTGTGGAAAGATCTTTGAATGCTGTTGAGGTGAAGGATTGAAGTGGACAGCCATGATGAGAAACACTTTTAACTGAAGTTAGACAGGTAAAAGTGGAACAGTGCCAGGAAAGATGAATGAGTCTGAAAAAATGTACCAATAAAAATGTATCAATAAAAGTTTGAAGGTTTCCAGCCCAATACATAGACTACTCCTTTTCTCCCATTGATGCTGTTCGATGCATTGAGTTCCTCCATCACCATATTTTTGCCTCCGGATTCCAGGATCAGCAGTCTCTCATGTGTCCCCAATATTTTTCCCTCTGTCACCAGACATTAGAACGGACCTCTCAATGCTGCTCTTGCACTGTTTCTCACTGAAATTTTGTCTGTCACACAATACTCGCCACTTATGCTTTATTTTGCACTTCCGGTTAGACTAAAAGATGGGTTGATTTGCCTTGATGGCACATAAAACAAACTTTTGGCACAAGTGAAAGTAAATAATTCTACTCAATGTAACTATCCCATTGCTCTGGAAGTGTTAAAATAGATGTTGGAAGATTGTTTGCTTGAAGACTTCTGAAAAATTGAGGAGATAAGATAAATAGAGCATTATGGTTATAAGATTGGGAAAAATTAGATTATTGTAGAGTATGTTTCCTTAGGTTAGCACAACACTGTGCACTGAAGGACCTGTACTGTGCTGTACCAAGGAATTATCGCACCAGAGTACATTGTTCATAATTGATCATCGTATTCTGTGCTGCTGAGGAAGGAGCAGATGCCTTCATCATATCAACCACTTGGTAGCCAACATGAACTGAAGAGCCTGTTTCCATGCTATAAGACTATGGTTCTATTAAGATAAGAAATCAGAGCAGGTATCAGCTATAAGATCCTTCAAACTTTACTTTCACAGAACATATCACTGACCTTCTGTCTCTATACCATATTTATATCAGATTCCCATACCTGTTGATACCTCTGGATTCTAAAAATATGTAAATCCAGTCATAATTATGGATCAGTATTTTGAACCTTTGGGATGGAGTGTTGTAAAGATTCATCATCCTTTGAGTGAAAGAAGATTCCTTGATCTCAGCCCTAAATACCTACCCTTACCCCTTCCCTCCCCACCACATATTGGCTGACACTATGCTTATTAGTTACAGATTCTCCAGTCAACTGAAACAACTTCCCAACATCCACTCTGCCAAGCCTCTTTAGATTCTGAAATAAAAATAGGACATGTTGTCAAAACTCAGTAGGCAGGCAACATCTGTGAGAGGAGGAAGCTTTGGCTGTCTAACAGCTATCAGGCTCTTGAACCTCTCCACACTACCCTGACCACAACATGATTCCAAGACCACCAAGAATTTTTGTATGAATGGCCAACTGTAACTATTGATCTGTATTTTTCCCTAAATATTTAATTCCGTCTTTAGGCCATTTAAATTGAGTGTATTTCTTTGACAATGACTATAATCTCCTTCCAAAAGGGACACATTTGTTCAAATTTATTTTTATAACCAGAAATCTTACCATATTATTCCAAATTAAAATGCAATGTTGACAGAGCATTTTCAGTCTCAGATTCCATCAAATATATTAGAACATCATCTGCAAATAGACTCATTTTATGCTCTTCTTGACCAACTGAAATCCATTAATTCCAAATTGCTCTTAATTGCCTCTGCTACTGGCTCTATTAGCTAATATTATAAACAAAGCTGGAGAAAAGGAACATCCTTGTCGACTTGATCTCGCCAGATGGAATGGAGTGACTACTTGAGCTTTGGGATCATTATATAACACCTGAATCCAATTTATTAAAGTTTGACCAAATCCAAATTTATCCACACCTGAAACAAAAAGTTCCACTCCAATCTATCAGATGATTTTTTCTGCATCTAAAGCCACTGCAAAACTTAACTATTTTATTTTTTATGCTAAATGTATAATATTAATTAATCTACCCACATTATCAATCAATAGTCTCTTTTTTTACAAAGCCTGTCTGATACATATTTATTAACTTGGGTAATAATTTAGTCATTCTATTCACCAATATTTTGGCAAGAATCATAATTTGCATTTAATAATGAAATAGGATTATAAGATGAAGGTTTTAAAGGATCTCTTTAGTCTCACAGTAATTATTGCTGTTGAGAATGATTCTGGGAGAGTATTAGTTATTGATGCTTTGCGTAACATTTCCATAAAAATAGGTATCTTTAAATTCTTTATAAAATCCATCTTCTAGAGATTTATCACTTTGTAATGAACTGATTGCCTCCTTCACCACTATCTGTGTAAAATGAGCACTCTATTCTATTTGTTCTTCCATACTCAGTCTAGGTAAATTTATCTGATATAAATACCTATATATTTTATTAACATATTTTAAAGACTGACCTATATAATTTAGAATAAAAATTATTAAAAGATTTGTTTATTTCTGGAGATTTATAACTAACAATATTCAAATAATTTTTAATTACATTAATCATTCTTGAAACCTGTTCAACTTTTAATTGCCATGCAAGTACTTTGTGATCATTGTGAACAGTGGTTCTCAACCTTTTTCTTTCCACTCACATACCACCTTAAGTACTCCCTATGCCATAGGTGCTCTGTGATTAGTAAGGGATTGCTTAAGGTGGTATTGGGTGGAAAGAAAAAGTTTGAAACTATTGTTTTAATCGTACCTAATTGACTCATTATGTGCATGGTTTCATAACTCCAAAAGCAATGGGCCAATGACAATTTTTCTCAATCAAAATATTTCAGTAACAGTTTGATCTAGAGCAGTGATTCTCAACCTTCCCTTCCCACTTACATACCACCTTAAGCAATCCCTTACTAATCACAGAGCACCGATAGCATAGGGATTACTTAAAGTGGTATGTGAGTGGAAAGAAACAAGTGGAGAACCATTGGCCTAACCTCTGTTTAGTTCTTGTAATTGCTTTTTTCTGTTCTGTAAGTTTGTAACTTTTTATATTGAAGTTTTTAATTAATTAGTTGTCTGCACTTATCTTCAGAACTTCTCCTTTGAATATCTTTTTCCAAAGCCATTATTTCTTGTTCTAATTGATCTTTCTCTTTCATATACTCTTTCTTAATTTTGGAAGTAAAACTGAAAATTTGTGCTGAAATTAAAAATAAATTAATCCTAGAATAAGAATCATGCCTATTTGAATAAAAAGAATATTCCCTTTCTCTAGGATGAATTCTCCTCCATGCATCTATTAAGTTCAAGTCTCTCATTAATATCAATGTAGTCTTTGCTGCTTTAGCTCTTGTCATTCCTCTAGTGGATCTATCTCAGAGTGGATCTAAACAGAAATTAAAATGGCCTCCTATTAAAATATTCTCATGTGCCTCTGCTAAGTTAAGAAATGTTTCTTGAATACATTTCTCATCATCCACATTTAATGCATATAAATTCAAATGAATTGCTTTTAGTGTATTTTAAGGACCTGGGAAATTGCAGCAAGTAAGATTTTCATTGCATTTGTATGTTTTCCATATGTGTATGACAATAAACAATTATTTCATTCTGTTATTCATTCATGCATTTTTCCTTCAAATTCTATGAGATTACTCCTTCTAAATTCCAAGGAGTATATGACTTTTGAGCTCAATTGTTTCTCATAGGGCCTCATCCCAGGATTTGATTTACTGAAACTTGGTTATACTGTTCCCAAACAAGCATAACTTCTTTCAGATGAAAATAAAGATATTTAAAGCAAGGTTGGATAGATTTTTTACAAAGTAGAGGGATTAATGGATATGGGGAAAAGGCAGGTGAGTGGGGATGAGCCTAGCATCAGATCAGCCATGAATGGAGGACCTGGCTCGTAGGGCCAGATGGCCTACTCTTGCTCCTATTTCTTATGATGAGGTCAAATGTACATTCAGTCCTTCAGGTGTGGGCTCTCCTAAAAGCCCAAGAACCACAATAAGACTTCCTCTCTAGTACCTCACACTCTTGTGATAAATGCTAACATGTTGTTTGCATTCCTAATTGTTCACTGAATCTACATACTAACTTTGTGATTCCTGTACAAACACATCCAAATTTCTCTCAGCACTATTTCCCTGTGTTGAAAAGGCAATCTTGATTGGCAGAGGATTAAAAGAGACTCCAGCACAAGAGGTGATCCCATAATAAAAATATCTTGTGGGGACAGTGAGGTTGAAGGAAAGGCAAAAATTCATTTGCCTCAGATACTTCCCTCCCTACCTCATTTTCCCCTTACTGACCAGGTAGATGGCCACTAGTTCATTAGCACAGTGGAACAAGGCTACAGTTTTTTTATAATTCTGGGGCAGGTCAGGTCAGGAAGCCTAAGAGTGAGGATGTTAGTGCTAGAGAGTGAGAACTGACCAGCACAGATTTAATGGCTGAATGGACTCCAGAAGTACATATGGAAAAAATCATTCAGAGGAGCAGTTATCGCACAAATTGAGAAGGGGGTTGGGGGGGGGGATGAACAGAAAGGGAGGTTGGACGTTGGTTTTGGGGAGTCTCAGAGGAAATAAAACAGCAATATACCGGAACTGCTCTAATGGCCACACCGCGACTGGTGCAGACCCACAGAGAGCAGTGAGCGGAAATGTAGCGCTCTCCCACAAGGTCCAACCACTCAGTCTGACTGCTGTTGGCACCCCTCAGGCTTTAAATGACCTTGGTGGTTTATTTTAAAATCCTGCGACTGTGGAATCTGGCCCAAGATGGCAGCGCCTAGGTTCACCAGCAGCCACAAGGGCTTGCAGACTCGAGGGAAGAAGACGACTGGTGCAAGGCACCAGACAATGGGGAGACCATCCCCTGTTTGAGAAGAAGGAGAAGCAGAGGAGATGACAGGACGGTGACTATGGTGGCAGGTCAGCAAGGGGCTCTGAAGCAGAGGCTGTTGATGACTCAAGATGAGCCCACGCAGGATGCAGGTTGTAGACAACTGAGGCCAACGGATTTGCACCAAAGGCTGCAGACTGCTCGACACTGACTGAAGGGGTACCAGATATCGGAACAAGGATGTGAGAGGGTGCCGAGGATACTGGGGCTTCCTATCATGTCGAGGTTTGGATCTGGGGCTCAGTTTGATGATGGCTTGGACTGAAGTCTGTGTGACTGAGGAGGCTGGAGAAGCACTGGATGTGAATCCGTGGGCATTCAATGACTCTGGCAGACTCTCTTTTGCTTCTCTTTCTCTGTCTGGAAGGAGAGCTGGGCATTTTTTGCTGATGCCAAACCGCTATCTGCCGAATGATAGTGAATGAATTTCATCAGATGGATATCAAAAGTCATGGTGAAGGGTAACTGGGACCTGTCAAGAGCTGCAGTGGTAAATGAAATGCTACAGGTTCATCAGTAACCAGCAAAATGATTGTCAGCACTTATTTTTAACCCCTAGCTGGGACTGATAATCCTCTGAGTTTGCATATTTTCTCATTATGCCGCAGCCAGTCTTTTCCCACTTTTCTATGATGTTCACCATCTTTCCTTGTTGCCAATGTTGCCTGCTTCCCACAAGAAAGCTTTGTCACACCACTTTTGTTTCTGTACTTGAGTTCATCTCTTTTTCCAATAAACACTTGAACTTGTATTCAGCCTTAACCTTTTGCTTGGAAACTGTTTTCATTTTTGCTTCTTTTTTTCCCCTTTTAATTAACCACTTCTTGATTACAGAAGTCAAATCTTCAAAGCTTGACAGATTTTGGGAAGTGAGATTTCATATGAAGGTGCCCACATACCACCTTAGCCTCCTCAAATGATTTTTTAAATAATTTTAATAAAGGCATCCAGCATGGGAACAGGCCTTTCTAGCCCATGAGCCTGTGCCTACAACCCCTGTATGTTTGGAAAGGTCGGAGGAAACCAGAGCACCCGAAGGCAACCCATGCAGGCATGAGGAGAATGTACAGTCTCCTTACAGACAGCACTGGTTTTGAACCCATGTGGCTGGTGCTGCAATAATATTGAGCAGACCGCTACATTGACCATGCCACTATGCTAAGTATTGCTCAATAGAATTTTCTCGTAAATATCATAAAACAAATATCTTCTGTAGCTTTTAAAAGTACATTTGATGTGAATAAAGTGCCCAGAGTAGGAAGATAATACTGTTATGGGCCCAGAGGACCCCAAAACCCAGCAGCAAAACGTTACTTAAACAAAAGTTACTTTTAACTTTCTTAAAACATAAAAACAGGATCAAACTTTAACTTATTACTATTAACATAGCCTAACTTAACCCCCTTCTAATTCTAAGCGCATGTGTATGTAATGTGTGTATAAGTTCAGAAAAGTTCCTTGATTCACAGTCCAATCTCACTTCTCACTCCTCCAAATTTACTAGTTGCAGGCAATTCTTATACTGAGCACAGAATTTAACATTTATGAATTTTCACCAAGCTTTGATGCTTAAAGATAATTGGTTACTGCTCAGAAAGGTTCGTGTTGGTTTCAGAGAGAGGTTTGTTGTTCGTTGGACACAAACATTCCTTCTGATCAGCCACTTCAGTGTCTTGCCAAATGATAAGTTCTTTTGCAGGTCCCTACAGAGTTCCTTTTTGTTTTCCTTATTTCAGGTGAAACTCTAGCCAGCCATTTCCTCTTGAATGAACTCAGAACTTACAACCTGTCTTTAAATGAGGTTTCAACAAGCTGCCAGCTTGCCATAACTGCAGAAACCAGTTCTCTCTCTCTCTCTCTCTCTCTCTCTCTCAAAAAACCACATGATCTTCATAGAACAGAAAACTGCACTGGACCAAAACTTCTGAGCCCATTCATCTGTTGCACTGACTTTTGAAGTCTCTTGAGCTCGGGTTCTTCTATTTGCACCTCCTTATGAAAACCTTCAGTAAAGCTGTTTTCATTGTCCATACAAAGGCCTTGGGCCCAGAGTGTCTGGCTTGTGCAAAGCTCTTGCATCTTAAATAAGATCTTTTTTGTGTTTGTTTGTGACCTACACTGCCCCCACAGTCTATCTCCTTCAAAAACATATATAATATATAATATAAACTGTCACAATACCAGAACTACATGCACACTATTTTGAGTATTTTGGTTTGTGCAGTGAGTACAGTTCTGATCACCGCATCACAGAAAATATGCAACTTGACAGGTCTAAATGCGGAAAAGGTTTATATGGATGTTGCCAGGATTGAAATAGATAAGATAAATGGGATTAAAATAGAGATTGCTGGAAACACTCAGCAGGTCAGGAAGCATCAATAGAGATAGAAACAGAGTTAAAATTTCAGGTCGAGGAGATTTTAGCAGAATTGAGGGAAGTTAAAAATTAAACACCTCACAGAGAGTGTAGTCTGCTGAATCACAGATATTCATTTGTACTCACCCCACCCCTCTAAGGTGCAATTTAAATAGATCTTCAAAGAAAAACATCCCATTCCTCTTCAGTGCTCACCTTCCATCATTGTAACAGTCCAATTTTAAGTAGGTCAGCCATCAACTGAATTTTCTGATGAAGAAAACATCCTTTCTATGTGACCAGTAAGGGATTATTTGGTTAGCCAGACAGTGAGATTGTCTTTAAAATTATCCCTTCCCAATCCTGCAACTTAGCCCACAATCCTGTCACCTGTGCAAGCCCCAGCAGCAATTGGTCCCAAACCCTTAACTGCTGAGCAAACAGTTTCATGGCCTTGCAGTTGTATTTTTCCCCACTTGAAGTGGGAGAAAGCACTTATTAGAGGCTAATTGCTCTTAACAGCCTCTTTTAACCCAGAGAAGACCAATTTTGAGTTGACACTAAAATTTACCTATCGAAATTCATCTTATTTTATCAAAATAATTATTTCACAGAAAAGCCTTGTAAATAATAACCCTAACAAATTAACCAGTTTAATAGATATTTCCTACCTTTTTCCATAATGCCTTGATCAGCTGCATACATTTATAATGATCAACACATCTGCTTCAATTCACTTTTAAGTTCATCGAGATAAGATTGTAAACTGTCAGTATTGATTTCCATTGCATTTCACATTGTTGATTCCCAACACATTTTTCAGTTCCCAAAGTGCATTATTAGCTGTTACTTACACATTCCCTCAAACTTTTGATCGTGTCCCTCAAAGTGAAGCACACATGCTTGAGCTGAAGATTGTCTGGCTCCTGTTGAGCCACCAACAGGCACCTAGAGGTCAACTACTTCAAATTTAGTGTGATGTGCTTTCTTTCCATTGTATTTACTTAAAACACTCATATTACCCACTTGACACTGCAGCACAAGCTGCTCAAATGTTGGCAGTGTATGGAACTAATCAGGCTTTGGATAGTGTGCAGCATTCAGACTGATTAGGGAATCCCAGACTTCAATGTAACCTAAAGGAAGTATGTCTGAAGTAGACATTTCCTTAAAAGTCTTCCAGCTCTTGAGATTTATTTTTATTTTTCACTCTATCTATTAGTTTAAAAGATTACAAAGAGCTCCCATTGAATTTCCAGGTCAATTTCTATAGGCTCAGTAAGAAGTAATTTCAATTGTGATAATCATAAAATTATAATTAATTCACATCTTACACTGCAATGGATTGATAATTCATTGGTGATAATTATAAATTCTGGATGAACTCATTGTAAATGTTTTTTTTTCGGTTAAAACAAGTGTTTCAATTCTATTTCCATCTATTTTACACTTGCACTTATAATAATAATTAAAAACAGTTATTTTAGCCATATTACCTTAAGTGTGCAACTCTTTTTCTACAATTCATTTTACTGCTCCATAACGTGGGCAAAAGAAATGTCAGCGAAGAAGGCACCAGCACATTAAAGTATATGGATCTTGAAGCACCACAGTGTGTAAGAGCAATCCAACTCAGTCAGGTCACCAGTTCCTATCAACAGAATGATTTCCATTCCTTTAGTCATTTATCCAATTATCTCTTCAATCTCCTTCCATCATTGAATCAGCCAATGCCTTCCTCATTACTGCTGTTCATTGCATTAAAAACATTCTCTCGTCACTCTTAAATCTGCATCTTCAGGCTACTGCCATCCAATGACTTTGCCATCTTTTAAGGAAAGGAAATAGATGTTATACTTCCTCGCTATACACTTGTACAACATCCATCACAGCATTTAGCCCCACTAGTGTGTGATGAGGATGGTTTCAGAACCGAAGGGAAACTGTTTTTCATGACAGTAGTCATCTGGGTTATTGAACTACATCTATTTCCTGGATCTGGAATGTCACCATTGCTCAGACCTTAGCCCAAATGAACACCGAGTGATAGGATTTCGGATTTAATGAGAGCTCCATTCAGATGGAAGGCCATTGACCTGAAATGTTGACTCATTTTCTCTCTCACAAATGTTACTTGATTTGCTGTGAATTTATAGCATTTTCTGATATTTTAAACAAAGCATCCCCAGTATTTTTTGATATTGTTGGCTAGTGTAATTTTAAAGTAGATATCCCTGATTCCTGTAATAGCTGTGTATTACTTAATGTTACTGCCTTGGGGGGGAAAAAAAATCCAAATTTATCTTCATGCCCAATGATTGGAGAACTAATTGGCAGGTCATCCTTCAAAGCAAAATTAATTTTACCAATCCATCCAACTTCATGAACTGATTGGGCCAGAACATTCTAAATCTTTTTGTTATTGGTCATCAACTTCTGTTTTTGAACTTTTTCAAGGAAATGCGTAATGCAAAAACAAGATTACCACTGTGCATAGTTTAAAGATTATTAGGAAGGACACAGTCAGTCCCCATTCATACTATGATCCAAAAGTGCTTTCATTCTGAATGCAACAGACTGTGTTGATCTACTATGATCGATGTGCGGCAACCAAGGGATACCACACAAAAAAATCCAAACCATTACTGCAATGAGAGGGTAATGTAATGGGGATGATTCTGCCTGAAGACACTTGCAATTTCATTCTAAATAGCTTACCTGCCTCCATGTGCACCATGTTTAATTGCAGGAAGCTGTTTTGAGAATAATGTTGGAATGTCTGGGTTTGGATTTGCATTCAAATCATTAATGACGGCATTAAACTGATTCTCAGAGAAAAATAATTGCACTGCAGATTCATTTTCCATGTGTTTCTGCTTTATATATATTTCTTTCTTTTTAATCAGGTATTCTCTGAACATAATATTTCAAAGCAGAACAAATACCTACAGTCAGAGTGAATTCACTGTCAAAATTGCTACATTTTGTAGATGTTATTTGAGATCAGTTGTAATTAATAGTTTTTACCTCCAAGCTATTTTTATCCCTTTTTGCCTCAACTGAGTGTTATATATCCTCTGAAAGAAGCATGCATGGGGCAGGAATATAACAGGACTGAACTATTCCAGTGATTAATGTTAAATAGACCAAATTTAAGTGAGTTTCCGCAGATGACTGGACACACCAAGCAGAGGTCAATGTTATAAATGTGGAGTGTGGGGATGGATAGACAGACTCATGAGGACTGCATTATCCCTGTTATATTGGGAGATTAAAGAATGCTTAACCTGTTACTCATTATCCTTTTGACAATTGTCTTGATGCTTATTACTGTAATTACTGAAGGCACAACATCTATTTATCCTTCATAAGGTGCAATAAGGCCTCGACTCAGCCTGGGGTTTCCTTCACCTTGGATGGGCAGCTGAATTATCATCACCACACTGGATCCACTCAAGTACCAGGTTTAGAGTCATGGACTAGATATCTCCCAAAGAGCATGGTCTGCACAGCATCCTTCCTGAGTGAATTAATGGGGCAGCTGCATAAGCCTAAAGGAGAAACCTGTGACTCCATCTGGGCCAAATAGACTGCTATCACTGAGTGACAGTCACATGAAATCTAGCCTTTAGTGCCATCCCACAGGAGTCTATAAATAACTCCCCTGTCCCCAGGAAGCCCAGTGGCAAATATTCTGGTACGCCAACACTATAACTTCCACAAGAGTCAAACACCCACTAGTTTTCACTCCCTCTTTATTATTGTTTTACAATAATGTCATTTTTATTTTATTGCAAAAAATAAAGGTCTGAGCTGCAGGGCAAGGCACAGCCGTTATGGCTGCAACACAAGTAAGAGATGTAATGAAAGAAATGTGAAATGCTGCAAACCAGAAATAGAAATATTGGAAATACTCAGCAGGTCAGCGCTACGTTTGTGGAAGCAGAAACAAAATTCACTTTTTGGATTAAATAACGTTTCATCAGAGCTCTGTGAGATGTAATAATATTGGAAATAATGAATGGGTTTATGATGCCTGAAGGTTGTAAAGAGATTTTTAAAAAAACATCTTCACACTGATGCCCTGTGAATCTTACAAGCACCATGCCAGCTGTTGCATCAAGATTCTGTTTTTAGCCCCCTCCCTGATAACCAAGAGACATACTGGCTGAATTATTCCCATTGTAAGTCAGACCTATTACTCTTTTAACTAATGGCTTGCACCTCGGTAGATGTCCTGCCCCAGACAAACAGAAGGTAGCAGCTGTAGAGACCTAAATAGGTCTTTTTCATTCCCTTCCCAGTAAAACCAGTTGGATATTGCCCTGGTGGTGATCTTCCTATCTCCCCCAGCTATGCGATTGTCCCAGTCCTTCTTTCAACACTTGCTTGAGTGCCAAGGACCATCCTTTAAATCTTTGGCTTCTGACTGTGGATCATGTGGCATTCCAAGTTTCAATTGGACACTGAAACTTTGTGCAGCCTGGATGAGGCTTATAGTTTATTGAGCTCTCTTCTGCCCAACCATTGCCTCTGGCTGAGATCAAGGTGACAGTGAATCGCCACAAAATGAACTATTACTATGCAATCATCAGCTGTCATTTGGGACTCATGCAGCAATGAGGTGAATAATCAATTCACTTTCATTGGTGTTAGTTAAGGGAAGAATACTTAATCAAGACACCAAGTCAGCTGCAGGCCTTGACATCCACCTGATTGCAGACTGCAGAGGATTCAGTGTAACTTCTTACTTTGCAAGATGGCATCTTTAAAACTATACCAGTACACGAATGTGTTGGTCTGAATTCATTACTCAAATCTGGATGTGTGACTTAATCTTGAATTCCATTGACACTGAAGCTATATGATAAACTATGATGACCCTTCTAACAAGAAGGAATAATTGAGATTTGTAAAGAGTTTGCGAGTTGTGGATGCCAATTGGGAGAAACTGACAATAGCAATACAAATAACCCCAAAAATACCTGTGATAATTATCACACATGCTATTCTGATTAGTTTGCTGCTTGCAGTAAACTGGTTGGAAAATAAGGACTATGCAGCAAAAACTCTGTTCCCCCACAAAAATTGGGTTTCTACCCAGGGTCCAGAAAAAAATCATCAGGAAATTCTTGGCCTAAATTGGATTGCAGGAATGATTAAATGCCAACAACTTGTCTTTGTAAAGCTCCTTTAACTGGAGAGGTCATGGGAGGGAGCTGTGGATATTGCACCAGAAAAATATGTGGGTTGAACAGGAGAGTCATTGAGCATGGTGAGGCAATTTTACAGTAAAACAATTGGAGACTCTACTTACTATTGAAGAGTGGAGGGAAAAGAGTGTAGAGTTAGGATGTTGCTATATGACTCAGTGCCTAAGTTTAGAGATGAACAGTGACTATGGATATAGTGCCTGAGGACCACTATTACCCATGGATCTGGACCCAAGAATAGAATGGAGGAAAACATTATTTTTGTGTGACTGAGGAAATAAAGAACGACATCAATGTGCTTCTAATTCAATGGACTATCATGCAAAATCAAAATAGTTCCCCTCATTGTTCGATTAAATGTGCTTGTGCCTAGCTACAGATACAAGCATGTATTAAGGCTATCACAATGCAAGTGAAGCTTTCAGTAAAAATTAATTTGAGGTTTCAATTTTGGCTATTAGATTTCATTTCCTTTAAAACAGAACTCTCAGAGTTCCAAGGACTTGGATGGTGCAGAATTTATTAAATGTGTCCAAGAAGGTTTCCTCAACAGGAAAAAAATTGATACATGGCATCACAGAATTGTGATAAATAAATGAACATCAGACATCATAAATTTCTTTCATTATAGCTATGAATATAACCGATACTGGGAAATGTTGGCAAGCTTGAAGAGGGAAGGGAGGCAATGTGGAGCTGGAGGAAAGGTGTTGGGTGTGGAGTAAATGTGACCCACCTCCTGTCTGCAATGTATATTGCAGGTGGTCACGTTCCCCCCCCCCCCCCCACCCCGGGAATGTATTTAGAAGTCATATCACCTGACAATCAAGGTTGGGCTCTGGCCACTAATTAATGCACTATTGGCTAGACATACATATTAGCACTCTATTTAGCATCAGGATGGAACACTATGATGATGTAATGGGGGAGCAAATTATACTGACTGCTTGCTATTGGCTATGGCTGTAGAGATACTGCGCCCTCCTGGTATAACAGATGGAGAAGCTTTCCCACTGGCCAGTTTAGTGGTGGTTATAGTCTGTTAATAAAAGCCCTGTGTTAGTATTACATTTGTCTGGTCCATGTCTATGGCATATCAATTTTATTAACAGACTATAACCACCATTAGTGGCCAGTGGGAAAACATCTTCTTCTGTTATACCAGTAGGGTGGAGTATTTCTACAGCCATAGCCAATAGCAAGCAGTCAGTATAATATGCCCACCCCCCATTACATCATTACAAACACATTGCACTCTCTCTGACTCGCAATGATAGCCCCAGACCACCACTCCATACCAGGTCGTTACTGTGGACTTCGCTTGGAAGGATTGCGGGTAAGGTCTGCACTGAAGCTGAGCCATAGTATTGCTATAGTTTAAATTGTTAGAAGATTGATACTCACAGTAGAGTGCGCCCCCCAATGATTAGGGCCCGAGAGTGTGCATATACTCCTGCAGGTACCATTTGTACCAGAGCCATCTCCCAACAATCAGGGGTCGAGGGTAGGTGTGTATTACCCTTGCTATAGTGGGCAAATGTCGGCACCACCTGTGTGAATTACAAATTTAAATTATAAATGTAGCATTTTCCCACACTCTATAAATTGTGGTGTGATAATAAAAGCTATGTTTGATTGCAACCCTTGCGTCCAGTCTCATCTCTCTGTGAACCCACTGAATCTGATATTTTTCTCAGCACAATAATTGGTGCTGAAGGCAGGGTTTAAAGAGTTACAACTGGACACGAGGAGCTTTAACCACATGGGGGTGGGAGACTGGTTTAACCGTGTGGGAGATTGTATTAATAACTGTGTGGGCCTGTCAAGTGCATGGCTTAATGTGTTTTTGCTCATTAAGGGGGGCAGCAGGAGGTGACCCATAAATAGGAAGGGGACTCTAGGCTTGGAGTTTAAAATCCCTGAGTGGACCAATAGCCATCAGGAGTTCAGCTGCTGGGCAGTGTGGCTAGCAAACCATGCCTGGCCAGTTGATTGGGTCGACAGGTTTGACCCCCATTGGCAGAAGATAGGACGCCACGTGGACTCCCACCTGGAGGAAGGGTTTCCTGAGACCGGGGAGGGTAGTGGGAAGACTCTATGGCTATTAATATTCCTGCTGAGACACCAGCTGGATATTACTTCTGAGCTAAGTAGCCAGAAAGATAGGGAGGTGGAATCCCTACGGGATGAGCATTGGAAATGGCAACTTAAGTGTTGGGATCTGAGGTGTGTGTTTGAACTGGAAGAGGCAGTTCTGACTGCCCAAAGGCAAGCGACCCGGAAAAATGGGAGATAGATCCCAACATTCATGATGCAGGGATTCTGCAAGAGGCACTGCAGGTGGCCCAAGGGCAAGTGACCAATTTAGACTTTAAAATAAGGAAGGTAGTTTCCACGCTGCTCTCTGCTCTGACTCACAGTGGGATTCAAAAAATAGTTTGAGACATTGTTCAGCAGGGGGAGGGGATCGACTCATAGTGGGGGCTTGTGGCCGATCCTTTACAAGCTCGACCAGTGGCCATATGGTCCCAGGTCTACCACAAGGGCACCCTGGCAAAATGGGGAGGTAGCCAAAAATGGGGGTACCTTGGGTGGGCACGTGTGTGGTCATTGTGAGATAATTGAGCCCCAGGACTACTGTGGTAAGGGGCTAACTGGCAAGGGGACTGATACCACCAGTGGCCAGGCAAACAGTTAACCATGCCACTGCTTCAGTTGCAAGACGAGGGGACACCCAATTTCCTTCCCTCTCGTGGGGAAGTAAGTGCTCTGAGTGATCTGTCTAAGCAGCAGACAATTGCCAAAGCCTTGCGGGCACCCCCAGATGAGGACGATAATGGCACCACACTGTTGGAACGAGTGGTGACTGCAGTCCAAGCCAGGTTCCTTGCCCTTCCAGAATGAGGCCAATATGGCCGGCCGCAGTGGCGCACCATTGATGTAGGGATGCAGATTGTTAGGGAGTGGGCACTGATTGTGGGTATCTATGGGAGTGCCCATGAGCACCACCTCCCAGGGAGCACGAAGGTGACAGGTCGCTTGGCAGGCTATTTAATCACTGCCGTATGCTCCAACCTTTCAGGGGTGGTCTTGCCCCTTATGGGATTGGCAGCTGGGAAGGAGGTCCAGGAAGCCATTATCCTCCTGAAGGGATCGGTGCACATGGAGCAGAGAGCAACGATCAAGGTTTGTGTTGAAATTCATTGGGTTCACAGAGAGATGAGACTGGGCACAAGGGTGTGAAATCACACATCGCTTTGATGATCACACAACAATTTATAGAAGAGCATGAGAAACGTTATGGAAATAAAATACACATGCATAATTTATAAAGGAGCATGGGAAACGTTACCTGTGAAATTTCTCCAGCACTTGTATGAACACCATACCTTAATATTTTTAACTTATTGTAACACTATCCGCTGCACTTTTGTTTTATCATTGCGCTTCCTGCAGTACTTAAGTATGGGCTGGCTTGCCTGGATAGCATGCAAAACAAGACTTTTCATTGTATCTTGGTACTTGTGACAATAATCAATTTACTTTAATTCAAAGAAGGCAGAATAAGCATAGAATGTACTCCATGTGGAAGATTGGTGTCAGCAAAAAAGCTTGGTCTTAGAACCAAGGAGCAGGTTGAGTTTGCACCAATGGGAAAATACCAACAAATAAGAACTCAATTATTTTTTTCCTTACTGATCTAATTATTGCTGATGGATCTGTTCAAGAACATAATGGGACCATACAACCATTGTGCTCAATGAGATAGTTTCAGAACAGATCCAGTTGCTGTAAACCAAAAATCTGTTTTGTTCTCAATAATATGGACATCTGAGTGGAGGAAGAGCCTTTAGCAGTAGCTGAATGCATTGGCCTATGCACTGGCATTTCCTTCATTTGCTGCTATCAATAGAATCAAGCTAGTGAACTGACTTTTGGAGAGTGAGGAGTGTAGACACACCTGGAGCAACAGCAAGTGCACCCAAGAAAGCAGTACTAACCAGAAAAAGGTACACACATAACCATAAACCTGCTGAGCCACAGATGCGACCTTTGGCAGACCTATTGCACAACAAATGGAACAGATCAATTCTCTGTTGAACTGCTACATTCTGACAGGAAGGATGGATGATAAAGAAATAACCAATGCGAGGTCGAGGCTCTTATATCATCCCCCATTGTCATGAAGTGAGAGCCCAGCATGAAAATGCAAAGGATAACACATTTCCATTTTAAATAGGTATGGAACTTCATCTTGGTCATCTCTGTCATCCCAACCATCACAGAAGGATGCATTTAGCCCAGTGGTTTTCAAACTGCCCCACTAAACTCACATTCCACCTGAAGCAATCCCTATGTCATCAGGGATTACCTAAAGTGGGATGTGAGTGGGAAGGGAAGGTTGAGAATCACTGCTCTAGTCCCAATTATTACTGAAATATTTTGCTTGAGAAAAATTGTCATTGGCCCATTTCCTTTGGAGTTATGAAACCATGCACATAACAAGTCAATCAGGAACTAAGAACTCACACCTGTCTTCAAAATGGGGTTTTTCCACAAACTTGCCAGCTTGTCCTGTTCCAGTCCCAGCTGCTGCTGCTGAACTGTAGAACTGAACTCTCTCTCTCTCTCTCTCTCTCTCTCTCTCTCTCTCTCTCTCTCTCTCTCTCTCTCTCTCTCCTCACTCAGAGAAAACCACCTGACCCTCTTAGAATGGCCAACTACACTCAGACTGACTGCGCTACCGGACCCAATCTTCTGAGTTTGTTCATCTGTTGCTTTCCAAAACAATAATCCATTACTCCACAGCATATCCAATTAACACCTTATAAAGTCTCTATGGGCATTCTTTCAAGTTTTTTCAAAGGCACTCGGAGCCTGGGCTGTCTGGCTTGAGCAGAGCTCTGGCATTTTAAATGAGCTCTATTTTGAAGTGTTTTTTGTGACCTACATTTAAAAATCTGCCACAATTTATCTCCTTTATAACATATATACAATACAAAATATAACATAATCTGTCTCAATACATCTGACCATTCTTCTTGTCCATGTGCTTTTCAATTCTGTTATTATTCTACTCTCCCTTTTACCACATTTGCAAATGTGTTTTTTTTTCCCTGCATGCATTGAAATTAAGGCCCCAGTAAAGGCCAAGTCAATTCTATGTTAAAAATACTACTGGAGATTTCAGAGATCTTCTGTGTTTTGGCCTACCCTAATGGATAGATCATGCACATTGTGTCAGAATGATCACTGAAAATGCTTTTGTAATAACAGAATAATAATGAATATAAATGGACATGGGATAGAACATGAGACAAAATCTATTAATTCCTTACTATGCACAGTCTTTGACAATTGATAATAATTGTGCAGTTTTTGGCAAGATCACACTAACACCTGCGTCAATTTTCTGCACTCAATTACTCTTCATAGCACCCCCTTAAGACTTTCAGCACTTTGTCTGGCAAACAGTTGAAATGAAAGACTACTTATCCCACACTAACAATGAGGTATACTGTACCATGCATTAGAAGCGGCTCCTAAGCTTTCTCTTTGATGAATTTGCAGTCATTCTAGCTCCTTCAAGAACCCAAATGCTCCATGATAGATGGGAAATAAAAGCACATTAAAGTTCAAATTGCGCCTTACATACATTTGATTTGTCTGCTGCACATAGGAGATCCTCAAGATATTCTCACATCTAGTAAAATAATACTGGCTTCTATAGAATATGATCACATAAGGTTTCTGGCAACAATACCGCCTATTCAAACCAGTCTGTCATGGTGTATGTGCTCCACTCAAGCCCCCACCAATCTTTCCCCATCAAAATTATACCCCACTTCTCTTTCATATGCTTGCCAGTTACCCTTTCAAATGCATCTACACTATTCACTGTGATAGAAAATTTCATGTTTGACAAAGAGTTCCATGATCTGAACATCTTTTAGGTAAAGACATACCTGAATTGCCTTTGGAGTTTTCGTTACTATCTTATAAAGATGACAAGTGGAAACATTCTCACAGCATCCACTCTGTTAAACCTTACTTTTATTTTGAAGACTGAGAGACTATTTTAATCTATTTTTTTTCAAAGCTTCATCCAATTTTACTGCTTACTTCTTGTTAGAATGAATTGAAGCTCTTTAATTCACATCAGTCAGACCCATTAATTTATCCTCTATCAAACTGCTGCAAATTTTGAGAATTTTTTTCAAAGCTCAATGAAATAATTGTTGTGATAATAATTAAAGGGTGATTCCCACCAATGTCCTCCATGGAGAGTATTGAGGAACTGCATCATTCCATATTCTATATTTCCTCATGATCTCAGAAGCAATTCCAATCCTATTAATCTTCCTGATAATCTCCTCTTCACATTCCCATCAGATTTCTTAGATTGTACCTGAGAGGATTTTGCTCTGGCTAATTAATCTGCCAACGCTACATATCTTTGGGGTGTGAGAGAGAGAAAAAAAAGAGTGCCCAGGGGGAAACCTATGCGATCACAGGCAGAATGTGCAAACTCCAGACAGCAATAATGGAGGTAAGGATTGAGCCTAGATTGCTGGACCCATCTCAGTCAGCTTAACCACTGGGAATACACAATCTCTTGGCAAACATTCCTGGGGTGTGCTATGAAGGCTAAGGTGACAAATCCTAATTTCAAACCTCCAGTGGAAGCACTGATTGACTCTATTCTGGGATCTGTGCATGCAATAAATGATGAGAGTTTATAGTCAGATACATAAATACAATGTAAAGATGCACTGAAATTCGTGTTTGCTGTGGCCAAATTGGTGCATAAGATACACCATCACATTTCCACAAAATTCCAAAAAAAGAGATAATAAATATAAAAGGATAAAAATAAATATTCACACTTGCAGTTAGTGCAAAGTAAAGTGATGCTTCAATCGTGCAAACAGATCTTTTGGTGGTCCCAGAGGAGTTTATGGTTATGGTTAGGGAAGTACAGAGAGGATCAAGAGCCTAATAGCTGTTTGAGGGAAAGACTGTTCTTGAACCTAAAGGTGCTGGGCTTCAGGCCTCTGTACTGTCTGCCTGAAGGAAGTCATGAGAAGAGGCCCATTCTTAGGCAGTGCCTCACCTAGATGAATTATGCACATTTTCTAAATGCAGAACATAGAAAAGATTCAGGTGAATATTTCAGAGTATGCTTCACAACCCAGTAGAAGAAAGGGCTTCTCAATCCATGCAAAGAGAATTCCACCCAGTCCAAGCGATTAAAGGGTTTCACAAAATGATGGAGGAGAGCATTCCCCACCATAACTGAGAGAAGAATTTCACAGTCTATATGTGGAACAGCTTCTGAATGTGTTAAGGAGAACCCCCCCCCCCCCCACCCACCCACCAACCACCTAGCTCATGTGAGTAAATAATTCCCCCCACCCAAATGAGGAAAGAGTTTTCCAAAGTGAATGAAAGGTTTCCAGTCTTAAGTGGGCGTCGGATTTCCCAGTTCACATGAGGAAAGAGCTTTCCAATGCATGCGAGAAGAGGACTTCCCTATTCTTTTTGGGAAAGGATTTCTCAACCCAACTGAGGAAAGTTTCTCCTGGTCCACATAAGGAGACTAATTGGTTTTCCTGTGGAAATATGAAATCTGAATCCTTTGCCGTTTAGATATTAATGACCAATGTTGTATCAACCCATCTCAGACAGAAACTCTTCCAACCATTCTGAGCAATGGATGATTCCATATGTCATAACCCAATCTGTTTTCAAGATGTTTGATTTGTTTCCTCTTGGGGCAATGAAAAAAACTGAAAATATTCATTTTATGCCTTTACACCAGTGAACGGTGATTTTTACCACTTTACCAGGGCTAAGGGAAGAAATCAATGATGCATATTTGATAGCTTATATAGCTTCAGATCTTTGTCCCTCATGAAGGGAAGAAATACACATCTTGAAAACTAATTACATTTTTTTTTTGCTCACACATCTTTTGCCTATTAATTTCACAATCATTTCAATTTTGGATGGATTAGATCTTTCCTTGAAAATACAATTTACTTGCAATGAACTGAATCTTTAAAAGCTTAACTAAAGTTGAGGCATAACACTGCAGATAATTTTCTCCACTTTATTTCCTGTTTCCTGATTTTCAGTGTTTCAATAGCATTGAGAGCTGATTATAAAAACAGAAGCAGGTGCACAGAGCAAATATGTGAAATCTCATATGGGTTATGATTGTGTGTTATGTTTAGGATTAAAAATGTAGGCTTCTTCAGGACAATGTCATAATAAAATCCAGCAGTCAGAACACAAATTAATTGGTGAACTATGGAAGGAAACAAAAAGTCAAGTCATATCAGACCAGATTAGATTCAAGTTCAAAAGAACAGAATTGCTTGCCTTAAGCCAAAAGCACCAACAAATTGCAGGAAACTGTTGCAAACTTATTTCATAGAATTTACATCACTTGGCATTCGCAATGTTATTTCAGCTGTTTGCACAAATTTCCAGAAATATAAATACGTTATGGTGATAAGTATTTTCTAAATAGTTAATCTCATATTTTAACTTGCAATTGGGAATGGCACTTCCTTCAAGCACCACACAAGATAGATTTTTTTAAATATTCTTGTAGACCTGTTGCACTTTTATATTCACATTCCAATGCACAGACTGGCCACTCTCCTGCTGCAAGCATAATCTTTACCAGCGATCAATTGGAGCTATTCAGTGACAGTTTCTTGCCTTTCCTTCCCTATGGACAAATATTCTCATGCCAAGCTGTCTGAGAGAAGCAATAACATTTATGAAAAAATTATAGTCCCAAGAAATATGCAAGAAAGATGCTGAACTTTTTTAGATGTTTCTCTGGTGAGGCCACACTTAGATTATGGTGTTCAATTTTGGTCATCTCATTAGAGGAAGGATGTGCAAGCTATGGAGATGGTTTGTAGGAGATTTACCAGGATGTTGCCTGGTTAGCTCAATGCCTTTACAGCACCAGTGATAGGGACCAGGGTTCGAATCCTGCAATGTCTGTAAGGAATTTGTACATTCTCCCTGTGTCTGCATGGGTTATCCCTGAGGGCTCCAGTTTCCTTCCACCATTTGAAACGTACTGAGGATGTAGGTTAATTGGGTATAAATTGGCAGCAAGGACTCATGGGCAGAAATGGCTGGTCGCTGTGCAGTATGTCTAAAATAAAAATAATGTATAAAATGTCTTATGAGGGGCCTGTACTGTGCTATAATGTTCTCTGTCTATATTCGCTTTTTAAGTTGTTACATGTGCCCATGTCCTTCTTGTGTTAATATGTATTAATTTTAAATAAAATTGGTCTCATATATTTATGAATCGTAATTGAGACTCAGATTTCAGAAGTGGTCTACTTAAAAATCTTTCTGTGCAATATCAACAACATCTCTCACAGCCGTCCAACTCACAGCTCTATTGATCCTCCACAGCCTCATTTCACATAATATCCTAAGAATCATCATTTTTACGAAGTTATTACCAGGAGCTTTCGAAACACAATTTCAAAGTTTCCTTCACACTTGCTTCCATTTTATAATCTCTCGTTCTTCAGCTTCTGATCCCTAAAATATTCTATTTTGTCACCAAATAGTTTTCATTCAAAAAAATTTATCGACCTTGTTCCATTGATATTTTTTCTTCTCTTGGCTTCTGAACAATGCTAGGGGAAATGCTTGTCCCGCAATTAATTATGAGGCAATTAAACCAATTGTCAGTTTGAATGGTTCAATATTCCTTTAATTGATGTATACTAGTGAACAAAATGTGATAATACATGATATAGGGCAACTTTTGCCTGCTGTAAAGGTACACAAAGAGATACCACCAACATTGCCCAGCGCCCCTAGCAATAAGGAAAGAGAAGCAAAATAGAGTCTATTCAGAGACACCAAGTGTCCGTGGATTCACCTCCAGTGTTCCCGTAGCTTTTACGTCTGTATAGACTTCTACTCAATTCATTGGCAATCCGAGCTCCAGATCCAAACCTCCGATATGAACAGGAAGCTTTCAGCACCCGAAGGCCTTCAGGATTGATAACCTCAGGACATCTCATTTAATATTTCTGTTTAGAGGTGAACCAGTTATGGAAAATTCTAAAGTTATAAGTGCACTCTGAAATTACTTTGTTTGGAAATAACCTCTGTGAATCTTTTTAATAAATTGTATGTTAGAAACATGCAGTGTCAATCATTTTTAGTGGAACACTAGTAATGGTCCTTTAGGACTCAAACAGTTAATAGGTTGCATTTTTAATGTACTGTAATTAGTATCATGTAACCTTAAAACCGCAGTCATCTTTCTCAAGAGCTTCTCTGTTTCAAGTTGATTTCCTACCTTCACAATCAAGCATTGGCTGCCTGTGTATTTTGCCTTATTTAGAAACCACATGCTACTTTGATGCACATATGGAAAATCACTCTTTAACCAGGAATATTATCACAAGAGCATAAAATAATTTGTTCAAAGAAATATGATCTCTACCAGATGCATTATTTTACATTGAATAGTCACACTGCACTCTTCTGTTGTCATACTCTGAGCCTATGGCCCAGTGACTTGTGCTCCGCAGCCAGACAGCTACTGGTAGTTTCTTGCCATATTGTTTCAATTACTGTCTTTTATGGGTCCATGTCTCCTGCAGTGTTTTTTTTAACTTTTACTGCTTAAAATGTCCCAAAGGCATATGTTATACTGTTGACATAAATCACCGACTAAGAACCCAAAAACTCTCCTCTAGCTACACACTTCCCAACTATTTCTGATCCCATGACTTAACTCTTCCATCTTGTTTGGGTGTTTTAATCACCCAAGGTTTCAGGTGGTCAGATAGCAAATCAATAGATTTTTTTTTGTTTAACTGTGCGTGCATTAATCATCTCCCAGTTTCTTAAAGCAGTCTTTTGTTTTATTTGTATGACTTTGGTATCCTCCTCGACCCAGCGTTGAGCTTTTAACACAACATTCAATCCATCGCCAGAATTGCCGCCTTCCACCTCTAGAACATTTCCAAACTTCTTGACTCCTGTGAACACTTCACGCATTCACTAAACAACCTAGAAGCAGCAGTCGTTCATTTATTCCTTTGAGCCTTTTCTAGGATTCAACGCGATCGTGGCAGGTCTGTGATTTTCATCTATGTAGCCATCTTTTCTCCATATCCCTTAATATCTGTGGTCAACAAAAATCCATTATAATACAAAGATAAATGGGTTGTTTCTAAGAGGAAAGATTGAGCGTGGTGGGACCTGCATGCTCTGGGATTCAGAGAGATGGAATGGATGTGAGTGTGAAAATGCTAAGCCCTCGTGGGAGAAATCTGAGGATGTTGTGCCTTTGGGTCTTGTACTACGTGAGGGAAAAGAGCACAGGCAATATCTGACCTCTGTCATTCTTAGACCTGAAATGTGTGTTACGGATCTCATAAAACACCATCCAGGAGAAAAAAAAGGAATAAAAACTGACTAATCTCTCTCTTATTTCTTGGTCTCCTCTGAAACCAATACATTTCTAACATCAACAGCAATACAGGTAATCTTTCCCAGTGCATTCCACCTAGAGTTGGATGAAACAATTTTGTTTCATGTCTGAGAATGATAGAGGTCAGATGTTACCTGTATTCTTTTCCCTCATGCAGTACAAAACCCAAAGGCACAACCTCCTCAGCTTTCCCCCATGGAAGCTTAGCACTTTCACATTCACATCTATTCCATCTCTCTTGCTCTTATCAATGAGGGTTTCTAATTTTGTGAACACAAGGATGAGCAAAAGCAAAGAGAAGTTTGGATCCAAGCCATGTAGATGCTGCAATTCTGAACAACAAGACGAACTGTTTGAAGAAATTAACAGGCCAGGCAGCATCTGTGGAGGGAAATGGAAAAACTTCATCTCAGGTCCAACCCATTCTCGGCCAGGTTTTCCACCCACCCAAGACATTAACTTTCCATTTTCTCCATATATGCTGACTGATCAGTTGAGGTTCTGCAGTCTTTTTTTTGTAGCAGAGGAAATCTGTTTGACCTCTCATATCTGCTTTCCTGTTTAGATTGACCATAACTGATCTGTGATCTGTCTGATGCCCAGACACCATTTCTATTGAGTCACTTCAGATACAAAGATCTGTCGATCTCTTCCATTAACATATTTGGTATCCAGACTTCCACTACCCTCTGGGGTAGTGAATTCTAACATCCACTGGATGAAGAAATTCCTTTTAATTTTGGTCCTGAAATGGCCAACCTCTTATTTTAACCACCTATGTCAGGGAAAACTTCATTCTCAAGCACAAAGCATGTTGTACATTGCTTTCTATCCTTCCCTTGTGCCTTCATCCAATGTTGTTTCCTCCTCCTTCAGCTATTGCTCTTGATCAGTCAGTGCAAGGCACTGGGAATACTTGGGATGAACTAGCACACGGTGGTGTATCTTATTAATGGACACTGCCTTATCAAGGCAACCGACAATTCCCAATATCAAAGCAGCTCTTGCGTGGGATTTTGATAAAGTTCCTCCTGTGAATCTTCTTTCCCCCTATACATATAGAGTACCTTCCTTAATGTTTAGGACAAAGATACTTTTTTCCTTTATTTGCCCCTGTGCTCTAAAGTTTTAAATTTGTGGTCAAACAATTCACATGTGATTAAAGTGCACATTCCAGATTTTATTCAAGGTTATTGGTTTTGACCATGTAGAAATTTCAGCACATTTTATACCTAGTTCCCCCTTTTCAGGGCACCATAATGTTTGGGACCTTTGGCTTCACATGTTTGTGAGTACTTCATTGCTTCATTGGTTCAGGTATAAGAGCTCAGCTTGCTTCTAAGCTTTTGATGACTTTTGGAATCTGTAGTTGCCATTTTTCAATGCAAGGACCAAAGTTGTGCCAATTGAAGTCAAAGAAGCCATTATGAGGCTGGAAAACAAGAATAAAAATAAAAGAGACATCCACCAAACCTTAAGATTACCAAATTCAACTGTATGGAACATCATTAAGAAGAAAGAGCATACTGGTGAACTCAATAATCGCAAAGGGACTAGTAGGACGAGGGAGAGGGAAGAATTCTCATCACAATGAAGAAATATTCCCAAATAGCTGTCCGACTGATCAGAAGCACTCTTCAGGAAGCAGGCTTGGCTTCGCGGATGAAGATTTATGGAGGGGGTAAATGTCCACGTCAGCTGCAGGCTCGTTTGTGGCTGACAAGTCCGATGCGGGACAGGCAGACACGGTTGCAGGGGAAAATTGGTTGGTTGGGGTTGGGTGTTGGGTTTTTCCTCCTTTGTCTTTTGTCAGTGAGGTGGGCTCTGCGGTCTTCTTCAAAGGAGGTTGCTGCCCGCCGAACTGTGAGGCGCCAAGATGCACGGTTTGAGGCGATATCAGCCCACTGGCGGTGGTCAATGTGGCAGGCACCAAGAGATTTCTTTAGGCAGTCCTTGTACCTCTTCTTTGGTGCACCTCTGTCACGGTGGCCAGTGGAGAGCTCGCCATATAACATGATCTTGGGAAGGTGATGGTCCTCCATTCTGGAGACGTGACCCACCCAGCGCAGCTGGATCTTCATCAGCATGGACTCGATGCTGTCGGCCTCTGCCATCTCGAGTACTTCGACGTTAGGGATGAAGGCTCTCCAATGAATGTTGAGGATGGAGCGGAGACAAAGCTGGTGGAAGTGTTCTAGGAGCCGTAGGTGATGCCGGTAGAGGACCCATGATTCGGAGCCGAACAGGAGTGTGGGTATGACAACGGCTCTGTATACGCTGATCTTTGTGTGTTTCTTCAGGTGGTTGTTTTTCCAGACTCTTTTGTGTAGTCTTCCAAAGGCGCTATTTGCCTTGGCGAGTCTGTTGTCTATCTCGTTTGCGATCCTTGCATCTGATGAAATGGTGCAGCCGAGATAGGTAAACTGGTTGACCATTTTGAGTTTTGTGTGCCCGATGGAGATGTGGGGGGGCTGGTAGTCATGGTGGGGAGCTGGCTGATGGAGGACCTAGTTTTCTTCAGGCTGACTTCCAGGCCAAACATTTTTGCAGTTTCCGCAAAACAGGACGTCAAGCGCTGAAGAGCTGGCTCTGAATGGGCAACTAAAGCGGCATCGTCTGCAAAGAGTAGTTCACGGACAAGTTTCTCTTGTGCCTTGGTGTGAGCTTGCAGGTGCCTCAGATTGAAGAGACTGCCATCCGTGCGGTACCGGATGTAAACAGCGTCTTCATTGTTGAGGTCTTTCATGGCTTGGTTCAGCATCATGCTGAAGAAGATTGAAAAGAGGGTTGGTGCGAGAACACAGCCTTGCTTCACACCATTGTTAATGGAGAAGGGTTCAGAGAGCTCATTGCTGTATCTGACCCGACCTTGTTGGTTTTCGTGCAGTTGGATAACCATGTTGAGGAACTTTGGGGGGCATCCGATGCACTCTATTATTTGCCAAAACCCTTTCCTGCTCAATGACTACTGTCCACAGAAAACTTCATGAACAGAAATACACAGGCTGCACTGCAAGATGCAAACCACTAGTTACCCACAGAAACAGGATGGTCAGGTTACAGTTTGCTAAGAAGTATTTAAAAGAGCCTGCAAAATTCCAGAAAAATATTCTGTGGACAGATGAGATTAAGATTAACCTGTATCAGAGTGATGGCAAGAACAAAGTGTGGAGGCATAAAGAAACCCAAGATCCAAAGCATGCCACCTCATTTTGAAACATGGTGGTGGGTTGTGATGGCTTTGGCCACAGGTACTGATGCACTTATCTTCATTGATGATGTAACTGCTGATGGCAGTAGCAAAATGAATTCTAAGGTGGATAGAAGCATCTTATCTGCTGAAGTTCAAGCAAATATCTCCGACAGCAAGACAATGATCCCAAACATACTGCTGAAGCAACAAAAGCATTTTTCAAAGGTTAAAAAGTGGAAAATTCTTGAATGGCCAATATCAATCCAATTGAGTATGCCTTCTATTTGCTGGAAAAAAACTTAAGGGGACAGTCCCCCAAAACAAGCAGAAGCTGAAGATGGTTGCAATAGAGGCCTGGTAAAGCATCACCAGAGAAGATACTCAACACCTGGTGATGTTTATGAATCACAGACTTCAAGCAGTCATTGCATGCAAGGGATATGCAACAAAGTACTAAACATGACTAATGTGCATACCGTTGCAATGTCCAAAATATCATGGTGCCCTGAAATAAAAGGACTTTGTATGAAAAGTTCTGTAATTTCTAATGGTCAATCCAAAATGTGTACAAATAACCTTGTATAAAATCTGACATGTGTGCTTTAATCACATGAACTGCTTGATTACAAATTTAAAACTGTGGAGTGCAGGGGAAAATAAAGGATAAAAAATGTCTTTGTCCCAAACTTTATTGGGGGAGGGGGTTACATACATTCGTACTCTGGCACATTTACAAATTCTGGTAAACTCCAGAAGAAGTGCAGAGAACAACAAAAACTCCTCGATGTCGCTTTTATCAACTTGACCAAGGCATTGGACCTTGCCAGCAGGGATGGGCTCTTTCAGATTCTCCTCAAGATCGGATGTCCCCAGAAACTTCAAAGTATCATCAAGTCATTCCATGACAACATGAGGGCTACTGTTCAGTATGATGGCAATTCATCAGAACCCTTCACTATTTGAAGTGGAGTCAAACAAGGACATGTGTTGGCCCCAATATTATTCGGCGGTGTCTTTTCTCTGCTATTGAAGCATATGTTTGATATATCATCAGAAGGCATCTACATGCATACCAGGTCTGATGGGCAGCTGTTCAACCCTGTGCTCATGAGAGTAAGTACAAAGGTGCAAAAGATCTTACTATGTGATATGTCTTTGCCAATGTCGCTGCTATAACTCGCACACTATAAGCAGTAACTACAAACTCTCATAGACAATTTCATTAGGGCATGCAAGGACTTTGAAATTATCAACAGCCTAAAGACAACAAATGTCCTTGCCCAGATTATAGTGGAGAAACCAGTCATTATTATTGACAACTACGATCAAGAAGTGGTCTATGAGTTCATATACTTGGGGTTGATAATTAGCAACACTCTCTCCCTCAATGCTGAAATCAATAGGTGTATTGGCAGAGCAGCATCCATCCTTGCTCGACTCTCCTCGCAGGTCTGGGATAATCAGAAACTCACTACAAAGACCTAGACTGCTGTATACAATGAATGTGTTATCAGGACCCTCCTGAATGGTAGCGAAACTTGGACCATCTACTCCAAGCAGGAGAGGAAACTTGATAGTTTTCACCTGTGCAGTCTTCACTGCATCCTTGGCATCATCTGGAGAGACAAGGACCAAAATTTTGAGGTCCTCTCCTGTGCTGGACTTCGCAGAATGTTCACGCTTTTAAGACAACGCAGACTGCGCTGATTGGGCTACATCTATCGTATGAAGGATGGTAGACTGCCAAAGGACATCCTCTACAGAGAACTAGTAGGAGGTAAGAGAAATGTTGGTAGACCCCAGCTTTGCTTCAAGGACCTCTGCAAGTGCGACATGAAAGCCTTAAAAATCATCACAGAGTACTGGGAGGTTACAACAGTTGACCTGCATTGAATTCGTCCATCATTATTGAATGAAGATCTACCGGGACCAATGCCTGAAGAGGGCATTGTGAACCAGTGAACCGGTGCGGACTCGAAAGGCCAACATGGCCTGTTTCCGCTCCGTATATGGTTATATGGTTATATAGACTGCAACAAATGGCAAGGTACTCTTCATCAACACCTAGAGCAAGGTGAGAGAGTGATCATGAATCAGTTTGAGGAGGAGCAGAGAGCTAAATGGAGAGCACAGCAGACAACAATTCAATGATGCCCTAACATTCATCAACTTACCATTCCAGGATTGGCCTCAATAGCCACAGTCAACGCTGCTCAATAAACCAGTGATTACCAGAGGTGTAATAACAATGGTTGACCATGACCAATGGAGGCCCCCCTCTCTCTCTATCACACACGCATGCACATGCACACCTATATATATATATTTTTTTAAAATTAAATTATTTATTTATTTATTTATATAATATCTTTGTTTTCTTTGGCTTGGCTTCGCGAACGAAGATTTATGGAGGGGGTAAAAGTCCACGTCAGCTGCAGGCTCGTTTGTGGCTGACAAGTCCGATGCGGGACAGGCAGACACGGTTGCAGCGGCTGCAGGGGAAAATTGGTTGGTTGGGGTTGGGTGTTGGGTTTTTCCTCCTTTGCCTTTTGTCAGTGAGGTGGGCTCTGCGGTCTTCTTCAAAGGAGGTTGCTGCCCGCCAAACTGTGAGGCGCCAAGATGCACGGTTTGAGGCGATATCAGCCCACTGGCGGTGGTCAATGTGGCAGGCACCAAGAGATTTCTTTAGGCAGTCCTTGTACCTTTTCTTTGGTGCACCTCTGTCATGGTGGCCAGTGGAGAGCTCGCCATATATATATAGATATATATATATAGATATATATATATATATATATATATATATATATCTATATATATATAGGTGTGTGTGTGTGTGTGTGTGTGTGTGTGTGTGTGTGTGTTTGTGTGTGTGTGTGTATATATAAACAGTGTATATATGTGTAAACATACAAATTATATGCTCACACATGCATACACACACACACACATATATGTATATCATGTGTGTGTGTGTGTGTGTGTGTGTGTGTGTGTGTGTGTGTGTGTGTGTATATATCCTATACACACACACAGTGTGGCCCCATTGTAACACGATCGTTGAGATCCATAAAATGTCATCAAGAAAAAAAACAAGGCCCTGTTAAATCAGGGTTCAAGAAAATCAGTCTCCAAACTGTCCTAATATTGACCTAACATCCTAAAACCCTATTTTATTCGTTTTGTGCATGTTTTCTTTCTGGCAAGTAAATTGCCTTTGAATTTAAAAATTCTGCCACTAAATTGTTGTTACAGTAGAAATTAAAACAGATTAATTTTTAGTAAAGATTTTTAATTAACAAAACAACAAATAACATTCAAAAATATTAGCAATCATAATTTTCAGTCTATTTCTTAAAAAGTGATCGCGTTTTCCTTGCTTGAATGCAACAGGTCGCTGGCTGCGAGGGAATTTTTGAATGCTTCTGAGTTGGAGCATTTTTATAGATCTTTCTAGGATAATGTTCTTGTGGAGGTAAGAAACTCAGATCTTTCTAGGATAATGTTCTTGGGGAGGTAAGAAACTCAGATCTTTCTAGGCTTACTAGGTTGGCAGCTCCCAGATGAGTAGGACAGTTGTCAAGCAAAAGAAGATCTTTGGGTTCTAGCTTTTGCTTACACAAATGAGCACAGACGGCAGGGACAAAAGTTTTGTGAAACCAATCCTCAAAGATGATACTTGTCATCCAAGCGTTGTTGCTATGCATGTTCTTGAACAGGGTAATGACTTCACACTGACATGGTGAAAATAGTGGGGTGAGTGAAATTTGCCAATCATGAGCAGTTTTAACTTGTGTGCTTTAGTCTTGTTTACACAAAACAACATCATGAGATCTTTGCTAGCAATTTGTTCCATTTTGATCTAAAAAAAAACAAAAGAAAACATGAAATTAACTCAGTTCAGAAAGACCAAAAATGATCCAATGACTCATCAGGTTATATCTGAATTTGCTTTAAGTTTGGGTTGCATAAAATCAGGGTCCGCACGCACGCACACACGCACGTACATTATACACACACACACACACACACACACACACACACACACACACACACACACATATATATATACACACACAGACACATACATATTATACACACATATTATACAGACACCTTCATATTATACACACACAGACACCTACATATTATAGACACACAGATATATAGACATATGCATATTATAGACACACACATATACAGACATATTACATACACACACATTATACAGACACATACATATTATATACACACATATTATACAGACACATATATAATATACACACATATTATACAGACACATACATATTATACACACAGACATACATATTATATACACATATTATACAGACACATGCATATTATACACACATTATACAGACACATACATATTATATACACACACACATACAGACACATACATATACACACACAGACACATACATATACACACACAGAGACATACATATTATATACACACACATACATATTATAGAGACACATACGTATACACACATGCATTATACACAGATATATATTATACACACACATATACAGACACATACACACATATATTACACAGACACATTCATATTATACACACTCATACATATACACACATATTATACACACACTCATACATATTATACACATACATGCACACAGATGTACACACACAAATACATATACACACATACATATACATATTATATATGCATATTATACACATATTATACACACATACACACACATATAAATACACACACACTCACATATACACACACAGACACATACATATTATACACTCACATATATACATACACAGGTACATACTCACACAGACACATATATTATACACACACATATTATACACATACTCACACACACATATATATAATTTAACCTATTCTACCCTGGTCCTGATGAAGGGTTCAGACCCAAAACATTTACTGACCATTTCAACCAATAGATACGCTCTAGCCTGTTGAGTGCCTCTGAGCAATTCTTTGTTTCCTCGAGATTCCAGCATCTTTAGCTTTAGTGTTTTTATAAGAATACTTTTGTTCACTATCCAACAATTTTCATCGAAAGTGTGACAAACTAAATGGGCAAAAGGTGGAAAATCTTACATTTTCATTTGAAAAAAAATTATAAAAAGCACTTCCCCTTTCCTAAGATTTTAATCATCACCTGAAATTGTAGATCCCTTTTTGTAGCTTTTCAAGCAGATTGCATGTTGTAGGATTTTCCTCTCTGCATACAAAAATATGTATCCCATCTGAGCCTTTTTAACTTCTGGAAATCATGCCTGTAAGCTCTTTGTACCACAAGTCTCTCACTTCAGCTCAAAAGCTGTGGCCATTAAATCTGTCACAATTATGACACAGAACCAAGCCAACAAGGCTTTAAATCAAATGAAAGTGTCTGCACCTGCTGCATGGTGATGTGACGTGCTGATTTAAGGTCAAGATTTAGGAAGTTGACAATGACATCACTACTTCCTTTCTATGTGGAAAGCCAATACTTGGAAATTTTACGGATCACTTGTGCGAAAGCTTCAAGTAATATGACTGAGAGTACTAGAATTTGGAAGTTGTCCAGATTTTTTCATGGGGGTGGCAACCTTGGTGCTGGTGAATATGACTGTAGTATTGAAACATCTGTGAAAGGAGTGGAGAAGACATTCTTCGCGTTAGGGCAACAGATGTAGCTCCCAGCTGATAGATATAATGATGCAGCTGTTGGCACATTATTGGACAAAGCAAATTCAAAGTTATAGGAAGAAACTTTTAAACTGCTGTTGTGAAAAACAGGAAATGAAAGTTTGATCAGTACATTATACACACTTAAAGTGAAGAAAAGTTTTGGGTTTGTCTGCATGCGGATGCCCTATGCTTTAGGTTCAAGGATAGTTTTATTTTTCCCAATAACTATTAAGCCCCTTAAATCTCCCTGCACCATGCTAATCAAAACTATTCCAGGATCACCGCGGATCTGTCTGCATTATTGTAACATCACAATGCTGCTCTGATTGTAAATATTTATCTATCCTTGCTATCTTTTGTTTCTCTCATGTGGCAATTTAATTTATATTTATAGTTTGTTAGTGGTATTTTATGTAGCTGCAGCAAGTCATGATGTGACATACTTAAATATATATGATGGTAAACTCTTCATTCAAACCTGACAATGGGCTGTTTAGAAATTTAAATCCTGTCCCAGGTGCATATTTTCACAGAAAGAAAGGCAGTCCAGCCCCAAACCAGGGCATGAAAGCATCAGATCAACAAACCCCAGGACATGCTTAAGATTTCATTCTCCTCTCAACCCACAAGAAAATCTGATCTAATTTACAGCAATCAAAATTGTTTAGGCTATTTAGAGGAACACATCAAGGATGCCCATTAAGTCCCTTACTATTTGACATAGTGTAGAACCTCTAGTGGCTGCTCGACAACAGTGTAGAGAATTCAAGGGAATAACCAGACACGGAATTGAACACAAGGTATTTCTTTATGCAGATGATTTATTGCTGTTTATTTCAAATCCAGAGATTTCCATACCTAATATATAAAATATGTTTGTTCAATTTAGACAATTTGCAGGTTATAAATTTATGTAAAAGTGAATTCTTAACTTTAAAGGGATCTATGTATTCTAGTTTTCCATTCAAGATAGTTAAGGACCATTTCCAATATTTAGGAATTATAATTACAAAAAGTCATAAAAAGCTTATAAAATAAAAATTTGTGGCATTATTTAATCAGATTAAAGTGTTTCTATCTGGAGGGGCCCCACTTTTGATTACAATGATTGGACACATTAATTCGATTAAAATGAATATTTTATCTAAATTTCTATATCTTTTCCAAGCTTTACTAATTTTTAATCCCAAATCATTTTTTGACTCATTAGATTCAATTATTTCTGACAGGGAAAACAACCACGAATTTAAAAAAAAACATCTTCAGAAAATGGTCAGGAATGGAGGACTTTCAATTTTATTTTTGGACAATTAATATACGTAGTTTACTTTTACTTATGAAAATTTGATCAACTAATTAGTTGCCCTTTGGATAGAAATGGAATTGAATTTTTCCTGGAAAATGTCATTGTGCCACTTTTAGGTTTCACTTTTACCATTATTTTTCTCTAAAATGATTCACAATCCGATAATGAGGAATAGACTAAGAATGTGGAATCAATTTAGGAGTTTATTTGGTTGTAATAGTTTTTCCCTGGTGAGTCCCATTACAAATAACCACCTTTTTCCACCTTCTGTTATAAATGCAGGTTTTAAGGAATGGTATAGATCAGGTATTAAAATTTACAAAGATTTATTTGTCCATAAGAATTTTGCTTCTTTTGAACAATTGTCAATTAAATTTAAGTTTCCTGACAGACATTTTTTATATATATTTGCAACTTAGATATTTTGTCCAATCAAAGCTATAAGATTTTCGGGGGCGTGGCAAGATGGCGTAGAGTCTAGACGTGTAATCTCGACTTCTCTGGCCAGACTTTTAAGTACCCATTTTTAACCCTTTGTTTCCAAGTTTAAACTTTTTAAATTTTAGTTTAAAGTATTAAGGAACTATTATGGCCATTAATGGTAAAAAAGATTAAACCTCAAGTGCATAAGAAGTTACATTTTCAAAGTGCTGAAGATTTGGGGCCTAGACGACTTGATACAGCTTCAGGTTTAATTTCTTCAGTGTCTAAACCTCAAAGACTGCCTATGGGAGCTGAAAAAAAAATGTCTACTACTCACCAAGTGAAGGATGGTGCTGGAATTACCCGTTCTTTGGAAGAAGGTGCATGTTCCCAAGAAGTGGATACCAATTCTGAAAGCCTTTCGATTTTAACGGAGGGAGCACGCAGGAAGACGACTCCATTGTGGGAAATGCATCAGGAAGCATTTCAACCTGAAGATATCTCTTTCCTCCGTGATTTTGTGAAAAAACAACGAGCTGCGGGGGGAGACCAGCGGGGGGAGGAAGTCGGGGTGCCGTCGCTGGGAGTCCAGACCTGCAGTAAAACTTCTAGAATGCCTTTTGTTGAGTTGCAGCAGGAGCTGCAGTTACCTGGTTCTGCCACTACATCAAAGAAAGCAGGGCTGAGCTTTTCTGAGTTACAGTGTATACAGTTAAATGCTGTCATTCAACCTTTAATGAATGAGATGGTTCAAATGAATACAGTTAAAGCACGTGTGGATGCATCTTATGAAGAATTTTAAAAATTTCAGTCTGCTTTTTTGGATTGTAAACAACAAGTGGTTTCTAACACAGAAAAAGTGTTGAAGGTTGAAAAATCAGTCATAGAATTGGGAGAATGCGAGAAGGAGTTAGAGAGGAAAATAGACTACTTGGAGAATCAAAGTAGAAGGAATAATGTGAAAATCCTTAGTTTGCCAGAAGATATAGAAGGACAAGATCCTCTTCGTTTTTTTAAAAACTGGATCCCACAAGTATTAGGGCAAGAATTTTTTTCTGGAGGCTTGGTACTGGAAAGAGCTCATAGAGCTTTAAGAAGAACACCTTTACCTGGTCAACCACTGAGACCGGTAATAATTCGATGTTTGAATTATTTGGACAGGCAAGCAATACTTCAACTAGCAGTGCAAAATGTGAGACAATGACAAACTCCATTATTGATTCAGAATAGCAGAGTTTTTTTTAAATCCTGATTTGAGTCAAGAGGTCATTCAACATCGACGTCGATTTAATCCAGTTAAAGAAGTTTTGTGGCGTAAAGGTTATAAGTCTACTTTTCGCTATCCGGCAGTGTTGAAGGTGTTTTATGGAAACCATCAATTTTGGTTTTTTGAGAATGATCATGAAGCAATGATTTTTGCTGATTCATTGCCAGATATAAGAGGACAAAGATGTAGTCCACCATTGTCTCTTCTGGAAATGGAAGAAATGGTAGAAATGGGAAAAACGGGAATGGAAAGAGTCCAACTTCTTCTGAAATGGGATCTTCGAGATTGGAATCTTCTGGATGAAAAGAAGAATTTTCTTATTCTATTTTTTTCTTTTGTTATTATGATATTTTGATGTTATTGACTTGGCTGGGGAGGGAGAGATTTGCTTTAAGTTCTTTACTAGTCATCAGCCACTGGTGGGTGACCCACACCCAATTCTTGTTTAGGGATTACTACCTTTTGGTAGTTTTTTTTGGGGGGAGGGATTTTTTTAAATTATTTTTTTTAATTTCATTTTAGTTAGCTTTTAATTTGTGATTTTTTTCTCCTACTGGAGGGCCTATATATGTTGATTTGAGTTTTCATATAAAGATATTATTGATATTTAGTAATAATAGTAGATATGTCAAAGTTGAGGTTTGCTACTTTTAATGTTCGAGGTTTAAAGAGTCCGATCAAGCGTAAGCTTGAAAATGAAAATTGATGTTGCTTTTTTACAAGAAACACATTTGAATGTGAAGGAAAGTATGAAATTAAAAAGGGACTGGGTTGGGCATGTATATTCTTCTTCATTTAATTCTAGGGCTAAAGACGTAGCAATTTTGATACATAAAAAATTATCTTTTGAATTACAATCAATGGAGGAAAAGGCAGGATGTATTCTTAAATTAAATTGTAAGATTTTTAGTGAATTTTGGAATTTACTTAATACTTATGCCCCAAATGTAGATGATGAAATATTTATTTCAGATGCATTTTTATATTTGGGTCAGGCTAATGATAATATTTTAGTTGGTGGTGATTTTAATTGTGTTTTGGAACCTTTATTAAATAAATCTCCGAAGAAAGTTAAGAAATCTAAGATGGCAGTTTAGGTTTAAGTGTTGATGAAAGATCTTAATTTAGTAGATATTTGGAGACATCTTAATCCAACACAGAAAGATTTCTCCTTCTATTCATTTAGACATGAATCGTTTTCAAGGATTGACTTCTTTTTAGTATCGGCACATTTACAAGGGAAAATACAACAAGCAGAATATCACAAGGTGTAGGGTGATTTCAGATCATTCTTTGTTATATTTTACATATGCAACCTGAGAAAATTCAAGTGGTCTATCGTTGAAGGTTTAATACAATGTTGCTAAAAATACGGAATTTATTGATTTTTTGAAAAGACAAATTAATTTTTTTTGAAAGAAAATTCTACTTCTGTTCAAAGTAAGTTTGTATTATGGGATGCTATGAAAGCTTATTTGAGAGGACAAATAATTAGTTATACTTCTAAAATAAAAAAAGAATCGATTAAATCAGAGTCTTGAATTAGAGAAACAGATTGATGAGTTAGAAAAGGAATTCCAGAAAGATGCTACAGAACATCAGAAAATAGAATTATCTAGGTTGAAATTGGAATATAATATCTTGCAATCTTATCAATTTGAATGTGTGATTATTAGGACTAAACAACAGTATTATGAATGGGGAGAGAAAGCACATAAGGTATTGGTGTGGCAATTAAAGAAAGAACAGGTTTCAAGGACTATTAATGCTGTTAGACGGAATTCTCTTATTACTTATAAACCTTGTGAGATTAATGATGAATTTTGTTCATTTTATAAAAAGTTATATACATCTGAAGAAAAACAAGAAACTGGATCGATTGATCTTTTTTTATCACAGTTGAATTTACCGATATTAGAGGATGCAGATATACAGGAGTTAGAAGAACCATTTACTGATTCGGAAATTAAAATGGCTATGATGGGAATGCCGAACGGTAAATCGCCTGGTAATGATGGATTTTTGGTTGAATTTTATAAAATTTTAATGATGATTTCTCCACAATGTTTGGGGATGTATTACGTCAAGTTGGAGAACATTATGAATTACCTGAGTCTTGTTCTAGTGCTTTAATTACAGTTATCCCAAAAAAAGATAGAGTTCCTTTGAAAGTATCTTCATAGAGACCAATTTCGTTGTTAAATGTAGATTATAAAATAATAGCTAAAATATTAGCGAATAGATTGGCTAAATTTTTACCTAAGTTGATTCATATGGATCAAACTGGTTTTATAAAGAATAGATATGCTTCAGATAATATTCTGCGCATGATTAGTTTGATTAATAGATTTCGACAATCTTCAGATCACCCAATGGTGATATCTTTAGATGCAGAAAAAGCATTTGATAGAGTTGAGTGGAATTTTTTGTTTAAAGTTCTGGAGAAATTTAAGTTTGGTCCTTTCTTTATTGGTTAAATTAAGGCTTTATATGTATTGATGAATGGCTTGATTTCAGAACCTTTTAAATTGACTCGATCAACTCGTCAAGGTTGTCCTTTATCACCAGCTTTGTTTGCGTTAGTGATTGAACCTTTAGCACAGCTGATAAGACAAAATACACAGATACAAGGTATGAAAGTTTTAGATGAGGAGTATAAAATTAATTTATTTGCTGATGATGTATTGGTGTATTTAACAAACCCAGCTCAGTCACTTTTGCACTTGAAGGAGTGTTTAATAGAATATGGATGTCTTTCTGGATATAAAGTTAATTGGGAAAAAAGTGAAATATTACCGGTAAGTGAAGGAGATTATTCAGTTTATAAGAATATTATTAATTTGAAATGGACTGATCGAATTAAATATTTCAGTATAATTTTGAATGTTAATTATCAAACTTTATATAAATTAAATTATGTTCCGTTAATTAAAAAAATTAAAACTGATTTGATTAAAGTGGAAAGATTTACCTATTAATTTATTGGGTAGGATAAATACAATTAAGTTGAATATTTTTCCACGTATGCAATATTTGTTTCAATCTATTCCGTATTTACTTGATAATTTTTTTTGAGATTTGAATAAAATGGTTAGGGAGCTTTTATGGAGAGGTAAATTTTCAAGAGTAGCTTTGAATAAATTATTTCCAAGTTAACCACATTTACCACATTTTCAAAATTATTATGAAGCAGCTCAACTTAAATTTATTAGTTCATTGATGGATTTGGAACGACCTCCTAGTTGGGCCAAAATTGAGATGGCAAATACTTCTGAATTTGAAATACATCAATTTTTGTTTAGATGGAATATAAATTTGTTACAGCCATATAATGTGCCTATACTAAAACATCTAATGAAGTTATGGATAAAGAAAAATAAAGTGATAGGCTCTAGGAGTGAATTATCGGCTTTGACTCCGTTATATAATAATCAACTTATTTCTTTTTTAATACATAATTGAAGTTTATTGCATTGGAGATTTAAAGGTGTGAAAAATTTGAGAGATTGTTTTAAAGAGGGTCAATTTTTATCTTTTAATCAGATGAGGGACAGTTTTGGTATTGATAAGAACTCTTTGTTTCTCTATTATCAAATTCGATCTTTGGTAAAACGTATGTTTGGTAGAGATATGATTTTACCTGAAATGACTAAATTTGAGATTTTTCTTATGAAGGTACCAGAGGAGAGTTATATTTCATCTATGTATCAAATATTACAGGATGGTATGGATAAAAAGGGTTGGGATACTGGTTTTATTTTTTCCGAGGATGATTGGTTAGATATCTGTTATGATAGTGTAACTCGATTGATAAATGACGTTATGCAATGATTAACTATAATTTTTTACGTCAATTATACTTAACACCTGAAAAATTTAAAAGGTATGGTTTTCATGAATCAGATTTGTGTTTGAGATGTGGTAATTCTGTTGGAACTTTTTTCCATGCTGTTTGGTCATGTATACATATACAATCTTTTTGGAAGAAAATTCAATTGTTTTTAGAATACCTGTATAAGATTAAAATATTTTTAGATCCGACAGTATTTTTATTGGGTAGTTTGCAACCTCTGAAAGGTTTGGGATTAGATAAGTTTCAACTTGCTTTTGTATATTTAGCTTTATCTGTAGCAAAAAAATATATTGCTAATACGTGGAAAGATACAAATATGAATGATATTAATAGATGGCATAATGAGATGAAATATTGTTTAATAATGGAAAATATCACATATGTTTCGCATGATAATTATAGTTATTTTATTAATAAGTGGTTGTTATACTCAGAATATTTACTTTTCAATTTATATTGATTAGATCTTAATATGTATGTTTAATTTTTCTTTAATATTTTTTTCTTTTTTCTTTCTTTATGGCTCTCCATAGGAGAGTTGGCTGAAGGGGGGGGGTTCTTTTATTTTCTTTTCTCTCTCTCTCTCTCTCTCTCTCTCTATATATATATATATATATATATATATATAAATAAAATTATATATATATATATATATAAATAAAATTTTATATATATATATATATATATATATATCACATATACAACAATTAACCATAAACATGAACGTTTTTTTTATCTATATATATAAAACATATACAACAATTAACCATAAACATGAATGTTAACGTACATGTTTATGGTTAATTGTTGTATATGTTATGTACTATTTGTTTTTTGAATGAATAAATAAAGTTTAAAAAAACTAAGATTTTCCTCGAATCAGACTCAAATATTCTCAATATATTTTTTGATTTACAGTTTGTTCACATTTAATATCATGTATTTATAATAATTTATTGGATTTAAGACTAATCTCAATGGTTAAGTTTCAAAATGAATGGGAAGAGGATCTTGCATAATCTTTTCAGATGAGGACTCTCATTCCACACTTAGTTTGATTAATGATTCATCATTTTGTGTTGACATTGTTTATTACAATTTAAAGTGATACACATGGTCTAAAATTATCTCATTTTTGTGCACGTGTTGATCCAGATAACCATATAACCACTTACAGCACAGAACAGGCCAGTTCGGCCCTACTAGTCCATGCCATAACAAATCCCCACCCTCCTAGTCCCACTGGCCAGCACCCGGTCTATACCCCTCCAGTCCCCTCCTATCCATGTAACTATCCAGTCTTTCCTTAAATGTAACCAATGATCCCGCCTCGACCACGTCTGTTGGAAGCTCATTCCACATCCCTACCACCCTTTGCATAAAGAAATGTCCCCTCATGTTCCCCTTATAATTTTCCCCCTTCAATCTTAAACCATGCCCTCTAGTTTGAATCTCCCCAACTCTTAATTGAAAAAGCCTATCCACGTTTACTCTGTCTGTCCCTTTT
Source organism: Narcine bancroftii (assembly GCF_036971445.1). Taxonomy (NCBI): domain Eukaryota; kingdom Metazoa; phylum Chordata; class Chondrichthyes; order Torpediniformes; family Narcinidae; genus Narcine; species Narcine bancroftii. The sequence continues at coordinate 153,498,601 of NC_091471.1, forward strand.
AAAATCTTAAACACCTCTATCAAGTCCCCTCTCAATCTTCTACGCTCCAGAGAAAATAGCCCTAGTCTGCACAACCTTTCCATTGTGTGAAAGGTGTAAAATTTTAGAGGGCTCACTAATCCACATGTTTTGGGAATGTCGCAAAATAGGAAGATTTTGGGGAAACATTTTTCAATCTTTATCAACAATTTTTAAGACTAAAATAGATCTATCCCTTTAATTGCCTTGTTTGGATTTATTCGCGATTCGACGATAGCTTTGTCTGTACCTCAAGAGATGGTAGGATCTTTCAGGTGGCCAAAATACCCTGATGTAAAGCCGCATATTCTACCCCTATGCAGCTGTCAGGAGACCACATGAAAGTGCAGGAGGTTCCTGCGAGGTGCACTTTGTAACCCTCTTCCGGGATGGATAATCGCCGGAGCACTCAGGTCCCCCAGCACCTGAATGCAGCCGCCTGAAAGCAGCCGCCTGAAAGCAGCTGCTAAGGGAATTATAATCAGCTAGCGAGCACCTGACAGCCCCCCTCCCCGCTGCCCCCGCCCCCCAGCACAGGGTGTCAGCGCTGGGGTGGCAGGCATGGGATGCTGGGGCGGCCGGCTAACAGCCCGTGCCGGCTACCCCAACCCCTACACTGCACCGGCCACCCCAACCCTGACATCCCAAAGGGACAGGAGCTGGAGTGCGCTCCAAGACGCACCTGTTCCTTTCAGGTGGCCAGCACTGCACTTTCAGCACTGCCACGTGAATGACCATTCCACAGGTCTGAGTCCGCTTCTGCAGGCACGGTCTCAGTGGAGAATACACCTGAAAGCAGCTGGTTTTAGCTTTTAGTATGCTGATAGCCAGACGGTTGGGTTTTAATGAAGTAGAAAGATGAACTTCCATTGGCTCATGGGCAATGCCTACATGATGTAATGGCATATCGAAGTTTGGAAAAAATTTGATATATTATCAAAGATAACAAGTTCCAATTTGAAAGGATATGGGGTTCATTCATAGAATATTATTATGGTTGGCAGTTTTGGGCAGTTGGGCTGCTCTGGCGATGCTCCGTCTGGTATCTGGAGGTAACGATCCGATCCATTTTTTTTTGTTCTCTTTTTTCTTTGTTATTTTTTGTCAGTATCCTCGATTTGAGGGAGGGGTTAGATTAGTGCTAGTTTAGTTTTTAGTTTTTTTCTTTATTTCATGATACAATTTGATTAGTTGGAGTTATATATATGATGGTCTGAGACTATAATTTTAATATTAATTGATATTTTACCAATTATGAGCAAAGTAATTCATGTGATTTTCATTTTTATTCAAATCATATTAATTAACAACTAATAAAGAAAAAGAGAAACTTAATTAGAGCATTTTTACCAGTTATATATTATGTATGGTTGTTTTTCCAGACTCTTTTGTGTAGTCTTCCAAAGGCGCTATTTGCCTTGGCGAGTCTGTTGTCTATCTCATTGTCGATCCTTGCATCTGATGAAATGGTGCAGCCAAGATAGGTAAACTGGTTGACCGTTTTGAGTTTTGTGTGCCCGATGGAGATGTGGGGGGGCTGGTAGTCATGGTGGGGAGCTGGCTGATGGAGGACCTCAGTTTTCTTCAGGCTGACTTCCAGGCCAAACATTTTGGCAGTTTCCGCAAAGCAGGACCTCACAACCTCACAAAGATAAGCGTATACAGAGCCGTTGTCATACCCACACTCCTGTTCGGCTCCGAATCATGGGTCCTCTACCGGCACCACCTACGGCTCCTAGAACGCTTCCACCAGCGTTATCTCCGCTCCATCCTCAACATCCATTGGAGCGCTTACATCCCTAACGTCGAAGTACTCGAGATGGCAGAGGTCGACAGCATCGAGTCCACGCTGCTGAAGATCCAGCTGCACTGGATGGGTCACGTCTCCAGAATGGAGGACCATCGCCTTCCCAAGATCGTGTTATATGGCGAGCTCTCCACTGGCCACCATGACAGAGGTGCACCAAAGAAAAGGTACAAGGACTGCCTAAAGAAATCTCTTGGTGCCTGCCACATTGACCACCGCCAGTGGGCTGATATCGCCTCAAACCGTGCATCTTGGCGCCTCACAGTTTGGCGGGCAGCAACCTCCTTTGAAGAAGACCGCAGAGCCCACCTCACTGTCAAAAGACAAAGGAGGAAAAACCCAACACCCAACCCCAACCCACCAATTTTCCCCTGCAACCGCTGCAACCGTGTCTGCCTGTCCCGCATCGGACTTGTCAGCCACAAACGAGCCTGCAGCTGACGTGGACTTTTTACCCCCTCCATAAATCTTCGTCCGCGAAGCCAAGCCAAAGAGAAAGATATTATGTATGCATTTTGATATTCCTTCTGTTATGTTAATACAACATGCATATGAGATTATTGTATTGAACTCAATAAAAATATTTTTGAAAGAAAAAAAGAAAATCTTTTCAAGCTTTCACTACCACTTTGCTGCCCCAACCCGGGTGACAATGTAACTTTCATCCCATGCATTCACTCCATCATATAGCTGGCCCAAGAGCACTAACTGAACGAACATTGAAAAAGCATTATGCAAAATATTCCAGCAGCAAGGATGTTTGAATTTAATCCCACTTGTGAGACATTTTCCTGCTTTATCCACTAGAAAAATGTTTTGCAAAATAACCTGTTGGAATTAAAGGTGTATTTATGAGTGAGGTCACTTATGTACAAAGCAAATGGCAGAATGTCATTAATTAACCAAATACGCAGAGATTAACAACTCAGTTCATCCTTTGTCTTTACCCTGCAGGCAAATTTGCATATTACTTATGCCATGTGTCAGAGCCATGCTGTTATTTTTACATTAAGACAGTTTAAAGTTATTCTAAAATTTCTTGAAAATATTTAAATGTTGTTTTTGAGTTCAAATTATTTAGATTATTTACACAACACACAGAGAAAAATTTGGATCTATCTTCAAAAAATACAGCAGTTCACAGCTGTTCGTCACATATTTTGGCATCATTTTTTAACAATAAATTTACCTGACACTGTCAAAGTTCTCTATGTCAATGAAGGAATTCCAAATCTTCAATAATTCAGTGATACCACATGTCTGAAGATAATGCCATAATTAAACACATACAGAGAGCAGAAGGAAGGTAATCCCATTTATTGACACAGATTTATTGGACAATTGTCTTCAGGACCACACAAGCCACTCATCTGCAGTGGAATTCATCTGTTCAGAAAATTTCTTTTTGTTTTACCTTTGAATTTGTGAAACTTATGGCTCTGTTGCATTGTGATAACTATATAACCAAAATCTTCTCTTTGGCTTGGCTTCACGGACGAAGATTTATAGAGGGGGTAAAAGTCCACGTCAGCTGCAGGCTTGTTTGTGGCTGACAAGTCCGATGCGGGACAGGCAAACACGGTTGCAGCGGCTGCAGGGGAAAATTGGTTGGTTGGGGTTGGGTGTTGGGTTTTTCCTCCTTTGCCTTTTGTCAGTGAGGTGGGCTCTGCAGTCTTCTTCAAAGGAGGTTGCTGCCCGCCAAACTGTGAGGCGCCAAGATGCACGGTTTGAGGTGATATCAGCCCACTGGCGGTGGTCAATGTGGCAGGCACCAAGAGATTTCTTTAGGCAGTCCTTGTACCTTTTCTTTGGTGCACATCTGTCACGGTGGCCAGTGGAGAGCTCGCCATATAACACGATCTTGGGAAGGCGATGGTCCTCCATTCTGGAGACGTGACCCACCCAGCGCAGCTGGATCTTCAGCAGCGTGGACTCGATGCTGTCGACCTCTGCCATCTCGAGTACTTCGACGTTAGGGATGAAAGCGCTCCAATGGATGTGGAGGATGTTGCGAGACAACGCTGGTGGAAGCGTTCTAGGAGCCGTAGGTGATGCCGGTAGAGGACCCATGATTTGGAGCCGAACAGGAGTGTGGGTATGACAACGGCTCTGTATACACTTATCTTTGTGAGGTTTTTCAGTTGGTTGTTTTTCCAGACTCTTTTGTGTAGTCTTCCAAAGGCGCTATTTGCCTTGGCGAGTCTGTTGTCTATCTCATTGTCGATCCTTTCATCTGATGAAATGGTGCAGCCGAGATAGGTAAACTGGTTGACCGTTTTGAGTTTTGTGTGCCCGATGGAGATGTGGGGGGGCTGGTAGTCATGGTGGGGAGCTGGCTGATGGAGGACCTCAGTTTTCTTCAGGCTGACTTCCAGGCCAAACATTTTGGCAGTTTCCGCAAAGCAGGACGTCAAGCGCTGAAGAGCTGGCTCTGAATGGGCAACTGAAGCGGCATCGTCTGCAAAGAGTTGTTCACGGACAAGTTTCTCTTGTGTCTTGGTGTGAGCTTGCAGGCGCCTCAGATTGAAGAGACTGCCATCCGTGCGGTACCGGATGTAAACAGCGTCTTCATTGTTGAGGTCTTTCATGGCTTGGTTCAGCATCATGCTGAAGAAGATTGAAAAGAGGGTTGGTGCGAGAACACAGCCTTGCTTCACGCCATTGTTAATGGAGAAGGGTTCAGAGAGCTCATTGCTGTATCTGACCCGACCTTGTTGGTTTTCGTGCAGTTGGATAATCATGTTGAGGAACTTTGGGGGACATCCGATGCGCTCTAGTATTTGCCAAAGCCCTTTCCTGCTCACGGTGTCGAAGGCATGGTCTTTGCCCTCAGACAGCTCCAAGAAAAGTGCAGAGAACAAAACAAAAGACTCTACATCACCTTTGTTGACCTCACCAAAGCCTTCGATAACCAAAATGGTATGAGAGTAAAATGCATAATATGCAGAAATTGTACAGCAGATCAATTAGCAATGGAGGCTGGTACATATTTTGGGCCTTATTTTACCCTTCTCCTGACAGTAATTAGAGCTCCACACATAGGGGGCCATTCAAAATGGCGGGCATGGTCATAGGTTACTGAAGAATATACACACACAGTGTGTTTACATTTGTTTATTTGCAATGTAATTTAAATCTTAATAAAAAGTAAAAAAAATTTTTTGAAACACTGTATATATGACCAGATCGTCCTTTTGGAATGGCCATCCTATCAAGCCTGGGTATAGTGGCCCTGTGAGGGAAAGAATCCCCATAATCTTAGTCTCTGAGCTGGCTGGACCCCTAACACAAACAGGAAAATGAAGTGGGAATAAGAATACTTGCAGTGATTAGGCACAATGTATTTTGATTTGAAATAGTTTTTCTTTACTTTGAAACTAATGTAATGAAACAAACGTGTTGCAAATTTCAGGAAAAGAAATAATTAATTTAAATTATTCTTTTGCAGGGTCCACCTGGTCCAAAAGGTGATAAGGTTCGTGAAAACAAATTTTTCAGATTTGCATAAATATATTTTACTTTCCAGAAATATCCTCCTTAAAACAAAACTCTTAATTGCTCATTACTTTTGTATCACCAATAATGGAGTGTGTCTGTGTGTTTCAGGGTGATCAAGGGGACCAGGGGCCAAGGGTAAGTTTTCAACAAAAGCTTTTCCAATTGCATGGCGTGCAGACTTGAGTGCAGTCTTTAAAAAGATGATGGCTTTTTTTTTACAGCAAGTCTTTCAATGACTTGTCAGTTTTATCGAACAGAACACATCCTGGTATATTCAAGGACATATTAGAGTAGTTGAGCTAAGTCTATCAGGGCAGTGTCATTGGGCTAGTTTTGGAATCAATTGGTGCTAAGGGGTAGACATCTGCATGAATGTCGCAAGATGTTTTTTTTTCTGCTGCACTCCTCAATTACTGGCATGATTAGTATTTGGGAATGAATGTCTCCCACCAACGCATGATGGCTCTAATGTCTGTAATGCATGGTGTAAAAATAAATGAGGATACATTAAAGACAATGGTATCTTGGAATGTAGAGGTAGTCCTCAATTGACAAATTAGATGCCTTTCTGGAAAAGGTTCATTTAGTGAAATTTCATAAATTGAGGAGGCTGGGCAAAATGTCTCTGGATATTTTGGTGGAGCACATTGTTATCGGAGAGAGGAAAGTACAAGACATTAGAGTAAAAAATTGATTTGCAAATTGGAGAATCATACCTAAACAATCAATGGAGTCATTGTCAAAATTTGTGATAACATTCATGAGTGAAGGCGCATTTGTACAGTAATGCTATAAGTGTCAAATTTAATGGCCAGTGGGTTTCCGTGTCGTTGTGCCCAGCCCTGGAAATTCAGCCATAGATCTGAAAACTGCTTATTTTCGGAGTGGAATATGATAATTTCTGCATCAAACCATGCCACTCCAGATATACAACAGGCAACTCGCGTATTTTGATTTTTATATTTTCATATCTTAATATGATGCAGGAAGAGGTTGTTTAGCCTATCAAGTATATACTAGATCTTAGATCATTCAAATCATTCCCATTTCCCCACTTATTGCTCTTTAATCTATCTCACATGCTCAACAACTCCCCTTTCACCTGGTCCGACCGGACCACCCCCCCCCCCCCACTTACTACCTAACTATGTCTAAAGAAGACCCTAATGACCAGCACATTTTGGGGATGTGGGAGGGTCTTGAGGAAACTCCACAGAGTCACTGGGGTGAAGTGCTAATGCCACATTCCCTGGATATTAACTGAGCCAAGCACACTGCACTGTGTCATAGTGCGGCTCAGTCATGTCATGTATCCGATCCACTCATTGAGCAGCCAGGACATTAGTCAACATTGTTCTAGGGGCACCCATCATTGGGTAGTCCTGCAACAAGCAGGATTTTTGCCATATTTCTGCTCTAAAGAAGCTCTATGCATGGCTCCCTCATGGATATGGCTCAGAGCAATTTTTCACCTCTAATCCCTGCTTTCATAGCCCTCACCTACCACTATCCACACCTCATATCTTAACACTACTTCCAGGTGGCCCCTCCTAGCCCTGATCTGCAATGACCTCTGATCATGACACTGATTTTTTGGGATCTCCCCGCCATGCCTCTTCAATCCATTTCCTGCCAAGAGGGATGGAGTGGGTTAAATTGTCTCTTTCTAAATCCTTGGATCTCTGGGAAACCACCTTCTGTTGGTGACTATGTGCGTACACGCAGAGCGTGCAAGTGAGTTGGAGAACAACCTTCATTCATTTTCATATGTGTCTGATTATATCAATGTCAAAAGATGGTTTTAATTCTTCTGAGATGTCAGCTCACTAAAATTAAGAACTTCTGGGTGTTACTGGATCTGTTAACTACCACCACCAAATGCTCTGATTTTGAGTGTCTTCCAGCACTTTTTAATATGACTTCAAAAAGACAGCTGGTCCTTGCTTTTTTTTACAATGGCACAATGTGGAATCTAACTGCAGATCACTGATTTTTATGCATTTACATTTTACCACGTTACGTTTTTCTCTAAGGGACATCTATTTAAAACAAATGTTGCTTTTCATAACATTTGGTATTGGTCTATCTCCTCATCTTTCCCTCCCTTAAGTGGCACTTGAATTATCTTATTAAACCAACTGCTTGTAATCAACACTCACTTTCATATTGACAAGAACTAAGTGTGATGTTAAACTGCTCTCGTGCAAAAGTCAGCGTCAATAAAATCTCAAAGGCTAACCAGACATTGCAAGCAGTGATCAGTTACTTATTGGCAGTCATTCATGCATTCCTAATCAAGTACAGTGCTGTTATCATCAAGAAAATATTCTGGTAAAGGAAAGATTACCTCAGATGGAGCCTTCATCTCCAGACTGAATGAAAGGTTTGCTGTCTGACATAGTGACAGTTGTCAGCTTGCAGCCACTATTGACAGAGATCTATGCAGTCAGCGCTGAAACAAGATATGTGCTGCCTTCATCTACCTGTGATGCAAAGAGTATGTGAACCCTGATTCCCAAAAGCAGCTTGCAAATAGGGTTTCCAAGTGACGGGAAGGGTTCAAAAACAAGTGTTGACTAAGTTCAAGTGTTGAACAAGTGATAGGGTGTCAAGTTTTAAGTTGGTTTCAGAGAGGTATTCTGCTTGACTGCAGTGCTTGATGTTAAGAAAGGAAAGGGGGGAGAGAGGGAAGTAAGGGGGAGAGAGAACAGAAAGAAGGAAGGAAAATTGGAAGATAATTGAGCAAACAATAAGAAGTTGGAGGGACTCTGGGATGGGTAACCTCCATGGAGGGATATAGACAGGCATTGTTTCAGGTAATAAAAACACACTGAAATGCTGGAGGAACTCAGCTGATCGTTCAGGGTCCACAGGGACCCTTTTACAAACACATTTTTAGTGGAGCAGTAAGCTGATGAAAAGAAACCGCTGATGCTCTAGCATTGAGCAAACAATAAGAAAATGGAGGGCCAAGCCACAACATTGGGAGAAATGGATGGTAAACATTTTGGATGCTTTTCACCTTATCACAGAAGCATTTTTGAAATGTACTTCTGTGATTGCAGCAATTTGTACACAAGAAAATCCGACAAACATCAGAGATATCATGAGCAATTAACATTTATTATTGATTGGAATAAGGGGTAAATGTTGTTCACCACACTAGGAGTGGTCCTTCCATTTTGAATGGAAACATGGGTATGTGGAGTTGACTTCAACAGGTTATGAAGATTTAGTTTACCATCTCATCCAAAGATGCCATGTCTGACAGTGCAACAGAGCCTCATTGCTGCCCATAACATCAGTCCATGTAATGTGTTCTTGCTGCTCTTTCTTGGCTTCAACCCATGAGGTTCTGATGCTGAGCATTTCACAGAGTCTCCGTGATGGAGGAAGAGAGAAGTTGATTGAGCTCATTTTTGATTCTGCACATTCTGTGAAGCTTAGAGCACTCATGCCCATATCAGCAATATCCCGCCCTCCTCCTGCATCCCCTAGGCTCCTAGCATTCATCTTTTCTGACACCAACATCTGTTTGGATTGGCTCCAGACAGATCCAGGAGCAAAATTCAGCTTCACTCACTTTGTCACATTAGAGCTGCTGAACATTTTTGCCTCAGACTTTCATAGAGCAGAAGGGTTATATAAGATGATGCATAATGTACAAGGTAATATGGAAGGGAATGGTTTCCTATTAATAATACCATCTTAACAGCTATAAAGGGACTTCCTTGAGGAAAACTTCCTGCTGTTTAGGTAGAGCCTTGTGGAGAGTACAAAAGCTATCTACAGGTTCCATTTCCTTATACTGCTGAGTGATAAAGTGGCAAATTCCCCTGCACACTAAATCAATCTGTGCCTATTTCTGTGACACTAGACAGAGAGGAAAGGCATGATGGGCCATTTTTATCCTCTTTGTGCTTGTATGGTCATATTTCAGGTGAGGGCAGACACATGATGCCTAGGTTTGCTACAAATTTATTGTGAGAGCCAGCCTGTTTCTATCAGTCACGTTGGTTCCAGGGCTCAGGCTGTCTGGATCCCTGGAATATAGGCAGTTCGTTTTTAATGCTGCAGTTCAAGAACTGGATCATCAAAAAAGATGTAATATTTTGTATGGAAAGTGAAATCCTTTTGATCAGAAAATGTATTAAGTTTGCAATAAAACATATACTGAAAATGTTCAGTAGGTCAAGCAGCACATGAAGTCCCAGAAGTTAATAGCCTGATTCTCGCTCCATGGATGTTTGCTGACCTGCTGAGTATTTCTGGCATTTTCTGTCTTTATTTCAGGCTTTCAACATAACAGTGCATTGTCTTCAGTTCTTAAAGTTTGTTCTTGTGGCAAGCCTGCATTTGTGACTATGATTGACACCTCCATGGAAAGCAAAAGCAAGAGAGCTATTGTGGAAGAGGAACACAAAGGCAGCTGATGCTGGAATCTTAAGCAAACAATAATCTGCTGGAGGGACTCAACGGGTCGGCCAGCATCCGTGGAGAGAAATATTCAGTCAATGTTTCATTGATACAGAGGTAAAAGGAGAGGGGGATGATATTATGTACATGAGAGGGGAAGAATCTGGGGAGGAGCTAAGAGTTCATATGGTATCAGGCAAAAGGTGAGAGATGGAGAAACAGGTAGAGGCAGAGACCATTGGGAAGGGTAGGAAGGGGGAAATGTTAAAGAGGAAAGTAAATACTGGAGTAGGTTAAGTGCAGGGTTATTTTCAGTGATTGATGCTACTGAGGATGGGACTAGGGAAATAGCCCATATGAGCGTGTATCAGAAGAGATGGTGCAAGACGAAGGAACACTTGAACTAGTCCTGGAGACAGTGTGGCCTGTAGAAGCCAAGTAGCCTACACCCAGACAGGACTGATACCAATGCATGTCTTTTGTGGAGATGTTTGCTATTGTTATTGAGAAGCTTGCACAGGAGGTACATTCCACAGGTCCAAGCTATCCTGCCCTATATTACACTCAAAATAAACTCCTTTGTTACTCACTTAATTAAATAATATTAATTATGCCCCACTCCAGCCCAAATTACAAAAGTGTTTCTTAAGATCGTGAAATGTAGGCACAATAAATCTAATAGAAATATCCACCTGATTTTACTTACAATCAGCTGCCTGGATCCTGCTGTCCATCCTGTGCTCTATCTCTTGATTCAGTGAAGATATTGTACAGATTATTTAAACTTTTTAAAAAATTAATTCAGTGATACAGCAGACATAAATTCTCTTCCGACTCATGGGTTCGCACCCATGTGACCAATTTACTAACCCTGTACTTCTTTGGAATGAGGGAGAAAACTAGAATACCCAGAGGAAATCCCCCACAGACATGGGGAGAATGTACAAACTCTTGACAGACTGCACTAGATTCACGGGCACTGTAATAGCATTGCACTATCCTCCGCGTTAACTGTACCAAATATCCTGCTATATACTCCCAAGAGTGCAACACCTACCCCCTCCACCATGTCCTCACTTACCAGAGTCTCACACGCTGTAGGGAGCTACACTCTGTAGCACAGATCCCGGTGTAAGTTGTATCTTAAAGCATCAAACATTTTTTAGACATACAGCACAGTAACAGCCCATTTTGGCCCATGATCCTGTGTTACCAAATTACACCCAATTGGCCTACAACCCCCAGTATATTTCGAACAGTGGGAGGAAACCAAAGCCCCCGGGGAAAAGCCACGCAGACATGGAGAGAATGCATAAACTCCTCACAGACAGCACGGGATTCTAACCCTGGTCCCAATCGCTGGCGCTGTAACAGCATCGCTCTATCCGCTATGCTAAAAATGCCGCCCAAGCAAGATGAACAAACAGCACAAATAGAAGTAAAAGGGTATCATCTGCTAACCATTACGAAAATGCACCTGTGAGGGGACCGATAGTGGGAACTTAATACAAATGGATATGTGATTTTTAGTAAGAGCAAGCTGGAAGCAAAAGATGATGGGTTAGCACCGTTGAAAGAGTTGAAAGAGCACCACAGAGTTGAAATAAATGATTGTTAAATATTGCCTAATCCCCCAAATTGTCTCATTGTAACAAAGGATATAAACTACCAAATAATAGAGGTTTATCAGAGGACAGGAAAATAATTATATGAGAGCAAATGTCAGGGAGTCAACCAGAGAAATGGTTATCTTGCATTTCATAATGGGTAATAAAGCAGTGTTAATAAATTAAGTCAAATCGTGTTTATTTGTCTTTCATATCATAAATCTTGCAGTTTACAGTGAAAACGAGACCTTGAAGCTGGTTATTTACATGGATAAATTACCTCAGAAACATTTTTCATAAATGTCAAATCATAAATAACATATCACTTATTAAATATCATGTTACATATGCTAGCCCTGTGTGCCCAGAGTTCAGAGCCTCATGGCTTGAAGGAATAAGCTGTCTAGTAATCTAGTTGTGAGGGCCCAAATCCCAGATGGCAGGAGGGAGAATAGATTGCAGAAGGGGTGTATGAGTCCTTCACAATGTTTATGCAAACAACAGCGGCCGTTATAAATGTCCATCATGGCAAAGAGAGAAACACCAATAATTGTCTCAGCAGTCTTTACCATCTGTTGCAGGGACTTGTGTTCTGAGATGGTGCAGTTCCCGAACCAGGCAGTGATGAAGTTACATAGGGTGCTCTCCATGCATCCCCTGTAGAATGTAGTGAGGGTGGAGGGTGGAAGATGAACTTTCCTCAACCTCCGCAGGAAGTAAAGGTGTTGTTGGGCCTTCTTGGCAATGGATCTGGTGTTGGGAGATCAGGAGAAATCCTCTGCCAGGTGCATGCCATGGAATATGGTGCTTTTGACTACATCAACAGTAGAGCCATTGATGGTCAGTGGAGAGTGGACCCCCCCAGGCTCTCCTGAAGTCAACCACGATCTCCCTTGTCTTGTTGACGTTCAGATGTAGGTTGTTGTCTCTGCACCAGTCCATTAGTGATTGCACCTCCTTCCTGTAAGCTGACTCATTTTTTTTTGCTGATGAGCCCCCCCTGCCCCATGGTTGTGTCATCAATGAACTTGGTGATGTGATTAGAACGGTATCTCACTGCACAGTCATGAGTCAGCAGGGTAAACAGCGGTAGGCTGAACACGCAGACCTGGGTGTCTCCAATGCTCAGTGTGATGGTGTTGGACATGCAGTTTCCAATCCGGACTGACTGAGGTCTTCCACTCGACTTCCAGTTACAGAGGAAGGTGTTTAGGCCCAACAGGTTCAACTTCCTAATCAGGTGCTGTGGAATGATTGTGTTGAATGCTGAGCGAAGCCTGTGAACAGGAAGCTAATGGATTTTTGGTCCTTCTTTCATGAGGGTTGGATGAAGAAAGTGAGGCTATAGTGAGAGTAATATTGCTAACATCTTTGTTCCCCCTATTTATGGAAAGATTATTTCATTGAGACAGTTCAGTAAAGGTTCAATGGGATGGTCCTGATGGTGGAAGGATTATTCAAGGAAAGGTTTCAATAGGTTGGGGCTCTACTCATTGGACTTCAGAAGAATGAGATCTTAATGAAATATCTCAACATTCTTCAGAAGCTAAACGGGGTAAATACTGAGAAGATGTTTCATTTTGTGGGAAATTCCAGAACCAAAGGACATAGTGTCAGAATAAGAGGGAGGGTGGGGGGTGGGGGGGGGGGGGCGACCCATTAATGATTTAAAATAGGAAGATTTTCTTCTCCCAGAGTGCTGTGAGTTTTTGAAATTCCTTGCCACAGCATGGGGATAGAGTCCTTGTGCACACTTAAGGCTGAAATGGATTTCAAATCAATAGAAGATATGAAGAAAGAACAGAAAAGTTGACTTAAGCACTGTCAAATCAACCAAGAACCCATTAAATGATAGTTCAGGTTCAAAGGGCTGAATGGCCTCTTCTTGTTCTTGCTTCTTATGGTCTGAAGTCAAAAATTAGGAAAATTCACAACTCATTCCTTTGGACTGAACTCTGAATTATGACTTGAAGTCATGTATAAATAAAATGGAGTGCCTTACAGGACAAAATATTCTCGGGAAATGCTTTGTTCAATCAAATGGATCTTGTGTTTGAGATCCAAATTTCCCATTCCCATTCCTGGTGACCCACCATGGCTTCTGGTTCCATTTCAAGATTTCATTGCCTTGATTACCATTAATTGTATGGATGTTCTGGGGTGCAAATGCACTTTCACCACCCACAGACATGCACACATAGATGAAACACACATGTAGAACCTTGCCAACATGCTCTTCCTCAACAACCCCTCCCCTACATCCCTTAATCTTGTTGTCTTTTCCCCAATCTCACTCAATCCCGCTACTACACGCTCTCTCCCTCCTTCACAATGCACCAACTTTCTCTCCACTTTCCAGCCACCAGCTTCTTGTTTTTTTTCTTTATGGAAGGAAGGTCACAACCAGAATTATTTATTTACCCAGCCCCACCCTCCCCTTCCACCACCGTTCCTCCACTACCATTGTCCACTGGACCCAGTAGCAATGCAATGCAAGGGTTGCAGCTTAACATAGGTGCCCCAACCCTTGTAGCACGTGTCCCGCCCTGGAGCTCCAGCTGTCTGTACAGTGCTGTTGGTGAGGGCAACCTGGAGCTGCCTCATAAGCCACCAGCTGCATTGCATGCAGAAAGAACCCTTCACCATACCCCATGGGAGCAGCCATGGGAGGCCAGCAGCCATTGCTGGACAAATCCAAATCCAACACAAGTCCTTGACCTGCCAGTAAAATGTTGGTGATCCATTGCTTAATGATCAATGGGGTAGATATTCTAACAAGTGTGCTTTAATAAAATGAGGAGGTACAGCACAGAGGCCCTGTCTCACTTTTGACTGAGGAAGTCCAAGTAATCTCTGAGGATATTAAAAAGCAGACAGGAGCTTAGCCTGATGTAGAGAGAGAGCCATCCTGTCAGTATTCCCACAACCCCCTCAAAACCAACTGTAGCCCTTTGACATATGCAGGAGGAGCCTTTACCCCTCAATTTTTTTTATTTACAGCATGGTAGAAGCCAATTCCGTGATGCCCAATTACACCCAAATTAGCCTACAACCCAGTATGTTTTGGAGGATGTGACAAAAACCAATGCAAACATGGGGAGAATATACAAACCCTTTACTGACTGTGCCAGATTCGAACCCGGGGCACAAGTGCTGTAAGAACGTTGCCTTAACCACTAAGCTAACTGTTCCACCCATTTATTAGTCATATGGACCTTTCAGCCCACAGAGTTTATACCAACCACCAAGCACCCACCCACACTATCCAATGCTAATCCCATTTATTCCTTTCCCCACATTCCCATTTACTCCCCTAGATTCCACTAAAGGAGGCTATTTACAGTGGCTAATTAAACTACCAGCTGACACGACTGTGGGATGTGACAGAACACCTGAAGTAAGCACAAAGGGAGAATGTGCAAACTCCACACAGGCAGCACTGCAGGCCAGGATCGAAGTCCGATCACTGGAGCTGTGAGGCAGCAGCTCTACAGGCTGTATCAGCGTGCCACTGAGATCTGCTCCCGAAGTTGAATGCTGTGCTGTTGACAATCCAATCACACGCTGTGGAATATCTCGCAGTGAACACAAAGAGGCCATTGTGCAGCTACTGATAATACTGAGCATTCCCTGGAGCCTCTACAAACGAGGCCTCCACAGGGAGAACTGTAACTTGTGGATGTGCAGCATGCATTCATAAAGTACCCCATCGTGATTAATGACTGTGTTTCTGATAAAATTCTCTCACAGAGTGCATTAAAACATTATGCTTTGAGGTGGAGTATCAAGCTAAATAGGTACAGAACTTTTGACTGAAGTGTAGAGGAAACAAATGTACTAAATTCCTGACTCCCATTAGTGATTGGATTTTTCATGATGAATGGTAAGTGCAAGATAATGGAAATGTCCTGTTGCTTTAATGGCCTCTGAATTACTGTGCCTCTTTTGAGAGGTATCTGTACAGGAAGTATATGTTAAACAGAAACATTATCACATGCCTGGTCAATTCCATTAGAGTCAAAGTAAATGGAGGGTAATAATCACAAATGGTGCTGAAATTTATGAATTTAACTCAGGTTTTGGACTGAGAAAGAATAAGGCAGCTCACAGGATAATTCAGCAAATGAAAAGCCAGTGGAGTGGGGTACCTGGAACATTGATGATGTGAGAACCTAAAACTGCTGTTGTCCTTTGAGTGCACTTCACAAGCAGTGCAACGACAATGGGCGCCTCCTGTTGGAGCTCTGCGCAGAACAGCGGCTTGTCATTACAAACACCCTTTTTCAGCAGAGGGACAGCCTTAAGACCACCTGGATGCATCCCCGATCCAAACACTGGCACCTCCTGGACTACATCCTGGTGCGAGAAAGTGACAAACAAGATGTGCTCCACACCAGGGTCATGCCTAGCGCGGAATGCCACACTGACCACCGGCTGGTTCGCTGCAAGCTCAACCTTCACTTCAAGCCAAAGCCCAGGAACAATAAAGCCCCCAGAAAGAGGTTCAATGTTGGAAAACTGCAGTCAGACGAAGCGAGAGGAAACTTCCAGGCAAACCTCAAAGCAAAGCTCGACGTTGCAACCCACCTCACGGACCCGTCCCCTGAAACCCTCTGGGATCAGTTGAAGACTACCATACTGCAATCCACTGAAGAGGTACTGGGCTTCTCCTCCAGGAAAAACAAGGACTGGTTTGACGAAAACAGCCAGGAAATCCAGGAGCTGCTGGCAAAGAAGCGAGCTGCCCACCAGGCTCACCTTACAAAGCCGTCCTGTCCAGAGAAGAAACAAGCCTTCCGTCGCGCATGCAGCCATCTTCAGCGCAAACTCCGGGAGATCAAAAATGAGTGGTGGACTAGCCTCGCCAAACGAACACAGCTCAGCGCGGACATTGGCGACTTCAGGGGTTTCTACGAGGCTCTAAAGGCTGTGTACGGCCCCTCACCCCAAGTCCAAAGCCCGCTGCGCAGCTCAGACGGCAAAGTCCTCCTCAGCGACAAGATCTCCATCCTCAACCGATGGTCAGAACACTTCCAATCTCTTTTCAGTACCAACCGCTCAGTCCAAGATTCCGCCCTGCTCCAGCTCCCTCAACAGCCCCTAAGGCTAGAGCTGGATGAGGTTCCCACCCTGGATGAGACATATAAGGCAATCGAACAACTGAAAAGTGGCAAAGCAGCAGGTATGGATGGAATCCCCCCAGAAGTCTGGAAGGCTGGCGGCAAAACTCTGCATGCCAAACTGCATGAGTTTTTCAAGCTTTGTTGGGACCAAGGTAAACTGCCTCAGGATCTTCGTGATGCCACCATCATCACCCTGTACAAAAACAAAGGCGAGAAATCAGACTGCTCAAACTACAGGGGAATCACGTTGCTCTCCATTGCAGGCAAAATCTTCGCTAGGATTCTACTAAATAGAATAATACCTAGTGTCGCTGAGAATATTCTCCCAGAATCACAGTGCGGCTTTCGCGCAAACAGAGGAACCACTGACATGGTCTTTGCCCTCAGACAGCTCCAAGAAAAGTGCAGAGAACAAAACAAAGGACTCTACATCACCTTTGTTGACCTCACCAAAGCCTTCGACACCGTGAGCAGGAAAGGGCTTTGGCAAATACTAGAGCGCATCGGATGTCCCCCAAAGTTCCTCAACATGATTATCCAACTGCACGAAAACCAACAAGGTCGGGTCAGATACAGCAATGAGCTCTCTGAACCCTTCTCCATTAACAATGGCGTGAAGCAAGGCTGTGTTCTCGCACCAACCCTCTTTTCAATCTTCTTCAGCATGATGCTGAACCAAGCCATGAAAGACCCCAACAATGAAGACGCTGTTTACATCCGGTACCGCACGGATGGCAGTCTCTTCAATCTGAGGCGCCTGCAAGCTCACACCAAGACACAAGAGAAACTTGTCCGTGAACTACTCTTTGCAGATGATGCCGCTTTAGTTGCCCATTCAGAGCCAGCTCTTCAGCGCTTGACGTCCTGCTTTGCGGAAACTGCCAAAATGTTTGGCCTGGAAGTCAGCCTGAAGAAAACTGAGGTCCTCCATCAGCCAGCTCCCCACCATGACTACCAGCCCCCCCACATCTCCATCGGGCACACAAAACTCAAAACGGTCAACCAGTTTACCTATCTCGGCTGCACCATTTCATCAGATGCAAGGATCGACAATGAGATAGACAACAGACTCGCCAAGGCAAATAGCGCCTTTGGAAGACTACACAAAAGAGTCTGGAAAAACAACCAACTGAAAAACCTCACAAAGATAAGCGTATACAGAGCCGTTGTCATACCCACACTCCTGTTCGGCTCCGAATCATGGGTCCTCTACCGGCACCACCTACGGCTCCTAGAACGCTTCCACCAGCGTTGTCTCCGCTCCATCCTCAACATCCATTGGAGCGCTCACACCCCTAACGTCGAGGTACTCGAGATGGCAGAGGTCGACAGCATCGAGTCCACGCTGTTGAAGATCCAGCTGCGCTGGATGGGTCACGTCTCCAGAATGGAGGACCATCGCCTTCCCAAGATCGTATTATATGGCGAGCTCTCCACTGGCCACCGTGACAGAGGTGCACCAAAGAAAAGGTACAAGGACTGCCTAAAGAAATCTCTTGGTGCCTGCCACATTGACCACCGCCAGTGGGCTGATAACGCCTCAAACCGTGCATCTTGGCGCCTCACAGTTTGGCGGGCAGCAGCCTCCTTTGAAGAAGACCGCAGAGCCCACCTCACTGACAAAAGGCAAAGGAGGAAAAACCCAACACCCAACCCCAACCAACCAATTTTCCCTTGCAACCGCTGCAATCGTGTCTGCCTGTCCCGCATCGGACTGGTCAGCCACAAACGAGCCTGCAGCTGACGTGGACTTTTTACCCCCTCCATAAATGTTCGTCCGCGAAGCCAAGCCAAAGAAGACAAGCAGTTCCCTGAACACCCCTACAATGCCAAACTTGGAAAAATAAATTAGGCACAGAATCATTTATAAACTCAATAATTACTTTTTTCAAATAATTCTTTAAGCTCTTGATTACCCAGGTTTTTGATTAGCCAGGGAATCAAAGGTTATGAGGAGATGGCCGGGCAGTGGGGCAGAGTGAGATAATGGATCAGCTCGTGATTAAATAGTGGGGCAGACTTGATGGACGGAATAGCCTACGTCTATGGTCTTATGGTCTCAGTGTAGTTTTTAAATGAACATTGTAATAGAAGAAGTTCAATGTCTCTAATGAATCGTTCCCAGGTGAAGTCAGTTCAATCCAGACTTTATGCTGAGTATTGGTTATATCCTATGAATTCTATCATCAGTGGGGTGGGGGGGGGGGGGGGAAATTACTTACTTTTGAGATTCCACAAAGAAAAATAACTGTTCACTTGATAAATAACTGCTTGAAGGATAAATTGTTTGGCCCTTGAACCATTCCCTTTCATAGCATCTTGTAATTGATAATTAACTACATTTATTTTTTTAAAATTCAATATCACCCATGGCCTGTCGTACCAGCAGATATATCACCACATGGGGCATAGGCTTCTGGCCATGGTGCCAGATGGGCTTTCAAGAAAAAAAATGTTATTTTGGAAGAAAATACTGAAAATCATAAACCATCAAAACCCCCATGTTCCTATTAAATGGGATGGGAGCATGCCAAAGGTTTGGCAGCTAGTGAGTTGGTTCCTCTTGATCAAGAGGATGCAGGAAAGGGAGGAAGAATTGTGTAAAATGAGCAGTCCCTTAAAGAAAAAAATAACCAAACCTTTCTTGTACTGACTCACATTGAAAGCTCACCAGAGGCTCAGCACTTCAATAGAGGCTTGTTGCTTCTTTAACTGCCTTGAAGGAAATTATAGATAAATGCTAATCCCAATGGTGTTGAGCTAATCCTGAATGTTCAATAAAGTCAGAAAATAGATTTTCAATGGGTGAGCCTCATGACCTGCAAAGCTCCAGTTCTAACGGTGGAAGGAATTGTGGCCCCTGTGAACTGATGGATTCAGGAGGAGGTAGAAAGTGAAGCCTGCGAAAAGGGATGCCATGTCAGAAACCTGATTTCAATGTGCCAGCTTCCTGTTTTAACCTGAGTGTATTTAGGGCTGCATTCAGGAAATCCCACTGAGAGAAGTGGTTTGGCAATTTAAACACATTAATCCCTCATTGAGAGTGAAATTGAACAGTAGTTTTGGGATGCAACTTGATATGCACGGAGTTCCCACATTTCCTGGACCTTACCATTGAATGAGGATGAGAGCACGGAGGCTGCAGAGTTGACAGACAAACCTGGTAATAAATCGCCCTAGCTGCTTTTTTGAATGAATCTTTGAAATGTTTTCCTCACAGGAGTTCCGTTAATTCTTCGTTTAGGGAAGATTTGAGTTTTTTCTTTGCTGGATTTCCATGCTCAGTGAGCTATTCTGTCTACTTGGTCACTGCACTTTGCATATTTTCCCAACCACTCCATCATGAGTGAATGAGTGGTGGACCCGAGGGACAGCACGAGCCTCAGACATGGGCACCCAGCCTACAAGCAGCCTGCATGTATTATCTGTGGACACAAGGTGTCCCTGCTCACACCTCTCTCTGTGGTGCAGCTTCATGGAGGTGAAGAGAAGCTTCGGAGGGAAAGAGGGGTCAACAGGAAAGCACAGTTAACAGGACCCCATATTCTGATTGCATTTTCCACAGGCAGAGGCTGGTATGAACACCAGTGCCTCACAAAGTTCAATGTTCCAATTGAAGAAGAGCTGCTGTTGACTAGGCAGTCAGTGTGGTGGGTAGGGGAGGTGACCACCACCCTCAGTCTCTTAGTTCCTCTGTGTCTGGGGCTACATCGGAGACATGTAGTTTATTTCAAAAATACTTATCAAGTACAAAAAGCGCAGTGCTTAGATTCTTTACATTCACAGCATTGTTCATTCAAAGTCTTATCGGTCCTGTGCATTGGCATTGTTCACAGACTTTTTATGCACGGCATCATTTTAACTCTTGTGACCTCCTGGGACGATCGTGTATAAGAAGCCGCCGCACCAGACTTGCTCCTCAATGTTTGACTGCAGACCTTCCCTATAAAGCATTGGTGTTGGATACACCATGCTTCTGAGTGCCTGTCAGCAAGTCCTCCTCCAGCTTGTAATCTGTCAATCAGCAGCATTCCCTTTTGGACATCTCATTGTAATTGGAGACCAACAAGTTTCTGGCAGAACAAAGAGCATCTTTCACTGAACTGATGATCTTACAATAGCATAATGTCTGTCTCTGTAGATTGGAGACTTACCCAAGACCTTCAATTAGCTACAGATTGCTGACATGAGGCAGAGAGCCAAAGCCATCAAGTACCATGCATGCTGTGCACCCTTAAGCACTGGCTGTTGAACTGAGTTGTTCACGCTTGCTCAGCTTAAGTAGTTAATGCAATGGTCAGATTGCATGACAGAAAATTTTGGACCATCCTCTCAAGCATGTCAAAAAATTAAAATCTAGGCCTATGTGATGTCTTCAAAAGTTTTAAATATTTAGAGCAGATTAAAATTTAGAAATAGTTTGTAAAAACAATCACAATTATCATTTTTCTGGTCAGCTTTACAACCAAGTTGGTCTTCAGCAACCTCCCTTTTGCAAGAATCCTTGTAGAGGATTGAGATATTGAATTCAACAGTTGAAGACAGAGGAGCAGTTGTTTGGGCAATCGAGTTCAACAGGTGAAGGGCAATCGAGTCCAGAAAGCCCAAACAACACGATAAAAGTGAGGAACTGTGTAGCGGAGTGGGCTGAGTCAGAGTGGAAAGGCTTTGGCTTAAAGGGATTTAGTGAATAGGGACTCTGAGGTAGTGGTGCAGGAGTTGAAGTAAGAAAGGGCTATACTTTTAAAGGAACAAAAAGGATTCAGCAAGTATGCACAGGTAAGGGCAGGTTTTAGCTATATTTTTTCCCTCTAGTTGTAAAGAGTGAGAATGGCAGCCAAGGCAGGGGAATGGTCCACTTGCAGAATGCGGGTCATCAGTGAAGCCAGCAGATTCCCAGATGACTTCATCTGCAAGAAGTGCATCCAGCTGCAGCTCCTGACAAACCAAGTTAAGGAATTTGAACTGGAGTTGGATGAACTCCGGATCATTTGGGAGGCAGAGGTGGTGATAGACACGAGATATAGGGGTACTAGCACAATTAGGAGGCAGGAGGAGGGTAGATGGGTAGTTAGGAGAGGGAAAGGGAACAGGCAGGCTGTTCCCCTCACTAACAAGCATACCATTTGGATACTGTTGAGGAGGACAAGCCACAATGATCAGTGTTTGATCATTTCCTTTCCTCAGAAAGCTCACAGTTTGATCATTATGACTAAGAAGGGAAGGGTGAGCTGTAGTGATATGGAATTCTATAGTTAGCTGGTCAGATAAGAGGTTCTGTGGTAGAGCTCAAGTATCCCGGATGGTATGTTGCCTCCCTGGTGCCAGAGTCCAGGATATCTCAGATCAAGTTCACGGCATTCTCAGAAGGGAGGGAGAGCAGACAGATGTGGCAATCCATATAGGCCAGCATGGTTGTCATAGCAGTTAGCGCAATGACTACAGCACCAGCGATCGGGACCAGGGTTCAAATCCCATGCTGTCCGTAAGGAGTTTGTATATTCTCCCCATGTCTGCATGGGTTTTCCCCAGGGGCTCCAGTTTTCTCCCATTGTTTGAAACATACTGGGGTATAGGTTAATTGGGTGTAAATTGGTGGCACGGACTTACGGGCCAAAACAGCCTGTTACCAATTTAAATGACATGTAAAGGAAGAATGAGGAGGTTTTACAAGGTGAGTTCAGGGAGTTAGGTGCTAGGTTGAAGAACAGGACCTCCAGGATTGTGATCTCAGGATTGTTACCTGTGCCACGTGCTAGTGAGGTTATGAATAGAAGGATAATCCATCATAATATGTGGCTAGAGACATGGTGCATGAGGGAGGACTCCAGATTTCTGCTTCATTGGGAAAGTGGGACCAGTTCTGACAGGATAGTTTGCATCTGAACTGGAAGGGGATTAATATCCTTGCTCAAAGGTTTGCTAGTGCTGTTCCAGTGGGTTTAATCTAGATCTGCAGAGGGAAGGTAACCAGAGTAGAAAGAGTGGAGGAGGATAAAAATGATTTGAAAATTGCATGTACCGTTAGAAGTCAACAGGCTGTACGTGATGGAAATATTCTCAGGTGCAAGTGTATTGTACGAAAGATAACAAGCTTAGAGCATGGATTGGCACATAGAATTATGACATTGTGTCCATTAGTGAAACTTGGTTGCAGGAGGGGCAAGACTGGCAGCTCAATGTTCCGGGCTTCCATTGCCTTAGAAGCGATAGAACAGCTGAGATGAAAGGGGGAGGAATGGCATTGCTCATCAGGGAAAATATTAAAAATGTGCTCAGACAGGATGGACCAGCTCATTTACTGATGCTATATGGGTGGCGATGAGGAAATGGAAATGTATGACCACAGTCGTGGGGTTGTATTATAGACCATCCAATAGTCAACAAGAATTGGAGGAGCTGCAGGAAACATAAGGTTGTGATAGTAGGAGATCTTAATTTTCCACATATTTACTGGAACTCACAAACTGTAAAAGGGCTGGATGGCTTGAAATTCATCAAATGCGTTCAGGAAAGTTTTCTAAATTCATATGTACCAACTAGAGAGAGTGCAATTCTGTATCTCCTATTGTGAAACGAGACATAACAGGTGTCAGAAGTATGTGTAAGGGAACATTTTTGGTCCAGTGAACATAATACCAATAGTTTCAAGTTTATTATGGATAAGGATAGATCTGGGCCTTGGGTTGAGATTCTAAATTGGAGAAAGGCCAATTTGGAGGAAATGAGGAAGGATCTAGAATACGTAGATTTGGATAAATTATTTTGGGTCAAAGATATGTAAGGTAAGTGGAGGACCTCCAAAGGTGAAATTTTGAGAGTGCAGAGTTTGTATGTTCCTCTCGGGATTAAAGGCAAGGTTAAAAAGCATATGGGACCTTGGTTTTCAAGGGATATTTGGGAGGTGGTTCGGAAGAAGAGATGTGTACAGCAGGTATAGGCAATATGGAGCAAATTAAGTACTTGAGGAGTATAAAATTGCAAGAAAAATCACAAGAAAGAACTCAGAAAGGCTAAAAGAAGACATGAGGTTGCTTTGACAGCAATTGTGAAGAAATATCCTAAAGGTTTCTACAGGTATATTAAAAGCAAAAGGATAGTAAGGATCAAAAATTAGTCCCCTTGAAGATCAGAATATTTGGCTTTGTATGGAGCCAGAAGAGATAGGGGAGATCTTAATTTTTTTTTCTTCAATATTCACTCAGGAAACAGACACACAGTTGTGGGAAGTAAGGAGAGCAAGCAGTGAAGTCATGGAACCTATACAGATTAAAGAGGAGGAAGCGCTTGCTGTCTTTAAGCAAATAAGGGTGGATAAATTCCCAAGGCCTGACAAGATATTCCCTTGGACCTTGAGGGAACCAAGTGTAGAAATTGCAGGGGTTCTGGCAGAAATATTGAAAACGTCCTTAGCCATGGGTGTGGTGCCAAAAGATTTGAGGGTAGCTCACGTTGTTTAAAGAAGGCTCCAAATGTAACCCTACAAATTATAGGCCAGTAGGTAAATTATTTGAAGGTGTTCTAAGAGATTGGATAAACAATTATTTGGATAGGCAGAAACTGATTAGGGATAATCAACAAGTATTTATGCATCGTAGGTCATGTTTAACCAATCTTATAGAGTTTTTCAACGAGATTACCAGGAATATTGATGAAGAAAAGGTTGGGGATGTTCTCTACATGAAATTTAGTAAACCTTTGACAAGGGTTCCACATAGGAGGTTAGTCAGGAAGGTTCAAGCGTTAGGTATTCATGGTGAAGTAGTGAACTGAATTCGACAATGGCTGGACGGGAGAAGCCAGAGAGTAGTGGTGGATGATTGCTTCTCAGACTGGAGGCCTATGACCAGTGGTGTGCCTCAGGGATTGGAGCTGGGACCATGGTTGTATGTTATCTATATTATTTATCTGGAAGGTAATGTTGTGGTTTGGTTCAAAAAGTTTGCAGATGACACTAAGATTGGAGACATTGTGGACAGTGAAGAAGGTTTACAGAGCTTACAGAGAGATCTGGACCAGCTGGAAAAATGGGTGAAATATGGCAGATGGAATTTAATGCAGACAAGAGTGAGGAGTTGCATTTTGGAAGAACAAACCAAGAAAGGACATACACAGTGAATGGTAGGGCACTGAGGAGTGTGGTAAAACAGAGGGATATGGGAATGCAGATACACAATTTCCTGAAAGTGATTAATGTCACAGGTGAATATGGTTGTAAAGAAAGCTTCTGGCATATTGGCCTTCATAAATCAAAATATTGAGTGTAGGAGTTGGGATGTTATGGTAAACTTAGTGAGGCTACATTTGGAAGATGATATGCAATTTTGGTCACCTAACTACAGGAAAGATATCAATAAGATAGAAAGGGTGCAGAGAAGATTTACTAGGATGTTGCCAGTCTTCAGGACCTGAGTTACAGGGAAAAGTTAAACAGGTTAGAACTTTATTCCCTGGAGTGTAGAAGAATGAGGGAATATTTGATAGAGGTATTAAAAATTAGGGGCATAGATGGATTAAATGTGGTTAGGTTTTTTTCCACTAAGGGTAGGTGAGATACAAACCGGAGGACATGGGTTAAGGGTGAAAGGGGAAAAGTTTAGGGATAACATGAGGGGGGAACTTCTTCATACAGAGAGTAGTGAGGGTGTGTGGAATGAGCAGCAAGCTGAAGTGGTGAATGTGGGCTCAATGTTAATGTATAAGAAAAATTTGGACAGGTGCATGGATGGGAGAGGTATGGAGGGCTGTGGACGATGCAGGTCAGTGAGACTAAGCAAAAAAAAATGGTTCAATAGAGACTAGAAGGGCCAAAGGGGTCTGTTTCTGTGTGGTAATGTTCTATGGTTTTAGGGGCAAAATCCTTTCAGCCAAGTGTTGGTCCTTACAAGCTTAAGAAACCAAAATGATAAAATGCCCATATGTCAAAATGCCTTTGTTAATATTTTGTAGCGAAATTATAAATAATTAACATTAAATTAAATCCTGTGCAAAACA
This sequence comes from Narcine bancroftii, assembly GCF_036971445.1. Classification (NCBI taxonomy): domain Eukaryota; kingdom Metazoa; phylum Chordata; class Chondrichthyes; order Torpediniformes; family Narcinidae; genus Narcine; species Narcine bancroftii. The sequence continues at coordinate 153,524,064 of NC_091471.1, forward strand.
TCATATATTGTAGTATTTTGTAATGACAAGCCAACCTAACTGATCAATGCTAAAGATAATTACTTGCAGATTATGAACAAATGTCTCAATAGAAAACTACTTTCATAAAATACAAATTAACTTTGGACTTTTGACTTACTGCTGGATCTCTGGAAAGCATTTCCTAAGTTAGTGACTGCAAACAATCTTGACATGAGTGGACAAATGCCAATCAAAGTGTGATTGACACCAGTGGATCATGATCAACATTTTTTTGTGATATGATGTCTATAGCATCTTTTTAAAGCTTTTGGAGGAACAACTTTCATGGTGGTTGTACTGAAACTCTGAAATAAGCATAATTCCAAATATATAGGAAGTAGGAACAGGAGTAGGTCAAAAATGGGCCATCGAGCCTGCTCCACCATTCAATACGATCATGGCTGATCTAATTTATGGCCTAACTCCACCTACCTGCCTTCTCCCCATATCCCCTAATTCCTCTATCATGTAAAAAATTTGGTGATTTCTTTCTTTTGATTTTATTTGGAAAACAATTCTATAAACTGATTTAATTAACTTGAGGTTCATTAGAAACTGAGAGGTTGGATGGTCTCAAGGAGGTCAGGCAGCATCCATGGAGAGAAATGGTCAGTCAATGTTTCGAGACAGGATTCTTTATTGAGCCTAAAATAAGATGGAGTGATAGCATGTAACAAAGTGGGTGGGGGTGGGGTGAAGAGAGGAGGGGAAGGAAGCTGTGGAGGGGCTAAGAGGTCATTGGGTTTTGGACAGAAGGTAGGAAAGGATTCCCCCCCCCCCACCTTCCGGTGGTCTCTCCATGTACCTGTTTCACCACCTGTCCGACCTTCTGTCCAATACCCTTTCACATCTGAGCCCCGCTGCAGCTTCCTTACTCCCTCTTTTTCCCCTTTGCTATACTTAATAGCACCCCTTCTTACTCGATAAAGGCTCACAAACAAAATATTGGCCGATCATTTTTCTTCCTGGATGCTGCCTGAGTCGCTGAGTCCCTCCAGCTTCTCATCATTTGTTCAAGGTTCCAGCATCTGCAGCTCTTGCATTTCACGAGAATAAAACCCTGGAATCTCTGCCATCATGTCATTTGTTTGTACAAGAGAGATGTTAAACAATATATTTTCTTATGTATTGTTTTTATTTAGCATTTTTTACTTTTCAGCAAATATAAGCTACCAATCAAACAGATTTATTTGCCTGCACCTTCTTTTCCCACAGACTTATTTGACCGCTGCCGCCTTGTACTCACTGAATTACTTAGATCCAACTCATTTCCTGCCTGTATGTTCCAGCTCCCTGTGCCTTGTGGTTATTTTTCATGTGTGACCCAAGACGTTAGACTTATTTAAAACAATCTTACCTAGCAGGAAACTGACAAAAATTAGATTAGCTGACTGTGTTGCAATCATGTTTCTGTATGCCCAAACACTATTTGAACTCAATATAATAAAATGGCACAGAATTGAACCAAAATATGCTAGAAAGCTTCACCAAAATACTCACCAACATTTTGCATTGAACTGAAAATTTTCTTTACTGTTTTATGGCAAATTATTGCAGAATATTGGTACATCTACAAATTTAATGTAAGTGAGTGTGACATATCCATTCGTAAAGAGAGAAATAATAATAAGGTGGCAAGCCCTGTTTCACGTGGCAAAGTGAAAATCTTGTGCTGTTTTGTTGTGTTTTTTTTTTGTTTGTTCCTTTGTTGTGTTGTGTTCCTAGGGTTTGCCGGGGTCCCCCACAGTGGCGGCTCTGCACAGTAATCAAATCCTCACTGTCAAGGTTTGTGGATAATGTATGCGTGCTCAGTCAGACCTCAACCAGCATACTATTGTTACTGTTTGATTTGGCGAATCTAAATGTTTTGAAACAAATTGTAGTTGCTATTAAAAATGAGGGGACATTTCAGCTTCAACATAAGAGATAAACTATCTGTTATTGTTGGCTTATGTCTAACAACAGATGCGTTGTTTAATTGAGCTAAATCGGGAAATGTAAAGCACAGTTGCTTCCTCACCTCTACTATGACTTTCTGTTCACCTCTTCTGAAAGAAAGGAAATGTGGCCAACAAAGACTCTTCTCTGTGACTGCCCAATTTTTTAACTGATAGGTGATTTTACAAATATAATTGGATGTCTCCATACAAACCAAGAACAGGGTGGTTTAACTTGGAGGGAATTATATTGGGATGAGAAAGTGTATAGTTAGGATTTGGCCAGATGAGAGGAGGTCAAAAGATATCACAGTATTTAAATTAATAATTGGATATCACCCATTCTTGTTGCAATAAATGGCAGCTACATTTACCCACAATATCCTAAGGCTGCTAAATTTATGAAATTCACTTTTAAACTCAGTCAGGTAGTTTGTGTGTAATTTCCTTTGTTAAAATGCAGCATGTTTTCCCCTCACCCCCCACCCCCCCCAACCGCAGCAGCATTGCCTGCTGGGAAGCAAGAGAGTGACCATAAGTGTTTTACCAGGGCAACCACAATATACTGCAAGAGAGCCTTGGCACGGAGGTGCACGATGCAGTTATTAGTTTGGGAGACTCAAATCTTTAATGTTGATGGCTACTGCCAACAACCTGCCCAGTCAATAATAGCCCCCACAGGTTGATTCTTGTGTCATGAATGGCCTCAGGTTACTGCAATCCACAAACTCATAATTCAGTTAGTAATCAACAGCAGTGGTCTCTGCAGTAAGTGCTGTGATATGCCGGAATGATCTCCAGCACAAGTAGTGCAGTGAACAGATGGGTTTTTCCATGTTTTATTTTGAGTAAGAAATGTCATTTGTGGATTGGTGAGTTTTGGCCCAATTTCGGCGAGTAGGGCTGAAATTAGTATTGTGCACTCCAATGATGTTTTAAAATGACACCTGCACTAGGATACTGATTGGCAAGGCTTCCAGTGGAAATAGATCCAATAACATTAAACCAGGCACAAAATAGTTCTTATATAGATTTTATACATGAGAAAATGGGCACTGTGGGTCCACTTTCAAAGCAATTTAATTTGAGATAAACTGAAATTTATCTGTCTCAACAAAAATGGGATTTTTTTCATAAACAGTGATCTTCCTAAAAGGTTCTGTTTGCTAAGTTAATTTGAATGTAGTTAATGGATCTCGAATGCATTTGATTTCAAATCAAGCAAATAACGAAGAACTATTAATTCAAAATGTTTAAATTCATGTGGGAGAAAGAAGAAATCTTACAATTTAGTGCCTAATTTTTAAAGTATTCTTGGACTTTTAAAAACAAAGTTTTCTCTTAAAATGTTGAACTTAACAAACAGCACAAAATGTTCAACTGAGTAGCTGATATATGTTTAAGAGTTAGATATAATTTAGAAACATGTTCATCATTTTGTTTAATTAAACACAGAATTAGTATGCTGGACCAATGTCTGACTGAATGCATCTCTGTAAATCCTCATGGTTTGGTCTATGGAATTCATGCCAATCTGCCAGTTAATTGGCACAGTGCAATTTCACAGTGGGATCTCACATAGTAATAGACCAATAAAATAACATTATTATACTTGAAAATAATAGATTCATTTTACTCTGTAAGAAATAAGAATGAGATATGAGATAAGAAAGAACTGGAAGTGAACAATAACCATTTAACAAATTATAAGCAGAAACTTTTTTTGATGATCAATATTTTGATTGAATGCTCCAGTTTTGAATATATTTTATTTACAGAGATTATAGTTAGGATACATCAAACTTAGATTTTCTGATTGGCATTATTTCAATCTATTTAATATAGATGCCATATATGTGGAATGATTAGCTTCATTTTGGAATCCATTTTAAATCTCGGAGGGTTCAGGCTTGATGGTAAATGAGTTCAATAACACAGGTAAATAGGCAGACAAATGAATGCATTGATAACATACAGCCAAACCTTCAATAAATTTGATGACAGATCAAAATTAAGGTTACCAATCAAACTAAGTTTTGCTTCCTTTGCAAAATATTGTGCTGATATATAACATGGCATATATTCCATAGCCATAATCCAGATCTGTATGTAGCTGGTAGATATGTTAACTTGCTGTTCTTAACTATTTCTCCTCCTTCTTTTGAAACCTTCCCTTGCCACTCCTTCACCTTTCTGACCTCTGACCTCCAAACTTTGACTTTCCCTGCCTGATCAGATGGCGTTTCCATACCCAAGAGTCAATCATGGGTTCCTCTCGGCTGATCAGCAGTTTATTAAGCGGCGTCTCATGAAGGTAGTGCTTGCGCTTGTAGAATTCTTTGCTGTAAATATTATTCTCACTTTTTCTTTATTTTCTTTGCCTGCGTTAAAATTAGAAAACAATTTGTGCTGACTTCAATTATCTCCACATTGTCACTCGATTGAAATTTTGACTAATTGTATTTATTTGTAGTTGGTTGTAACAAATAAAAATGCCTTGCAATGTGACATTGCCATTGTACATCACAATATTTACAGTGCTTTTTTTATTCACACCCTTTCTGACTGCTCTATAGGGTGATCAAGGCCAAACTGGCCCGCCTGGTCCTCCAGGGCCTCCTGGTCCTCCAGGGCCACGTGGTCCTCCAGGTGACACAGGAAAGGATGGTCCTCGAGGAATGCCAGGAGCACCTGTAAGAATTCATCCACTTTATTTTGGGGCATTGTATTCTAGTTTCTTTTCAAAGCATGGCCACAAATTATAGGTACTGTACCATGGAACAACAGTGCCTCTGTTTAAGTCTTGTATGCTCTCAACACATTGAGTTAACTTTGGTACATAGAGACATGGAGGAACCATATAATGTTCAGATATTTCCAAAGTTGTAGAAAGGGAATATGATGGAGGATTGCCTGAGTCCTTCTTCTGTAAACCTTAGCAAATGGATTCAGAACAGCATTGTGCAAAACTCAGAAACTCTGGATCCACTGCCTCTAAAACAATTGAAACTCTAACGCCCTTCACTTGCTTTCTTTTTCAAATATCTTTATTGAGTTTAATAAAAAAAGATACACATATAGATCCAATACATAAGCTAGAATATAACCATAACCATATAACCATTTACGGAGTGGAAACAGGCCATGTTGGCCTTTCGAATCCGCACCGTATGACAGATAATTTGTTCATTTCAAATAAAACCTCGATTATACATATTACAATTTATGAGAATCTTTCCCACTCAAACCAATTATATAAAAATATTGAAAAAGAAAAAAAACAAAAAAAGGAAAAAGAAAAAGCCCCTCCCCCGTTAATCAAACCCCTCCCTCTAAACAAGGTAAACTTGTAAATCTAATATATAGGAAACAAAGGACGACATTCGGAAACCAGTCAGTGGCACTCAGGAGTGTACAAGCCCCCTGATTCTTTAAATTATGGTAACACTTTCTTTACCGAGTTTCAATGAATTAGAGGCAGTGGATCCTGAGATACATCGTATAAACAAGCTACTACTTTTTACAGATGGCTGTTAAATTTTAAAGATAATGGTTTATCAAATATAAATATTTATTAGGTTTGCTGAACAAATGTTCTTTGGTTTTAGGGAGAAACAGGATCAAGAGGCGAAACTGGATTGGTGGTGAGTAAAACATGAATTTATTGGAAGATGTTTCAGATCTTTCTGCTTGATTCTGGTTGGGAACTGAGGTTTTCCCCTCACATCCTCCCAGCCAACCACTCCCAGTCTTCCTAACTGGAGATTAAATACTTGGAGTGGATTCCATGAGCCGACACATTAGTGGTGCATGAGCTACATTTCTGTTTGGATGAGTTGCAAATGTTTTTTGATGATTTTGAAGTCTCAGCTACCCAGTTGGCTCTGCTTCATCTTCAATGTCTGGTAGATTTAATAAAGCCACCTGACTCTGTAATTACATTTTAGCATCATTGATAACACATATTCCTTTTGAAAATGTCATATTTTTTGAGATGCAAGCACTTTGTCTTTTATATTTATACATTTGTAAATAATGTAAGTTTTCCTCATTTTTCTTTCAAGACTAATATCCTTCCATGTCTCCCTTGAGAACAATTGGTGTCAATTGATCCAAAGGGCACAAATTGAGAATCAGCTTACTTTGCAGTAACCACATGCAGTACAAATTTCCCAATGACCTCATTTGATTGTGCCACAGTGGAAAATGTAGCCAATTTACACAAACAAATTGAAATAGTAGGCTGCTTTAACTTATTACAAAAAATGGCGAGAAATTTATATGGTAGTTAGATGTCATTAGATGCCAATTTAATCAAAGTTTAAGCCTTTTTATTTTATTAGTTTGTTAAATTCTTCAGAGGAATATTCCCCAGTTTTTATAGGCTGATTGGAAATCATTCACAGGAGCATTGTTTTTTTTTTATTGATTACATTTCTTCCCTTTTTTTTATTAATTGCTATGGACAAGGATAAAAGCAGACAAAATGAGAAAGTGTTTAATTGGCGAAGGGCTAATTACGATGGGAGGAGGCAGGAAGTAGCGAGAGTAAATTGGAAACAGATGTTCAAGGGAGAAAGCCCAAAATGAATGTGGAGGATGTTTGGGGACCACCTGTGCTGGGTTCAGGATAGGTTTAACCCACTGGGACAGAGAAAAGAGAACTGTGATTGACAAAACAGGTGAAGCAACTTGTTAAGAAAAAGAAGGAAGAATGTTAGATTTAGAAAGCAGGAAACAGTAAGGGCTCATGAGAAGTATATGTTAGCCATGAAAGAACTTAGGAGAGCTCAAAGGGGGCATGAGAACAAAAGAAATGGATGAAGGTAAAGCAGCAGATGTAGTGTGTATGGATTTTTGTAAGGCATTTGACAAGGTACTCGTACAGAAAGTCATGAGGCAAGGGATCCATAGAGCCTTGGCTATATGGATTAAAAATTGCCTTGCAGGTAGAAAGAAGAGAGTAGTAGTAGATAGAAAGCATTCTGCTTGGAGGTAAGTGACTAGTGGAGTTCTGCAGGGATCTGATCTGGGACCCCTGCTCTTCGTGATTTTTATAAATGACCTAGATGAAGAAGCAGAAGGGCGAGTCGGTAAGTTTGTGGTTGACATGAAGGTTGGAGGAGTTGTGGATAGTGCTAAAGGTTGTTGTTGTAGGCTACAAAAGGGTATAGGCCAGATACAGAGTTAGGCAGAAAAGTGGCAGATAGAGTTCAACCCGGATAAGTATGAGGTGATGCATTTTGAAAGGTCAAACCAGATGCTGAAAACAGGATTAATGGTTGGATACTTAATAGTGTGGGGGAACAGGGGGACCTTGGGGTCCAAATTCATGCATCACTCCAGGTTGCCGCTCAGGTTGATAGGATAGTTCCGAAGGCCTATGGATTGTTGGGCTTCATTAATTGGGGCATTAAGTTCAAGAATTAAGAGGTCATGTTGCAACTCTACAAATCTCTGATGAGACCACACTTGGAGTTCTGGTCACTTCATTACAGGAAGGATGTGGAAGCTATGGAGAGGGTGCAGAGGACATTTACCAGGATGTTGCCTAGATTGAGAAACAAGTCTTATGAGGCGAGGTTAGCAGAGCTGCAATTTTTCTCTTTGGAGCATAGAACGATGAGAGGTGACTTAACAGAGGTCTACAAGATTCTGAGATGCATTGATAATGTGGACAGCCAGTGCCTTTTTTTAACCTCGGGCAGGAATTCCAAACACTAGGGGACATCCTTTTTTTAAAAAAAAAGTGAAGGCAGGAAAATTTAGGGCAGATATCAGCGTAAGTTTTTTTTTTATATACAAAGATTTGTGGGTACCTGGAATGCCTTGCCAGGGATGGTGGTGGAGGCTGAAACATAAGAGGTATTTAAGAGAGATAGGTACATGGATGAAAAAAAATAGAGGGTTATGAGATAGAAAGTGTTTAGTACTTTTTTTGTGGTAGGAATATATAGGTCGGCACAACATCAAGGGCCTGTTCTCTGTTTAATGTAGTGTTGCAAAATAGCCCATTTGTTCAGTGTTATCCTTCTTAATTGGAAATGCCTATCTTAAGGTCATGGCAGTGACACTTAATTATGCTTTTCACATATTTGCTGAAATCAGAAGTGTCAAGAAATAAAGTGATTACGATCAAGTTAACCAGAGACGAATAGCTTATTTTCTTGACTTGTTGGCATATCACGATTATGATTATGTTGACATGTTTTTACAGACACAAACAGCTGCAAATTATAACTGAGTTCATTGTGATAGAGTTCCAGCAAAAGTTCCCTTCAATATCATTTTGAATACTGTTGCGGGGATGACCCACCTGGGACACGCCACAACAATCAGGTCTCTGACATGGAGACTGGTCCTGTGGCTAAGAAGGGAAGGGAGGAGAAGGGCCAGTTGTAGTGATAAGGGATTCCGTAGTTAGCGGGACAGCTAAGAGGTTCTGTGGATGAGATCGAGTATCCCGGATGGCACGGTGCCTCCCAGGTGCCACGGTCCGAGATATCTCAGATCGAGTTCATGCCATTCTCAAGAGGGAGGGTGAGGAACCAAATGCCATGGTCCATATAGGGATCAATGACATGGGGAGGAAAGGTGAGGAGAGTTAACAGAGTTAGGCTCTAGGTTGAAGGACAGGACCTCCAGAGTAGTGATCTCAGGATTTCTGCCTGTGCCACATGCTAGTGAGGATAGAAATAGGAGGATAATGCAGATTAACACGTGGTTAAAACATTGGGCCAGAAAGAAGGGCTTCAGGTTTCTGGATCGTTGAACTCTCTTCCAGGATAGGTGGGACCTGTTTCAACAGGATGGTTTGCATCTTAACTGGAAAGAGACTAATGTCCTTACAGAAAGGATTGCTAATGCTTCTCCAGTTGGTTTAAACTATATTTTCAGGGGGAGGGGAATCAAAGTGCCAGGGCAGATAGAGGAGAGGAGGAGGGAAAAAATTATGAGGAAATTGCATGCACAGTTAGAAGTCAATGGGTTGAATGTGGAGGAAATGTTCTCAGGTGCATCTATTTCAATGCAAAGAGTATTGTAGGAAAGGCAGATGAGCTAAGAGCATGGATTTGTACCTGCAATTATGACATTATGGTCATTAGTGAAACTTGGCTAGAGGAGGGGCAGGACTAGCAGCTCAATGTTCCGGGCTTCCATTTCTTTAGATCTGATAGAACAGCTGGTATGAAAGGGGGTGGAGTGGCATTGCTTGTCAGGGAAATTATTACAGCTGTGCTCAGGCAGCACAGACCAGAGGGCTCATCTACTAGGGCTACATGAATGGACCTGAGAAACGGAAAAGGTATGACCACTTGCATGGGGTTGTATTGTAGTCAGCAAGAATTAGAGGGGCAAATCAGTAGAGTAATAACAGACAGCTGCAGGAAACATCAGGATATGATGGTAGGAGATTTTAATTTTCCACATATTGACTGGGACTCCCATACTGTAAAAGGGCTGGATGCCTTGGAGTTTGTCATATGTGTGCAGGAAAGTTTTCTAAATCAATTTACAGAGGTACCAATGAGAGAGAGAGTGCAATATTGGATCTCTATTAGGGAACAAGACAGGAGAGATGGCAGAAGTATATATAGAGGAACATTTTCGGGCCAGTAATCATTATGCCATTAGATTCAAGTTAATTATGGAGAAGGATAGGTCTGGGCCTCGGGTTGTGATTGTAAATTGAAGAAAGCCAATTTTGAGGAAATGAGAAAGGATCTAGAATGCATGGATGGGCATAAATTGTCTTTGGGCAAGGATGTGCAAGGTAAGTGGAGGATGCTCAAAAGTGACATTTTGAGAATACAGTGCTTGTATGTTCCTATCAGGATTAAAGGCAAGGTTAGAAGGCATAGGGGACCTTGGTTTTTGAGGGATATTGGGGATTTAGTTCGGAAGAAGAGAGAGATGTATAGGCAACATGCAGCAAATGAGGTGCTTGAGGAACATTTAAAAAAGCATGAAAAACCTCAAGAAAGAAATCAGGAGGCTAAAAGAAGACATGAGGTTGCTTTGGAAGACAATGTGAAGGAAAATCCTAATGGTTTCTATAGGTATATTAAGAGCAAAAGGAAAGTAAGGGACAAAAATTGGTCCCCTATGAAGATCAGAGTGTTCAGCTTTGTATGGAGCCAAAAGAGATGGGAGAGGTCTTATTTTTTTTTCATTAGTATTCACTCAGGAAAAGGGCACAGAGTCATGGGAAGTAAGGAAAACAAGCAGTGAGGTCATGGAACCTATACAAACTAAAGAGGAAGAAGTGCTTGCTGTCTTAAAGCAAATAAGGGTGGATAAATCCCCAGGGCTAAACAAGATATTCCCTTGGTCCTTGAGGGAGGCTACTGAAGAAATTGCAGGAGCTCGAGCAGAAATGGTGAAAATGTCCTTAGCCACAGGAGTGATTCCATTGTTTAAAAAAATCTCCAAAGGTAACCTTGGAAATTATAGGTCGGTGAGCTTAGTATCATTAGTAGGTAAATTATTAGAAGGTATTCTAACAGATTGAATATACAATTATTTGGATAGCCATGGACTGATTAGGGATAGTCAACATGGCTTTGTGTGTGGTAGGTCATATTTAACCAATCTGATAGAGTTTTTCAAGGAGGTTACCAGGAAAGTTGATGAAGAAAAAGCTGTGGATGTTGTCTACATGGACTTTAGTAAGGCCCTTGGCAATGTCTGGCATGGGAGGTTAGTCAGAAAGGTTCAGACATTAGGTATTCATGGTGAAGTAGAGAAATGTATTCAACAATGGCTGGACAGGAGAAGCCAGAGAGTAGTGGTGGATGATTGCTTCTCACACTGGAAGCCTGTGACTAGTGGTGTGCCTCAGGGATTTGTGCTGGGACCATTGTTGTTTGTCATCTATATCAATGATCTGGTTGATAATGTGGTAAATTGGATCAGCAAGTTTGCAAATAACTCTAAGATTGAAGGTGTTGTGGACAGCAAAGAAGATTTTCAAAGCTTGCAGAGGGATCTGGATCAGCTGGAAAAATTGGCTGAAAAATGGCAAATGGAATTTAATGCAGACGTGTGAGGTGTTGCTTTTTCGAAGGACAAATCAAGAAAGGACATAAACAGTAAATGGTAGGGCACTGAGGAGAGCGATGGAACAGAGGGATATAGTAATCCAGTTACATAATTCCATGAAATTAGCTTCATAGGTGGATAGGATTGTATAGAGAGCTTTTGACGTATTGACCTTCATAAATCAAAGTATTGAGTACAGGAGTTGGGATGTTATGTTAAAGTTGTATAAGACATTGGTGAGGCTAAATTTGAAGTATTGTGTGCAATTTTAGTCACCTAACCACAGGAAAGATGTCAATAAAATAGAAAGAGTGCAGAAAAGATTTAATAGGATTTTGCCTGGACTCCAGGACCTGAGTTGCAGGAAAAGGTTAAACAGGTTAGGACTTTGTTCCCTAGAGGGAAGAATGAGGGGAGATTTGATTGAGGTATTTAAAATTATGAGGGGGATAGACAGAGTAAATGTAGATAGGTTTTTCCACTGAGGATAGGTGGGCTACAAACCAGAGGACATGGGTTAAGAGTGAAAGGGGAAAGTTTAGGGGGAACTTCTTCACACAGAGAGTGGTGGGGGTATGGAACAAGCTTTCAGGTGAAGTGGTGAATGCGGGCTCAATTTTAACAGTCGAGAAATTTGGACAGATACATGGATGGGAAAGGTATGGAGGGCTATGGGCTGGGTGCAGGTCAGTGGGACTAAACAAAATAAAATTGCTTCGGCACAGACTAGAAGGGCCAAAGAGGCCTGTTTCTGTGCTGTAATGTTCTATAGTTCGAAAAATTTCAATGGTTCTTTTTCCCCCACTGATACTGCTTGACCCATCAAATTCCTCCATCAGTTTGTTTAGCTTCAGGTTCCAGCTTCTGCAAATTCCTATGTGTCTCCTGGCATCTGCTTCTCATGTTTCAGGAGGAATCTCTGTTTTCAGGCTCCATCTGAGAAGTAAAGTTGGTTCTGGAATTCTATATTCCAAAACCATATCAAATCACAAGCTACAAATATATTTTATTATTATCATTATTAAACATTACTATGTCAGAATAACAACCTCCAGCATCTAGGTTTAATACTATTATCGTATCTTTGAAAATTTTAAAGTATTTTATTCTTGCCTTGCCGAGTAGAGTCTTACTGACCAAATCTTCTGTCTCCCCACGTCTGTACAAGATCCTAATTCTGTGCATCCTGCTTCCTTCCTAGACTCCAGAGCCACAGCCATTAGAGCAGTAGAGCCTTCAAGGATGTCCTCTCCCTGATACAAACTGAAAGCTTTGGCAGTCAGCCCTACCCCTGTCAGTAATGTCAGCTGTCAAACCTCTCTGACTTTAAATGTCTCTGATATTCAGAAATATTTAAAAGCAATTGAAAAATAACTCAAGATCTGACCCATCATTCTATTTAGTTGTTGGTTCTCAGTTAAATTGAAACATTTTATTTTAAAAAAGAACTTCCTTTCCTCTTTACCTGCAGCCTTACGATTCTTGGGCTGTGCACATAGTCTAATCTGATACATTTTCCGAGACAACTCCCAGCATAAATACTGGAGAATCTTATCAAAGTTAACTTTCTCATATTGGTCTCCATTCAGCATTTCAAATTTGTCAGATGATTCAGGATTTTCAAATTTAACAACACATGCAAGGAAATCCGTGAGTTGCATCTAATTTAAGAACACTAGCCATCTTGTCCGTAGAATGATCCAAGCTATTATTTTTTTCTGGGTATCAACGTCAGGGTCAATCCAGTGGAACCCAAATTGTGAGAGACTTCCTTCAAGGTAATAATGTTGTGCCAGTGATCAATTGAACAAACACCTGGTTCCAGGCGTTACACAGCTGCAGCTGATCAATACTCCTTTTGCTTTCTGAATCAAGCATTTCACAAAATGACCTCATTGCACATTAAAAATTGCCCCTTAGTTGACAGAAGATGAAGGAAGTGGTTTGAAAGAAAAGTTGCCAAATGTATCAAGCTTCTGTTTATTTCTGTAATATTGGTGTAGCCATTTAACTCTCTTACTTTAGCCAAAAACAGATGCCTGCTCATCAGATAATGCTTTTTAAAGGAATTCCAGTGAGTTCAGATCATTTTCTTTGCTGTTTTTTTTAGCTACACCTGTCAAACTGGATAAAGAAGAACAATTAAATGCTCAGAGTATTTTCTTTTGGGGGTTAAAGTAGGATTGTTTTCACACTCGAGATTGTCCATGTAGTTTTGGAGCAGCACAATTGAATTTCCAAACTCTGGATAACATTTGTCATTCTGGGGAGTCAAAGTTAAATTGTGCTACAGGTGGATAGTGATCATTGGACCACAGGGAGAGGTTTTCATTAGGCTTTTGGATTCTTTCTGCCAGAAGTAGCAAAGTTAATGAAAGTTAATTTACGATCTGGGAAAAAGGTTAGTTCCATGAAGCCTGGAATTTAAAAGTAAGTTTACAGACATTTGCGAATTGTTTAGTGCCATATCAAAAAAAAACCAGGATTTTTTTTCAAATAACTGGCCTTTAGATAAATAAGAATCTATTATTTTTGAATTGATTTTTACCTCTGAGTTGAAACCAAAGTAGGTACAACTGATGGATGAATGAAGTTAAACAGCAAAGTCTGCAGGCACTGGGATTGCAGTGCTGGAGAAAATCAGCAATCACGCAAAATCCATAGGAAGTAAAGGGTCTCCAAGATACCTTGACGAAGGACTCAGGCCCGAAACATTGGTCACCTTTAACTTCCTATAGATGCAGTATGACCTGCTGAGCTTCTCGAGCACTTTTATGTATTACGTTCATGATTAATGAAATAGCATTTGTGCTTTTATTATTAATGTGAAAGGAGTGCAACAAAGCTTTATTCAGCACTTAGGCAAACATAAGAATAATATTTTACATGATCATGCTTGTGTAATGAATGAGAATCAAGCCTGTTCCTCCAATCAGATAATGAAGACAGAAGTCTTTACTGACATCTTCAACACCTCGCTGCAGCAGTCCATTGTTCCTGCAGGGTTCAAGATAGCCATCAGAATCCTGGTACCCAAGAGGGTGACAATAACAGGCCTCAAAGGCCTCCACCATTATAAAATGCTTCAAAGGTCTGGTGATGGAACGCACCAAACCACATGTTCCAGATATGCTGGACCCATTTCAATTTTCCTATAGAAGAAACCATCCTACAGACGATGCTATAGCCTTGTCGCTTCACTCCATCCTGGCCCACCTGGAGAACAAGTCCTCATACGCCAAGCTGTTGCTCACTGACCAACTTGGTGTTTAATCTGATCATTCCCCAGATGCTGGTGAAAAAGCTGTCATCACTTGGACTCAACGCCCCTCTTTGTAACTGGATCCTGGACTTCCTCATGGAAAGACCACAGTCTGTCCAGGTTCATAGTGCTGACCCACGACTGCATTGCCAGATCCACCTCCAACAGTGTCATCAAAGTTGCAGATGACACAACAGTCGTTGGCCTCATCAGCAACAACGATGAGTCGCACTACAGAGAAGAGGTGGAAAATCTCATGAAATGGTGCAAAACTAACAACCTGAGTCTCAATGTGCACAAGACTAAGATGATTGTAGACTTTAGGAGGACCAGAAATGACCACCCTCCACTACATATAATCAGCTCTATAGTAGAGAGAGTGGAGAGCACCAAGTTCCTTGGAGTTCACTTAACTCATGACCTATTGTGGACACACAACATTTCCTCACTTGTCAGGAAGATACAACAACAGCTGCATTTCCGAGAAGACTGAAGCGGGCAAGGTTACTGGCCACCATTACACCAACCTTCAATAGGAGCTCTATTGAAAGTGGCCTGACTAGCAGTGTGGTATGGTTGCTGTAGAGAAATTGATCAGATGTCATCCACAGGACCATAAAAGTAGCAGAGAGAATCACTGGAGTCTCCCTCACCAACCCCCCCCCCCTCCCCCCCCATCGACATAACCTACTGGGATCATTGTCTGAATAGGATGGTCAAACATTGAGGACCCCTTCCACCCTGGACACAGCATCTTTCAACTGCTCCCATCAGGGAAGAGATACAGGAGTATGAGAGCCAGCATCACCAGGCTGAGGAACAGCTTCTTTCCACGGGCAGTGAGAATGCTGAACGACCAGAGGAACTGCTCACACTAACCATCCAAGACTCTCATATTCATGAAACAATAGTTATTTATTTGTATTTATGAAAACTTGTTCTGCATATGTATTGTTTGTCTGTAAGTATGTTATGTCTGGTTGTGTGTCTGCATGTTTTGCATCAGAGATCACTGTTTCATCAGGTTGTACTTGTACAATCAGATGACAATAGACAGGCAAAATTTTAACCAAAATCAGTGACTTTATCAATAGACCTTTAATGTATATGTTTCTGTCCCTGTAAACTGCTAGTTAGCATAAAAAGTCTTGACTGATGCATTTACAAAATTAGAAATCAGTCAGTCCAGTAATAATGACTCCATGTGCTTTTTTTTCTAGGGACCGCAGGGGCCACCAGGACAAAAGGTACAATATTACTATAACAATACTGGAAAAGTCATTACGCTCCTTATTACCAGCACTTAACCCAGATTTGGAGGAAATTGGCTACTGTAGTTCAGGGACTAATACATGATCCTCTCTGTAATTTTAACACTTTTCAAAAGAATGCATCATCTACAGCAACATTCATTTCTACTTTAAAATAATTTGGCATTTGTAATAATAGGGCAGTTTAAGTTTTTTCCTTCAGAAATTTTATGTCGAGAAAAGTTTTTCTTTTGAAAGAAAGTTACTGGTGTTCCTACCCCACTGATGGCAAAACTCTGGAATTTAAATTTGAAACATGTAAGGTTACAGTTTCTGTTACAACCCAAAGAAAGCTTTAATAGATCACTGCCACATGATTGATACTGAGCAAAACTTTGGAAGTGTGACTGATGAATGGGTTTTGCTTTTGCTGTGATCAGGGGCTGCTGGTGTTTTCCTGTTTCTGAGGTAATTCGACGACAGACTTCCTGAACCTTCAGTCAGCACCTTTTACAGTTATCAGAATCGGCTGCCAGGTTACTTTTTCTGATAAGCTCAACACACAATTTATGGGATTTCTTCGTTACCACATAGTAAAGAACATCAATGCCATATTGATAGTCAGCAGTCTGTCACCAGCCTTTGAAAGGATGTCATGGAAGCACCAACCAAACAACAAACAAAAAATGTTAAAAGCAGTATTCATTGCCTTGCTCTTTGTTTAGTTTGTTCAGGTATAGCAGGATTGAAGTATTTCATGGCAAAGGTGGTTTCAAAAGGATATATAGAGAGTATTAAACAAACAATAGGGTGTTTTGTATTTACATTCGTCCCTCCCCAAACCTGTTGAATGAGGAGCCATGAGCACAAAATCGAGGCTGATCCTGAGGGGCAGATGACTTGGAGGGTGCTACTCTGTGGGATGTGCCTCTTCTTAGATAAAACATTGTGGTGAAGCCACACCAGTCTTTTGAAGAAGGGCGCTGTTCCAAGTACTCATTCAGATTCAAGAGCAAAATTGCAGTGGATGCTGAGATAACAGCAGTAAATGTGGAACACTGTGGGTCAGCGAGGAAGGGATGAGGGGAAAAATGGGGGGAAAGGCATCAGAGATCTGGAGAACATTCATCAGCTTGAAGCAGCACTAAATCTGTTACTCCTTCCTACTGAGTACTTCCACTATTGTCCTTTTTAATTCAGGTCAATGAGCGTTCACCAGGACGAATCTTAAACCAGACTCGTTCACATACAGAGACACAAGAATCAATTTGTGACTTGCTAGTGATGTTTACCTATCTCTAAATTTAATTTAATTTTTTTTAAAAATGTTGAGATACAGTAGCCGGCCCTTCTGGCCCACGAGTCCACCCCTGCCCAAATACACCCATGTGACCAATTAACCTACTAATCCCATACATCTTTGGAATATGGGAGGAAACTGGAGCACCTGGAGGAACCCACACAGGCATGGGAAGAATGTATAGCACCAGATTTGTTAACACATAAAACATCACATTAAGAGGATTATCTGAGAATTATCATGGTATTATTCATGGGAGTTTCCTGTCTGCAGATTGGCTGGTAAATTTCCTGCAGTAAATATAAATATATAACATATAAAGGTGTGAACTGATAGCAGAATGAGACCACACAGTTCCACAAGCATGACCTGCCCTGATCTGATTGTTACCTCAACTCTGCATTCCCATCTATCAGTGCTAACATCTCATCCCATTAGTAAGCATCCATTGGCCTCTACCTTAAAAGTATTCAATGATGTTCTTTCCCATTTTTCTTGAGGAAGAAAGTCCACAGGATTTATTACCTCTGAGGGAATAAAATCATAATCTCTGTTTAAATGGCTGATAAGTAAGCTCTAGTTCTGCATTGTTCCACAAAAGAAAACCTGCTCTCTACATCCACCCTGTCAAAACGCTTGAGATCACAATGTACATATTCTTGCTTATGCAGGCATACAGGTACGTGATTAAAAAATCTACAATCTTAGACATGTTTAAATAAAAAGAGACAATAAAAAACAAAAAATGTATAGATAATAAATACCCAATGCCAGAAGAGTGACTTGACCATATAGTCAGACCAGTCCCTGATTAGTGTACCAAGGAGAAGTTCAAGAGCCTGATGGCTGTTGGAAAGGAAATATTCTTGAACCTGGATGTGCTGGTCTTCAGGCTTTTGTACCTTCTGTTGAAAGGTAGCAGTGACAAGAGGCTGTGACCAGGGTGATGGGGATTCTTTATGATATTGGCTGCCTTCTTGAGGCAGTGCTTCATGTAGATGTTTTCAATGGATGGGAGGTCTGAGCCAGTGATGGACCCGTCTACATTTGCTACCTTCTCTAGCATTCTGCATTCCTGGGCATTCAAATGATGCAACCTGTTAGCATACTTTCCTTGTGCTTCTCTAGAAGTTTGCCAAATCTTATCAGAAAATAGATGCATTGGTGTGCTTTCTTCATGGTTCCCTCAATTTCCTGGCTCCAGGAGAGGTGTTCCAAAATATAGACTTACAGGAAATTGAAGGTTCTATCCCCCTCTACCTCTGACCCAACAATTCTAAGTCCCTCAGCCTCCCCTCCCTAAGATCCACAATCGGCTCCTTGTACGCAATGAGGTTGAGAGCAAGATTATTGTTTTGGCACCACCCTAGCAGGCTCTTGATTTTATCGTGTATTCTGACTCATCATTTCCATTTCTTTGGCCAACAATAGTGATGTTATCAGTAAATTTATAGATGAAATTGGAGTCAAACTTTACTTGTGAGTGTACAGGGAATAGAGCCAGGGGAGTAAGTATGCAGCCTGTACTCATTCTCAGTAATAATCAAATTAACTTTCTCTGAGCAAAACAAGAAGACCAGAACTGTACACAATACTCCAAACCTGGTCTCCCCAATTACACAATAAAGCCACAGCATAATCTCACTTTTGTTTAGACATACAGCACAGTAACAGGTCCTTCCAACCCACGAGCATGTGCCACCCAAATATTACCAATTAACCTGCCAACCCAGTACATTTTGGAGGGTGTGAGAATGCCCATACAAACATGAAGAGAATGTACAGACTCCTTATTAGCAGTGCCAGATTTGAACCTGGATTTCTGGTGCCTTAATAGTGTTGCACTAAGTACTACACTAACTAACAATAAATGATAACATTTTGTGGGCTTCCCAAATTGCTTATTAAATCTGCATGCTTGGATCTTATGCATCATGCACAAGAACATTCAGATTTGCTGTGGGTCACAGGCCTCTGCAGTCTCTCTTCATTGCTGGGACTTGAATAGCTGAGTTACAGGAAAGGTTGAATAGGTTAGGACTTTATTCCCTGGACTGTCAGAGAATGAGGGAGATTTGGCTGAGGTGTACAAAATTATGAGGGATCTAGATAGGGTAAATTTAAACAATGCTTTTTCCACTGAGCTTGGGAGAAACACACACAAGAGGGCATGGGTTAAGTGTGAAGGAGAACATTATGGGGAACTTCTTTCATGAAGAGAGTGGTGAGAGTGTGGAATTAAATGTTACCACAGGTTGTATTTCGATATTGAATGGAAGGCACATGGATGGGAGCGGTATGGAAGGCTATGACCTGGGCGCAGGTCAATGGGATTAGACAGAATAAATAGTTCATCATGGAGTAGATGGGCCAAAGAGCCTTTCTCGGCTATTTAGAAAAGCTGCTTTTTTTTCCTGACAAATGGATAATTTCTCATTTTCCATTTGCTAAATCTTTGCCTATTCACTGAGTTGAGTTATTATATCAAATGATGTCAATAAACATGTGAAAAAGAAGAGGCAAGTAGGAATACAGCAAACAGCAAGAAAATGTTCTATGAGAAATATTGGTGGAAGAGAGTGGAAGTACTGTAGTTAAAAAGCCATTTAAATCTAAAGGGATCTGTCAGGAACTTGGGTTGAGTACCAAGTGCCATTGTAAATGGAATAATCTCCGTGTGATAATTGGTCGATAGCTTTTAACATTTCAAAGTGGGTTAGATCTGAATGCCGATTTATTGAACTGAACTCCTTTAATTGAACATTGGCATCTTACCTTTCCTCACTCCAAATCAAATCAATCCCACACCAGAGTGTTCACATTTCTCCCTAACTCTTCCTTACAGCTCTTTCCCCTCCCCATCTCCACTAGAGCTTATTTATCTTTTCAACCATTGTTGTGGGCTTCATTTTATATCCATATTTATTTCACTTGGACATTTTCTAGGTTTTCTTTGATTTGAAATGCATTGACAATCAACAGAGTAAAGTAAAGATTGGATTTAGCTTGGTTTCCCTCACCAATAAAATTGGATTGGGCTTCATTCAATATATTATAATTTTTTTTTAAATTAGACATACAGCACAGTAGCAGGCCATTTCAGCCCACGAGTCCGTGCTGCCCAATTTACACCCAATTAACCTACACCCCCGGTATATTTCGAACAGTGGGAGGAAACCACGGAGACATGGGGAGAGCGTACAAACTCCTTACAGGCAGTGCCGGATTCAAACCTCAGTCTCAATAGCTGGAGTTGAAAAGGTGTTGCGCTTAACCACCTCACCAACCATGCTGCCTTAACTCCTTTAAATACTACAATTTCGTGTAAAAAATACACTCAATCCTGTCATTTTTGTTATTGAAATGTTTTGAATTGCCTGCAATATCATTCATAAACACAGCACTATCAAATATGATGGTGGCAAGGGAGTTTTAAACTATACCTTTAAAAACTGAAATTACTCCGTATAGTTTGATAGCAATCCCACAGCAATGGGAAAATAAATCATAGTCAATTAATTCTTTAGGCTACATCCTGAGTTGAAATTAATTCTTCAAAAGTAGAGCAAAGACATAGGCTATTTGACCCCTCCTACCTATTTTTGCACCAGATTTTCAGTTGCAATTATCCAGTCTGACCTCCTAGAAGAGAAATGTGCAGGTGCTGGGATTGAGTGCAATACACAAAAGTTCTGGAGAAACTCAGCAGGTCATGCAACATTTATAGGAAGTAAAAGGCAGTTGATGCTTCAGGCTGGATAAATTGGTTACTTCCTATGGATGCTCTGTGACCTGCAAAGTTTCTCCCACACTTTTGTGCATTGCACTCTGACCTCCTCACTTGTGTCCTTTTATTTTTAATGGTAATTTGTTTTCCTTTTTTTTTTATTTTTTTTTATTGTTCACACTATGATCAAAATACACACAAACATTTCCCTCTTGAATATACACAGTGTCATTTTCTCCCCTTTTTCCCCCTCCCTTCCCTCCCTCCTTCACCACCCCTCCCCACTCACTCAACGTTCAACATATATGATACATTAAACCCATTAAACAATGTCATCACACAATGAAAATAAACAAGAAATTTGTGTCTTCTACTTTTACACACTGGGTCAGTTCATTTTGTCTTCTTCTCCTTCAGTCATTTTAGGTGGTGGAGGTCCGCGGTAGGACTTCTCTGTTGTGATCCATGTACGGCTCCCAAATTTGTTCGAATACTGTGATGTTATTTCCAATGGAATACATTTATTCATTTCTATGTACCATTGCTGTATTCTCGGGCTATCTTCTAATTTCCAGGTTGACATAATACATTTTTTTGCTACAGCTAAGGCTATCATAATAAATCTTTTTTGTGCTCCATCCAAATCGAGTCCAAGTTCTTTACTTCTTATTTTACTCAGAAGAAAGATCTCTGGATTTTTTGGTATGTTGCTTTTTGTGATTTCATTTAATACCTGATTTAGATCTTCCCAAAACTTTTCCACTTTGTCACATACCCAAATTGCATGTACTGTTGTTCCCGTTTCCTTCTTACAGTGAAAACATCCACTGATACTATTGGGTCCCATTTATTTAACTTTTGGGGCATGGTGTATAGCCTGTGTAACCAATTATATTGTATCATGCATAACCTCATGTTTATTGTATTTCTCATAGTTCCGGAGCATAGCTTTTCCCATGTTTCATTCTTTATCTTTATGTTTAGATCTTGGTCCCATTTTTGTTTGGGTTTACAGCTTGTTTCCTCATTTTCTTTCTCTTGCAGTTTGATGTACATGTTTGTTATAAATCTTTTAATTATCATTGTGTCTGTAATTACATATTCAAAATTGCTTCCTTCTGGTAACCTCAGCCTGCTTCCCAATTTGTCCTTCAAGTAGGTTTTCAATTGGTGGTATGCAGGCAAACATCTTGGGTGGTTCTCAGAAGGAAACTAACCAGGTACTTAAGTGCAAAGAAATGGGGAAAGAATGTAAAAAGCTGAGATGAGGTAGCTGGAATGGGAGGTGACAACTTGAGTGTAAACGCAAGCAAAAGCTAAGGGAGCCAAAGAGCTTGTTTTGATTCAATCTATTCTATTGAATTACATAATGTGATATACTGTATATATGCCTGTGTAACACTTTTCAGATATTCTGCCTCCTTACCACTCTGATAAACATTATCAAGAAACCAGTTTCCTACCATTCAACCACTCCAGCTATTTGGATCATAGCAATATTGCAAAATAAATCTCACTCTTGCTTTTGGTTTAAGTGTGGATATGATCTCTCCTTCCCCCAAGAACAATCTCCAAGTATCAAAATAACATAATTAGCTTTACAAGTTTTTAGTATATTATTAAAATATGTAACTCTTGGAATAAGATTTCCTCTTTTGGCCAGACATGGATTATAATTGAAGAACAAATAATAATTTTTCTGGGAATTGATTTCAGATCTGATTTCAGATTTATTATTAGAGTACACACATGACATCACATACAACCCAGAGATACTTTTTCCTGCGGGCCAGGCAGAATTACCACTTATTGGTGATGGGAAAAAAATTTGTTAATCAAGCCAAATTGATCTGAACTCCAGTCGAAATCAATCTTTGTCAACTCCCCATCATCTCCTGGATATTCTGATCTGTGCTCTGAAAACCCAGTTACATCGAACAGGTAAATGTGGTGTAAAGAAGTTGATGAAATCATTAAACAAAACCTGTGGAAGTCCCATCTCTCCAGGTTATTTTCATAGAACATAGAAAAGTACAACACAGTACAGGCCCTTTGGCCCATGATGTTGTGCTAATCTACTTTGCAAAAATCAAACTCTTCCCAAACTCACAGCTCATAACCCTCAATTTTTCTGACATCCACCACTGTTCGAGAAATGTATTCCAGGCAGCCACCTTTCTCTGCATAAAATCTTTTCCTCTGCCATCTCCCCTAAACTTTCCTCCACTCGCCATAAACAGATGTCCTCTGGTATTTACTATCATCACCAGGGGAAAACATGCTGGCTGTCCACCCTATCTATACCATTATCTTATTTGCCTCAATTAAGTCACTTCTTAGCCTTCATTACCCCAAAGAGAAAAGGCATAGCTCTGTCAGAAAACCCTCACTCTGTCTGATTTAGAACCTTCAAGCCAAATGTTTGAGGAAGCAAAGGGTTTAAGCCTTAAATATGTTCCCACAGCCAAGTAGCCCAGATCATCAAAGGTACAAGGTAACTCTTGCCTGATGCTGAGCAGATTTTCTCAGTTCATGGAATGGGCTAGTACCACAGGTGCTACTGGAGGTGTTCAGGTATACACTTTCTCCATGTAAATTTGAAATCCTCCTGATCACTCCATTCCAGCGAATGGAACTCAAAAGGAAATCAGAACAATTGTGTAACAAGTCACTGATCCAATATTTCTGGGCCAAATTGTGTTTGACCAGCATAGGAAGAAATGGTGAAGATGGAGATGAGTTCCACCAGCACACATGAAGCGAAATACTGAAATATTATCTACTCATGCATTGCTTGCATTTTCCATGACAGTGTACATACAGTGGTTTCTGCAATTTGGAGGACCGTGTACAAGCAGTGGTTGCTGCATTTTGCAGGACTGTGTACATGCAGTGGTTGCTGCAATTTGTAGGACCGTGTAAATGCAGTGGTTGCTGCATTTTGCAGGACCATGTACATGCAGTGGTTGCTGCATTTTGCAGGCCCGTGTATATGCAGTGGTTGCTGCATTTTGCAGGCCCGTGTACATGCAGTGGTTGCTCCAATTTGCAGGACTGTGTACATGCAGTGGTTGCTGCATTTTGCAGGCCCGTGTACATGCAGTGGTTGCTGCATTTTGCAGTACCGTGTACATGCAGTGGTTGCTGCATTTTGCAGGACCGCATACATGCAGTGGTTGCTGCATTTTGCAGGCCCGTGTATATGCAGTGGTTGCTGCAATATGCAGGACCGTGTACATGCAGTGGTTGCTCCAATTTGCAGGACTGTGTACATGCAGTGGTTGCTGCATTTTGCAGGTCCGTGAACATGCAGTGGTTGCTGCATTTTGCAGGACCGTGTGCATGCAGTGGTTGCTACATTTTGTAGGATCGTGTACATGCAGTGGTTGCTGCATTTTGCAGGACCGTGTACATGCAGTGGTTACTGCATTTTGCAGGTCCAGGTACTTCCAGTGACTGTTGTTGTTTTTTCCTGCCTGACAATGGTGGCTATAGCAGAAGGTTTTAATTGATGATAAAGTGCTTTGTTGGTGTCTGAATTTCATGACTGAAACCCTTTAGTCCTTCTGAAAAATGAGAGAAGGCCATCAAGGGAGCAAACAGCCAAGTTATAAAGTAGCAGAAAATAAGAAATGTGAGAGGATCATCATTTGTTCCCACAGTAGAAGAGAGGGATCTGTAACTGTCCCCACTGTATCCGTCCCCACAGTGGGAGAGAGGGATCTGTATCCATCCCCACAGTGGAAGAGAGGGATCTGTATCCGCCCCCACTGTATCCGTCCCCATAGTGGGAGAGAGGGAGGGGTCTGCATCCATCCCCACAGCAGGGGAGAGGGATCTGTACCCGTCCCCACAACGGGGGAGAGTGAGCTGCAACCGTCCCCACAATGGGAGTGAGGGATCTTCATCCATCCCCACAGTGGGAGAGAGGGATCTGCACCCATCCCCACAGTGGAAGAGAGGGATCTGCACCCATCCCCACAGTGGGAGGTTGAGGCGTGGACTAAGCTCTCATCTGGCTGGTTAAATTCTCAGTTTGTCCAGAAGTCAATATAGCAAACCATACAACCGGACTATATATATTTTATTAAGTTGTCATGGACTCACATGGGCTGAATATCCTCCTTGTGCACTGTAAGTGTTCTAGACTCTGTGATTCATACCATGCCATCTTTGGATGGTTGACAAAAGTGCATTCCATGATGCAACTTAAATCAAGTTGCAAATCACAAAATAATGTTAAAAATAAATGAAATATTAGAGCACTTCAACAAGGTATACAGCAGATCAATAACGCAAAACTTAATGTGACTTCTGTCATTTTGAAATCTAATTTGTCAATTTCACATATATTTCTAGGGCTCTGTGGGATTAACAGGTGCATCTGGCTTTCATGGGCAAAAGGTAAGCAAGCTCTCAAATGCTGTTATCATGTTCCATTCACACCGGATACATGCAATTCAGTGAAACTGCTGCAGTTTGGAGATTATTTTTCCAAAGTCAGTATCAACTTCTTTGATTTAAATTTTGAGGTGTTTAGTTGAGCTCTTTTTCAGTAAAGGAGCAGGGCTTTGGGTGAGGCATTGTATTAGTTTTCTTCATCCGCTTTTGTTGCCTGTTCTTAGCATTTCCTCACTGTAGGTGATATAAACTTCATCAGTTGCATCCCTCGTGAGCACCATCCCAAGCCTTGAGTCCTCCCTTGCTAAATCACAACACTGAAAGTGGACCATCTTCAATCATCATTTCTACAATTCTAAACATCTTCTTATACAATTCCAAGGCTTAGAAAATGTTCCCAACTCACATGTACTAAAGGTTCCCATGGTTTCAACAGCACACTAAACTCTCTTTCTAAATACCATCACCAGACACGTCTTGCTCTCTCCTCCCCTCTCCACCTTCTGCAGGAATCATTCCCTTTGCTACTCCATCATTCATTCCTCCCTTCTCACCAATCGCCCTCCTGGCACCTACACCATTGGCTACAAGAAGTGCTAAACTTGCGCCTACACCTCCTCCCTCACCATCGTTCGGGGCCCCAAACACTCCTTCCAACATTTCACTTGTGAATCTGCAGAGGTCATCTACTGCAGTGGTTCTCAACCTTTTTCTTTCCACTCACATACCTCTTGAAGTAATCCCTATGCCATTGGTGCTCTGTGATCAGGAAGAGATTGTTTATGGTTGTATGTCGGTGGAAAGAAAAAGGTTTGAAAACGACTGTTTTAAACATACCTAGTTGAGTCATTATGTGCACAGTTTCATAACTCCAAAGGAGATAATCCAATGATAATGTTTCTCAAGCAAAATATTTCAGTAATAATTGGGCCTAGAGCAGTGGTTTCAAACCTTCCCTTCCCACTCACAGACCACGTTAAGCAATCCCTTACTAATCACAGAGCACCAATGGCATGGGGATTACTCAAAGTGAGTGGAAAGAAAAAGGTTGAGAACCACTGATCTGCATCCAGTAGTCACAATGTGGTCTCCTCTTCATCAAAGAGACTGGACGCGGACTGGGAAATCACTTTGTTGAACACTCTGCTCTTTTCACCCCAACAGAGGTCATATCCCAGTAACCACCCACTTCAATTCCCCACCCCATTCCCATGCAGACATGCCCATCAATGGTCTCATGCACTGCCAGTCTGAGACCACCCGTAAATTGGAGGAATAACATCTCATATTCCTTCTTGGCATCCTCCAATTGTCTTGTCCAATTTCCATTAGCCCCCAACTCCCTGTCTCTCCCCTTCCCCTATTCCTATTTCTCTTTTTGTCTAGCTCTCTCCTTCTCTCTCTTTCCTCCTCTGTCTCCTTTCCACCAGCTCTGCATTCACAGAGCCACCCCCTCCCCCAATCAATTTTCACCTTTCCTCTCCTGTCTTATCCATGTCTAACCTTTTGTCTGTTGGTCTGTGCTCCTCTCCCTGCCCTTTCTTTCTTTCTCCATGGCCTTTTAATTCAGACACCCACCTGCTTTTTATTCATACCTTGAGAAAGGGCTCAGGGCTGAACCATTAGTTATGTAACTTTATCCCCTTTGGAGATCTGCTGAGTTCCTCCAGCATTCTTATGTTTTCACTACAATCACAGTGTCTGCAGACTTTCCTGTTTCACTTTGAAAATGTTATTCCTTTGACTTAGTTTTCAGAAGAGGAAAGTTGCACACATCAAGCATGTACTCCTGATGGAGCGATAGTAACCCCAAAGCTGCCAGGAATGTTTGATCGAAGCAATCATTCAATTCACCTGAATAAAACCAGAACCTATTGGCTGGCCAGTGACTCAGTCCATAGTAACGTAACCAGAGGAAGAGCTGCACAAAATGTGATAGAGTGGTGTCCAATGTGTAATTTTCCAGGGAAAATACCTGAAATTAAGTTGTTTCTTGACCTCACTAACTTGGGAATGATTTAAGCAATGTCGAATCACTGATAAGTTCACCCAGAGATAAATGTTAATAATTGTTTCATGTTGGCAAAAGATCAAATCTGGTTTGTGTTAAATCTGACAAGACACGGAATTGCAAATAACCGTCCCAACAAATTAAATGATTAAGCGATTGGATCAAAAGGATTGAGTCGGGATTCACCACAATGACCTTATTCCAGGAAACCATGAATGATGAGTGTGTCTGGACAATTGAAAAATACAGTCATTTATCATTAACAAACTTTGATGTTAAACAATTGGCAGAAGTATTGCCGCAATAGGGTTCCTTTAAACTTACCCAGCTGAAATCTTTGTTGTGAAAGCCATAATGTGCTCCTTTTCCACTTCAGTTGGTTCTGCTAACCAGCATCCTGCAAGGTTTTACGTTGAAGTCTTGAGACAGTAGCTTAAACTCAAGTCTTTGTACTGTATCACGGATGGACTCAGTTTTTAGGCGACTAAAAACATCAATCTCATTGCCTACATGAATCATGTTATATCATACAAATGAAAGTCCTCTCTTATGTATTTATTCCAAAATATATCCCAAAAGTGACAGAATTCTGCAGCTTTAAGAGGATGTCTGCCTTGTTCCAGCACAATATCGCAGAAATGTAAAATAATAGCTCAATCCCATTATTACAGAAACTTGTGCTCGAAGGTACACATTGCAATGTTCATCAAATCACACAAGGACTTTTGTCTTCCATCGGACAGAAAACAGAAACTTCTGGTAATATCTGGTACAACAGGCAGCATCAGAAAAAAAGCAATGTCTTCCACTGTTGCTTCTAATTTTGTCATCTGGACAAATACATAAGAAGTTTGGAAAAATTCCTTACCAGGGAGCATGTTCCAAGCTCAAGATTGAAAACTAGTCATTTATTTCATAAGTTTCAAAAACTAATTGGAACAAACAATTTCAGATGCTGGAAGACTGAATATAGAATTAAAAGATGCCAGAAGGACTTAGCAGGTCAGATGGTGGAACAGGGTTACGTTTAGGGTCGCTGACCTTTCACCTGAAGCAGAAAATGGAAAAAGCAATCCTATTTTAAGTTGCAGAGATGTTGAAGGATGGAGAGAAGAGAGCCATCATGATAGGGTGCCAAGGTTGGATGATAACATTTAAAGATAGAAGAGAAAAGATTCAAAATAACAAAGTGAAACTGAGGTACCCAGCAACATCTGCAGAGAAAGGCTGCAATGTGCTGTCCCACAAACTTTCATTGAACTTTATTAGAACAACATTGGAAGTCAATGGAGAGAGATCAATGGGGTAGTGGGATGGAAAATTAATGTGGCAGGTGACTGAAGACTCAGGACCATCTCTTCAGGCCAAACAGAAGTTATGTCAAGCTGCAATTGTGTCTTTAGTGTGGAGAAGTCAATGAAATCAAACTTGCTTCCACAAGATGTTGTGTATGATGAGCAACATGTCTTGTCATTCTTCAACTGTTCGACTCCGAATCATGGGTCCTCTACCGGCATTACCTACGGCTCCTAGAACGCTTCCACCAGCGTTGTCTCCGCTCCATCCTCAACATCCATTGGAGCGCTTTCATCCCTAACGTCGAAGTACTCGAGATGGCAGAGGTCGACAGCATCGAGTCCACGCTGCTGAAGATCCAGCTGCGCTGGATGGGTCACGTCTCCAGAATGGAGGACCATTGCCTTCCCAAGATCGTGTTATATGGCGAGCTCTCCACTGGCCACCGTGACAGAGGTGCACCAAAGAAAAGATACAAGGACTGCCTAAAGAAATCTCTTGGTGCCTGCCACATTGACCACCGCCAGTGGGCTGATATCGCCTCAAACCGTGCATCTTGGCGCCTCACAGTTTGGCGGGCAGCAACCTCCTTTGAAGAAGACCGCAGAGCCCACCTCACTGACAAAAGGCAAAGGAGGAAAAACCCAACACCCAACCCCAACCAACCAATTTTCCCCTGCAGCCGCTGCAACCGTGTCTGCCTGTCCCGCATCGGACTTGTCAGCCACCAACGAGCCTGCAGCTGACGTGGACTTTTACCCCCTCCATAAATCTTCGTCCGCGAAGCCAAGCCAAAGAAGAAAGAAAGATTTCTCAAGTACCTATGTTTTTTTTCCCCCAACTGAATCAGCTGATCCACTTTGTGTTAATAACTGCAGTGTACTTGTTATATGGTGTTCTTTGTGCAAACATCTCTCTATAGTGACAATGTTATCAAGTGACATGTTACCTGCTGTATTATGAGGCAGAAGCTCTAATGTCCATAATCTAAAGCACCATAAATCTGTATTCATCATTTTTTTAAATTCAATCATATTTTTCAGGGTGAACCTGGTTTGACTGGGAAGGATGGTGAAACAGGGCCCAAGGTTAGTCTGTTTTTTCGGAATATTTAAATACTATAGGCAAGGTGTTGCAAAAGTGTGGCTACAGTAAAACCTCATTAGAACGCGGTAGTTGGGGTCCAAGATTTCATACCGCGTTACAGCTGAGTTGCAGAACAGATGCAGGGGCAGCCGCTGTGGGACATCGGGGCTGGGACGGCAGGCGTGGGACTTCGGGCAGGGGCAGCCACCGTGGGACATCGGGGCTGGGGCAGCAGGTGTAGGACTTCAGGGCAGGGGCAGCCGCCGCGGGACGTCGGGAGTCTGTCAGGCACGGGGAATTGGGTCACCAGCTGATTGTCATCAGCCTGTTCCTTAGCATTTTGGGGTCCACAGACACCTGCACTAGAAGCGATTCCACGGATTAACGAATTGCGTTCTAACGAGGTTTCACTGTATTATGTTATTTAAAAATTATACACATGGACCAATAGGGATAAAGTACTGACAATTCATGGAAGGTGGGGTGGGTGGGGGGTTGGGGGACTACATTATGTAATGTGAACAAAGTGTTTGATATGAACAAAATAATAATGTCTTGATATTCTGGTCAGAGTACCTTGACACTGAAATAAAGGCTATTGCTTCTCTTTCAAAGGAGAAATTAATAAATATCAATGGGAACTAGCAGCTATCATTAAAAAGATGCTTAAAGATGCAAGAAATAAATGTTCCTATGTGCTGTTCTTCTGTTTAATAACAGCCCCAACACCTAAAATACATTTTCATAGGTTTTCCACCTTAAGATATTTATAAAGCTCATGTCAAATCAAAAGAAAGCAGCTTTTCTAATGTCGAGGCACACACTCGATGTTGAGGTCTAGTTGCCCTTCTCCACCTTTCTAAGGGAGAGTGTAGCAATGCTTGCTGCAAAACCAACTTCAGATGGATTAGTCCAAATTGCCAGCCCATCACTAAACCCCTGGGTGGCTTCAGCAGATCTCCCATTAAACATCAGTGACCAGTCATGCCAGAACAAATCCTGCATAAACAGAGGTCAAACTCAGATGCTCCGTCAGTCTCAGAAACCTCACCTCAGGATCATGTAAGGTTGTCCCTGCTCAGATATGACATATTTGGTGTTCTGGTACACACTGTTACATTGCAGGAGTCCACAGAAGTTCAACCAACACAATAAGATCCTTTGATTTTGATTCTGCCTTTTGTATTCAAGCCTCGAAAGGCATTTGACTGCATAGTAGGGCTCCCAAAAGTCCAGGCATTCTTTGTGGGTACACATGCTTTTAGATGCTATCCTGGCAGCTTATTGCCATTAGTGCCTCCTCTACAGCACTGTGCATTCTCTAAGTTCCTCTAGCAATCTCCATTCATCAGTAGATGAAGATTGCTTGTTTTTGATGTGATCATATTATGTATACTTTCTGAGTTTGAACGATGAGGAAACTCGGCTCCTCATGCCAGAAGCCTGTTTAATATTAACTGATATTCCTAAGACAGTATGATATTATGAGAGAGAGCCCAAAAGGCACTGATTAATTTGTATTTTTTCCAGTGCATTTCAAAAAGTTCTGAGAGAGGCTGCTTTCAGTGTTTCAATGCTGAAAAGTCAGTTCCGATGATTTCCTGGGCCACATATTGCTTTGAAAGGATGTATTCAAAATTGCAAACAAATGTTCTGAAGTGTTCAAAGCATATTCCATTTTAGTAGAAGTGTTAATCTGCATGACATCAGAGTTTACATCAAATTCTTTCATAATGTTTTGCAAAAGCCATTTACGTTCCAGATGCTGCAGTTTTGCTGTTGATTCTATGCTTTTTGCAAATAGAAATGTTCTCATAAAATTAAACCATAGTGCAGTTGGTGTATCTGTCACCTTACCCATTCCACACCTGACCTCCAGTTCACTCGAGCACCAACACACACCTACTGCCTCCATCACCACCAACACACACCCACTGCCTACACCACTACTAACACATCCACACTCCCTCCTTCACCAATACACACCCACTCGGCCCTTTCAAGCTGCCGTGTAAAGTGGGGTTGATTTGCCCCACTCACGCGGCAGGTCGAAAGGGTCCGACCCGTTCAGGGTTGTCCCAATCAGACCAGGTCCCTGCCACACCTCGCTGCGCTGGCATCACAGGGAAACCCCTGGTGTAGTGCCTGCCACAAACAGGAGGGGAGAGAGAGGTTGCTGCTGTGATACCGGGGTGGGGGGGGGGGGGGGTGCCACGATCAGTGGGAGAGGGGTCACTATCGCAGGAAAGGAGAGGGGGGGTCGCTATCCCAGCGAAGGAGAGAGAGGTTGGCTGCTACTGGGGTGGGGAGAGGGGTCGGCTGCCGTAGAGTGAGGGGAGCATGATTGACGATGGAGGGGAAATTGACAGCCGGTGGGGAGTAACTGACAGGTGGTGGGGAGGGGGGGAGAACTAGTTTGCGTGACGCGTCACTTACCACATCATCGCAGTGGCGGGATACCCCTTAAATTGCCAGGGTGGCGATTTGCTGGGGCTATCCCCCTCAGCTTAAAAAGTGCTGGAGACATCTTTGCCCACTAATCCCACCTGGGACCCAGGAGGGCTACCCGGGTGCTGCAGCTTAAAAGCACGTACTGCCTCCAACACCACACCCACTGCCTACACCACCACTAACACACCCACACTGCCTCCATCACCAACACACACACTCATTAACTCCATCACCAACACACAATCACTACAGCGCACAATATTTACCGAATTTACTGCATATTCTCACCAGACGATTCTGACAGATCCCTCAAATCCACCATCTTGCCCTAAAAAGGGCAAGGGCAGCAAGTGCATCGCCACTCTCATGTTCCCTTCCAAGTCACAAAGTTTGCTGACTTGGATGTGCTTTGCCAATCTTTCATCATTGCTGGATCTATATCCTAGAACTCCATAAATGACAAATCTGAGAGTGTATCTTCAGCAGAAGGGGTGTGGACATATAAAATGTCTGTTCCTCAATAGTAATTAGAGACTGACAAAAGATGCTAACAATGCCCCGATCCAGAGAACCAGTGTGAGAAAATACTCATTTTAAACTGGGTATTATGTAATGAAAGGGGCTAATCAGCAATCTTGTTGACAAGGTCCTTTGGGTAGGAGTGATCACAATATGATCGAATTCTCACTCGACATGGAGAGTGAAGAAATTAAAACCGAGACTAAGGTCCTGAATTTAAATAAAGGAAATTATGATGGTATGAGACGCGAGTTGAGTAAGATTGATTGGGTGGTGTTTATGGGGAGGGTTGACGGTGGATAGACAATGGAAAGCATTCAAAGATCTAATGGAAGAATTGCAGAAATCGTTTATACCAGTTTGTCATAAAAATAATCCAAAAAAGGTGACTCAACCATGGATAACAAGGGAAATTAGAGACAGCATTAGGGCCAAAGAGAGAGCATATCAATTGGCCAAAAAAAGTACCGCAACTGAAGACTGGGAGCAGTTCAAGATGCAGCAAAGGAGGACAAAGGGATTAATCAAGAGAGCAAAAATAAATTACATAAGTAAGCTTGTGGCAAATATAAAAACCAACTGCAAAAGCTTTTATAGATATGTCAAGAGGAAAAGATTGGTGAAATCCAGAGTAGGTCTCTTGTAGTCAGAATCAGGGGAATATATAATGGGGAATAAGGAAATAGCAGACCAATTAAATTCTTACTTTTGTTCTGTTTTCACGAGAGGATACAAATAACCTCCCAAGGATGTTGGGAAACATAGAGACTAATGCAAGGGAGGAACTGAAAGAAATCAGCATCTCTAAGGACATGGTCTTGGGGAAATTGAAGGGATTGAAGGCCGATATATCCCAAGGGCCTGATAATCAACATCCTAGGGTACTTAAATAAGTGGCCATTCAGATAGCAGATGCTTTAAGAATTATTTTCCAGAACTCGATAGACTCAGGATCAGTACCCATGGATTGGAGGGTAGCTAATGTTACCCCACTATTTAAAAAGGGGGGTAGAGAAAAAGCAGGGAATTATAGGCTGGTGAGCCTTACATCAGTAGTGGGCAAAATGATGGAATCCATTGTTAAGGATGTAATAGCGGGGCATATGACTAGCAGAGAAGGGATCGGACAGAGTCAACATGGATTTACAAAAGGTAAATCGTGCTTGACAAATCTATTGGAATTCTTTGAGATGGTGACAGGTAAAATAGATAGGGGAGAGCCAGTGGATGTGGTGTACCTGGATTTCCAAAAGGCGTTCGATAAGGTTCCACATAAATGACTGGCATGCAAAATCAAGGCTCATGGGATTGGGGGCAAGGTATTGATGTGGATTGAGAACTGGCTGGCAGATAGAAGACAGAGAGTTGGGATAAACGGCTCATTTTCTGAGAGGCAGGTGGTGACCAGTGGGGTGCCTCAGGGATCTGTACTGGGACCCCAACTGTTCACAATTTACATTAATGATCTAGATGAGGGGATTAGATGTTATATCTCCAAATTTGCAGATGACACTAAGCTAGGAGGGGTTGTGTGCACTGAAGAGGGGGTCAGGAAGCCTCAGTGTGATTTGGATAAGTTGAGGGACTGGGCAGATACATGGCAAATGCACTACAATGTGGATAAATGTGAGGTTATCCACTTTGGTAATACAAACCGGAGCGTAGATTACTATTTGAATGGCAATAGATTGGGAGATGGGGAAGTGCAGGGAGACCTAGGGGTTCTTGTGCACCAGTCACTGAAGGCGAGCATGCAGGTACAGCAGGCGGTTAAAAAGGAAAATGGTATGTTGGCCTTCATATCAAGAGGGTTTGAGTATAGGAATAAGGATACCTTACTGCAGCTGTACAGAGCCTTGGTGAGACCACACCTGGAGTATTGTGCGCAATTTTGGTCGCCTTATCTGAGGAAGGATGTTCTTGCAATGGAGGGAGTGCAGAGGCGATTCACCAGGCTGATACCTGGAATGGCAGGAATGACTTATGAGGAAAGATTGCGCAATTTGGGATTGTACTCGCTGGAATTTAGAAGATTGAGAGGGGATCTCATAGAGACATATAAAATTCTGGCAGGACTCGACAGAATGGATGCGGAAGGGATGTTTCCGATGGTGGGGGAGTCCAGAACCCGGGGCCATGGTTCGAGGATAATAGGCAAACTATTTAGAACCGAGATGAGGAGGAATTTCTTTACCCAGAGGGTGGTGAATCTGTGGAATTCATTGCCACAGAGAGCAGTAGAGGCAGGTTCATTGAATATTTAAGAGGGAATTAGATATATTTCTTCAGTATAAGGGAATTAGGGGTTACGGAGAGAAGGCGGGGACAGGGTACTGAACTTTAAGATCAGCCATGATCTCATTGAATGGCGGAGCAGGCTCGAAGGGCCGAATGACCTACTCCTGCTCCTATCTTCTATGTTTCTAGGTTATATTATTTGCCCTCCTCCCTATTGCAGTATTTTTAAAGATAGAGTTGACATCACAACACTTATCATTCCAGCAAACATGTCTGACAGTTTGGAAATCAAGTCTATAATTAATGGCACTACAATCACCATAGATCCTGCCTGCTGCCCAGACTCATCAACCCACAGCTTTGCAGGGTGTGGAGATGGGAAAGGCTAACCTCACTCTGCAGGTATCCTGTGAAGAGGGGCATTCTGAGTGGTGACTGGAGTCTGCCGTCATGTATTAACGTCCCTCCACAGAACCACTTATGGCATTTGACTGTTCAACAGCTGCTTCACAAAAAAGCATTTAAACTGTAAAAACATGTTAAATAGTTTCAATAAAAGTAAAATGCATTTCTTTAAATAAATAACTGTTATAAAGTACCAACAAGCAAAATAAGTTAAGTACACATACTTTCTTTCTGGAGTCAGCAAATAGGAAGTGCATCCAAGTCTACCAGCACTGTGGGAATGATGCTGGGTTGACTTTGGCCGCTCGTGTGGAAATTGTCGTCTTCCTTGGGAGCAAGTGGCTGATATAGGCAGGTTTCTTTAAAACATTAGCCATCAGTTGGTGCTATTCAGCCCAATACATGCTCTTGTTCAGTCTGGAATGAAGAACTAAATGGCTGAAATTAAGTTTAACATCGAGTGT
This sequence comes from Narcine bancroftii, assembly GCF_036971445.1. Classification (NCBI taxonomy): domain Eukaryota; kingdom Metazoa; phylum Chordata; class Chondrichthyes; order Torpediniformes; family Narcinidae; genus Narcine; species Narcine bancroftii. The sequence goes on from NC_091471.1 coordinate 153,559,474, forward strand.
AAGAGCCAAAGGTGCATTGTTTATTGTCGTTGGTTTGGCTGCGGGTATCGGCGGTGTTCCAGGGTTCAGAGGCGGCATGCTTTCGGTTTCTTCCAGTGCACACGTGCTATTCACTTCGGTTGTGGCATATACACAGGGGCGGGGGAGTAGCATTTAGCCCGCATTGACTGGTATGGCAGGATAGATAATGGGTGAGTAGGGCTCGAATATTTTCTGTTATGCTACCATGGATTCATGGTCGTTAGTCACCTTCGCAAGGACTTTACAATGTTAACAGGAATGCTATTGTTAGACGTTATAATTACCATGTTATGAGTCCTTTTGGGTTCAGTTATAAACAGTTTTAAAATGCATTTGGACTTTGATATAAATTCGTTCTAATGCATCACAGTAAAGAGTCTACTTGGCTTCCGAGCGGCTTTTTAACGGATAGTAGTCACTACATCGAGGACAAATCAACTTGCTCCATTTTGAATGTGCAGCAGATCCTTCTCATTTTCATCTCTGACTTTAAACCAGAATTTAAAGGGAGGACAGAAGATTCAGAAAGTTGGTTCACAGTGGGTTACAGTATGACACCAGTGGAGGCATGAACTGTGCCAGCGAAATGCATTCAACTGAATTGGAGGTGGCAAGGAGGAAAAATGTGCCAAGAAAGAAGGAAAAGATTATTACATTGACATAAAATATCATGGGTCTTGAAATGTTGGATTACAGTGTATGAAATATCTTTCTCTGTCTCTAAGTTAAAAGTAATTTTCATGTAATCAACAAGGTAACAATGGCCATGGAGTTTCAGCACAGGAAGGGCAAGAGGACCTGGGGCATCATTTGAGTTAAAGTGGAGGGCCTTGTGTTGTTTTGGAACTGATATTTCTTTCTTTAACCTTGGTTGCTGAAAGTTGCCAAGAATTGAATGTTGAAATGCTCATGCAATGGAGTTTTCTGGCAATTAGGAGAAATGCTTTTATTTTTACATATATGCATGTGAAAATTTTATATGTATACAGTTGCCTTCACAATGGACTGCGTTCACACAAATATATTTTGAGAGATGTATATTCATAGATTCATATTTCATATGGAGGACATTCAGTCCAAGAAATCTTTGCCAGCTTGCAAAGCAATCCCACCAGTCTCACTGGAAGGTGGGACTAGAATGAGGGGATAATGCCTCAAGATTCAGGGAGTAGATTTAAGACGGAGATGAGGAGGAACTGCTTTTCCCAGGGCATAGTGAATCTGCGCAATTCTCTGCTTGAGGAAGCAATAAACACTACCTCATTCAATATATTTAGGATGGAGTTGGATTTTTGCCGAGTAGGGGAATTAAGGGTAACGATGAGGAAAAGGCCTAATGCTGATGTTGGTTCACTTGTCCTACCAGTGAATTTGGAGAATTTTAGCTCCTTGGGCCATCTGCTGTAGGTAGCCCAGGACTCAGAAGCAGGTAGGAGGTCAAAGATCACTGCTGCCTGGTAGTCAATAGGCCATTTCATGCCAGGCCTCTACCTGGAGGTCGGCTACAAGCATGAAACATAAAACTTGCCTTTCATGGAGCAGCCCTAAAAGGCTACTCCAGCGTCACATTCATGTCGAGCAGTGCCTCGTAGCGCCCTCCAGAGCCGATGGAGGTGGGGAAACTGGTGCCGTAGCACCACCCGTCATAAATATGCGACAGAGCAACGGCGTCTTCCCTACCCATAATCGCCCATGCATTTGGAACCGCTCTGTTTCCCAGAACAGTTCCAGCTGCATGCGAGATTATGGGTAGGGAAGGCAGCCATTGCTTTGCTGCATTTTGAGCTGCATTGAGTGCCCCTGAAGGCCGAAGCGGCCCGGTGAGGCTGTCACAGCCCACATCTGCCACCCCCCTGCCCTGACAGCTCCCACCTGCCGTCCCTGCCTTGAGGGGGGTCATAGAGGGAGAGGAGTGAGTGGGGAGATGGGTCGCGGGCTGACAGGGTCATCAGCCCACCCCTAACCAGTCGTTTGCAGTGGCTGCACATTCATATGGGGCAGCAGAGTGCTGTGTTCCGCCAATTATCCTTCCCCGAGAAGGGTTAGATTCGGCGCCTCAGTGCTGGCCGCAGCACATTCAGAGAGGAAAGTCTCTAGACATAAGGGCAGAGAATCTCTGCCTTTACAGTCGGGCATTTTCCTTGCCTGAAAGGGCCTTATGTCTGAGTCCATGTCCGAGGTCTTGCTCTTTAATTACCCTTCTCGTTATTCAACAAAGGACAGTGCTAGTGCCCTTGAGACAGGTGGCTCCCTAAATAGGGAAAGCAGTCAGTGTTTTTAGCACCTCATTGTGAACCTTTATTGTCAGAGAACTTGTTGGAGCACCAGGAACAAGATGGGAAAGGACAAGAAATTGTGTTTGTTCGGTGAATTGAATTTAATTAATTTGAAATGAATTGAATTGATTATCGTCAGTGAAAAATTTGTGTGATATCCAGGCAGTGAGCAGATCCTTGCATACAGGTAATTCAAAATAAACCAGAAGTACAGAGCATAGTGTTACAGAGAAAAAGTTTGGTTAATACAGTGCAATGGCAAGGATCATTTTACTAATAAGAGGTCCATTCAGTTGTCTGATGTCAGCAGGGAAGAAAGGAATCTGGTTAATACACAAAAGTGCTAGAGAAGTTCCACAAGTCCCTCAGCAGGTTTTGTAGCCTCAGGGCTGAATTGGTGATATATCTTTGCCCTATGGTCACCCCAGCCCATCTCACTGACAAAAGGCAAAGGAGGAAAAACCCAACACCCAACCCCAACCAACCAATTTTCCCCTGCAGCCGCTGCAACCGTGTCTGCCTGTCCCGCATCGGACTTGTCAGCCACAAACGAGCCTGCAGCTGACGTGGACTTTTTACCCCCTCCATAAATCTTCATCCGCGAAGCCAAGCCAAAGAAGAAGATGAACACAGCAGGGCCTGCTGTGTTTCTGCAGCCCTTTTATGCATTAAGTACAATCGTAGTGTCTGCAGACTTTCTTGTTTCACTTGAATCTGAAGATTCGTGTATCTTCTGCCCCACAGAGGAGTGGTGAGAGGGGCCAGAGGTGGGAGGCTCTTGCAATACATTGGCTGCTTTCCCGAAGCAGCAAGAAGTGTCTTCGGAATCAATGGAGGGGAGGCTGGTTTGTGTGATAGTCTAAGCTGTGTTCACAGCCCTCTGCCATTTCTTTCAGTCTTGGGCAGAGTTGATACCATTTCAAGTTGTGATGCATCCAGACAGGATCCTTTCTATAGTGTATCCATAAAATTTAGTCCAGATCAACAACTCTGTCCTTCATCACCGCTCGATCAAGTCATTAAAAGTGAATTTAGCTTTCAGTTTCTAGGCAGAAATTCTTAATGTTCATCTTTCTTGTTGACATTCACTTTTAAAAAAAAAATTTTCTGCCCTTTCTGTCAGGGTGAAGTTGGAAGTCAAGGTGAGAAGGTGAGTCCTCCATTTTGGTTATTATATGCATTGCACAATTTTAAATCATGTATACTTCTGTTAGGCAGAGCACTGTTAAATTGTCTCTCTTTTCCTGTTCCTCTGTTGCTCAGGGCGATGCTGGTCCAAAAGGTGACAAAGGAGGAAAGGTAACACTCTGCTGAACAGGATGGGTGGGGAAGTGAGGGGAGAGCGAGGGATCATGTTAACTCCACTGTATGGCTGTGGAACAGAAGGGTGGGATTGAGAGGCTGAACAACAAACAAGACTCCACCTGAGTTTTAAATGTGTTCACGATTCCTTTATTGTCATGTATATAATACACAAAGTTTGTCAGGTTTTCCTGGTGGCTAATCCATTCACCGTGGATCTTTAGTCTGCCTGTCTCTGTTTTAGATGCTTTTGTCTTATTTATAATATCTGAGGGCCTTGAGAAACACAGGAACTGAAAGGAAGTTTGAAAAATCAATATATCCAAGCTAAACACAATCTACTGGAGGAATTGAGCAGTTCAGGCAATATCAGTGAGAGAAAAAGAAAGGATAGGGCCTCTTGTATGTCGTCGTTCACCACCTGGTCCACCAATCGCTACCCCACCCCCAGTTTCACCCCTCCCAGCCTGACATTATTCCAGCCCTCCCTCCACACTTTCAGTCCTGATGAAGAGTTCTGGCCCACAACGTTGACCAACGCTGCTCAACCTGCTGAGTTACACCAGCTGAATGTGTTTGGCAAAATACCCAAGTACATTGTCTGTGTCCAAGTTCACGTTCATCTTTTGTCACGTGACAAGGTGCAGTAAGAAAGTTTGTTTTACCTGCAGTCTAGTTAGACCTGCTTTGCACATCATATGTTCTTGTATCATAGTCAATTCTGTGTAATAGTCAATCCCTTTTTTTGGTTCAAAAGTTGTGTTTTTCATATGACCTATGTAAAAGTTGACTCTTCTATTTTTGGTCCAAACCGCCAACCTATCCGAGCTCCTGACATCGTGATGTTCTGTCCATTTGAGCTCCCAATACCCAAATCGTGGATTCTTGCCCCGACTGCCCTCCCATCCCGAATGTGGACTTACCACCCGGTTCCAGCCATCCAAACATCTTGAATGACACAGATACTTGCCGTAGTCAAAAGGATTGCCCATGTTCAGTTCACTTTTGGTACATTTACACGAAAGTTAATTTTCATGATTTTAAACAAGCCATCGATTATGAAAATAGGATAAAATGTAGACCACTCAGCCCTTCAAACCTCTGTTGCTATCCAGCATGACCATGAAGTTAAACAAAAAAGTATGTAGATGCTGGAGCCAAGTCCAATTGCCAAAGTGCAGGGGAAACTCAGCAGGTCACACAGCATCCATAGGAAGAAAAGGGAACCAATGTTTCGGGTCTGGATGTTCATCAGTTATAACCAATGCTTCAAGCCTGAGCCCAGGCTTGAAATGTTGGTTACCCCTTACTTCCTATGGATGCTGAGCGCCTTCTGAGTTTTTCCAGCATGTTGTGTGTTCCAATATAACCGTGACTGATCTGCAATACTGAAGCTTCATCCCTTCAGCACCATGATTCCCTTATCTTTCAAAAATGTGACTGCTTCCTCTTTAAATTCCGCCAATGATCAACACCCCATAACTGTCCAGGTCAGAGAATTCCAGATTAATTGCTCTCGTTAAAGAAAATTCCAGACATTGACCACTTTCTGCTCGAAGATGCACTGATGAACATTTGCAGGTTCAGCTTTGAACTAATTGTATAAGGCTTGTATCAATCCTTAAATTGACGGACACGTTGACTAATCCAACTTTAGACAGGCTGAGCCTTTCCTGTAGTTTCAGAGGTTAGGAGACTCCAATAAGCCAAATGCCGGAATATTATTTTTCCTCACACCACAGTTTTTTAAAAAAAATCTGAAGCCAGCACATTTCCTCTGCATATTGGTAAGTGCATTCAAAAATATCGACATTTGCCATAGATTATTGGATATTTTATTTCAAGATGTGGCTTTCGGGAGCAATTTCAAGTTTAGCTTATGGTCTAAAAACCATGAGTGAAAAATTACAAAAGATCATTCCTGGAGTGAAGGGAAATTATTTTTGATGAATGAAGGTTATCATTTCTTTTTACCCTTGTGCAGGCTTTGTTGTCATGATATAATCTCTTCGTTGTGGATAAACAAGAAACTTCTCTAAAAATCTAATCTTTATAGGGGGAAAAAATCTGCTCCTCTAATTTTGTGTCAAAGCAAAATTTGACTCTGCTCCGTTTCACTTTAATGAATGGAGAGATGTGAAAATGAAGCCTCACAATGCTCAGAATTGGTTCTTCAAACCAGTCTAAGGTCAAGTTCTATTTGTTATGGCTCCAGGTCATCATATCTCAAGATAATTATTTACAGGAGAATAATACCCACAATTATGTGAGAATTCGTATACATATTGGAATGTAATATTGACTTTCACTTCACCTTCCCCTTCATTATTCTAAAAACTATGCCAAGAGCTTCTGGAACATTTGTTATTTTTTCTATATTCCATTTCCGACATAGAAGTGCCTGGCTTCCCCTTCAGAAATAGCCACAGTAATGTATTAGAAATTGGAAGCTCATTTTGTGAAAAATTACCAAGAACTGCATTCCATCTTTTGTGGTTCAGTTTACGGAATCATTCCCGAACACAGGTCTTGCAAAGAGAGGACCCTGGAGATCAAAATTCTCCACAAAGCTGTGATTGAATGGTATGAAGCTGGAAATGAAAAAAGGAACGTGCTATCATTCATTTTGCAGTTTCACAGAAGGGTCAACTCCTGCCACCCAGAGTACAAGCCACAAGACAAAAGGAGAGTGGATGGGAGGAAAGTTCTTTTCCACCTCCTTCAATAGAATAATATTCAAGGTCTGAAATGTATCCTCTGTGAATGAACAAAGAGAAACTGGAGGGGCTCAGTGAGTCAGGCAGCAGGCATGGATAAAAATGATCAGCCAATGTTTCAGATCAGAGCCCTTAATTCAGATTTAGCCCTGTCTATTTTAAATATTTTCCCTTTGCCATTTCCACCCAGTGCTAGCAGTATCCCACATCTGCCCTGGCTCATTCCTCCCATAGGTATAACAAGGTCAGGGTTCCCCTTGTCTTCACCTACCACCACAACAGCCTCCACATTCAACATAACACTCTCCCCAATTTGGGCTGCCTAGAAAAAAATCCTACCATGAGACACATCTTCCCTACCTCTCCCCTCTTCACTTTCCATAGGGATCACTCCCTAATCAACTCCCTCATGCACTCATCCCTTCCCATCAATCATTCCCTTTTAACCTACCCCTGTGACTGCAAGCTCCTCCTTCTTACTATTTGGTATCCCAAACAATCTAAAATGAAGCAACACTTCACCTGTGAATCTATAGGGGTAATTAACTGCACCCTGTGCTCACGATGCTGCCTCCTCTACGTTGGGGAGACTGGACGCAGATGGAGAAATTATTTCATTGAACAATAATCTGCTCTAGCAAGTACCTCCCAGAGTCTAACCACTTGCATTCCACACTCCATTGCCACACTGACATTTCTGTCCATGGCCTCGTGTACTGCCAGGTTGAGACCACACATAGATTGGAGGAACAATACCTGATATTCCGTCTCAACAACTTCCAACCAAATAGCTTCAATATCAACTTCTCCAATTTAAGGAAACCCCCTTCCTCCCATTTTCTCTCTTTCTCCATCCATCTGACTCCATAACTTGAGTTCCCCAACCCCTTTCCTCCTATCAGAGAGCATTTTTCTCAGCCCTTTGCTTTCACTCCCCATCCTCTCTCAGCTCCTTCCCCCTCCCACTGGTATCAACATATCATCTGCTGCCCTGTGTTCCTCCCCACTTCCCCTCACCCCAACCAACTTCTTCTATGGGCATCTGACTGATTTCCAACACAGCTGAAGAAGGCCTGAGGTCCAAAATGTCGACCACCTACTTCTTTCCTCCAGCATCTTTGAGCACCATCATTGCGTCAGGCGTGTTTGTGACTCATTTGTGCATTTAGCTAAAATATTTCTTTGGAGCCTCGAAATTGGATCATTTAACATCTGTTTAAATCACACATAAGAGGGAATATTTCTTGACAAAACAGTGCTCACTGAGCAGACATTCTGTGTACGACTCATGAGGTGCTTCTGACAACAAATGACATGTATTTTCTCACTTACTGACATTTTTTGGATGAAGGCTGAGATCATTGTTGAATTTTGACATAAATGCAAGGACCACGTTGCTCTGAAATATTCAATGAAGCATCACCTGGAAAGTCCTTAGTTTGACATGGACATCCTGCATTCAGCATCTGCTGGCCTTGAGGGACCTAGAACCTCATCCCCAGTTATTTTTAATTGGAACCTTTCAATACAAATCACGTTGGAGCTGCATACTGTAACTTCTGCCTTATTGGCTATCCCACAGGGACAGCACAGTTAGTGTAGCAGTTGGCACAACGCTAATGCAGCACCAGCGACCCGGTTAGAATCCGGCACTGTCAGTTTGTACATTCTCCCCACGTCTGCACGGGTTTATTCCAGGCGCTCTGGCTTCCTCCCATCCTCCAAAACAAATGGAGTTGTAGGTTTGGCAGCATGGGTTTAAATGGCCAGAATCTACCATGCTGTAAATGAATTTTTTTTCAAATTAACAGTGTGGGGCCACTTGCACAGATGCCATCCTTCCATCCATTAACCCTCAACTCTATGGCAGCCTTTCAGATAGCTAATCTGCAGTTGCCTTGGAAGAGTTCCTTTGAATTCAAAATCCCTTTCTAGTAATCAGCAGCAGATACTCAACCAGGGGAACATTTTGTGCAGTCCCCATTGTAAATCGTACAATTTAGAAGGAGTCCCCACAGTATTGTTATTAATGCATTTTATAAATAGGTTGAATGAAGGCACACAAGCTATGTTTACTTAAATTGATGATGGGACAAAGGTTGATTGGGAAGTAAGTTGACAAGAGGACATAAGGACATGACAGAGCAAATTTGATCAATTAAGTGTCTGGGTGAAGAGCTTACATATGGTTTATAGAGTGCAAAATTTTGAAATTGCCCACCTTGACAGTAATTACTAAAAAGATGGATCTTACCCAAATGGTGAGAGCTTGCAGAGCCTGGAGATGCCAAAGCATGATATGTAAATAGCTGGTGTGCAGAAACCATGGGAAATTAGTAAAGCCAGCAGAATGTTGTCTTCTTTTGCTTGGGGAATTTTACACAAAGTTCAAAGGTTGTGTTTTAGGTTTACCTGGCATGTGAGAGCACATCTGGAGTAGATTGCCCAGTAGTGATCAAGTTTATTGAAGGAAGGATGTAAATACATTGGAAGCAGGCTACCAGACTGATGCTTGGAAAAAGCAGGTTGTCTCATCAGGAACCATTGGACAAGCTCGGTTTGTATTCCCTGGAATTTAGAATCCATGATTGATGGATAACTCAAATTCTCCATTATAAAATGGACCTCCATGCACATTTGAGCACTTGACTGAATTGGCCCAATCTTTAAGAGTCTGCTTGTCATTTTGTTTTTTTCTTTCTGAGTTGTCTTAGCAACTTCTGCCACTATAGCTAGAAAGTCATAGCTGTGAGGTGAAGATCCTATTCTCCACCTGCATCAGAATCTTCATATGAGAACCTGTATAAAGCAATAGGACTCTGATGGGAAGACAGATACACAATGAGGTTGTGATATTCCAAGGACAGAATTTTGGATTAAAAACAGTCAGTACGGATTTGTGATCCTTGATGATCTCCCCAAAAGAAAATGTCAGAACTTCAAACACAGTGGCCAGTGTTTCATCTCAATCTGTTCATCTCTCCTGGCCATCTTCCAGGACCCAATCTTATTGCTTGAGCTTAAATGTTCTTCATTTACATTTTTTTAAGAGATCTACAGCACGTAACAGGCCCTTTTAGCCCAGGAGCCCATGACCCCCACATACACCAACTAACCTACAATCCCTGTACATTTTTGAAGGGTGGGAGGAAACAAGATCTTCCCAGAGAAAGCCTACACAGACACAAGGAAAACATGCAAACTGCTAACTGCTATGCTAACCATGTCACAATAAACAAGAAGGATTTCACAGAGTCAAACAGCATGGAAACAAGCCCTTCAGCCCAACTTGCCATGCTGACTAAAATATCCCACCCATTCATCCAATCTAGTCCTATCATGATTTTATATACTTCTATGAGATTACTCCTCATCTTCCTGTGCTCCAAGGAATAAAACTTTAGTCTGCTCAACCTCTCCCTGAAATTCAGATCTTCAAGTCCTGACAAAAGACGTAGCAGAGACATCAATAGAGACATAAAGTATAAAAGCTGGGATTTTGGGATGAACTTTTATAAATCACCAATCCAGTCTCAGCCAAACTATTAATGGTGGTCACCATATGATAGGAAGGATGTAAAGGGTATTAGAGCAGGTCCAGGAAAGATTTACAAAGATGGTTGCTCAGTTGAATGTTGATTAAGCTTTTTGCATGAATCATGTGCCCTCTGTCCATGTTCATTCTGCCTCCATTTACCATTACTTTTGATTCAGTGATTAGAAAGCCATTTCTAAATCTGGTAGCTATGTGGAATAATACTGTTCTGTACCCAAAAACAGATCTGAGCTCTGGAATACTTACTTCGCGAATTTCTTCTGATGAATTTAAATTGAATTTAATTAAATTATTTATCGTCATGTGCACTATGTTATGATTTTAAAAACTTTGTTTTGCATGCTATCCAGGCAATCCAACTCATTCCTAAATTCAGCAGGTAGTGCCTAATAAAACAAAAATGTAGGGTGTAGTGTTATAGTAAAGCATGCAGGGTAGAATAAAAGAATGTGCTAATTATACCAAAACTACAATTAAACAGTGCAAGGACATTGCCTTTTATCAATGAGAGATCCATTGAAGAATCTGATAACAGCAGGAGAAAGGCTATCCTTGAATCTGGAATCTGGAAGTTTATGTTTTCAAATTCATATTTTCTGCCCAATAGAAGGGGAAGAGAAGAAAGTATGACCAGGGTGGGATGGGCCCTTCAAAATGATGACAGTTTTCACGAGACACCTGGTTATTAGAAAATATCTTTACCTTCTAAATATGCTTTTTTGGCATCAGGCTTGGGGCATACGTGTGCTATGTAGCTGGGAATAGACTGTTTCATGTTTGTATAATTTGTAAGATTTCAAAGCATGATTTAACATATCTGCATGACTATAAAACATATATCCCTGATCACCTTTAGCTTTCTGAGCCACTCGTTGCCTCGTCTTGTTACTCCATGGCATTTCCTATTTTACTAGTAAGGTCACATGATTTTTTTTTTTTTACTTGCCCAACAATTTGGGCTGAATCCACTTATCATTTAAGTCACATTAAAATATATCCCACAGCAAAGAATTCAAGAATCAACTCAAGCTGTGTATACTTGGATGAAGCTTTTAAATCAACAATATAGACCTTGACCGTTACTTCCAGTGTTCAATTCTTCATGCCTATCTTTCAGTCTTTGCTAGTCCTAATGCCTGTGGATTGAAAAATATTCCAATTTCTGTCTACTTCTGTGGACTTCTTTGCGGGCTACTGGATTAAGGAGCAAATTATGAATTTTAGAGCTAAATCCATCAATAGAACAGCCTTCTTGTACTATCTTTTGGCAGTATTTCATTCCGATGTATTTTCAATTGATCCTTCTGCTACACAATTTATTCACACTTAAAAAAACATTGAAGAACTCACAGTCTCAATTGCATATTCCTTGATTTGCATATATTTTGTCCCATTTACCACCTAAACTGTAACACACCCTAACCAATAGTTTCTTTCCAATGGCCAGTTTTCTTGTGTGTTTAATTGGTTATCAGCACCTCTCTCTCTTTCTCTCTCCCTCATGGTATGATTGACCTTAATGGCTGCTGTCTTGATAGTTGCAGATTTACTGACTCACGGAACGCCCAAGCATTTCTGGGGTTACTTCCTTTTCCCCAGTTCTAGATTTTTGAAATCTCATAGGCAGCATCATCAATCAGCAACGTTCAGCTAGTGCTTCGAAGTATTTCCTCAGAACACGGGTTTTTTTCTCTGAACCCAAAGCATGACAGTTGCTTTGACTATTCTTGTCAGCACTTGTTGTTCAGGGGGTGGTGTTCAATGAGCCGTTAATGTATAACTGGTGAGAACTGCTTTTAATAATCTCCAGCAGACACCAGGAGTTTCAGAACACATTAACTCTTACTGTAGCCTAACAACTACCACCTGTGCTAATGTCACATATATGTCGACGGTATTAGATCACATTACTCATACAACATTTACATACAAAACAATCCATTCCCCAAATGCTAAAATGATTCTATCCCTGAGGTTTGGGAACAAGAAATGGTTCTCTTTAGCAGACAAAGGAAGGACACCAGGATCTGTGCCGTATGTCTTTTTGAAAGGTGAAATTAAATATTTAGCACAGAGAGGGTAAAGACTACAAATTATTTGGATATAGTTTTATCATTGCCTTCAGAAACTATTGAGATTATCTTAAAAAAAAGAAGGTACAGGTGATATTCATTATGTGAACATATAATATTGCAAATGTTCTCAGTAAAACCAGCCTGTTTTTAATGAAAGTGTCTGAATGTTCAGTGGATTGAGTACAGGGTGTTTATCCCCACCCGTGCACACTACAGCAGGTCTTCACAGATACATTTGTAATATTTTAGCTCTGAAGATCATTTTGAGAATATCCATAAGCAACCATTGCAGCTAACTACAATATCGGTTGTATCCAGAGTCCAGTCCAGCATTGCAGATTAAATCTTTCATTGAAAGAAAAGATTTTTTGAATAAAGTGGGGGACTACTACAGATACTTTCTTCACTGTCCATCTCAACCGTGGTTAAAATGCTGCAAATTTCACAGAAGTCCACCTTTTATTTTGTCAGATACAAAGAGAAACCTAACTGAGATTTGCCCATTATTAATATTTCTCTAAAAGCTGCATTAATTTATACAATGCAGAAGTGCTGCAGAAAAAAGTAATCAGGCAGTTTAGGTACTGGGGAACATTTTCAATTACAAGTTAATAATCCTTATTTTTACTTGCAGTCTGGACCTTAAGCAAGTTAGTATTGTTTGCAACAACATCATCCCTGGTTCAAGGGATAAGGCTTGAAGTGAGCATATAATTTAAGATCAAAAGGAGTGCTGAGAGAGAGAGCTGCACTGTTGGATATGCCTTGCTTTGGATGAACCAATGAAGTCCTGTTTGCCCCATGCAGGTTTAAAGATGTCATGAGAAAAAGCTGGAATCTCTATAAATGACCTGGCCAAAATTATGCATGATAGATGGAATATAATGTAGAAAAATGTAAGGTCATCAACTTTGGTGCACAAAATAGAAAGGCAGTATTTTTTAAATGCCAACAGATGGGAAGTGTTGATTTTCAACAGAACCTGGACATCTTTGCAAAAAATATCAAGCTAAAATGCAGGTGAAACAAGCAATTATGGACGTAAATGGCATGTTGGTCTTTTTATGAAAAAATTTGAGAACTGAAGGGAAATGGCTTTTTGTGATTATGTGAGGTTTTGGTGAGAACACATGGAGTACTGTGCCCAGCTTTGGTCTCCATAAAAGGAGTAGAGTGAAGATTCATCAGAGTGAAGCTATATTTGCAATAGGAGGAGAAATTCATCAGGGTAAAGTTCAGAAGAAATTGAAGTTAACCATAAAAATTTACAAAATTATTTCAGAATTTAACAGAGTGGATGCAGGGACCTTGTTTCCCCTGGCTGAGGAGTTAGAACCAATTGTTGGTAGTCTTGTACAAAGGCTCAAACATTTAGGACTGAGATGAAGATTTTTTTAATCACCGAGTTGCAAATGTTTGGTGTAGAGGAAGTTTAGTCGTTGAGTTTATTCAAAAGACAAATAAATAGATTTGTGGATATTGGGGGAATCAAGGAAATGAAATGAAGGAAGAAGATGGTCCGAGAGTGCATGAGGAGGATACAATGAGATGTAGATGGAGTATAGAGGTAGGAAGAAAGATCTGGTAAAGAGAACATTGTGTGTGAAAATGTGAAAGCACCTATTCTGTCAGGAAAATTCAAAAGGGGCATATCATCTAAATGGTAAGAGGATGAAGAGGGATCGAGGTGTCCTAATCCACAAAAGGCAGGCATCATTAAGACCACATGGTGTGAACTGGTCTCTTTGCTGAAGGAATATTGTACATGAGTTGAGACAGTGCAGAGAAGATTTTCTGCACTGATGTCTGAAAACAGCAAGTTGCCTCATGAACAGATTTGGTTTGTATCTGCTGGCATTTAGACCAGGAAATGAGGACTCCGAGGGATCTTCAGGGGAAATGTGGGGAAGATGTTTCCTTCTAGGAGAGAATATAGAACCTAGGAATCACTGTTTAAAAATAAGGGATCAACAATTAAAGACCGATGAGATCATTTTAATTCTCTGAGAAGATGATGACTGTTTGAAAAGGGTGGTCGAAGCAGTGTTGTGTAAAGGCAGAGTTTGATAGATTCTTGATAAACAAGAGGTGAAGGGTTACCAGTTGGCAGGAATGTGGAGATGAGGTTGCTATCAGATCAGCATGAAGCATATTGAGTGGCAGAACAAATAAGAGGAACCGAGTGGCCAACTCTTGTTCCTAATACTTAGGTTCATAACTTCGAGTGATCTTGATAAATGGTGGCACAAACTTGAGGATCCAGATGGTCTGCACCTGCTCCCAATCCTTATGTTTTCATACCTAATTCAACACAGCCAGATGAAAATCCAGTTGGTGATTCAGTTAAACAAGAAAGTCTGCAGATGCTGAGGTTCAGTGGAATACACAAATGTGCTGGAGAAACAGCAGGTCACACAGCATCCATAGGTGTGAAGGGTACACCTGACAAAAGGCCTAGGCCTGAAACATTGGATACCCTTTACTTCCTGTAGATGCTATGTGACCTGCTGAGTTTCTCCAGCACCTTTGTGTACTACAGTGGGAGATTCATGTTAATTCCATTGATGAAATCTTGCTTACCCAGAATGGCTGCTGTAACAAACACTGCTAACAATTATCTTCCAATAACACTGGAGATCATAAATTTTGCTTGCTGAACACTTTTGGGTGTATTTTATGGACTTTGGGCTGCTAATCACGAAAATCACCTTAAAATTCTCCTACCGAGTACTTTTTTTTTTAGATGTAACCTATTTTTGTGATTTTCTGTCATATTTTAAGTCTGCTAGTACATTGCCCTGTCCAAGCAAGCCTGGGCATGCACTCAGTGCATGTAAGGCCAGCTGATTCATAACATGTTTCAAGCAGAGAAAACCATGAAGTGCAGCATTTCCTTGAAAATTCAGTTTCTGCGTTTGCACTTGGACGTCTTCCCTGCTATCTTAGTGCAGTCAGTGACGAACATGGTGAAAGGTTTCACCAGGACACTGCGACCATGCAAAAGTGGTATCAGGGCAACTGGAATCCATCAATGCTGGCTGACTAATGTTGGACACTGACACGAGAGGCATCAGATGCTGAATATGAACAAAAATCATCGGCAAAACATTTTTAGGTGAATTGAACTAACGCAACGTGTCAGCATCATGATGCAATTAAACCTGCTGAATTCAATAAAAGTCATTTTAATGTTTCTCCCACTTCCTAAGTGATGCAGCAAATCTGAAATTATCTTTGTGTTGAGCTTGAAGTTGTCTATTGTAATCCCCAATTTTTTTTTCAGGAAGAAAACCATTTGGGGGAAAAAAAATTATTGTCCAGTGTAATTAATTGTGTGAAATGGTTCGAAGTATTTCTGCAGAATGTGGATTTGTTGGCATCTTTTTATTATGACAGGAGTGGCTTGTGGTGGGTGATGTGGTAGCCTCTTACGGTTCTTTGAAGCCCCTTTCTCAGAGCTGCATTTTTCAGAATTCCAATTAATCCAGAGTAAATACTGGAGCTGTGTGAGAACAGGTTTGAAATAGAGATCAGAAATCTGTACTCTCCTAGCAAAACCAAATCAGATAAAGGCAGACATGAGTAGCAGCAGTGATTCCTTCTGATCCAGTTCATGGGCAGGATGCATTGAGGCTGTTCTGGCCTGAATATTTCCCTGAATTTTCCCAGGCGTTGATTAGTCACATGACCAAGCTCTGTGTGATCTCAGATATTTGCCACTTGCTAGCCACTTCCCAGTCTACAACACCAGCTGCCACCATTACTCTTTGATTCAAGGTCATGGGGTCGGAATATCTTTTCACAGATTGGCTTTTCCAGCCTTGGTTCTGCTGTTTCCACAAAACAACTTCTGCATTCCTTTCTCTTTTTTTTTTGTTTATTGCCTTTTTTTTTAACAGGGACACATTTTGCAGAGTTTAGCTGGAAACACTGGTGCTCTCAGCAGCTCCATGGCCCTGAACCATCATCATGCTCTCCTTCAATGTGCTCTGACAGCAGTTTTCATATAAAAGGCTGGGGAAAAGGAATCCAGATGCAATTAAAACTGATCCTCTTGTGTCTAAGGCAACTGGTATCGAAATAAAATTATTCCACGTCACCAACATATCAAGCAGCTACCGGCAATGTCTGAAGAGACTTGTCTTTGCTGTTTACATTTCTGAGGAGTCTGTTGTTACTTAAGCTGTCCACTGGAAAATAAATGACTTTCAGATGTGATCCTACAGACGGACAGCCTAACCCACTGTTGTGGGCGTCAGTGCAGTGAGCTACAGCAGGTGAGGTTGCCACTGCAGACAGACTGCAGACCAGCAATGCACTAGGGAGATCACAGAAATAAGAACAGAGGAAATAGAAACAGGAGTCAGTCATTTAGCCCTTCAATTCTGTTCCACCATTCAATAAGATCAAGGCTGATCTGGCGTGGGTTCAGTTCGACTTGCTAGCCTCATAACCCTTAATTACCCTATTCTTCAAAAATCTAACAATCGGTGGTCTTAAATAAATTCAATGAGACAATCTCTACTGTTTCCTTGGGCAGAGAATTCCACAGATTTACTACTCTCCAAGAGAAGTAGTTCCTCCTTATCTCTGTCTTAAATCTACTCCCCTGAATATTGATCCTCATGTCCCCTGGTTCCGTCTCACCTACCAGAACCAGCCTCCCTGCTTCCTTTCATGATTTCATAGGGTCTATAAGACTCCCTCTCATTGAAACTACAAGGATTGTGGTCCCAAGCTATTCAATCTCTCCTCATAAGCTAACCCCTTCATTGCCAGATCAACCTGCTGAACCTCTTTCGTTCCTCCTCCAAAGCCAGCTTATATTTTCTTAAGGAGGAGGCTACAATTGCACACAGTGCCCCGGGTATGGCCTCACCAGTGCCTTGTACAGTTGCAGCAGAACCTGCCTGTTCTTAAATTCAATCCCTCCAGCAGTGACGGGACAACGTTTAATTTGCCTTCTTGATTAGCTGCAGCACTGATGAAGTAACTTTTTGAGATTTGTGCACAAGCTCTCGCAGGTCTCTCTGCAGCACATCACGTGGTAATCTTTTGCCATTTAAAATTGGGTTCCGCAGAGGAGTCATTTTCCCCGTGTTAAAGAGAAGGCGGCAGAAAGCACCCTTCACTCCTGTTGGAAGTGGGCTTTCCTGAAGTCCGAAGCTACGTTGTCAGCAGATTCCTGAGTAATAACACCAAGAAGAGATTTTTAAAAATTCTATCAAAGTACTGGTGAGCTTGAACCACGAGATCAAATAATACAGGTGAATCAGCAGCTGCCATATCTTCATCTGACAGTCTGTTTACAGGGAATTGACAAGTGGGTGGGAATTTATGACCATACAAACTGAGACCTGAAGCAGGAATGCTCAGCCTTTTAAGGCAGCTCTGCTATTTAAGTCCATCTTGGCTGATCTGATTGTAAACTGAACTCCATATTTCCCCTCAACCTTTGTAACCTTTCATGCCTTGTTCAACAGGTAGCTACCTATGGAAACACAAAAGCGGTGGATGCTGGGATCTTGATCAAATAAAGAACAGCTGGAGGGCTGTGGTCAGATTGAACCTCGATAAAGGGCCCTGACCTGAAACCTTGAAACATTTCTCTCCATGAATGCTGCCTCTGGCCTGACTCCACTATCTGTTTCCCTCTTGCCTAACAATTATTCTCAGGCTCTGCTTTCACCTCCATTTGATGAAGAGAATTTCAAAGTCTTGAGACCCTTGGAGTAGAAATATTGCATCATCCCTGTCTTAAATATTTTAATTTAGGGATACAGAAATGGTAACAGGCTATTCCAGCCCACTGGACCGTGATGACCAAATACACCAATTAAACTGTAGATTTATTTTAAATGATACCAATCTTAATGAGTAGCTTTTAGTTGTAGATTGACCCAAAAGCGGATACATCCTCTCCACGTTCACATTTTCACTGCCCCCTAGGACCTTTTAAGTCTTTCCTTTCTAAACTCAGCAGCTACAACCCCAGCTTCTCTGACTTTTATTCATTAGACAAGCAGCCCAATCCAAATTGAGGAAGCTTTGCCTGAATTGTCCCCAATGCATTGGCAATAAGGGTACTGCATGGGTATTTTTCAGTTTCCTGCCAACATTAATTTCCACAGATGCTGTCTGACCTGCCAAGTATTTTTGCATATTATTCTCTTTTCATTTCAGACTTCAAGCCTCGGCATTTAAAAGTAAACTCCAGTTTAGTTTTTAGTTTCTTCCTGATCCAGTGCTCCTTCGAATTGCCACTTTGGTGTGAGAATCATGCATTGTCCTTCTGTGGTAATCTGTTGGGTTATGGGATGGGCTTGCTGTCATTGGCAGTGCCTTTTTCATTCCTTTGCCCAATATCACTATCGTCTGTAATTTCTGATGTCACTGCAAATTAAGCAAGGAGCGCACCTTAGCGGTTCGATTTATATCTGTTGCAGCAATATATCTGCATATCATAATGTGGGGTCACCATCATTCCTTCTTGGCATTTGTACTCAAAAGTAAGCTTATGGTCATTTTTCCAGAGAACCACAACTCTGGAATGGAATCTGGGGAAAGGCAAATGGTCTCCCAGACACTACAGAGGTGTAACTCCAGAACATCATGATGACTCTTTTCCCCAAGGGTGCAGGCCTGAAATGTTGGTTACTCTTTACTTCCTATGGATGCTACATGATCTGTTGAGTTTCTCCAGCACTTTTGTGTATTGCACTCAACTCCCAGCATCTGCAGAATTTCTTATTTAACCATTGACTTCCATTTGGATGAGTGGGGCATCAGAGCAGTTCAGACTCATCCCTGACCAGGGAAGGGATTCTCTAGCTGGCAAAGAGAGCTAAATATTCTAAACCTAAGGAGTTTTGTGTATTGGTCGAAGAAATGAATGCAAGCCAGGACATCAGCAGAACCCCTCTGATCACATTGGAAAGTGCCATTGGATCTTTAACTTTCTATCAGAGAGAGCAGACAAGTCTTTGATTTAACAATTCTTCCAAAGACAGCTCTTCCAGCCGTGCAGTGCCCTGTCAGGGATATCATTCTCAAATCTCAGGATTGTCAGAATCAAAATCAGAATTTGTCGTCATGAACAAGACATGAAATTTGGTGAAAAAATTCACACCTTACTACGTTACTATATATTGAAAACATAACAATAATAGAGCATGAAAAGCAAGGCAGTGTCTTTGGTTATTCAGGAATCTGATGGCAGTGGGGAAGAGGCTGTCCTTGTGCCACTGAGAGCTTGTCTTTAGTCTCCTGTACCTCAGCCCAATGGTAGCAGAATGAAGAGGGCTTGGCCTGGGTGGTGGGGGTCTTGATGATAGAGGCTGCTTTTTTAAGACACTGCCTTATGTAGATGTCCTCGATGCAGTGAAGTCTGGTGCCTGTAATGTCGCAGGCCGAGTTAACAACCCTTTGGAATTTATTCTTGTCCTGAAAGTTGGCACATCCATACCAGCCAGAATGCTCTCCGTGGTACACCTGTGGAAATTTATGAGGGTCTTTGGTGACATACTGAATCTCCTCAAAATATAGCTGCTGGCAAGCCACCTTTGTGTTTGCATTAACGTGGAGGCTCCAGGACAGATCCTCGGAGGGTGCTGACACACAGGAATATGAAGTTCTTGACCTTCTCCATGACTGAGCCCTCAATGAGGAGTGGGTTGTGTTCCCCTGACTTCCTCCTGAAGTCCACAATCATTTTCTTGGTTTTGCTGATGTTGAGCGGAAGGTTGTTGTCGTTACACCATTCGACAAACTGATCTATCTCCCTCCTGTATGCTTCCTCATTGCCATTTGTGATTCCCCCGACAACTGTGGTGTCATCGACAAACTTGTAGATGGCTTTGGAATTGTGCCTGGCCACACAGTCATGGGTGTATAATGAGTAGAGCAGTGGGCTAAGTACCCATCCTTGGGGTGCGCCTGTGTCGATGATCAGTGAGAAGGAAGCGTTGTTTCCAATTCATACTAACTGTTCTTCCAATGAGAAAGTCAAGGATCCAGTTGCAGAATGGGGTACAGAGGCCTTGAGTTTGTAGCTTCTTGACCATCAATGAGGGAATAATAGTATTGAAGGCTGAGCTGTGGTTGATGAAGAGCAGCCGAATGTATGAGTTGCTGTTTGAGGTGATCCAGAGCAATATTGCATCTGCTGTCGAGCGATTGTGACGATAGGCAAATTGCAGTGGGTCCATATCTTTACTTAGGTACATGTAAATTCTGGCCATGACCAGCCTCTCGAAGCATTTCATCACAGTAGAAGTTAGTGCTACTGGGGGTAGTCATTGAGGCAGCCCATGGTACTACTCTTGGGTACCAGGATGATTGATGCCCTTTTGAAGCTGATGGGACCTCTGACTGCCCTAATGAGAGGTTGAAAAAATCTGTGAACACTCTGCTGAGTTGGTTGGTACAGATTTTCAGTACTCTGCCAGGTACGCCATCCTGGTTTGAGTCAGAATTTAATACTGTGAACTGACCTCAGATGCTGTCTGTAATGAATTTGCAAGTCCTCTCCGTGACTTTGTGGGTTTCCTCAGGTGCTCTGGTTTTCCCCCACATCCCAAAGACATGCAGGCTGAAATGTTAAAAGAATTTAATAAAATATGCAGGGAATAAAAACATCAAATTAATGTAGGATTTGTGTAAAATGGGTGAATCGGTACAGACTTAATGGGCTGAAGAGCCAGCTTCTCTGTTGTATTTCTCCCTGACTCTATGATTTGGTTTAAAATATGATTTTAAAATTCAAAAACAAAATTATCATTTTGTCACTTTTCCGACCGGCTCTCTGTGACTAGGTGCAAACCAGTCGAAGACAGATTAAATCCTCTTCCTTCTGAAACCCTCCATCCCCCTCTCCCTGATGCCAAAATATCTCAGAAAAATAGCAAATCTGGTCAGTTGTGTGGACGTCTGGCTACTTCCCACTGAAGTCACAACAAAGATCAGGAAAACTTCCATGGTCTCATTTCTTTAATGATATATTTCCTACTTATTCTCAGTATTACGATATTTTCCATTGTGATTGTTGTAAATGAGTTACAGGATGCCAGTATGGTTAAATACGTGCCTGTGTGTTAGTGACCATGCGGACAATTACCCAGACTCAATCAGCAATATTTTGTTGATGGCTGTCTTGTATCAATAGAACATCATTAAGAATTTTTTTTACAGCTTTGACCTGCAGCTCTCTGCTCACAGCCTATGACCTGTATGAACCCATATGTCTGTGTTGAGTGTAATTAATCCCTGCTGTGTTTGGTCCAAATAAATGTTGATCATTTTCAATGGACATCATATACCTTGGTTTAGTTTTATGATAAATATTCATATTATGAATATATATTTTTTACACGCACGCACACACACAAAATATAGGTTTTTTTTAATAGATAGTATTTGGATATTATGTTGTAGAGGGTTTTGCGGAGAAAAAACTAACAAGTGAGAAGACTTGTATCACAAAATCAACACAACAGTAAATTTCATTTACTGTGACTCCGAATTAGCAACAGCATAAAATAAAAACTGCCATGTCTTCGTACAAAAATCTAAAATAAGAAAATAATGGGAAATCTCAGCTGATCGGCAGATACCTCATATCTGTGGCAAGAGAAGCAGAGTTAATGTTATAGGTCAGTGGTTCTCAACCTTTTCCTTTCCACTCACATACCACTTTAAGTAATTCCTATGCCATCGGTGCTCTGTGATTAGTAAGGGATTGCTTAAGGTGGTATGTGAGTGGGAAGGGAAGGTTGAGAATCACTGCTCTAGACCCAATTGTTACTGAAATATTTTGCTTGAGAAAAATTGTCATTTCCTTTGGAGTTATGAAACTGTGCACATGAGTCAATTAGGTAAAATTAAAACAGGGGTTTTCAAACTTTTTCTTTCCACCCACATACCACCTTAAGTAATCTCTTACTAATGGCATAGGGAATACTTAAAGTCATATGTAAGTGGAAAGAAAAAGGTTGAGAACCACTGTTAGAGGTCAAAGACCCAGTATCAGATCTGAGAAGGAGGCGAAAGAAGCTGGAGACACAAGAGATTTCAGATGCTGGGATCTGAAGCAAAAAGCAATTAGTCGGGCAGTATCTGTGGGGGGGATAAAATTGTCAATGTTTTGGGTCAAAACCCTTTACACAGACTGACAAAGGAAGCTCATTAAGGGGCTGAGAGGGTAAGGGAAGAGGGTTTTCAATGGAGAGGCTGTGACAATAAGGTGTAAGTGAGGTCATGTGGTCAATGAGAAAATGGGAATGGTTAAAGTGTGAGAATGTAGGCAAAATATAGAATGTGCAGCTGTAACGTGGAAGGTGAGGTGCTATTCCTTGAGTTTGTGATGGGCCTCGTTGTAGCAGTACTGGAGGCAACAGATTAGAGTGAGAATAAGATGGAGAATTAAAATGACAATCAATGGGAAGCTCAGGATTGCCATGGTGAACTGAACCCAAGAGCTCCACAAAGCGATCATCCAGCCTCCGTTTGGTGTCCCCAGCATAGAGGAGTATCGAGGAGTAGGATTGGAAGGGGTGCGAGTGAATCGTCACTTCACCCAGAAAGACTGGGTCCTCCCAAAGGGGAATGGAAAGGTGAAACAACCAGAGTTGCTTCCCCTGTAATGAGGACCAGGTAATTGGAGGCTGTGAAACAGCACCTCATCTTCCATCTAGGCATGTGGCAGCCTTCTGAATATGATGTTAAATTCATATAATTTCTCTGGATGTATCTGTTGTCCCGATTAACTCATGACTTTTATCCTTTTTTTCTAAAACCTCTGGGAGTTGCAACCTAGCCAGCCTGATCTGCCAGACATGTTCTGCATTCTACAACTCCAACAATTCTTTGTCGATGCTCTTTTGTCTTTGTTCTCGTTAATAACTCCCACGCATTCACCTACATGATATTGTTAAAACAGCCTTGCCTCTATAGTCATCCTGGATTAACACGATCAAAGGCACTCCCCCCACCCCCCCCCCCCCACCTGCCCTGCACTGCAACAAATCTCGTGTCTCCTTCCCTGTTCTGATGAAGGGTGTTTGGCTTGAAACATTCATTCTGGTTCTCTTCTCACAGATGCAGCCTGATTTTCTAAGTATTTCCATCTAATTAAGTTTTTTATTTACTATTTCCAGCATTTGCTTTTTTTTTACATTTTTACATGCGAGAGTGTTTCAGAATAAGAATGCGAGACAACAGAACATTGTTAGCAAAATCTTCACACTGTAAAGTGAGAGTAAGTAGGTAGAAAAGACTCCCATCTGATGCATTTGATGGTGTATTCATTCTTTCAAAAAAATAAGGACTTCACAGTCTTTTTGAATAAGGAAAAGGAGCAAAAAAACTCAGTAAGTCCATCCCCAAATGTTCTGTACTACCTGGCAATGAGCACTGGTATCAGTAGAAAATCCCCCTGCAATTCAGGTCCACATGGATCAAACATTCCATGTGCATTCCGGTTCTAATACTTCAAGCATCCTGGAAATACGACTTGTGGATAACAAGTGATCAGGACTGAATGGTAGAAGAGAATTCATTTGTTCTATGTTTGGAGTTCTGAGAATATTTATCCTGAACTTTCCCTTCAGAGATTAAATTCTGAAGAGTAAATTTCATGTCGTGTGCAGAAGGAGAAAGCCCATTTGGCCAGGAAACCTTTACGATCTTAATTCTTTCTTAGGGAAATTAACACCTACATCTCATTGAGTCTGCTACTGTATGCCTCTCGATTTGAATTTGCTTCATCCTTGAGGCTTAGTCAACATGATAAATCAGCCATGAGCGTTACAGCACATTTCTCGACTTGTTTGACCACTATAAGGTAATTGTTGGAATATGGCAAAGGCATTAAATATACTATCCGCTGGCAAATGCAAATTGTTTGAAGAGAGTTGCTTTGTAGGACACAGTTTGAATGAAACGTCAAAATCTATTATGAATGACAAAATCCTAACATTCCAAGCTATGAAGCACAAGACCTAAATCTGCATTTCAGTCCATCCAAATCAAGTTATTCCAGATAAAGCGTTTGAATTGTCTTAATTAAGTTAATTTTAACTTAATCAGCAACCACTAATTCCAACAACTGCCAGGTTTGAAATATTAGCTTCTCGGTGTGATATTACTTATTGTTTATTTGCGTAAGCATTGGGTTGGCACCATATCTTTCAACTCTTGCACTTGGAATGGAATCCAGTCCAGGCAAATAGTGTCCCTCTCTCAGCTCCAATGAAGTGGAGCTAAGAACTTTTAAACCATTATTTAAATAAATTTTCACAGCATAAGGCTAACCTAATTTCACATTGACTGACATCAAGAACTTTAAATTATTATTTTTCCTGGGTCGATTGCAGTTAGCATTAAAGTACATCGGAAGGAGGATTCTGGCTGTGCTTTATCTGAACTGTTACGTACTGAGACTGGATGACAAGGTGACATTTATCATGCTAAGGTCTGTATTGTGATGAGCAGATAAGATATTCAGGGAAAACTATTAATTTCAACAAAAGAATGATGGACCTGTTGAAAATTCTGTGACAAAAATTAAGTACAGTGAAAGGATATTGATATGACTGTGACGTGTTTATTGGCAATAACTGTTTCATTCACCATGCTGCCTTTATATGCCTGGCCTACAGTGGGTATTTGCTCAAAGTTTATTTAACATTTTCAAACCAGATTCTGATGGTAATGATGTGCAGAATTGATCGTGCTGCACTGTTTCCTAAATTCTCTTGCTTTAAAGATCCACAACAGAATTAACTCACTTCCCAGAAATTCAATTAGTAAAGATCTATAGTTTATTTTCAGAGAAATGCTTTTTCTCTCCCCCCTCAAATCTGGTCAAGAATAGCACATAATCTAGAAACTAGAAATTTCCATATGTTTAACACTTGTCTGTCAAGCATTATCCTGTATTTTAAAAAAAAATGAAGAAGGAAATCTCCAGGTCAAACAACTCAACCCACTGAGTTCTTCCAGCAGTTTCTTTTTTGCTCCAGATTCCAGCATCTGCCGCCCCTTGTCTATTATTCTGTATCGTCTCACATTTGGGCCCACCAGGTGCACAACCAAAGAATCAAAAGCAAAACACGTGTTATCCATCTTGCTTCACTTTCCAAGGATTAATATGAAGAAATATAATCAGAAATAGACTTGCTTTAACCCAGAGCCAAATGTTCTGCTGACGAAAGATAGAAACGGATGGAGCTAAAGAGACAAGAACAAAGGCTTGCACTTGTATGGTCCCATTATGCTTCCAGCACATGCTAAGGCAACAAGTTGCATTTGAAATATAACTTATGGCAGGTTTAATATAAACAAATGCAGATATCCAAAATAATGAAATGAATGACCAGATTACCTGCAAAACCTGTGCTGTGGTATTCTACTCACTTATATGATTAATGTCCGTTTTCTTTTCCTTCTGATCATGCTTAGGGTGACCCAGGATCATCAGCTGCAGGAATAAAGGTTAGTTTGGACCTTGTCACTGAAGTTCCAGGTTCTGTTATTTTTTTTGGTTTTCACTCAGACCATTTGGTGAATTGCATCTTTCTTTTCCTTTTTCCTCTCCAGGGAGAGCCAGGTGAAACTGGACTTCATGGACAAAAGGTAAGGAAGAGCTGGAAAGCATGATATATTTTTCAATTATATGAATTTGCAAATGGGTTAGTCCTTGGGCAGAAATGTTCTGGTTTTCTGCATTGCTCTTGCATCTGCTGATTACCGAAGTAAGAAATGACAAGAGGAAAAATTAACATTGAGAAAGGAAAAGGCATTTCATCTGATACACAAACTGACAAACCTTCAGACAAATACTATAGTAAGGAATCAGTCAGAATATAACAATTAAAAGATTGTGATGCTTTAACTAACACACTTGATTGTGTTTGCTGTAACACGCTCGAATCCTGAATGCTTGACTAAAATACTAAACTTCATATCCCATGAGATTATGATAATGATGGAGCTTAAATTTATGAAGTACATTTTGTACTTTACAATTTTTTTTTCTTTGCAATTTTGGAGTTACTCAACCTTTCAAGAGGGAGAATCCAAGTACATTCCATTTTAAAAGTTCAAATCTGTCCTGAAATCTTTGTGTCAATAAAATTCTGCTTTTTAATTCTTCTCCCGATTGCAGCATTTTCAATGTTTTTTGGTGATTAGGGTTGATATTGACCTGAAGCAATTGCATGGAGAATAAATGAGGTTGACCTTTGACACTGTGGTTAATTATCAGATCCACAATGGACGGCACAATCATGAATGTGTGCTCAACACATATGGGCCTCAAATAGTACATCAATTTTCATTTTTTTCTTTATTAAGAAAAATCACGCATATGTAGAAATGACAAGGAATTAGAGGCCCGCTCTATTTCAAAGAGCGGTTCCTGCCTGAAGTTAGACTCTGGGAACAACCTGATGCAGAAAAATCGATTTCTACATTCTCTTCAAAATTATTCCGCTGCAGCTTCAGAAGAAGCAACTGAGAATCAATTTGCCTTGTTGCATTGATGTAAAGAGTCTGAGAGTGATTTAGTCACACAATTTCACATCTTTTTTTCCATTGAAGTCAATGAAATTTACATTATGACTAAACCAAAATCAAGCTCCTAATTCACAATTGCCTATCTGGACTTTTGCAGGAAGGCCAAATTATCCTATTCATTTTAAGCATCTGTGTTTTGACCAATACATTTGTTGTATATATTTGTACCAAACGCATTCATAAGAACATGTAATTAAGAGCAGGCCCTTCAAGCCTGATTCACCCTTTAATAAGATCATGGCTGACCTTTACTCTGTTTTTCTGATAATCTGCAATTACCTTTCAGCCCTTGCTTATCAAAAATCTGCCTTAAAACATCCAAAGCCTCTGTTCAACAGTCTTCTAAAGAAGACACTTGCAAAAAAAAAAATTCACCTCACTTCTGTCTTTAATGAGCAGACCCTTATTTAAAAATGTGGCCCCTAGTTCTAGATTGTCCCACCAGAGTAAACGTCCTCTCCCTATTCATCTTGGAAACCGCTCAGAATCTTGTTCCTTTCGTTCTTATTATAAATCTTAGCAGATACAAGCCTCGCTTTTCCAACTGTTCCTCAAAAGACAACCTGGCTTTTTTGGCTAGTTAATTTATGACATTCTTTTAATGCATTAAATTCCATTCTTAAATAAAAAGGACAATGTTGCACACAAAATTTCAGATATTTTTCATCCAAAACATAACCTTCTTTTGTATTCAGTTGCCCATAGCAATAAATAACACTCACTTGGTCTTCTCAAATAGTCATTATGCCTGCGCACTGTCCTTTTGCCACTCATGCAGTTGGACAATCAGATAATTCCACATCTCACAGCTCTGCAATCTCTCAACATTTAGATAATTTGAAGCCTTTTTATATTTCTTACCAAGATAGGTAATTGCACATGTTCCCTCTTGTGCTTCATTTCCCAGACCTTTGCCAACTCCTTCTATCAATATCCTATCAAACCTCATTATCTCAACTTGCTTACCTTACTGTCTTCATCTCATCAACTAATTTTGCAATCTTACTTTTCATATTTCAAATTCATTTTCCCTCTGATATTTGAGGTCATTCAGGACATTGAGTCAATGCTATCTCTCAGAGTGAATGCCTTCATTTATAGGACTTATTGAGGCTCCAGTGCTAATCCTTAAGCCACTCCACTCACTACATCTTGCCAACCAAATAATGCCAATTCATGCCAGACCCTGTTGCATTAGTTTTATTACTTTATTGTAATTTGTAGTCCTCCTGCACCATAACACACACCTTTGCCATGAGTTTTGTCATTTAAACAGGTAAAAATTGACCCTATGAGCATGACTGATTCCTTAATTTGGCATGGGCTATGTCGTCGACACTTCACCTTCCCCAAGTCTCAGACTTTCACCAGCATTTCCTCATTTTCATTATTCTTCCTCCCATCTAAGGATCCAGCTAAACTGATTTAGTTCATCAGCAGTAAAGAATTTGGAATCTCATTATCACCCTGTGAATTGTGTACAACTTTAATTAGATTCACAAGAGACACCATGCCATTGATTAGTGTTTCTTGCCCAAATTTATCTCGAGATTAAATTTATTCATTGTCAGATAATTTGACAAATTGATAGCAAGTGCTTTGTAAGCAAGATTTCAATAGAAAGAACGTTTTGAATGCTCACCATCTTTCTTTCTTCCCAATACATGATTGCATTAAAATTGTATTTGTGGCCAATCCCAAAGATCTATTTTAATACAGTATTACCTTCTGCTTATCTTTTCCAATATTTTCTGTTATGACTGAGCTGTTAAACCTGTTTGGCAAGGAACATGTATTAAACCTATGACGCCATTCCATATGGAGGGATCATCCATTCCTCTCCCTGTGTATTTCATGTGTCTGTGTTTCTGTGTCTTTGTGTGATTTAGTACATAGAAACACACCAAAGTAGTCTAGTCATTCCCTGCCTTTGCCCAGCACGCTTTTACTACAGAAATAGCTGAAGTGTCATGAATAAGGTTATGCATAAGAGTTTTAAAAAATTGTAAGTCTGAAATTAACAGAAACAGAAACCCTTGTAAAATCAGTTCACTTCACTCAGCAAATGAAACAGGAAAGTGAGTTTAATGAATTTGGGTGAGATTTTTTTTACCACTTGTGATAAAAGATCCTATCTAAGACATTTGCCTACTGGCTCTTTGATGCAGGTATATGGTACTTGCAATTTTGTTGCAACAGTACATTGTTGATATCGGTTGAAATGCACATTAGTGACATCATTGCTGAAGGTATTCAGAAGTTGAACATGGGAGTGATCACAACAAAAAAAAGTCAAGGGCCAAGTCATTAAACCTCTGTGAACTTTCACTTCAGCTAATCAATGTGGTATGCATGGCATTCCACAGGTCCTATAGAAATCAGCACATGTTTGAGTAAGAAGCAGTAGTGTTATGATCTTGTTGAACCTTAGAATTGTATTTTTATTTCAATGCTTGGAGTTTGTTTCTTTGATGCATAGGCAACAAAATATTTTCTTACCATTTTTAAAAGAAATACCTTCTTATACTGGTGATATCCCTTCAAAATTCATATGCAGGATCATGTTACTGTGATGAATATCTGTGGTCAGTAAATACTGTGAATCAGTAACATAATAATAAAGCAGGCAGTATTGTTCACTCAGTGAATACACTTGCCACTAAGTATTAATTTAACACCATGCAGTTCAGGGGGACCAAATTTGAGGCCATATCTACTCTGAGTTTCCTTACATCGGTTCTGGTCAAATGTTACCAATGGCCTTTACTTCCTTGGCCCAAAAGTTCAGAAAAATTAGATCTTTTCTTTTACTTATCACTGCCAGTTTCTTCTGTAGATCAGCAGGCCTCAGATAAGGAATGGATCAAGATGTGCCACTCTCTCCTGCACTTTCAATTTACAATACTCTCAAGATCTAATCTCACATGTAAAGTGCGACCATATGGAGGACCCACTACTGGGCTATGTAAGTCCTGGTGAAAATAGGTGTCATAAGGAGTCAAGATCTTTCAGGGAGAAAGGGAAAGAAAATAAATACTCTTATTCAATGAAAGGAAACATAGCTGTGAAATAAATCTTGCACCTAAAAAGTGATTAAATTTCTTGCAACAGAGAACAAATAACAGTACCTGGTATTAATCCTTGATCAGGCACCCTTCAAGTTGTACAGCCTGACAAAATTGCAGTGGTGCATAAGGTTAAGCCTCAAGATCAGGTATTTCAGAGCATGATGTGATTGTTGGATTATGATGCCAGATTACTCAATGCCAATTAGTTCCACAATGAGGGGCAATTGTATGTTTGGGAGTTGATGTCCAGTGGGAGATAGATCAAGACTGCCAAAGCTTGTTTACTGTAAAATCGCCTAATTACAATCATAAGTAGAAAACTTCAGTTTTTCCATGATGGCAGCATTTAAATCCAAGCCCCAGATGTGAATGGTTGTCCTACTCCACTGTGCCACCTAGTGCTGCAATACAGTTACTTCTCGTGAACATGGAGCAATGTGACATTTTTATGACAGTCTTGCCTCCGTGCATGTTTATACTTGGTTGATGAAAAAAAACTAAAATATTTATATGTTGAGCAGATTAAATCATGCTGCGTGGAAAGGGAAAAAAAAAAAGGCCCATTGCATTCGCTAACTATTGATTTGGGATGTTGTTTAGCTACCATTGAGGTGGAGATAAACAAGACTCTTGAGAGCTGAACATTTTTCTATAATGTTTTGTAATTTTCCTGTATAGGGTGAACCAGGTCTTCCGGGGCTTCCTGGACTCCCTGGGATAAAGGTAATGACTGCTCTGGCCTGTATATAGGGATAGATGTGGAGTCAAGTTGCCATCAGCCTGCCTGGCGTCGGATACTTTGTCATTTGTTTCTGTTTGCAGCGTTACCTCTGTTACTTTTTTACATTTTAAGATTCTTAATCCCTCCTCACTGGTTAAATTTTGAAAATTGTCAATGGTTTGGATTTTGTACGTGTTTTATTACATTTTCTGCATTTTATTCATTGGTGTACACCAGATGACCCATTTCTGTGCATCTGCAGAAATCTGCCTAAAAAAGGACTTAATGAACAGAGCATTTTGCAAAGTCACAATGTCATGTCAATGCACCCTTGGTTGTTGCATTGTAAAACTGCAACCCTTACTAAAGACTGTAAATGTTAGTTACTGTTATATTTTCATGAAGTCACTAGATCCTGAACATGATGCAAACAAAAATTTCCTTTTGATCTTCTCATGCAATTCATTTTACACAATTATGGAACTTATTTATTTGGAGTTAGTAATTTAAGACAGTCTTACTAAAATAAACTTATGATCCATCAACATTTACAATTAATCATTTTGTCATTTTCTGGAATAATAACATTTTCCCTATTAGAAGAAAGAGAAATTGACCTGGTTGCACTTATTTTTGTTACAGTGGCAACATCCAAACCACACAGTGATGAATCTTGTTTGTCGATGTATCAAAAAACAGATTTTTGTTGCTAACGTAGCCTTTCAGCCACACTGTGGCATAACTCAATTCCCTACAGTCTCACAGCTCCAAAGGTCCAAGTTCAATCTGACCTCCGGTCCTGCCCCTGTAGAGTTTGCACATCTTTCTGACCACGTGATGTCCTCCCATGTCCCAAAGAAGTGGCAGTGGATAGATTAACCGGCCATGTTAGATTGCCCCTCATGTGCATATAATTGGTAGTATCTGGAGAATATGGGGAGAATAAAATGGGATTGGTGTAAATGCGAACCCAGTGGTTGAAATGAACTTGGTGGACCAAAGGTTCTATTTCCATGCTGTCATACTCCAGAAATGACTAATCTTCTCCAATAACAATGAATACCATTGTTGGGTGGAGAGGGATCAGCATATATTTCTAATTCACCTACAGGTAGTAATGCTTGTCTTTGAGGCATAAAAACATGCATTAAGCCTTTGTACAGCAAACGAAGTGAGTACATAGGTTCGACAATAGGGATATTTGTTCTTGGGCAATATAAGGAGCGATTAGCCAAGTCAAATGAGCTTTATTTTTGAAAATAAATTTGTTCACACTCCAGTATTATCAATATCTGCAAGTATTGCACAGTGGAACATGCACATTGCAGGAATAAAAATAATACCTACTCGAAAAATATTGAAAACCCATTCAATCGGTAGACTTGGTAAAAAGGGGGAAATGGATAATTTGTATAACTAAATATTGAGGAGAATAAAGGCAGGTGCTCTAATATCATCTGTTTAATCCAAATTAACCTTATGATCATCAAAATAAAAGTGACAGCAATAAGTTTAGCAGGTTGCTCTTTGTCTATGCATCAATAACATTTCCACCTGTCATAGGCGAGTAAGTCTCTAACATGTGGGATACATGCGAGATGATTATAACAACCCAGTGAGGGCCAGATCACAAGAGCTATATAAGATGTTGGTAGGGTTGAGAGTTTTGTAGTTAGGGTACTTCACGACATAGGAACATTGAGAGGAGTGCACATGCAATCTTGTCAGCCTAGTTTGTCAATTTATAAATAGAGATGTTTTTAGAGAATCAAACATGCTTCACTTCACTCTTGGACACTGTGACATTCAGGCCTTCTGCCCGACAAAAAGATAGTTGATCACACTTGCGTGAACAATTCACCTATCCATGTCACTCCGACAGACCAGTCCTACAATAGTTAACAATATAAATCATATCGGAGCCCAGGTGGATGCAAAATGTTTGGATTTCACTGGGACCATTTCTGTTCTGAAACTAAGCAAGAAAATATTCATTCGAATCCCAGCAAAATAGTTTGCTGGACCTATAAAAACTCTTTCTGCCTTCCACACCACTGCCATCTTCTGTCTGTGTAGGCATTGCTTGCTTTGCATGGACTACACTACTAAACAATTGAGACACACTGAGCTTAGCAAAGAAGTCCTGCAGGAACAATTCTCAAAGGGAACAAATCCACACATCCATTTTACAATAATTATTAATAATAATGCAAGGACGCAATTTTAAAAATTTGCAGAATATACAAATTGTTTCCTCTGTTTGCTGTGAAAAAATAGCCTTTGATAGAAAGTGAATAGTGGCACATCTGCTTGTTCCTTTGGTGTTTAAGCTGTTCCTGACGATCCGTGTAAAAGACAATATCCCTTCAATGAAGCCATTAATTCATTTTATGTCCCAATAAATGACAAAATCTGGCTGTTGGACCAGACATATTTTTCTCCAGTGAAATACAATCTATTAATTCAACATAAAGTATTGCACTTTCCAATATCAAGAACAAGGATGTTCTTTACAGCTTCTACTTTCCATCCTGTAAAATAATCATGAGAATTTTTTTCAAGTTTAAGACCTGAAAGGTAAAATTAGAGAAATATGAAGCCCACGGAACTGTTTTCTTTTTCCATTTTTAGCTTTCCTAATTCACTGAAATTATTTTTAAAAACTTGTGACTTAAATTTCTTCAGACTTGTAGTTACTGTACCCCAGTAAATTGGCCAAAAGTATTTTGGATTTTTTTTTTAGCCCTGTTCACAAATCAGCAATACACAGTCTACTGCCTGCCAGTTAATACTTATTGTGGTCCCAATAGGTTCAGCATAGGAACTGCAGAAAAGTCTTGACAATATCATTCCAGGAGTTAAGTACATTTGGATCTTTTTTTTAAATTTTATCTGTGGTCAATAATAAAAATTGAGACAGGGCAACATTAATCCACATAAACCTACCTACTTAAGACTGCAAAATAAAGTAATTTGCTACTTTAAGTTTGTAAGCTTAAAGTTCATTACTGAACCCTCATCCTCATCTCCTCTATTTCCTGCGCATCTACCCTGGCCTCTTCCACCCCAAGATGCTACTTGTCCTCATGGATTCCCCAAAGTTTCTCCTTGGGTAGCACGGTTGATGTAGCGGTTAGTGCAACACCTTTACAATGCCGGTGATCGGGACTTGGGTTCGAATCTCATGCTGTTGGTAAAGAATTTATACAATCTCCCCATGTCTGTGTGGGTTTTCTCTGGGGGCTCTGGTTCCTCCCACAATTCAAAACATACCAGGATGTAGGTTAATTGGGTATAAATTGGGTGGCATGGACTCATGGAGCGAAATGGCCTATTACCATGCTGTATGTCTCTATGTCTGTATGTATGTCTCACATACTACCCCACCTGCTACCACGTACAACATATTATCCTGTACATTTTCTGCCACCTACAATGGGATCACACCACCAGATGCATCTTCCTCTTTTGGCTTTCTGCAGAGTCTGCTCCCAATGAGACTCCCTCCTCCACTCATTGCTCCTCCCCTTCCCCGACCAATAGTCCCCTTGGTACCTACCCCTGTGACTATAAGAAATGCTACGGTTGCACCTACACCTCCTCACTCACCACCATTTGAGGTCCTTCCAAGTGAGGCAACACTTCACCTGGGAATCTGTATTGGTCATTTACTGCATCCAGTGCTCCCGTTGTGGCCTCCTCTACTTTGGACACTGCATGTAGACTAGGAGGTTGTTTCATTGAGCATCCACAGCAAGGATGTCCCAGTGACAACCCATTTCAATTCCATACACCATGGCCACACCAACATTTCTCTCCATTGCTTCATTCACTGCCAAACTGAGGCTGCCCGCAAATTGGAGGAACAACATCTTATAGTCTATATAGGCACTCTCCAACCACACAGCATTAGCACCAACTTCTTCAATTTCCATTAACACCCCCTCCCTGCCCTGAGATTCTTTCTTTCCCTATCCCTCTGTCTTCTTTCCTCCAACTCCCCTCTCTCTTCTTTCTCCCATCAGAAAACTACCCTCTCCCCATTACTTCTCAGCTGTTGTACCCTCCCACCTGTATTTGTTAGCTTCTGCTCCTCCTCCTGCTCCTGTCTCCCTCCTCTCCCTCCCCTTCACCTTTTTATTCAGGCACCTGTCTATTTTTGCTTGTACCTGACGAAGGGCCAAGTCCTAAAACATCAGTTGTTTTCTATCTGCTGAGTTTCTTCAACAAGTTTATGTATTTCACTCGACCCCAGCAACTGCGAACTTTCTTATTTAACTCCATTCATTGCTTTACTTCCTCATCACTACAAAGAAATGTATTCATGGCCTTGCCTTTTCTCCAATATAAAACTGCCAGATTATTAGAATTAATTTTAATATCCTCAGAGACCAGTGCTGAACCGTACCTGACACTCCAAGTTCATGTCTTGTCCAGCCAACTGCAAAAATGCCATGAGCTTCCGAGGGTCACTGACGGTACTTGGTGACCATTTGAAAATAGCACTTTTTAACCTGCTGTGTGGGGAATATCCCAGGCAGAAAGGTATAACTAGGTGCCCAGGCTTTGTGGTGAGGCTTCAATGGATTCATAACATGTATTTGTTTCATTCCCAGAAGACTTGTGAACTATGTTCTTGACAGTCTCCCATTCCTATCACTTCATTTCCTTTATAGAAATTCTATTTATTATCATCTTTGAAGTTAACTTTGAAATTTACTGGAAAAAGTGTAATGTCAATTCACATGCCTATTTTTTAAATTTCTCAATATAATTTTCCATTGAATTTAGTGGTAATGAAAATTAAGATTTCAAGTTCTATATCAACCTTTAAAAAAGCGAGGACAAGATAAAATCTTAGCAACAAAATATGATAGTCAGGACTAAAGCAATTACATCACGGGTAATAATTCAGTTCTGAGCTAAGCCCCTGAAATGAGCTGCAGTTTCTACAAAAACTCTCATGGCAACTGTAAGAATTCTCTCCTGTGCGAGGTCTGTAATGACAGCAGTGGGAATATGACCTCTCATACATCTAGCTTGGTGGCAACAGTGGGACCTTCATTCCTGTGATGGCAGCGGTGGAAGTTCCCTCTCATCTGCCTGGAATGTCATGGTAGCACTGGGAATTCATTGTTCATGGAATACATTGACAACAGTGGGAATACTCTCTCTTGCTTAAGGAACATCATGGTAGGAGTGGGAAATCTCTATGCATGTAATATGATGGCACCAGTAGGATTCTCTCTCCTCCATATTGGAATGCTGTGGTAGGAGTGGGAATTGAATATGATAGCAGATATGTAAATTTGATCTCCAAGTATCAAGGTTGGACATTTCTGGCTTGAAATATAATGGGGGAATTATATGCTGGCACAGTTGGAATTCTCCTTTCCAGGATGAAACATCATGCTGTCAGCATTTGGATTTTAACTCACTTTCCACAGGAGAGCTCTTCTGCGCAATGATCACGAGAATGTTAGATGTCACTATTCATTGTGTTGGGTTTCATTGGCTCAGAATGGATGCCAGTGTAGTCCCTATATCTCTGCCTGTGAATATTGATCCATCCAGTTGCTCGTGGAAATATTGAAGGGGGAAAAGATTGTGCTCTTTTGGACACCCTCAATTTTTTACCCGGCAGAGAAAAGTCATCCTCTGTTCCCAATCTTGATAATTTTCCAGTAATCCTGGCTTGAAATGTGAGATCTTTTAGATCTCACATTTCAGACAATGTATTTTACAGACAGCACAGTAGACTGCTGTACAACAGTACTGCTCAATGTGGTGAAGCCTGAAGGAGCAAGGACAGTCTAAAGAAAACCTAAACTATTTAATTCATTTATCCTCATACATATGGCAAATGTTCCATTTATATCTATTAGGTTTATTAATGATTAAAGTGCTGGTAAATTCATCCGTGGCTTCCATGAGCCACCCTCAGCTTAGCGCTCTACTATAGTGTTTGGACATTGGACCTTAGAACAGCCACTTCACTTCAAATCGGATCCAATACATGACCATTTTGGTGTTGGGTCTGGCATATGACTCCCTCCATCCTGCCATAAAAAGTTGAGCTGGGTCTTCTCAAACTCGTCCCTGTCTAGCTCCACACCCAATCTCCTATCGGGCCTTCATCCATCCCATGAAATGTTAGGTCAGATCCCTGGATCCTCACATTTGGTGTAATCTTCAGATCTCAATGGAGCAGAAGGGAGATATGATCAGGCCAATGGCCTTGTCTCCTCCTTCCTGCACCAATGAAAGGAGGAACAGACTATGCCTATCTACCCTCCCACTCCAAGCTCAATAAGGAAACTAACTGTCTTAGGAGAATGGTGCATTTGTGAGAGAAACTATCTGTAGGTGGGGGGAGGGGGGGGGGGAATGACGTACATGGGGGAGAGAGAGAGCAAGGCCAAAGGAGTAAAGAGGACAGAGAGAGTATGGAGAAAAGAGTGGGAGAGGGAAGTATGAGTGGGACAGAGGAAATGAGGAGAGACTGTATATATGAAAGAAAAGGAGAAAGATATTGGGGTGAGGGAGAAATGAGTATAAGGGAGAGAGAATCATTAAGCTCTCATATCTCACTATACATCCTTCTCTCTCAAACCACACTGAATACACCCATCCAGCTTCTCATTGCTTTGTTCTCCTCTGGGTCCTCACTTTCCCACTCTCCCCCCACCCATTTCAACCGCGACTCAAAAAAGGTTTTCTTAATGTCTAGGGTTGAAATGAGTGTAAATAAATCATCTGAAAACAGTCCTTTGCTAATAATGGTACAAAGAATGTCAAAGATACAAGGAGACAGAATTATAAATATCCAGTGAGCATTGGGCTAACAGGGTTATTGTGATAGCAGCATTTCTTTAAATGATCCTATTTAAAGTTACAAATGCAAAGCACGTCTCAATCCACCTTTAAAAATGAAAACCAAACATGTTTTTCTTTTCTTTGAACCATTTCAAAAATTAGTACTCTATGATTTAGCCATGCCATTAAAATCATCGTTCATTTGGAATTAATTCTTATAATCACTCAACAGCCCTATTATAAAAAGCTCACTATTAAATATGCTATGGAGATTGAGTAATGGCTTGTAAGAATCAGTCCTCTTTATAGTTCTCCAGTCATGGTCGCCCATTACTATTGAGTAGATTAGACGCATGTGCTCTGAAGTTCAGAAGAATAAGAGGTGATCATGTTAGATGATATGAGAATGTTTCCCCTGACAGGTGAAACCAAGGACTTGTGGGGGGGGGGGGGGGGGGGTGGCAGGGTACACAACATCAGGATAAATAAAATCTCCATTTAAGAATAGTTAAGGAGAAATTTCTCCCACAAATTATGAATTCTTGGAATTTTCTACCCCATAGAAATGCGGATGCTAAGCTATTCAGTATATTCTTGTATGTATAGATTTTTGGACTGCAGAGGAACCAAGGTTTAAGGAGGAGTAGGCAGGAAAGCAGAGTTCACACCAACATTCGGATCACCCTTGGCCTTAATGATTGTAGAACAAGCTAAGCACCAGATAGCCAACTCTTGCCACTGTTTCTTCTTCTTTTCTTATGGTCTTCTCCTGGTCCTACAAGTTCTGCATGTGTCACTGCCAGTGGGTGGATCCTGGAACATACTCTAGAATTTGGGCCCGCTGCATGCAGACAAAACCCAGTAAAGATTATCCCCACTACATGCAGAAGCAGGTCTAGGATTCCGCACAAAAATAAAAGAAATGCTTCCAGCTGGCAGTACCCCTCCTGGGGCAGTACAAATGAAATGTTAACTACAAGACGCATTGATGACATGAATGTAAAACACAGCATGCAGATGTACAGAACTCATTGGCTAGGCATGTGCTTGTGAATATGCTATTTTATATACTGATTAGCTACTTTAGTCCATTTAAGACTTAACATGAAAAATAATCAAAGCTGTATGCAGCCCTCACTCTTTCATGCTACACCCGTGGCTGTGTGTGTGCGCGCGCACTTGTGCAAGTGAACTGCTGGCTCGTGCGACAGGTCCATCAGCTGGGGCCATGCTGCATTACTCTCTGGTGGATGGCTGCACTTTCCTCTCTGTATTCAAGCCGCATGGATACAACAGCCCGAAATACAATGTCAGAGCGCTTGCAAAACTTAAGCAAATTCTTCCAAAGGATCAACAGACCACCCAGCCGATGTACAGTAAAAGTTAGTCAGTTACTTAAAATTGTCTGGTCCACATCTAACTTTTTGAGTTCACTTTGTTTTGCAGAAAGTGGTAGAAGAGGAATCAGAATTAACTTTCAAAACCAAACTGAATAAATATTTGGAAGGGAAAAATAAAATTATGAAAACAACAGGAGTGTGAGATTAATGGGATTATTCCTTCAAAAAGATGGCAAAGTATGATGTAGGGAATAGCAAACTTTGTGATTCTTGCAATAGTTTTCATTAATGGCCTCAGTGATGTATTTGACTGATTGGAGCCACTCACAGTTCAACTGCATAGTATCTAAAAATCACTTGGAGTTGCTTCTGATCAAATATGGATGGAGATTGTTGATATCTTTCCTGATTAAATGCTGGAAGGCGTGGGATTGTTGACATTTTCAGCATTGAAACAGAGTATCAGCATGGCACTTTCAATGTTTCTACTAAATATGGAATCTAAAATGAGCCACTGCTGAAGGAAATGATGCCACTGAACTATTAAAAATTGGTTCGCAATGTTGATCCTAGGGACAGGTTGAACAAAGGGTCAAGGGACAGATGCCACAGTGACACGTCATTCAGACCTGTTGTCTCTCAACTGTGACATCCCTAGTTTGATCCGGATTTCCGGTGCTGTCAGTGTGGAGTTTGTATCTTTTCTCCATGAAGATGTATGCTTCTGCTGCATGTTGCCATTTCCTCCCATATCCTCGAGATTTTGACAAATTGACTGGAGTTCTTTGAGGACAAAACAAGCCCAGTGGATAGGTAGATGCTGTGTACTTGGATTTCCAGAAGGTGTTTGATAAGGTGCCATAGAAAAGATATCCATATGATAAGGATGCGTGGAGTTAGGAGTAAGGTATTAACATGAATAGAGGATTAGTTAACTAATAGAAAGCAGAAATTTGGGATAAATGGATGTTTCTCTGGTTGGCAATCAGTGATAACCAGAGAGCCACAGGAGTTGCTGCTGGGCCTGTAACCTTTCACTATATTCATTAATAATTTGACACTAAATTAAGTAGAATAGGAGAGAGTAAGAGAGTCTGCAGAGAGATTTAGACAAGTTGAGTGAGTGGGCAAGGTTCCAGCAGTTGGAGTACAATCCTGGTAAATGCGAGGTCATTCACTTTGGAAAGGAAAATGAATCAGCTTATTATTTAATTGATGAAAGAGAGCAGCATGCTGTTGTGTAAGGGTCTTGGGATTGCTTGTGCGTGAATGGTAACATGTTACCATGCAGGAAGGCAAATTGAATGTTGGCCTTCATTGTCGAAGAATTGAAGTTAAGAGCAGGGAGATTCTGCTCAACTGTTCAAGGTAGTGGTGAGGCCGCTCCAGGAGTACTGTACACAGTTCTGGTCTCGCTACTTGAAGAAGGATATGCTGGCTTTGAAGGTAGCGAAGAAGAAATTCACCAACTTGGTTGTGGAGATGGAGGAATTAGCTTCTGAGTAGAGACTGAGTCTCCTGGGAGTATATGCACCAGAATTCAGAGGAATGAGAGGGAATCTTATAGAAACATATAAAGCTATGAGAGTGAAAGATAAGATAGAGATAAGCAAGTTGTTTCTACTGGTAGATAAGACTAGAAGTAGGGGACGTAGCCTCAAATTCAGGGGGAGTAGATTTAGGATGGAGTCAAGTCAAGTTTATTGTCATCTGATTGCACAAGTACAATCCAACGAGCAGTTTTCTCAGCTCCTCAGTGCAAAACATGCAGAAATACAACCAGACATAACACATATACAAACAAGCAATACATATGCAGAACAGGTAATCAAATATACAAATAAATAAATTTTGTTTCATAAATATGAGATTCTCGGATGGTTAGTGTGAGCAGTTCCTTTGGTCATTCAGCATTCTCACTGCCTGTGGGAAGAAGCTGTTCCTCATCCTGTTAATGCTGGCTCTGATATTCCTGTATCTCTTTCCTGATGGGAGCAGCTGAAATTTGCTGCGTGTGGGGTGGAAGAGTCCTTAATGATTTTGTGCACCCTCTTCAGATAACAATCCTGATAAATCATGTTAATGGAGAGAAGGGAAACTACAGTAATCTTCGTTACCACTCATGGTCCTGTGGATTGACCTCGGATCCATCTCTACCAAACAAGGATGCAGCCAGTCAGGATGCTCTCGACAGAGCTCTTGTAGAAGGTTGACGTGATGGTGGCTGGTAGCCTTGCCCGCTTCAGTCTTCTCAGGAATTGCAGTCATTGTTGTGCCTTCTTGATGAGTGAGGAGATGTGTGTTCACGATAGGTCACTAGTTAAGTGAACATCAAGGAACTTGATGCTCTCTACTCTCTCCACCACAGTTTTTGATGAGGAGGATCTACTTTTCCCAGAGACTAGTGAATCTGTGAAATAAACTGCCCAATAAAAACAGCAGAGGTTGCTTTATTGAATATATATAAGACACAGTTAGATACACTTTTGCATAGTAACAGAAATAAGGGTGATGGGGAAAAGCAAGTAGGTAAATCAGATTCCATGGCCAGATGAACCATGATCTTATTGAATGATGAAGCAGGCTCGATGGGCCAGAGGGCCTGCTTCTGCCCTGATGTCCTATGTACTGGATGGTCAAAGTAAATTGTCCCTTTTTATATATAATTGTAGAAGAATGAAAGAAAAGTTGATAAGAATGTGTGAGAAAACAAGTAGCAGAGCTCAAGAGAAATGAGGAGAGAAAAATGGGAGCTGGCATGGATTAATGGACCCAATGGCCTCTTTATGTACCTTAACAAGTAGATGAATAAGATTTATGATGCAAGGACGTGGTGGGATTGAAAAGAGTCAAGTGAGAGGCAAAGTTAACAAGGACACAATGATTTTGGTGCTGAGGAATAATCTGGTTTTCAAAAAGCTGAAGATGTTATGAAGAACAGAGGTAAAGAAAGAAAGGAAAAACCACAGTTATGTGTAAGGAAGGAGCACGATGAGGGGTAATATGGTTCTAGCAAGCTTTTCTTGGACTTATAACCTTCTTACTGTGTGTGTGTAAAAGAAATTACCTTGGTCCTCTATCTATAAACCACATCGTATAAATAAACTTCTTGACAGGGAAGATAATTAAATAATGAGTGGAAACAAATTGAAGGTTAACAATTGCAGTTAGTCTTTAGTCACTGGCTGCAATCAATTATTCATTTTTCATCTGTTAAGTTATGCAACTCAATGCCTTCTTCTCATCATCTCATTCGTATCTCTCTTCCTGTGTGAGCTACTATGTGTGTGTACCCTCTCTTGAAATACTCGTCTCATTCTCGAGGGAGCACAAAACACATGGGACTGACAGGATGGCAATAATGGATTTTCCCAATGGCGGGTACATCGCCAGCTGTTGCTGCCGTCTGTTATTGGTATGAGCTGTTTGGGATATTTCATGAAGAACTTGGAAGAAAAAGAGACATCATGGAGTTTTCATTTGCAATTTTGTATGTACACATCTGGATTGAACAAAACTTTGTGTGCTTCAGAATAAATCCAAAGTGTACACTGAAGGATGTGCTGTCACTCGATGTGCCAAGGCAATAGAATTACATCAATAAAGCGTAGCCTCAAGTCTGGAAGAGCAAACACGGAAGCCAATGTTTAACGAAAGGTTTCTGATGCACTGGGGAAAAATTTTATGAATTACATAAAAAGAAAAGAATTTTCCAAATGATAAAAAGATGGTAGCAAATGAATATTTATTTCATCAGCTCCTCAGTCAAACTGACCTTTTTTAAGATGCTTTGTTTCATTTGGAGCCATTGATCACAAGGGGATCAGTTACAATGTGGAAAATGATCCCATATTTCAGGCAAGTCATTTGGTATGTGGAGTGGATAGCCCCAGGAAACTGGAGCTCACTTTCGTTCACTGAAGTGGTCCTGGCAGATTTTAAGCCTGTGGCCAGGGTGCTGCCAAATCTTCTCACTGCTTTGTCTTCATGGCACAATGCTTGTGGCCAGAAAAAAATGCAACCATGAGGATAAGAAAGGCCTTAAAGGGTGTTGTTTCATCAAAAGGGTGCATTACAGTGCTATTAGTTCAATTCTAACTGATGACCTTGTACATTTCAAATTTCAAATGTGTCTCTGCCCCTTGCTGATTACATTGCAAAATGCTGTTCCCCCAACACTCTCTGACCATTCCCACCTTCTCTACCTGATCTCACACAGCACTGCCTCTTGCAAGTGGAGTATAAAACCAAGTTGGCAGTGCCTGCCTTGGAGCTGTGCTCTAGCACTCAAGCACCACAAGTTGTTTTCCATAGGACTGAGGTCAAAGAGAACCCAGTGCCAGAAGTAATCTAATCTTGGTACTGGGTGCAGTAAAGAAATTAAGTTCTCTTACTCATCTCATGCCCTGTGCCCTGGGAGCCATTCTGATTCCACATGAAACTGCTTCACTACTTCTATGTGAATTATAAGATCTTAGAATTCAATGACGTCTTGCAATTGGGGTCCATGCTGAACAAAAATAACTGCCCTGGTTGCAGCTCTTGCAAAGTTGCTCAGATAATTGTGACCTGATGCTAGGTGTGTAATGAAGTGCAGCCTCTCCCACCTTCTGCTGTGCATGACATTGCTTCAGTCTTTAAGGCTGTTTATAATTGGCTGAGATAATAACATGCATCTCTTTGAAGTGGTGTTATTCTTCAAAATGCAATTCTTGCATATAAATCTCATGGTGCATCCACTTATCATTAACCACACGGGTGACTGCTTAATTTAAATTCAATGTTTTCCAGCAAGCTAAATATTTAAGTGTACGTTACGATTGAAAATATTGTTAACTTTTTTGTTTGTATTTTAGGGTGAACCTGGCTTTTGGGGTCCTCAGGGAGAACCTGGGTTGCCTGGCTTACCAGGAACAAAGGTAAGGTCATTGAAATGATGTTCAGAAGCCCACAATCTGAGGTCACTGGTCTTGTGCTCATTATGGGAGCATGACCCACTTGTTACATAGAAAAGGCACTATGCCCATTATCAGGGGGAAAGAGAAAAGATGTGCACTTCAGTTGAAAATAAAAGTTGCTATCAAATAGCACAATATAAATTGTTTTCAGAGCAGCTAATTTTACCTTTAAATTATGCCCCGGGCCTGAAAATGCCTCAAATCCAAGCTCAATATACACAATCAGAGTCCTTTTTGGTGAATTTAACATCATCTGAGTGCTACATGCTGCAGGGAAGTGGAGTTAAACATGAATTCAGTTACCAGTGGCAAAATCAGCAGATTTTCAATCTTCTTGTTACCCAAAGTCGGAGTCTGCGTATCTATTACTGCTTGTTTTGTCTTATTTCCAACAGGGAGAGAAAGGAGATGGAGGGCCACCTGGAAGAGGAGAAA
This sequence comes from Narcine bancroftii, assembly GCF_036971445.1. Taxonomy (NCBI): domain Eukaryota; kingdom Metazoa; phylum Chordata; class Chondrichthyes; order Torpediniformes; family Narcinidae; genus Narcine; species Narcine bancroftii. The sequence continues at coordinate 153,603,333 of NC_091471.1, forward strand.
TCGGACTACCTGGCCCTTCAGGCCCCAAGGTCAGCTGAGGTTCCCAAGCAGAAAAGATTTCCTTATGCTCTCACTGCCATGCAATGCTGTATTCAATCCATCTGCCTCAATTTACACTCCACTCCGGGCTCCATTAGTTCTATATGGGGAACATACTGTGGCTTTGGATCAGGATAGCACAGTACGCCCTTCTGCCCACAAATTTCTGACAATCTATATAAATTTAATCCATAACAATCTAACCCTTCCCAACCTCACACCCACAAACTGTCTATTTATTTTTCATCCATGTGCCTAAGATCTTTTAAATGTCCCTATTGTACCAGCCTCCACCACCACTCCTGGCAATGCATTCCAGGCTCCAACCACGCTCTGTGAAAAAAACACTTACCACTGATATCTCCCCTGAATTTTCCTCTACCCTCCTTAAACAGATGTCCACTCGTATTTGCTTTTGTCACTCCAGTAAAATGGTGCTGGCTGCCCACCCTATTTAGGTCCCTCGTAATCTTATGCACCTCTATTAAGTCGTATCTCTTTCAACCTTTTTGTCCTGTATGCTCAAAGGATTAACATGCCTTCATCCTGAAAACACTTTCCACTATTAAAATGACACAGGAGACAATTGGCCTCTATGGTTCTGTTTCTCTGGATGTAGTTGATTGTACTAAGGACGGAGGAATCTGCAAGCCAGCACAGTTTTCTGCATGTTTCCTTGCAATGCTCTAGTGCGGACAGATTTGGCTGCAAGAAGAGTGGCCTCCAATTTGAGGAAGTTGTGATTCACCCAAAGGTGTTCTTTTTTTCTACTTACTTAATATGCCAAAAGTGTGCACAGAAAGCTGTCATTTAAGGACAGAAATTTCCTTCTGAGACCAACTACTCCATCTGTGTTGTTTCATGTGTATCCATTGACTAATGAAGTCAGATTTTCCAATAAATTTTAATTATTGGTAAGCACACATGGGAGCATGAAGTAGTTTGTAGCGATGTCATCACTTGGCCTGTCCCTTCCAAGTTTGAACTCAGGCTTGTACATTGTGACTTGATTAGCTGTCATCCACCTGAACATAAAGATGCAAGCACCTCAAGAAAGGGTTTGCTCGGTGAACTAATACAGTACTTCAACTTCCTAAAGCCACAGTAAGTTTGGTGAAGATATACAAACACCTGGAGCCCAGTGAGAGGCAAGAGGGGGTATTAGGGTGGTGCGGAGACCTCCTCCTTAACCGCATCAATCCTAGGAATATCAGTTGTACCTCATAATAGCCATGGTAAGGGGTTGGAGGTAAAGTGGTTGATGGTACCTCATTGTATCCCCAGAGCATAAGATATAAGTAGTGGGGGGGGGGAGGGGGGGGAGAGAGACAGTTGGTTGACATTCCTCACCATAACCCCCCACTCCCAAAAGAGGCATGATGACTGCTCCTCGTTGGAACTCTGGGGAGAGGGAATAGGTTGTACTTCACTTGAGCCTGGGGGTGGGTTGGAACCATCGGTACCTCACTATAGCCCTTGGGTTGATTGAGACAGTCTGTTCCTCATCGTAACTTCAAGCTGGGGTGGACCTGTCAGTAAATCAGTATAACTCTGAGGTAAGTGTTGGACCACTTGTTCACCACTATATTCTCGGGATGTAATTGGGTCTGTCTATGCTTCACTGTAATCCCGGGGTAGAGGGTAGAGCCATCTGTATATTCGTGAAACTAAGGAGTGGGGTGGATCTGTCTATACCTTACTGTAAGTCTGGCATGGGGAAGAATTACCTGCATGTTAATGAAACCCAGGGTTAAGGTACCTCACTATAACCCTGGGGTCTTTCTATGCCGCATTGTAATCCCGGGGTAGGGGGCAAAACCATCTCTATGTTGATGAAACCTAGGGATAGGCTGGGTCTGTACTTCATTGCAGCCCAGGGGTGGGTGGGTTGATCTGGGCCTCACTGTAACCCTGGGGTGAGGGTTGGACCATCTGTTTATCACTTTATCCCTGGAGTAGAGGTACTTATTTCTGTAACTCACTCGAACTCCTGAGTGGATTTGGACTGTCTCCCACCATAATCGCAGAAACTGGAGCCCAATGTATCTGGTTGGAGCCTGAGGAGGACCTGGAAGATATTAAAAGTGCCTCTCAAGTTATTGAGTTTATACTTTGCAGACTGTTGATGATAGAATTTAAAAAAACAGAAAAATTCCAACTATTTACAATTCTTCTCCAATATTAGCAGATTCCCTGCCAACAGCTTTAGTTAAATGAATACCGTTCCTCCAAATAGAAATCAAAATGAGATAGATCAAGATTAAATCCTCTCATTTTGATCTGCAGATTGAATCTGGAGAAATTCTGAATGCCACATATAGATTGCACATGTGAAAGCACAATAAACTGAGTTTATTAACTCTCTCTGTTCAGGAGTTGCTTTAATGGTTTCTCCTCATTTTCCCTTCCTGTTCCTGCTATTCTTTGCCGTGATGTGGAACAGGGCGAGCCAGGTGATCTGGGGATGCCGGGGCGACACGGAGTAAAGGTCAGTCCATTGGCACTTCTCGAGCTTCTTATTTTATCGCAGTCATCAGGAATGACATCAAAAGCGTAGTTGAGTTGAAATTAGCCTGGGTGTTCTTGGTTAAAGAATGTCATGTCCACTCAGAGGAAAAAGCTGTACTTTTATGATAATTGCAGAAGGCTTAAGAGTCTGCCAAAGCCACCCAACACTAGGCCTTCTGATCGTGGAAAAACAGCGAATGTAAAGGCAGTTATTCTCAAGTTTGTTTAACTAACCTTGTTGAAAGCTTCAAGGACAGATTCAGAAAGTGGACTCCAATCTGCCTGGGGGGATTGGGGGTAGAATCAGAGGTAGAGCAACTCTCTCTACCTCCTCCATAAAGGCAATGCCGCTGAAAGCAGCTGTGAAGGGGTGGGCTGATGACATCACAATGACGTCGTCCACCCGCGACCAGGAGCAGGAATTTTAAAATCCCGTATGCCATAATATAGCTAATTACATTGCGCAGGAGATCTGCCTGAGTCCTCAGACTCCTTGAACAGATCTCCAGCAGCGCTCTTACCTGCTCTTCGGTCGCCATTTCAGGTGTAGCCCACTTTCCCTTCTCGGTGCATATGGATGACATCACGGTGATGGGCGGAGCTACTGCACCACTCACCCCTCCTCCCTCAGCTCCAGAAGACAGTTCCAGATGCTGCTCAGTGAAAAAGCAACACTGGATCAGCCTTGTAGGTTTTTTTCATAAAAATAAGTTTAACAATTTTTTCTTTTCGCTTAACCACCTTCTAGGCAGTGTTACACCATATAAACGCCTACTGACACATCAAATTCCTTCTAAATGTACCTCCTTCATTGCTAAACCAATCATTTAATCAATGACCTTCCTTTGTAATTCATTACATGCCTATTGAGCCTGAATTCAATGGTTCAGAAACTGGGCCCATTTACAGGTTTTTGTTTACCTTGATTACACATAAAAGCTGTTTTGTGCAAATTAGAAAATTTGTGCAGTCATTTTGGGATCAAATAGCATGGAGAAATTGGCCTGGGGAAAAGAAAACCAGAAAGCCCTGGGAGTGAGATAACAATGAAATGGTTGGTCAATTAAATACTTTAACCAATGTTGTGGTTTGTTTGCGATGTTCCGAGTGGGTATTGACATCTGCAAAACATCTTATCAGACCAAAAGAGTGTGAATTCCAGCTTCTAGGCAAAATTGTTTTGTCCAATTTCCCTTTTATTTTAACTTTTTTACCTGGTATCTTGTCATGGAGTATAATATCATCCCATACGTTCTTCAAAGTTGTCTATTTTATTCTCGTGGGTAATCTAATTTATTCTTATTGCTGGTTAGTGTATTTTGCATACCTATCTAAATGCAGTAAGCAAGAAGTTCAGTGTATTTGTACATTGTATGACAATATACTCTCATCCCATCTGACAAGGATTCAGAAATGTTAGTCTCCAGTAGCAACTGCACCACTAAATCCAGGTCCTTGCCTTCAAGGGTGGAATTACGAGTCATCCATGTCAGTAAATGAATGTTGATGATCTGCCCACAAGATTGTTCTCATCTGGTGTACATATGTTTATGTATGTAATTCAATTGGCTCAGCAGAGGCTGAGTGTACTACACAGGTTTCACTGGCGTAAAGGCTTTTGTTATATCTATGCAAGTTGTGTGGCAAAATTGTGATGTCAAACACTTTTAAAGCAACAGTTCAAATCTACTATTGTCTCAACTTTGAAACCAAACTGATGCAGTCCATTTGATTAGTGCACCATTATTAATTTCCAACTGTCAGGATAGAGTTGAAAGTAGGTCAGTTCTCTTATAGCTTGTGTACTTGTGAGCAGAAGTTTGATTCTGTAAGCAAGTACACATATGACTTGCTCCCTGACTGCAGAATGTGAACAATAAGGAAAAGTAACCCACATGACTCTAAATTTGTTGAAATGGAAGATGGAAGTTTGTTGAAGTAGCAGACAGTTTGAAGTTTGGATAACCAATTGAAGAGAAAATGGTGGCACAGTTCCCAGAACCTCTGTCTCACAGACCCAGTGACCCATGGTCAATCCTGATGTCAAGCATTTTTTTTGGGTGGAGTATATATGTTCTCTCTATGGGTTCCCTCAGGCTGCTCCAGTTTTCTCTCGCATCCCAAAAGTGTATAGAATGGCAGGTAATTTGCTGCATTAAATTGCCTTAATTCTGCAAATGAGGAGTGGTATCCAAAGCACAGTTGATGGGAATATGAAGAAAATAAAATGAGATCAATGTGGACTGGTGATTGGTGCGGATTGGGTTGACAAAGAAAATGTGTTAATGCTGCATGACTCTCCAACAATACTCCACCTTGAGTGCTGGAATTCATACTGAGTAACAAACAATGAAAGCTCCAAATCCAAAAGCTGTCAGCAGACCATTACAAAGGGGTATGTACTACCTGGGATCATGGCATCACTACACAATTGTTTAGTGAAGAGAAGTATTCCATGACTTTGAAACAGCCTGCAGAATTGCTCAGTACCTTTCTGCCATACGTTCCATTTAGACTCTAATGACAACATGAAGCAATCCAGCTCTCCTTTTTGAATAGATTGAGCTTAAGTTCCCATGGGTTTTGTGTTTCCTCAGCAATGGCCAACATTTTAAACCATTAAAGTAGAGAGGCAGGTGTACCCTGGTCAGTGATTAGTCTCACACCTGTCGGACGTGATGTCACAACTTCCAGACAGTCTAGACTTGACAGCTCCAGAGGAAATATTAAGGACTAATTTAATCCACAAAAGTATCATAAGGAAAACATCAAATTCTGTATCCTGGTTGATGGAAGCTGCATTGAACTCAAGGAAGACTAGGTCTTTCACACCTCGTCACTGAAGTTCCCCTGTGGTTCTATTACAGATATCTCAGAAAACAAAGATACATGTGATGGAAAGGTAGTACTTTCAGAATGAAATATTCTCCCAATGAAGCCAGGTTAAGGCTTGATAATAAGTTTCTTGCCTTTTAGCAAGAGACAATATTTTAAATTTGTGATCCCCATTTTTACTGTGTGCTTCAACTCTCCCTGAAGGGAATTGTTCAGTTGATGTCAATTGCCTCACATCTTGGAAAAATGTTAGACAGTGTCTGTACCACATAAGAGAGTGCTAACCAAGGCAACCTTTGCTATATCATTCTGTAAGAAGGGTGATCAGTTTAAGAATTACAGCAGAGCCTCCCACCAACTGTCTGAGAGATGAGGTCTTGTCAGTAGCTTCTTATCGAAACATAAAGGAAGAGAGTCTAAAAGCCAAGCATAACTCCCGAGGAATACTAATTTTCAAACTGTCTATGATATTGGCATAGATCATTTAATTACAGGCTGTGGAAATTAAACTAGAACTCAAGTAAAGGTTATAGAAATTATCCATGTTTCCTTACTGTTGAAAACAGTGAAAGTAGTTTTCTACCCTCAGCATGGAATGAGACCATTGAGCCTCTCTGACTCTATTGGCTTTTTGAAGACTACCCATAACATGTAAAAGAAACATTAAAGTCTAGGAAGCCGGCAGTTTCAGAGTATCCAAACATCTACTTCATCGTAACTACAAGTTTAACTTCTATTATCTGGTGCTCTGTGATCCAGCAACTCCCGTGGTTCATCACATTGTGAAACTGCTGCCATTAATGCAAACTCCTTATAGACAGCGCAGGATTCAAACTCCTGTCCCAATCGCTGGCACTGTAAAGGTGTTGCGCTAACTGCTACACTAACCGGGATTTGAATTGTGACATATTTGATCCCTTTAGCTCAGAAAATGGGTCTGATCGAGGCACCTACCACACCTTTGACTGTTATTTTCTATTTTCTGGCATTTTCTGTGTCCAGCAATGGCCAGGTCCCAACGTCGCCAGATTAAAAAGGTTCATCCTGTATTATCCTTGGTATTCCTGCCTCTGATTCTTTAAGCAATGCAAGATACATTCCATCTGACACAGATGATATATCAAACTTCAGAAAGGAGTCATAATTTTAGTACATCTTATACAAATATTATCACCAGTTTATAACCTCTCTTTTAAACATAGCGTTCAAGTCATATGATTCCTTCTCAAAACAAGTCACGTTGTCTGCTTCTGAAGACTTAATGTGCCAAATCTACAGCTTTTTCCATCGTTCATATTTTCCACTTTTTGGCCTGAAGTTTTAGCTCCGTTGGGTTGTAATTCAATTAAATGTAGCATAATTTTCACAAAAGATCACAGAGTTTTCTGCTCAGTTGCAAATGACTCTCCAGAGATAAATGAATCACAATCGGGAGTTTCTCCTCAACTGCACACAAATACTTGGGGAACAATGATAATAATCACCATCAAAAACATATCAATGTTTCCTTTAATTTACAACTCAACCCACAAAAGTATTCCAGTGGAAACAGGAATAGATCTGTAATTTTTTTTTTGTTGATTAATTTTTAGTCCTTTAAAATTGGATTGATACTGATTAAAAATGTGCACAGCCTAATGAAAAATCTACGTTTACCCAAGTTAATCAAACTGTTACGATTAAATATATGAAGGAAGATGATCCTCTGGTCTCTGGCTCCTTAAATGAAAATATAAAATAATATAAAACTGGCCAGATTTGCTTGTTAATGAAAAATCTTATTTGTGGAAGAACTGAACAAGAGCCTCGATTGACTGCAATAGTCAGCATCTCACAAAGTTCACAAGCCCCTGCTTATTGAAAAGAAAAGTTTTAAGATTCAATGTAATTTCATCAATCTCTCTCTCTCTATTTCCTGCATATTTATTTTTTCCTGTTTTTTTTAGATTCCTCCTGATTAATAACTGAACAGTTATTCTTGACAGTTGTTGTAACCTCCCTTTTTTCTGACCTCCTCTTTATGATAAATTTTCTGTCATTTGGGACACAGTAGCTTTGGCTGCTTTACCAATCCCCTTCAGCACAATCTCTAAGTGTTTAGCAAATCTATCTCTTTGTTGACTGCTTTCCACTGATTATTTCCTATTTCATGCCCTTTCTGGTCTATCTTCACTTAGGAAGTAAGGCCCAAAGCTATGTTTCAGCTTCTGAAATTACCAAACTTCAGCTTTTTCTCAATCGAGCAGGTTAATCTTTATAGTTTTTGGTGGGTGGGGGGGGGGGGGGGGTTTGTTGGATCATATTTACTCTAAACTGATAGTTTTTACTATTAACCAGATGGACTACTGTAACAAACTGCACTGGCCAATTTTATTTCTCAACACAAAATGCTTTTATTGAGGGACCAGAGACATTTTATAAAATAAAAGAGCCAATGTAGGCCAGTTAGGATGAATGTGAGAAATCGGGTGCACTGTTGTGGAGTTGTTTGAAGAGAGCAGAGCATTTTGCTGAAATGGGGTTCCCAAAGGGGAGAAGATGGACTGCCAACCAGGAAATAAAGCTGTTTAGTCCTGAGGTGACAATTTGCATGGATGCAGATTTCATCAATAAAGGCATGAGATATGGATGGTGTTAGATGGTAGAAGTTTGCCTCTTCCCAAATGGAGATTTAGCAGCATGGACATCTCAGAAAAACTCAGGTCAAATGGGAATCCAATCATACACTGTCTGGCTCCGCCTTGGGTAGTACCTCTCAAAAGGGTTATAAAAATTGCAAAATTAAAGAGTTGATGACTGAAAGATTCTGACTTCTCTCTTCCTTTACCACTCATCCAAGACCAAGATACTTGGTGAGCAATCTGACAGAGTAGGTAGTATTAGGGGTGGTGAGGCAGTAAAGGTGGGTGTCATTAGTTTATGTGTAGAAGCTACATTACTGTTTAAAGGTGATAGTGGCAAGGAATGAAGGGAATGATCAGGTTGTAGGGTGGAGAAGGATATGGATGCTTTTGAGTCAATATTCTAGAAATAAATCAAGGGTAAAGGTAGGCAATGTTATACAGGCTGAATTCAGCATGAATTTTTAAAAAAGCACATGTTGGGTGTAAGTACTCTGGTTCTGCCTGATGCCATTTCCTGAAGAGGGTGTTAGAGAAACCTTAATGGCAAGCAGGTTGCATCTTTATGAAGCATAATATCTATAATGCTTAATTGGAGAAAATTCAAATGAATTCAGGAAAGAACATCGTATAAGCTATCTGACATGTTAGGGGATAACAAGAGATGTATGTTCAAACACTGGATACTTGTCAATGAATAATGTTCCCAAAAGGCAACATAAAAATGATAAAATGAGGAAAGAGCTTAAGGGGGCCTTGGAACTTTTCAAGGTGTTGGTCGGACCACTTTTGGAGTACTACAGGCAGTTTTGGGCCCCATGTCTTAGGAAAGATGTGTTGGCATTGGAGAGGGTTCTAAGGAGGTATCCAAGAATGATCCAAGGGATGAGACGGTTAACATATGAGGAGCATTTGATGGGTCTGGCCCTGTACTCACTGAAGTTTAGAAGGTTGAGGGTGGATCTCATCGAAACATTCCAAATATTGAAAGGGCTGGTTGGAGTGGATGTGGAGAAGATGTCCCCAATAATGAGAGAGTCTAGGACAAGTGGGCACAACCTGAGAATAAAAGGGATGTCCCTTTAGAATAGAGATAAGGATAAATTTATTTGGTCAGAGGGTGTTGAATCTGTGAAATTTATGACCACAGATAGCTGCAGAGGCTAAGATATTGGGTATATTGAAAGTGGAGGTTGATAGGTTCTTAATTAGTAAGGATGTCAAAGGACATAGGTGAAGGGAGGAGAATGGGGTTGAGAATAAAAATATATCACCCATGATTTGATTGGCAGAGCAGACTTGATGGGTTGAATGGCCTAAATTCTGTTCCAAAATTTTATGGTCTGTGGGTCTAACTCTTTAATTTGTATGGTTTGAAGCAAGAACATTTAGGAAAAGATGTTGTAGCCAAGGTCAGGTCAGTAAGAGTGGAGCTTAGTGAGGGCCATCTGACATCTTGGAGCGCTGGGCCAGATGTGTAAAGAGGATGGTATGGACCATCGTGCAAAGACAACAGAGAATTCAAGGAGGATGAAAAACAACAATGAACCACGGCCACAATCAAAGTGAAAGCCACTAACAATTTTACTAGGGACGGTGCACTGAGATGGGAAGAAGGATGGGATTCAATATACTGCTGCAGAAAAGTAGAGAAGAATGGAGAGGAAAGGGATTTTAACGACATTTGGTTAATTATCAAATTATTTTGAGGAGATTCATGGTGGCAGATTCAAAGGGATTGGACTGGTCCCTGTTGCGAGAGTGCCATTTGCAATGTCAGCTGGCGTGAAGATGCTGAATGATTTGACATTTGTTGGGAATAGGAAGTCCAGGGAGTTGGCAATGTCTTTCATGAGTGAGGTAAGCTTGGGGAGGTCAGGAAAACAAATGGAGAACTAAAATAAAGTCAGGAGTTCAAGTCTAGGGTATCACACTAGAGTGGCTGGAGAGAGCATTGTCTTATTGGGCAAGGACAACAGGGAAAGCAGCATCTGGAACTGGCTGATGAACTTCACTGGTCCCCTTTCGCAACATATCACCACCTCGTCCATTCAACTCAGGGCACCTGAGCAACTGAATAGAATCTGGTTCAGTGCAATTCAGAACGTGTTCAGAGATGTTACTAGAATCACTGTGTCAGTGAACTGGAAAAAAACATTATCCTAAACAATCCAGTTCAGATGAAAAAGAAGGCCCTTGAAAGGAACTGAAGTAAAATCCCAATAAGGGTGAAACCATTAAATAAACGAAGCCATAGTTAAACACAGCCATAGTTTATTTTTAACTCCTTGGGGCTGACTCATTTATCATCTCTACAGTGGGCCCTGAAGCAGACAGTTATTTTGTGCATATGGTGCACATGTAACTCATCAAAATGCACACGGATGTTTACTTAACAGCTTCAATTAACGAAGCAGGCTGCATTCTTTCTCAGACCCATGTCCCACAGTCATTCACACTTTTCTTTCTTGTTGTTGCTTTTTGGCACATATGCCTGGTTTTCTCCCAGTTTTATTTCCTGGATGTGTTTGATGCATATTAATAGGGAGGCTACAAGGCTCAATCGCAAACCTATGGTATTTCACAGCTGCTACCTCAATGAAGCTGGTAGCAAGTTAGTTTTGTGTCTGGGGGAAGCGAATCTAAGTCCCAAGTGGAGTGTTAGGTTGCATTTTCTCCCACAGACACGATTCTCTCTGTTTGTTCTTTCATCTCAGCGAGCCACTGCCAAAATAATGTCATCAATCTACAAAACAGAGAGCAAGAAATAGCATCATCAAATGGTGAAAAGTGTTACAGCAACTAAGGAAAGTACAAGACTTGCTAAACACAGAATTAGAGAGATCCATTCGATAAGGCTCCAGGCCTGAAACGTTGACTGACCATTACTACCCATGGATGCTGTCTGACCTGCTGAGTTATTCCAGCAATTCATTATCTGTTCAAGTTCAGACAGCCATATTAATGGCAATGAAGTTGACGCCAAATCATGGCCATCATCTCTATTTACTCAAGACTTAGATGGGATAAATGGTCAATTTCAAGGGGCAGGTGCTGTTGAATCAACATGGCATGTTTATCAAAGTTCTATAGCATATTGCAATATTTTATCCCCAAAGCAATAGATTTTTTTTCCAAATTAAAAACGGCACTGAATGTAACTTGGTTCACGTGCAGAGCTCCAGATATCCAACTGTAGGTTAATTGGGTGTAAATAGGGTGGCACAAATGGCCTGTTACTGTGCTGTATGTTTAAATTTAAATATAGAGAGTCTGGTGGATGGCCACAGAAGCACTAATGAACATACTACCTGCCATTGGCATGAAATTCTCCTGCTCCATTTTGGCCCACAACACCAAGTCAGCCATTAAAGGGAGTGCTGAGCCCTGGTTCCATGGCCTTACCAGTGCTGCAGTTGGGAGTCTGGTGTCCATCCTTCTCCAAGCGAATCTCTTTTTTAAACCTTCATTGATAGTCACTGCACCAACACTCCCTGATGATGTAGTCAAGTCCTGATCGTTCTCACACCCATTCCTCTCCTCCCAAACCATCTCCCTGACTCACTTCCCCTCCCCCCCACCCACTAACCCCGTGATGACCTCACCAATCCTGCCACTCTCCAACTGGACCAGACCCTCTTCTCCATTGCGTCCAAAATCCGCAAACTCCTCGTTCCTCACTTCCTTCTTTCCACACCCTGCATGACTCCTCTGCAAAACATCAGCATTGTGGAGAACGGAGGTCAGCGAGGAAAGACCCTGTGCACAGTAAAGTATCAGAAAGTAATTCATTTATTGCTCCCTCCCTGGTGATGCTCCCCATCAATGTACTGCTCACTGAAGTATTATTAAAGCAGATTACCATCTCCTAGTGCAGGACTTGCTCCAGATCTTTTATCCAGAACAGGATATCAAGATCCACATTACTCAAATCACTCTTACATCACCTCACATTTAAGTTTCCAGGGAGAATGTGCCCGCTCTAAGGCTCCAAGTAACTCAGTTCCTCCACCCCCTCAATTTATCTGTGTTCCCTCCACTATATTCTCTCATCATTACAATATTCCTTGTCTATTATGGTAACAAGATTGGTCTCAATAATGGAGGTCCCTTCAATAGCAGAAGGGTACCTCAACCTTCTAACTCAATGTTGTCCTTTTAACATAACCCATTATCCCTTCTGATCCTGCCACTGAGTATTTTTGCACAAACAATTTTAGTGCCTTTCAGGACCCATTAATCTTTACCTAAAACCATCTTTTCTGTTTAATTAAGATTTCCTCATTGAAATTTTGTTTGTCATCCTGCATTTGCATTTCACTTTGTTGAACTTCACCTGCCATTTCTCTGTCCTTCACCAGCTTTCCATCTTCTGCATGTGTTGCAGGCTAGACAGTATCACTCTTTGTACATGAACCAAACAAATTATGACAGTTCCAGTGTTCAGCTGATGAAGTATTATGCATAATTAAACTTGGGAGAATCATTACTTCTTACATTAAGGACCTGCTCCTTGTGATGAAATTAAATCTATCCGGTACATTTAGTCAAACCCTAGATGGGTTTGCTTTCTGATAGCCAATGTCTACTGTACCTTATACCTAGTGTGATTCTCTGATAGGTGTCATAATTGGTATCCAAATCTTGATCTCCTTTAATAGTATCAGTGATTTTAGAATCATAGAGTTCTACAACATGGGAACAAGCCATTCAGCCCAACTTGCCCATTCAGACCAAACTACCACAATTCTATTTGCCTGCATGTGGTCCGCTTCCCTCTTAAACCTCTCCTGACTGTTTTACTGAGGAAGGTTTTTAAACATCACTCATGCTACTGTTATGCACATTTTTATAAATAGATTATCTTTATTCCAGGGTGACCGTGGGGATGATGGAGAATTGGGGCCTATGGGACCCAGAGTAAGTCACTTTTGTGTTTTTCACTTTGCTCAATTATCATAAATTTCTCATCTGCTTGTCTCATTTAACTGTGAATGCAATGATGTCCTTTCAGGGTCCACCTGGTCAGAAAGGTGAACAAGGCATAACTGAGATCATCGACTACAATGGCAACATCCATCAAGCATTACAGGTGGGTTTTGCAGAAACCACACCACTCTCCATTCTCACATACTGCAGGTCAATGCTGCTTTAAATATTTGCTAAAAAAAAACACTGATGCCTGACCAGTGAGAGATTCTATGCTGCCTGAAAGGTAGTGCTGGCAGATTTTATGTGAGGATCCAAGCAAAAAGGGTTTACTATGCAGGAAATGGCAGCTGTTGAACACCTTGTGACATATAAGCCATTAGCTCCACAGTGGGCTGTTGAGGCAATTGTCAGTTGAGGCAAGAGAAAGGGTGTTGAAATAGTCAATGCAATGGAGATGTGAGAAAGGGGTGGTTGCTGTTGAGGTGGAAGTGACTTGTAAAAGGGATCAGATAAAGGTCACTCAGGAAGGGGTTAAGGATGGGATCAGGTGAAATAGAGATAAGAGGCTAAGTTTACTTGGCTGGATGGAACAAAAGATTGGCGTCAAAAATTATGCTGTAGTTTAGGCTAATACCTGATCAGAGCAGCATGTGGTGAAGAGTGAGGATCAGTTAGACGTGCAGTTGAGAAAACGCAAAAGACTTCAGCAGCAAAGTGGGAGCAAGAATGAAGAAAAGCGGTTAAAGGAGGACGAAGATTGTGAACACTTTGGATTCCCTGGCAGGTAATCTTGGGGGATCTTTAATTGATGCTGAAGCAAGATCCAACCATTTAGTGAAGACCTGCTTCCGTTTCTGATGCCTCTGCCATTTACCTCTTGAGCATCGAGGAAACTTTGCGCAAGCAGCTTTAAAGTATGTGTTACACACTGATATCACTGCAAAGGTCCCCTGGGTTCCATGTGTTTGAGGTGAACATCCATAGATGATCCAAAATTAGTTCCCTGAATGTGGCTCTCAGATATTAAGTTTGCATTTAGCAAATTTATTTTTGTAAAATTTTAATCTTGCAGAGCACAGAAAATTATGCAGATGGAATTTCCAGGGAGATGTGTTTCAGGGAAGCATAGTTCAATCTTATATTAGACTCTCTGTCCTAATGACTGGCCAATAGTTAAATGGTCAGGATAAGGGGAATAAGTTCAGTAAAAGTGAGCATGATCTCATTTTACATATTCAGTGTCACCATCTGCTGGATCAGGCAATATATGATAAGCTCGGTTACACTGCGTTCATAATGTTGGCTGGATATTAGATTGTCGAGCCATATGTTTTTGTGCTCAGCTCAACAAATTTCCATTTAAAGTAAATTATGAATGAAATTTGGGGGCTTCAGTTTGGTTCAATGGGTCTGTGATTTATATAACAGTTCCTGCCTTGTGTCTAGTGTTTAATACACAGAGGACCTTGGCCATACATTGGGACACTGGATCTGGGTTTATGTTTCAGTTTCACAGCAGTCAGGGTCCTCTCATTCAGAAGCAGGCTTCCAGATTACCTGTGACTTAGGAAGCTCACTGAGTTGGACTCAGTATAGATTTCAGGATCCAACTTGGGTAGGTTTCTTTAAGATACTGATCCCAGGCTGGTGATCTCCAACCATCCATCCATTTTTCCATATCCCATGAACTAATCATCCAACACCCACCTACCAGGCAATGAACAGACCCCTCCATATCCACCTCATCTGATTTATTTTGCATGCTTTGACGGTACAGGAATCAAAGGCAAGACCTCCCTTCTGTTTCAGGAATATTTGTTGCCTTGGCCCCCACTGTGATTCACTGTCATGGTGGCTGCTTGTCAGTCTTGATAAAGGTTTCTGATCCAAAATGATCACTGATCATTTCTCACCAACATGCTACTTGATCCATCAAGTCCCTCCAGCTGTTTCTTCTTCACCCATGATTCCATTGGCAGTTTTTACATTTCTCCTGTTGATGATGAGTCACCCTTTTACCAAGCAAAATGCCAAGAAAATTCAACGAGTAGTCTTTTTTCCCCCCACTATCAAAGAGAGCTCCTTCCTACATCAGCAAGGCATTTCCACTCCCTACAGTCCTCATACAGTACTCGAGATGGCAGAGGCCGACAGCATCGAATCCACGCTGCTGAAGATCAAACTGCGCTGGGTAGGTCACGGCTCCAGAATGGAGGACCATCGCCTTCCCAAGATCATGTTATATGGCGAGCTCTCCACTGGCCACCGAGACAGAGGTGCACCAAAGAAGAGGTACAAGGACTGTCTAAAGAATGCTCTTGGTGCCTGCCACATTGACCATCGCCAGTGGGCTGATATCGCCTTAAACCGTGCATCTTGGCGCCTCACAGTTCGGCGGGCAGCAACCTCCTTTGAAGAAGACCGCAGGGCCCACCTCACTGTCAAAAGACAAAGGAGGAAAAACCCAACTCCAACCCCAACCAACCAATTTTCCCTTGCAACCGCTGCAACCGTGTCTGCCTGTCCCGCATCGGACTTGCCAGCCACAAACGATCCTGCAGCTGACGTAGACATTAACCCTCCATAAATCTTCGTCCGCGAAGCCAAGCCAAAGAAAAGAAAGAAGCAGTTTTGTGCACATCCGATAACCACTAGATAAAGCAATGGGATTACTCCTCAGTCCAAACTGGGACAAGTGATGGTCAATATTGCACATCAGCTGACCCTCCCCCCCCACCCCACTCTGAACTCAAAGGATCTTGAGTGTTAAATCACTCATGACATTCATGAGCAATTGTATCTCAGCTTGGATATTAATTTTATTTCTGACTCTTCTCTTTGTTTATTTGCCTCAAAAATTTGTTGACAGAAGAACTTATTTTTGTCTCAGTCTTCAAAGCTTTTATTTGATTGATTTAGCTTTAAAGGCAAACTGAACTCAAAACACAAATATTAGATTGGGATCATGAAAGACAATAAGATTTGAATCCATATATTCACGTCATTAAATGGAGAAGATTTATCTGAACATTTATTTTATTCTCTCTATAATAGTATTTTCTAAAGGATAGTTGTGTGACTATAAACACTACTTTGTTTTCCATTGACCTTGAATCCTAGCTGTAGATATAGGTACCAGATGTGTTATTAAGGCCAGTTAGTCCTTTTTAAATTGCTTCAAATATTGAAACATATTATCAAAGCTACATATTAATCAAATAACTTTTTACAGTGAACTTATTGTAGATACTCCTAAGCTATTGGTTTAAAGGTCTTACATTGTGTTTTTTCATGTACAGGTATCGTGACAAGTTTAAAGCCTTCTCATTCTCTCTGTGTTCTGCTGCACTGCAATGAGAGTTCAGACCAAAGTTTCTAAGTACAGTTCATCCTTATAAATCATGCATGAGTAAACGAAAATCTCAAGATGAGATGAGATTTGCCCTTCCAATCCATTGAGTTAGAGGTTGCATTATTAGGGAGGAAGGTGGTTATTCACTTTCATTGCATGGTCAATAAAGTGGATTGTCCATCTGTTACAGAAAGCATCCAACTTCTCTTTCTATTAACTTGAACAGAGTTAGGCATTTTCCATAATAGGCAGGCGATCTGTTCCACCAATTCAATGGTGGAGAAAAATTCAACGTACAATATCTTGGGGAAAATTTATCTTGTTGTGAGAAATTGCAGAATACAACTGGTTTACATGGTTGCTCTTACATTTCTTTTTCTTTAATTTTGGCATTCTAACAGAGGATCACCACCTTAACTGTCACGGTAATTGGAATGGGGTCCTGAGGGCGACTGCATGAGCTATTGTGGCTTGTGGCTGTATTCTTGTGAATTCAAGCTATTGAGACTAATTGTGTGACTTGTTGTAATTTAAATCAGTGAAAGTGACTGTGGAGCAAAGATGTCCCCTACACATAACCAACCATTAATGTAAGCTTCATATGTTAATATCAGTGAACTGCTTGATGTTCACATTCTTCATTATCACTTTCATGAGTTTTTCCATAGAAATTGTGACCCTGTAGCCAACAAGTCTGTCTGTAGTGTTTTGTTTTCATTTTTATTTTTAAAAAAAGGGCAAGTTGCACGATTTCTAAATGTAAAAATATTTACGAAGTAAAAATATTCCAATTCTTTCCATGCCAAAGTAATTTTTTTTGTTCTGGGTCACTAGGGTCCACCAGGGCCTCAAGGGTCTCCAGGAATCCCAGGACCAAAGGTATAAACATCTGGACTATTTTCTATCATCAAGGGGGAACCTTCACAACAGCAACTGAGAGGTGTCTCATATTAACGACGCGGACTGAAAGGATGGTCAGAGCAAAATTTGGTGCCATCCTGACAATACTATTCCTTTCACCATTACTCTTTGGTTACAATCCTATACTTCTGTTTTGTAGCATTTGTCTTTTTCATCAATGATAAAACATCCTAATAACTTGGTTCCAATACGTTAAAATTCAGTACATATTCTCTTCCCAAGAGGTACGACTGCTGCATCATTGTACCCTGGGTCAAAGTTACAATCAAATGGAATGTTCTGACTTGAAGCTGGAGACTTTGAAAGTAATGAGAAAAAGGAGGTGCCTCAATTTAGGAAAGAAAAATATAGTCATTTAAACTGAACTAGTTTGTTCTTAAGATATCAATATTTATTCCATTCTTTGTCAATTGTATTGTGTGGAACTTAAAGGCGGGCAATATTGGAGCAGTTGGTTATCTTTGGTGAAGAGGGTAGAGGTTTAGTGGCGATCTTTGAACAATGAAGTATCTTCAATTATAAATAAAATATATTGATTGCAACTTTTCAACCAACTGTCTGGGTGGGGTGAGTACTATGAACTCACAACCTCCTCTATACTACTAAAACCATCACGGTTCATTAGCGATAAACTTGGGTTGGATGAATTTCAGAGCATATGCCTTTGATTTTATACCATGGTGTCCTTTGCGGCCATGACTGACAGGGAAACGAAAAATCTTGTTATATTTTGAAATGGAGAGACAGAGTAAGAGTGCATGAGAATGTTCCTTCACGTTAAAGACCGAATGAGACTAAACCAGAGATGTTTATTTGTCTCCCTTTTACTTCCACATCACAGGGTGACATGGGGAATCCTGGATCACCTGGGGCTCCAGGAATGCAGGTACTGCATTCATCTTATATAAAATGATTTTAAATTATTTCTCAATACTTGTAACCTGTCATTAAAAAGTTCAATAAGTTGAATCTTTTCCTATACATATTGTGCTTATTTTCAGGGCCCTAGAGGTTTTAAAGGTGACATTGGTGTCCCGGGAGACAAAGGAAACATCGGCCTACCTGGATTATCTGTAAGTGCTGAAGGTGACCTGAATAAATTTTGCCCATACCTCAGATACTTTCTTCTGAGAAAGAATCGCAAAAGCCCCCTAACAAATGTATTGTGTGAAGCCTAAGCCATTCTGGCACCTGTCTGCTCCTTAAGCTTATAACAGAATGAATTTGAATTGTGCAGAAGTCCTGACTGGAGAATATTAGTAAACCCCAAAGGAACAGGAAACCTTATTTGGCGGTAAATTATCTCTATTTAAGATTGAGAGGTTATAGTCATTCTTAATATGATTGCTGACAATAGGATACCCTTTACTTTCTCTCTACCCCTCTGTGCCACAAGCTGAACCTTGGGTATACTCACTACTTTCATGAAAGGGTGAATCCAAGTGAGGCATGATTTCTCATGACTGAACAGGGTGCCCCTTCAATTATAGCATCTTTTTGGCTGAGTCATCCTACATTTATTTTTTTTTAAATTTAAACATAGAGCCATTTCGCCCCATGAGTCTGTGCCACCCAATTTACTCCCTTTTAACCAAAACCCCCAGTATGTTTTTGAGCGGTGGGAGGAAACCAGAATCCCTGGAGAAAACCCACACAGACACGGGGAGAACGTACAAACTCCTTACAGACAGCACTGGATTTAAGCCCCAGTCTGGTCCCGATTGCTGGCGACGGAAACAAACATTTCCTATCTGGGCAGAACAAACAGTAGTTCACCTATTTTCCCTTTTACTGTCCGCTAACTACATCAGCAAATTGATAGAGTTATTAATATTATAAAGTTTCAATTGTAAATTACTTCCCAGGGAATGAAACATAATTTCTGGTTTCACTGGGTTTTTTTCAATAAGATATCAGTGGAATTACACATTCAAAATGGGCTACATTTAAAGAAGGGCAAATAAAAAATGTTCAAAGATCTGAAACATTCTATTATTGTTGAATCAAGCTATCCCAAAGTGACTTAAAATGAAATGTGTAAATAGACACTCCTGCACATTAATATTTCTAAAAGTTTATTATGATGAATTTCAGACACAGAGCCACAATTTTTTTTAGATATTTTATTTAAGGTTTACAATAATACAAAAATTAAACAATGCTATTATATAATGAAATACAAATTACAAGAAAAAGAAAGTAAAACCATTTATTCAAAACCCCTACCACTACAATGTTGTAAAAAAATAACTCACATGTGGACAACAAGTGATGACAAGCTGGAAACAGGCAGCACAGCATCGAAGAGTATGACATCCTTAAAACTTTAGATTATGATAAAACCATAAAAGGGTCCCATGTCTTTAAGAAATTAATATTTGAACCTTTAATGGCATATCTAATTTTTTTCTAAACTTAAGAGATAATATCATTTAACCATTGTGCATGTGTAGATGGAGTATTATCTTTCCATTTAATCAATTAAGTAAAAGATAAAATTTGGTTTTGAGTGGGAGTCAATAAAATGTCATCATCTTAAAATGGTCCAAAATGAGCAATTAAAGGGCAAGGTTCCAATTTAACCTTAAGAATCTCAGATAATATTTGAAAAATATATTTACAAAATGTTTCTAAAATAGGACAAGTCCAAAACATGTGACCAATTTTACAATCAATCCCATAACTCCCTTGAGAATGAAAAATACAGGAGGCTAATTATGTGTTTCTTTCTCACTACATAAATCCCTCACTCACTTTCCCTCTTTCTCTGCCTCCCTTTCCTTTTCCACTCTTACATTCTCTCTTCCCTCTTTTCTCCCTCTCTCTCCCCCCCCTCCCACCACCCCATCTATACTGTATAGCTCTCCCTATCACAGAACTGGCACATTCATTCACGTACTACACATCTGGTTAATTTCTGGAATTAGAGTGTACCATCAGTACATTGACCTGAACAGATGATCAGTCAGCTTCTCAGCACTACTAATTTGGGTACAGTTAACTACTTTCCTTCCTGTGTTGTAACACAGATAAATTTAAAACAAAACACTTGTTTTAGTTGATTTCAAAAGAGCAAACACAGAAATGCTCCATTAGTCAAGTCGTATGAGTAAAGAAATGATCATTTCTTTTGACTCTACTTCTGTGGCACAGTTGGAAATTCAAGATCCCATCAGTGTAGAAAGAATCAAACTTAGATGTCATTTCAACAAATAAATAAAGATCATTTATTCAAGAACAGCTTCTATATTGAAGCTCTTATTATTAGTGATAACATCCTCAATTATATAAACATTACAAAACATAATAGTCGGTGTCAGTTATTTAAACCTCCAGTCCTTCTCCATCATTTTATTACCAAGGTCATCATTCAATGTTCAGTTATTCAATTCAATTTCCACATTTCCTACTTCTGAAATAAAGTTTTTTTTTACTTTGAGTTCTGACCAATGTAATCAGCAGAAGAAAATATTTCTGAATTCAACTAAAATATGTGATCCTAATTTTAATTCTATGTTTTTCTATTCTTCTGAAGCTAGATGGGTAGTTTGCTATAGCTAAAACCCTACTCCAGGAATAACTCAAGAGAATCCACACTGTAAATTACTCCATATAAGGCCCGTATACTCTTTCAAAATACCACTTCCAAGGCTGAAAGAGATTCAAATCTAATTGGCATTTAGACTTTTCTAGTTTTCACATTCTGAACTTCCCCTGGTAAAATCCAGCATCCTATTAAAACAGGAAGCCAAGAAATATTCCATAATGAAACAAAGTTCCGTTCAGCTACGTTCATGTAGTGGCACGTAATCTCCAAAACAGAAAAATGAAAATTCAGAACTCAGCGTACATTAATGTTTCAGCATGATATTAAAGGAGTGTTGAATTATTGGCGATTGGTCTTACCTTCCTGTTTTAGCATTTTAATGTTTCAGATAAACATGAAAGATTTTATGTACTAGTAACAAAGAAGAAACATTTTCCAACTAGAACTGAAACTACTTACTATTAAGTTGAATAAAGGCACCTAGAACAGTAATTTGACATGTTAATTCACTATTTAGTTTTAACTCATCTTTTTTGATTATGCAGGGTTTTAATGGAGAAAAGGGAGAAAAGGGAGAGAAAGGCGACCAGGGGTTGACTGGTCCACAAGGTTCTTCTGTAAGTTCTCCAAAATTAGGTATCCTAATTATTATTTCATTTTATAGATCAACACATGTCATTGTCAGCCAGGATACCGTTTTATCCCTTTATCACCAAACAAGATGGAATTGTGTGGATGTTCTTCTTTATTTATAATTTAATAACTATTTTAATATGAGACATTCTCTTATTACTAATATTGCTTCTATACATAATCACAACAACTGAGGATGGAATAACTGGATTCTTCAAGGATACCATAAGTAAATCCAGGGTGTTCCAGTGGCAAGAAAACTCTGTAAGTGATTGCAAAAGTCAATTTACTGTGAGTGTTCTGTCTGAACTGGATCTACTTTCCAGTGTTGGGTTGCTGCAGGCCCAGGTCCCCGACCAATATGAAGTGATAGCCCAAAGTGTAATAATTAAAATAACTCTGGAATGTGGTCATAACTGACAGAAACAAACACAGCATGAAGATTTTAAAGATTTTAATTATGAAGAACACATAAAAATGTTACAATTGTTCACTAGATAATCACCAAATGGAACCATATTTCTCTGATGTTGTTCCCCAAACTAAGCATAAATTGGGATATAACAGTTTGCACACCAGTATAGTTTACGTTTTAACCAGTACTTATCAACTAATCTCTCAAATTCAATCATTATTGTCATTAACAATTCCAAATATCAGCAAAATACAGCTCTAGTCTGTATTCCTGCTTCAATTCTAGCTTATCTGTCTGACACATGCCACCTAATCACTCAGGTAAGTTATTATTGTTTTTAAAAGGACTCATTCTGTGGACTTCATGCTCAAACAAGTTGCTTTGCTCCGATCCTCCAGCTTTGCTTCTCCCTTTCATCATGGACCTCACTTATCCCCGAAGGTGAACAGAACCTTCAAGAGGGTGATTTCTTAGAAAGAGACTTGTCTGGTCAGTGTACCTGGCCTTGTCCTTAAAACCTATGTGAATCAACTGACTGGAGCTTTTGCAGACATTTTCAGACGTCTACCTGCTTCAAAAGGGCATCCTCCATTCTGGTACCCAACAAGAGCAAGGTGACATGCCTCAATATCTATTGGCCTATGGCACTGATGACTAACACATTGAAGTGCTTTGAGAAGTTGGTTTTGGACGGAATCAACTCTTGACTTATTGAAGGACCTGGATCCATTTCACTTTGCCTATCACCACA
The DNA here is from genome assembly GCF_036971445.1 of Narcine bancroftii. NCBI lineage: Eukaryota > Metazoa > Chordata > Chondrichthyes > Torpediniformes > Narcinidae > Narcine > Narcine bancroftii. Next base: position 153,625,887 of record NC_091471.1, read on the forward strand.
ACATGTCAATGGCAGATGTGATCTTGCTGGCTGTCCACTGTGTATTGGATCACCTAGAACATGTAAAGCTCTTGTCCATTGACTACAGCTCAGGGTTCAACCCCATCATGCCAGAAAAACTCATGACCAAGCTAAAGAACCTCTGCAACTGGGTCCTTGACTTCCTCATCAGCAGGCAACAATCTGTGCAGATCGGCAACATCATCTCCTCCTCTCTGACCATCAACACCGGGGCATTTCAAGGCTATGTGCATAGTTCCAACTCAATCTAAAAATTCACTGACAGCACCACCATTGTTGGCCTAATAACTGGAAGTAATGAGTCAGAGTCCAGGATTGAGATCAAAAACCTGGTTGAGTGGTGCCAGAACCACAATCTTGCTTTCAAGGTCACCAAGACCAAGGAATTTATTATTGATTTTAGGAAAGAGAGGCCTTACTGTATTGATGGGAAGGAAGTGGAGAGGGTCAGAACCTTCAACTTCCTGGGAGTCGTATTTCAGAAGACTTTTCCTGAAGCCAGCACATCTTGGCAACCATGAAGAAGGTACATTGATGCCTCTACTTTCTAAGGAGTCTGAGGAAATTTGGCATGTCAGCAGATACTCTATCAAACTCCTACAAGAATATAGTGGAAAGTCTACTGACTGGTTTCTTCACAGCCAACCAAACAAAGGTTCGAGGTAGAGTATGGGGACTCATTGCCTTTCTGAAGAAAGGTAGTGAAGGATTGATGTTCTATCAAGTGGGTTGGTCCATTAATATAGGCAGCTGGCAGGTTATGTTGTTTTCCAACTTGCAAGGAAAATTCACTGAAAATTCTTTTCATCACAAATGTTGACCCAGATTCTTGTTCTGTTAATGTTAAAGATCAAAGGTTCAGAATGCACCATGAAGGTCATTAATATTACATCCATTGGAGGCCAGTTAGTTGGTGGTTTCCAAATCAAAAGGTCACAAAGTCTACCTCAGTATCTTCAAAGAATATGAATCCAAGAGGAGGTCTGGTCTAGATCTGAAATTTGTCCCTTTCATTTTTTTAAAAATAAAACTAAAGTGCATTAAGGTCTTTATAAATATTTTTTTTAAACAGAGAAAAATATGTTAAAATATGTTTATTTTGTTTTCATACCACAAGAGAGATCAAAATACATAGTGTTAATCATTAAGAGCTAAACCTCAGGATTGAATATCTTGTTGACTTTGGCAGAAAAATGGCAATTGAAATCTGACGTCCAAGGTAAACTTTCTGAAATCTGACCAGCAAGTTGACTTGGATATTGACGGGCTTGGTTAGATTTCATGTTTGAAATAAGTTAAAGGAGACACTTAATGAAGTTGTTACACCAATTTTAATGGAAAGAATTCAACACAACTAAATTAACTATTTATTTTGGCAAATGACTTAGAACTGCAAAGCCATGAGATTTTTAACTCAGGGAATGATATGAGTGTTTTCAGCTGTATATGAATTCCTTAGGGTGTCATTTGGAACAAACTTTTACTGAAGTATATATATGCCCATAAATAGAATCAAATATAGGACTTACTGAGGCTATTTAAGAAAGGGGTGTGTGAGTGCATCTTTTATTAAATTTCCCTTTTTATGAATATTTAAAAACTGAGGTTTCATGTTTAATGTTTCTGCATTCATCATATTATTTCTAAGCATAATTTCCCAAATTTCCTCAGGGAAATTATGACTTCTGGATCATCTGTGAAGAAATCCTGCAATTATCCAATTATAATTTTGCCTGCCAAGCTTTGATTCCAATTTACCTGAGGCAGGTCTGCTCTCACCTCTTTAAAATTGGACTATTCCAATGAACTATTTTAACTTGGAATTGCCATATTCTTTTCTATCATTATTCTAAACCTTATAGTATTATGATCACTGATCCTTGGATGTGCCTCGAGATCTTGTTTATCTTAGCCTTACTTATCTACCAGAACCAAGTCCAGTAATGTCACCCTCTGTATGGAGTAAGAAATACACTGATCAAGGAAGTTGCAAATGTACTCCTCCACATAATATACATGACTTACTATAGGATTCTGAGTAGTGTAATTACATCTCAATTAATATTTCATGCTGAATAAGTAGACTTCGTCCTCCAGAGTCCTGCAATATTCTCCTTTACCAATATTCCATTCCCTATCCTTTCTTCCCCTCATTTTCTTTCCTGAATAATGGTATCCAGTGGTATTCAGGACTAATTGTTTACTTTTTTTAAAACAGCCAGCTTTTTTATTGGTGACTAAGGGCTTTTAAACCAGTGCACTCTTACTAGAGAGGGATTTGTACTCAACTTTATTTTAGGGAAAGAGGATGGGCAAGTGGTAAAAGAGTCTATAAAGGAAACCTTGGGAACAGTGACTTTAATTCAGTAAGCATTAAAGTAGTCTTGAAAAAGGAGGTTAGATCGAGAGCAGTGGTTTTCAAACTGCCCACCTAAACTCACATTCCACCTTAAGCAATCCTTATATCTTAAGTGCTCTCTGATTAGTAAGGGATCGCTTAAGGTGATATGTGGGTGGAAAGAAAAAGTTTGAAAACTACTTTTTTAATCATACCTAATTGATTCATCATGTGCATGGTTTCATAACTCCAAACTATTTCAATAACAATTGGGTCTAGAGCAGTGGTCGTCAACATTCCCTTTCTACTCACCTTAAGCAGTTTATGGGGGCAGTCTGAAAACCACTGATGTAGAGTTACAGTCTTAAATGAGGAGAGAGCTGACTTCATTGGTATAAAATTGGGGAAAGTAGATTGAGAGAGCTGCTAAAAAGAAAGTTACTAAGAAAGTTGATGAAGGCAAGACTGTAAATGGTATTCATGGACTTTAGCAAGGTCCCACGTAGTAGGGTGGTCCAGTAAGTTCAGGCACAAGGTGTCCGGTAAATTGGATCCAAACTGGCAGCGGTTAATTGTGGAATTTTTTTCTGCCTGGATATCTGAAGCTAGTGGTATACTCCAGGGATCAGTTCTTGCATCTTTGTTGTTTGCCATATTTATAAATGACTTGCATGAGAATGCCTGTGGTAGGATAAGTAAGTTTGGTAATGTCACAAAGATTGGGTGAGTTGTAGACAGCGAGTATGGTTGCCAAAGGATACAGAGGATCAATAATCACACAAAATGAACAGCTACTTAGAGTAGTGTGGATAGAGAGAAAGCTGATGTGGATTGGTTGAATGCAATTCTCAACAGTGGTTTTTAATGAAAAAATATAGGAGGTTAATAATGAAAATGCAGTTGATGTGGTAAATATGGACTTCAAAAATGCATTTGATAAGGTAACATATAACAGTGTGATTATGAAGACTGAAGGCCATGAAATAAAAGAGACTATAGCAGCAGAAATTGACTGCATGACAGGAAACAACATGAAAAATGTAGTTCCACAGAGGTCAGTAAAAGAATGTGGGTTTATTTTGTAGCTAGTTGGAGCAACACGGTTAACATAGCGGTTGGTGCAATGATATCACAGCTCCAACAACCCTGGTTTAAATCTGGTGCTGTCTGTAAGGAGTTTGTACATTCTCCCCATATCTGCATGGGTTTCCTCCAGGTGCTCCAGTTTTTTCCCACCCTTCAAAAAAGTATGGGGGTTGTAGGTTAATTGGTGTATGGGGGGGGGGGGGAGGCCAAGGGCTCATAGGCCAGAAGGACCTGTTACAATACAGTATGTCTAATTATAAAAAAATTATTTCACATCAATCCTCCACAATCCATTTATAGGTGGCTTGCATATCATTGCAACCTGTAACACAAAGCAAGGCACTATCATTTACTGTGATACATCATTTCTGGATGAGCTCAAAACCTTCTATGCTCACTTGAGAAGGGAAAACATGAAGAACCTCCAAGTACCCCTGTAGAGCTCATCGAAAGAATCAAAGACTTGTTGATCCAAACCAAAGCTTTTATTAGCAAAAGACAGGAGCTCTTCACAGGTGGCCGACCAGTCCGGAATGATCCGACCTGGCTAGGGACACAACCCTTTAAGGCCCAGACAGTAGGCGTGGCTTAGCTCTCAGCCAATCGCTGTAAGCACAGTCTAGATACAGTAACTATATACATTGGTGATAGATCTGTACTATCACAACCCCACATCCCCCAGCCACTCTGTTCTCCCAGTTTCAGAGCCTGATGCAAGCATATCCTTTAAGAGTGTGAATCATCAAAAAGTGTCTGGCCCAGACAGTATACCTGTCCGCATCCTTAAAACCTGTACAAACTAACTGGCTGGAGGTTTGCAGACATCTTCAACCTCTCGCGACAAGTCAGACGTCCCCACCTGCTTCAAAATTACATCATTTATTCCATTGCTCTAGAAGACTAAGCCAATCTGCCTCAATGACTATTGGACAGTGGCATTTACATCTATTATGATGAAGTGCTTTGAAAAGTTGGACTTGGGGCAAATCAACTCCTGTCTCAAGAAGGATCTGGACCCATTTCAATTTGCACATCATCACAACAGGTCAATGGCAAATGCCATCTCACTGGTGGATCATCCAGGCCACAGGAATATTTTTGTCAAGCTGTTGTTCATTGACTACAGCTTGGCTTTCAACACCATCACACCAACAAAACTCATGATCAAACTAAAGGGTCTCTGTTCATTCATCTGCATCGAAATCTTCAATTTCTTTAATGGAAGATTCCGTAGTGTAGAGGAGCAACATCACCTCTTCCAATCTGACCATCAACACAGGAGCACCCTAAAGCTGTGTGTGTAGTTCCCCACTTTATTCCTTGTGCACTGGTCAAATTCAGCTCCAACTCAATCTACAGATTGACTGACAACACTAGCGTTGTGCCCTTTTCACTCTGCAACCATCAATTAAAAGGTACAGGAGCCTAAAGATGAGCACACGGACAGCTTCTTCCCCGCTGCCATCAGATTCCTGAATAATCAATGAACCTCTTGTTTGAATTCCCCCCACTCCCAATGGAAAAATCCTATCCACATTTTACTTTATCTGTCCCCCTCATAATTTTAAATACCTCCATCAAATCACCCCTCAATCTTCTATGCTCCAGGGAGTAGTCCTTGGCAGTTTAACCTTTCCCTGTAGGTCAAACCCTGCATATCTCGTACCTCCTTTTAGACATTCTAATATCCTTATTAAGATGTTGTATAAGCAGTATTGACCTTTACCTCCATTTTCATCATCGAGAAAATTATTGATTGTCAGATGCCATACTGTGCTTCCTCCTAAGATTACTGAATCTAACCTTCTTTATTCCTTTTTCAAAGACCTACTCTCTTTATAAATGCTTTTCACTCACACTTAATTCCCTTGTCCCTTTCAGTTGTTGATTGTATCTTCTAATCGCTCAGGCACTTTGGGACATTTTCTGGAATGAGAAAAACAATATAAATGGGATAAAGATCAGAAAAAGCTGGAGATACTCAGATACTGCAGGCACAATCATTTAACATTTCAGATCAATGACCTTGTGTCAGCTGAAACATCTGACTAAAGACCGTCGACCTAAAACATGACTGCTCCCCCCTCCATGGATGCTGCCTATCTTCAACATTCTCTGTTTTTATTTTCAGATTTCCAGCACGTCCAGTTTTATTTTTGGTTTTCAGCTATATAAATGGAGATTGCTTTTCTATATTCCTTCTGGATAATATCAAATTACATATCATGTAAATTAGGTGAGACAAGAAAAAGGTTAAGGTTAAGGGTGAAAAATGAAATGATCAAGGGGAACATTAGGGGCAATTTTTTTCACACAGAGTGGTGAGAATGTGGAACAAGCTACCTCCCGAAGTGATAAATGCTGGTTCCATTTTGGCACAAGAAAAATGTGAATAGGTACATGGATGGGAGGGATTTGGTTCAGATCACAGATGGCAGAATTATAGTTTGGCACAGACTAGATGGGAAAAAGGGCCCATTTCAGTGCTGTATTGTTCTATCATTCTAATAATGAATAACAATGCAATTGTTCATGTGAGATTGAAGGCTTTCTTTGTGGTCAGGCCAATCGCTGCCTTACATGACAGCACCTAATAGCCTGAATATGTCTGAGATTGTCTGATCTCAGAAGCTAAACAGGCTCAAGTCTGGTCAGTACTTGGAAGGGTGACCATCTAGGGAAACCAAGTGCTGTAGATTTCTGTGAGGGGTGCTGTACAAAGTGGTGACTCTCTGTCTGCCTTATGGTAGACAAAAGTTAAAGAATTTCATGTATATTGTATTCTAAATGCAGTGAGTACGAGACAATAATGGAATCTTTACCTTTACATTATTTGTCTCTACAGATATCAGGTCCACCAGGACCCACTGGCTCACAAGGCCCTCCAGGTCCAATGGTAAGTTCGTTCGTTAATCTTCCAACATCCTGTTTCCATTCCATTTGGGGAGAAGCCTGAGAGTGTCTTAAAAACACACACATGCTACCTGACTTTAGTCTCAGAGCTGGGAACTTGACCTCTTAGATGAAATGGAACCCTGATGTTTGCACAACTTACAAATCCCTGAAGGGTCTCAACCCAAAACATTGATCATCTCTTTGCCATTGTGTACGCTGCCTGTCCTGCTGTTTCTCCAACAGTTTGTTCTCTGCTCTTTCACTCTGTAATTCTATTTGAGAAAAACAGTTAGAAATGGCTAAGCAAGAAAGTCCACAGATGCTGGGTCATGTGCAACTCATGAAAATGTTGGAGAAACTCAGCAGGTCATGCAGCATTGATAGGAAGTAAAGGGTAGCCAATGTTTCAGCTCTGGGCTCTTCGCTGTGTATAAACAAAAAGAAGCAGGCAGCTGAAATAAGGTAGGGAAAGGGGAGAGGAGAGGAGGGGCAGGGAGAGGAGCACAGGCTAAAAGGTAAGAGGTCACAGGTGGACACAGCTTGAAGGGTAGAAGAGAAAAATGGTTAGACAATTGTATCTGTAAATTTCATTATAAACTTTTCATTTTGATTCAGTTTTCTGTATTCAATACTGTTTTCACCAAATCTGCCATAGAAATCTCATTTCTACATTGATGTGTTGTTGAAGTGAAAGTTAATTCACTATTTCAGAAGTGGAAATCTAACAATCACCTGTTAATAGAAGAACAGAATACTCACTAAAACAGGATACAACATCCAAACTTGTGGATTCCTTTCAACCAAGCTGAAGATCACGGAAATAAGAGTTTAGGTGACAGCTAGACGTGTGTGTGTGTGTGTGTGTGTGTGTGTGTGTGTGTGTGTGTGTGTGTGTGTGTGTGTGTGTGTGTGTGTGTGTGTGTGTGTGTGTGTGTGTGTGTGTGTGTTTTTAATAAAAATCTGGTCTGAAGGTGAGAGGATTGGAGTAAGAATAGCCATAATTCTCTTTTTGGAATAGAGTAAGGGATTCCCAGCTACCATTCTGGGAAGGAAAGCTGCTGGGCTGTTGATTGTTTTCTACATTCCTGTTCCATTATTTAGATGGATTGTGCTGATCCATATCTTAATTTGGTGACAACTGGCAGCCTTGGCTACAAAATTTACCTGGCTCCAAAATGATACTTCTAACTGATCCAGCCACAGCAACCTTTGGGAGAAGGTTTTCTCACAATTTCTGTTGTACCAGCATTGCTATGTAAGTTTTTTTTTACAGCCTGTTGTCTGAGAATTTCCTTTTTCTGAAGAAGTTTTCTGGGACAACATCTGAACAGCCAAGTTCCCATGTGATGATCATCTCCTTTTCTGGACTGTCTCATGAGAGGAGATACTTTTATTCTATCTACACTTAAAATGTCTTTAATCATTAGAAACCATTTTGACCAGACCATTCCTTCAGTTTTCTGCTTTCTAAAATAATTAAAGTCTTGCATTTATGTAGCCACTTTTTCTGCCTCAGGATATCCTAAAAGATTTGAAGCCAGCTGTAACTTCTGTTATGTAAGAAAAACAGCAGACAATTTATGGACAGGACAGTGAGATCCCATAAATAAATATATAGATAACGTGTTTAGGTGTTTGTTGAAAGATAATTATTAAACAGGACTTGGAATACATGGTGCCTTCTTCTTTGGAGCAGTGTATTGGGATATACCTATGAGAGAGCAGCTCTGGTCCCAGTTGACAACATTTGCAAAAGACAAACTTTTGTAATTCCACTGCTGCACTGGAATTTGACCTTCTGCTCATCTCTATAGAAGGACTATGAGGCCGCAACCCTCTGACTTTGAATTGACCTGCTACAAGCTGATCTGCACAGACTATACTGAAACTACCCTCTAAACTTTGCTGTTATTCTGGCAAATTAATCACCTTCACAAATCTGCTCTTGCTGAGTGCTGCGTCCAGAATTCAACCTTACTTTACGAATGGGGTCCAACACCACCTCTGCCCAGCTGCAACGAAGCCCATCTGTTAATATTGGAGCCTAGATTTCTGGTAATCCTACTCAATGAGAAAGAAGGAATTTAAAAAAACAGATGACTTGATGTAAAATATATTTAGAAATACTGCCAAAGCATTTAGATTTTTTTCCTCTGGAAGTTCCTTTATTTATTTTGCTCCTGTTTACTTTCTTTTATCCATTTCCATACTTTGACCTTCGAATATCTTTGTTGATTCACTATTTCTAACTTCTTTCCATTTAGAAAGTATCCTGATCCATATTTCTTTGGTTCAACCTCATCTATTGAACTTCATCAGGCATAGTTTTGCATCTTGAGTAGATTGAATGGACTTTGGCTTTATGGTAGTTGAGAATTAGAATATATCAAAAGCATGGTCCCTGGCCTTCAGGTTCAAAATAAATCAAGAAAACAGGAACTAAAATGCTCGTAATTTCATTGGTCATAATCTCACATTTTAATCATTTGTGAATTTATAGTGTTTATAATTGAGTTTGAACTCAACATGTTCTCACCATATTCATGAGACATTTCCACAGTTTACAACTGGAGTATGATCTGTTGGTCAGTATGGATTAATATTGTCTACTCCATTGTTATGAGAGCTTTTTTAACAGTTTTGAGACTGATCAGGCTCAGTTGATTAGGTAAAATAAAGAGGCTGAATTGTGAGAGATTTTGAATTCAAGCTGCAGGGCAATTATAAAATGTATTTCAACTATGAGTGAAGTGATGGTTCAAAAGCTATTATCTGCAGGAAAACAGAACCAGGAGCAAACCGCAAGGTTTATAACTAAAGTTTGCCATGAATGCCATGCAGACAGTATAAAAGAAACTTAAAGATGTAAGTACAGAAGCAAAAAAAACCAAGAGATTGAAAGACTGTGAGTGAGCATGTCAACAAGAAGAATAATGATGGAACATGTTTTTATGAAGGAATTTGTAGCATAACCTCTTTTATTTTCTGTAATGTAAATTATATTGATGTAAGTGCAGGTGGAAAGCTATTGAGGATTTTGTACCTTTGATATAGAAGGAGGTGTTACAACAAGTTGGGAAGAAGAATTGAGGGGATGAACAGAAGGATAGGGTTAGATTTGTGAAATAGCAGGCAGATGCAAAGTCCAGCATATTAGAGAATAGTGAGATAACAGTGCCAAAGGAAGGGAAGAGTAGCCAGAACAGAACAAGCCTTAAGAAAATAAGTGAACGTTGTCAACCCTAACCCTGATTCATCATTGTGAAATAATGTGGTGAGTTCATTAGTTTCTTCATAAACAGGGAGCCAAGTGAATGGAAGAGCTGGAGATCAATTTTAGTATTTGGTGGGTGGGTAGTGTGAAGGGGACCACTGGTAATGAAGAGATTGATGTAATTTAGAGGTGGAACTAGTGAGCTGCTGGACACCAGACAAGAATCACAGGGAAACTGGGTATGATCAGGCCTGTCCCTCCAGGCCTATAAACCTCAGTGAGGCTCCCTACTGGTTCCACAAGTAAATGAGGTTTGGAAAGAGTAAGATATCACTCTAACCAGCAAGTTAAAATCTGGTTACCTGAGGATCTATCCTTGACCTTCTCTGTCTCATAGGCATATATGAAATAAAATTGGATAAACATTTGGAAAAAATAAATATAATTGCATTGAAGTAGATTGCTTTCAAAGGTGGAAAAGATGAAAGCAGTGAACATTTTGGCCTTGATTGCCTTAACACTGGAGAATTATTGTGCAAATTCATGGTGAGATAGTTACTCATTTTCCTTCTTTCTGTTCTATTAGGGACCACATGGCCTTCCAGGACCTAAGGTAAATTCTCAACAAAGTCTCAGGAGATCGAGTAAACTGACAATAATAATGTTTTAAATTTGTCTCCATTCTCTTTGTTAAAATAAGCTATGCATGCTATGTGTCACCTATTTGACTAATTAATATTGATTTTACATTGTAGCATCTTTAAACCTGTAAGTTCTATAGCTGCAGAACAAGTGTTTCCTATACGCTTTTCCATATTTAATCAGAACTTTGATAAGAACAATGTAAGCTGCCATCATACAAGTTCAAGGTTAGGGTTCCAATTTTAATTGATCAATATCAACAGAACATTTGTTGCATTTCATGGAGAAGGAGTTGAAAACCAAACCATTGAAGTACTTCAAAGCCAAAAAGCCATCACATTTCATTCGGGTGTACTCCAAGATGGAGAATTCTGTCAGGTTCAGCAGATTTGCAAACTTCACAGAATCGTGTGAGCAAAATTTGCATCCTGTATAATTCATAGTATTCAATCAATAAGATTGAGTTACACATTGTGTTAAAAGATCAACCACTCATTCCTGGGATCTACAGCTGCAGTTCTGGCAGATAATTAAAATCTACTTATATTTTGAGAACCAGTAATGCCCATAGAATCAAGAGTTTGATCATTTTTATCATGGCCCCTGATAATTATACATATATAAAACTATTTTTAATCCTGTGCAACAGACACCATTACCACTAAATGTTGCAAGGTAATATGGATCCAAATTGAGTGTTGTACGGAGTCACTTGTGTCATGTTAGTGCTGAGAGAGTTCTGCCTTACATCTGGCACAAGTCTTCTCTGAGAACACACTGCATTGTTAACTGGGTGTCAGTTCTTCCAATACAACACCCCTAAAAACAAAAGGTTCCCTTATTTATATTACTGTCATAGCTGATGAACTTATAGGTTTAAAGTGATCACCACACAAAAGGTATTACTGAAGATTTCTGTGCATCGGTCAGTGTGTAATTTCACCAGGCGCTCTCCTGGATCAGGGCACAGAAGAGCTTAACCAAAAAATTGTGTCCCTTGTGAATAGTAGAATATCCAAACAATACTTAAGATTTTTACCTTCTTTTATATGAATGTCTTGTTAGCAACGATTATTTTCAGTGGAACTGTCCCCTCTTATTTCTTTAAAATTTGTTTCTGTAGGTACTGGATTCTGAGCCTCTAATCTGACTGATCACTATTACAAATCCATTATAACATGCTACATTGATATATTTCTAAATCAATTAAATGTTGATAATTGTGTTGAGGGCTTTCATAGAATAAATTAAAGGAAATTTAGCAGGAATTTTGAGAACCAGAAGGAACTGTGCCATTAACAAAAGGACCAAATCATGGCTTTAATGTAACAGTTTTCAGTTTCTGATACTTTAACATGGATATCACCTGTTGATATTAAATTTGGTAATAGCTCATCTCATACAGCACATTGAAAATTTTCAAATGAATGCTTTAAATTTTAATTTCTTTTATTGCCAAAAGTAAGCTTGCTCTTTCTATTCTTGCACCCAATCTCCAAGGCTCAGAGGAAAATAATCGGCCGCAGTCAAAATGCTCACAAAAAATATCTACTTAAGAACCAGAAATATGGACGTCCCAATTATTTCATCAGGAATAAACATAATACTATCTTGAGCCAAATGAAATCATGTATACTCTCAGATATAATCAATGTAGATGTTAAAAGTATCTACAATGAAGCATGTGTGATCCATTTGGAGATCTTTTCCTATGTTGCTCAGTTTAATAGAAGGGGAAGAAATTTTAATTTGCCTCCAATATAGAGAGTCTCAGTATTTTTTTTAAATTACCCTCAATGAAAAGACATTTTACCCATACTGTATATATTAAAAAATAATCACAAAATCAAACCAATAAAAAGAAATGAGCTCTTATTCTCTCTGCTGTTTCACACTGTGTCAGTGAAGGCTCAGTAATGTTAATATAATAGGAAGAGATTGCAAAGAGCATTGATCATTATGAGGAAAATAATACTTTGATGGATGCACAGGTCTTTGCAGTAGCTTTTTGTGATTAATTTAAATGCATTTCTGTCCCAGCTTCAAAGTAGCAAAAAAAAGGTGGACTTTACTTTTACATTTAGGGTGAACCAGGGTTGAATGGTGTTAAAGGAGGGAAGGGTGAACCAGGTCAAAAAGGTGACAGAGGACCCCTTGGTCTCCCAGTAAGTAGATAACATTTAATACAGCTTAAATCGTGAAGAGTGCCAACATCTCTAGTTTACTGTGAGTAACACTGGAGAACAGATGCACAATGCTGGAGCAGAAACAAATCACTAACTCACTGTCACCCAGTTACATTGTGCGCTGTCTTATTAGATCTATTAACTGTTTTAATTGCAAATCAGTCATTTTGCAAAGCAGATTTGCGGGATGTAGATGATAATTCTAAAATATTAACAGTTATTATTGTCATTGTATGTACATTATGTCTTGTCTTGTGAGGTCTTGTTTAGGTTTATCTTATTTTTAGCAGATTTTGTTCATTTAAACTGTTTAAAAGTATTTTGAGGACATTTCACAAACTGTGAAGATGCATTATATTTAATTTTAAAAGATTTAGAGCCCTTTTTGCTAATTTTAATGGAAAGGCCAATATGAACACATACCAGTATATGAAGGAAAATACTAACAAGTGTCCTGTAATAAGTGGCAAGCCTTCATTTTTTCCCAACATTGTATATAAGTGGTTTGGATAAATATAACCCACCTTTAGCATTGTAATCATACTCATTTCAATTCAGTTGACAAGATATTCAGCTCCCATCAGTGCATGGCCATGTAGCAAGGGCATTTTGTGGTGTAAAGATGCAGCGGTTATGAAGCAAAAAAGCAGATTTTAAGTTGGAATTTAAACAGACAGATACCATTCATGTAACATCTATACAGGGTTTCTAATATGGGGCTGTGATCCTGGATTCAACTCAGCTGGTGTAGAATACATAATCCCAAATGACAAATATCAATCTGTCGACAGGAATTCAAGTGGGTTAACTGAACTTGAAAGTGCATACAATTGCATTCTGAAGGGGTGATAATGGAATCAGGAATGAAGTGAAGCAGGATGTGAGATAGTGAATTACATGTTTGCAGATAGAAATTGTTATTGTAATTTTTTTTGTGTGTGGAACTACAATCACAGCATCTACATACCATAAAGAACCATAGAAAAATGCAGTACAGAAAACAGGCCATACAACCCTTCCAGTCTGTGCCAAAGAAATATTCCCCAACTCCCACTGACCTGCACCCATTTCTATAACCGTCCAGACCCCTCCCATCCATGCATCTATCCAAGGTATTCTTAAAACTCAAGACTGAGTCTGCATTTATCACATCAGATAGGTGCTCATTCCACACTCCTACCACTGTCTGAGTGAATAAATTCCCCCTAATGTTCCCCTAAACCTTTCCCCTTTCACCCTAAAGCCATGTCCTCTTGTATTTACCTCTCCTAATCTAAGTGGAAAGACCCTACTCGATTTACTCTGTCTATACTTTTGGAACCTCTTTTAAACAACGGAACAACATGAGCTAACCTCCAATCTTCCGGCACCAAACCCGTGACTAAGAATGTTCTAAATATTCCTGCTAGGGCCCCTGAAATTTCTACCCTAGCTTCCCCCAAGATCTGAGGAAATATCATGCCAGGCCCCGGGGATTTATCTACCTTTATTCACTATAAGGCAGCAAGCATCTCCTCCTTACTGATTGTTTCTCTTCTTACACACAATGCCAGTTTCCTGAGTAAATACTGATGCAAAAACTATTTAAGATCACCTCCATCTCGTGAGACTCCACACATAGATGGCCACTCTAATCTTCTAGGGGACCAATTTTATCCCTTACTATCCTTTTACTCTTAACATACTTGTAGAAACCCTTCAGGTTTACCTTTTCATTATCTTCTTTTTGCCTTCCTAATTTCCTTCTTATTTTCTTACATTTTCTATACTTTTCTAGTACCACATTTGCTCTTTGTTGCCTATACCTCTTGTTTAACAATTATAGATAACATGTACTTTTCCAGCACATTGTGTATGGCACTGAACCCCAGCAACTGCAAATTTTTTTGTTTAACTATCTGTTTGCAGAACCAATAATTCCTTTATTATGTACAAATCTTTCCAACTGAATTTAATTATATTTAATGAGGAAGCCTCTACTGTTTACTTCAATAGAGAATCCATAGGTTCTCTGGGAAAAGCAGTTCCTCCTTATCTCCATCCTAAATCTACTCGCTTGAACCTTGGTATGACTCCTAATTCTAATCTCACCTACCAGTGAACCAACTTTCCTGTCTCTATCTTATCCATTCCTTTCATAATTTTATAGGTTTCTTTGAGATCATTGCTAATTCTTCTGAATTCCAATGAATATAGACACAGGTCACTCCTCATAGGCTAAGCCCTCATCTGCAGAATCTACCTTGTGAACCCATCTGCAGTGCCCCCAAAGCCAATATATCACTTCTCTAGCAAGGAGATCAGAACTACACACAGTACAGTAGGTGCGGCCTCACCAGTACCCTGTACAGTTGGAGCAGAACCTCCTTGGTCTTAAATTCAATCCCTCTAGAGTGAAAGTTAACAGACCATTTACCTTCTTGATAACCTTCACCAGCACTTCCAAACTAACCTTTTGCAATTCATTCACAAGCACTTCCAAGTCTCTCTGCACAACATGCTGCAATCTTTCACCATTTAAATTAAAATCTGATGTTTTAATTTTCTTTCCAAAGTGAATAACATTGTACTTTATTTGCAAGAACCATGCCCATTCACTTATCTATTTATATCTCTCTACAGACTCTGTACAATTTGCTTTTCCACTCAATTTAGTGTCATCAACAAACTAGATATGCTGCACTCAGCCCACTCTTCTAAACCATTAATGTACCATACATACTCATGTAATTGTCAAATTTTTAAATTATCTTTTGGGCCAAAAAAGAGAAGGTGGGGGGGGGAGGGGGAGTCAATTTTTACACGGGTCAAACTATTGACCTTGGTAGTACCAGCCTTGTTCAAGGAATCAGGAGCTCAGATGGCTAGGACCAGTCTGCATCCAGGCAATGGGAGTTCAAATGCACAGACAGCCAGGGTGTCAGGAGTTCAGATGCATGGGTGGCTGGGGCATCAGGAGTTTGGATGCGCAAGCGGCCGGGATGTCGGGGGTTCAGATGCGTGGGCAGCCGGGACATGGATCCATAGTCACGAGCTCGGATGCATGGTCAGGTGGGGCATGGATCCGCTGTCAGGAATTCAGATGCACAGGTGGCCAGGGCAAGGATCTGTGATTGGGAGCTCATCTGGGCAGGTGGGCAGTTCCAAAAATGGTGGAGGGGTTGACTTTTACACAGATCAGTCAAAAATACCTGATTTGGGGGCCAAAAATGAGGGGGATCAACTATTACACAGTATTGATGATTATACAAATATATATGATATATTGTGAAAAGTTGCAGAGCCTGCACTGGCCCTTGATGCTCTCCATTCACCACTGATTGCCAAGCAGAGAAACACCATCTATCCCAACTGTCTGCCTTCTATTGATTAAACCATCCTCTGTTCATGCTAATACATTAGACCCAACTCTTATTATCCTTATCTATGGATACTTTTCATGCAGCTCCTGATTGAATGCCTTCTCAAAATCCATAACATGCACCTCTATCCACTACACTTACTACTTCCACAAAGAACTCTAGTAAATTTATAAAACATGAACGTTCCTTCCTGAATCCATGTTGTGCCTGCCTGAAGGAAGCCTTTCTTCCTTAATGATAGTTTTAAGCCTATTTCCAATGACAGAGGTTAAATTAACTGACCTCTAGTAACCTGCCTTTTGCCAACATCCTTCTTTGAAGATCGGTGTGACATTTTCCATCTTCCAACTTGCCAGGGCCAACCCAGATTTTGGTAAATTTTGACAAACACTTCACTATACCTGTAATTTCTTTCAGTAGCCTACATGCATTCCATCAGGACCAGGGGTCTTATCTATCTTTGCTCAGCAGGTTCTCTTTGGTGATAGTGTTTGTGTCAAGGTCCTTACCTCAACACTCCTTCCAAGAGGATCTGTAATTAAAACATCATTAATTGTACCTGCTGAAAGTAAAGGACCAGATCTAAAATCCCATGTTTACTTCTTAGTTCAATAACATGAGCAATATAAAGCATCTGCTGAGTTCCTCCAGCACCTTTGTGTAGTGCTCTAGTTCTCCAGCATTTGCAGGCTCCTTGTTTACCTAGATTCTGTAACATGTAGTACAAGAAAGCTAACACGGGTACATTCTACAAAGTCATCCTCAAGTCTGCCTCAACCAACTTGATATGTCCAATCTATGTGCAAGTAAATGTTCTCATGATAACTGCCATTCCAATGCGTCAGACATTTCTCGGTTTATTCCCTGTGCAAATGTAATTCTATTATTTGGTGGCCTATAGTCAACTCCCATCAGTGATTTCTTTTCTTTAATCAGCCTTTATTATTCCTAATCTCTACCCAGATGGATTCAACATTCTGCTCCTTCGAGCTTATAATCATCTCTCACCATCACCCTGATCGCATCCTTAATTCAGAGCACTACCCTACCTCCATTACCTTCCTGCCTAATACATGATTCTGTGTCCCATGTCTAATCTCTTTACTTGAAAAAGATAGACTGGCTTTGGAGGTGGTGAGAAGGATGCTTACCAGGTTGATACTAGAACCGATGGGTTTATCCTATAAGGAGAGACTGTGCTCATTGGAGTTTAGAAGGATGAGGAAGGATCTAATAGAAAACATAAAATTATGAAATTAATGGTATGCGAACCAGGAAAGTTGTTTCCATTAGCTTTAAAACTTTTGGAAATTTTCTAAATGTATCATTTAGTTGCTGATGCTGTGGCTGTACTGGGATCCTGTGGGGGTAAATATAAAGATGTATGTGTAAAACAATAGCTCATGGAATTGGCAAGGATAGATGCCCATACCAATCAACCCCATGAGATGTCCAGTGAAATGTATTAATAACTTAAACGAATGGAAATTTTGAGGCAGACAATTCCTCCAATCATGCCAGACCATAAACCCTTCTTTTGCATAATAATCAGTGTGTAGCAACCTGTGGTGAAGTCATCACTAGATCAATTCCTGCATTAGGAGAATTACCCTATAAAGAAAAACCATATATCATCAAAATATATTTTGACATATAGTCAAAGAAAGAAGGTAATCTCATTGAAGTATGTCAGATTCTGCAAGGAACTAAGATATCAAGAAGCTGTATGTCCAAATAAAGAGATCTAGGGAAGAAAAACTTCCTCACACAGGTTCTGTTCTGTGGTGCCAGTGGTCTTTGTATGTTAAATATGTTTACAACTAAGGCCAATAGATCGTTGGAAACATTTTGGAAATCAAGGAACATGGGAACCAAACAAGAAAATATGTTTGGAGTGCAGGATTATCCGTGATCCTGTTGAACGCTGAAGTAATAAAAATACCAAATGCTGGAGGAACTCAGCTGATCTTTCCAGCATCCATAGGAGACAAAGATACATTGCTGATGTTTCAGGCCTGAGCCCTTCTTCAAGGAAAAATCAGAAAAGGCAGGAGCAGGATATAGCATAATGTCTCAGAATTCAAACAATGGGGAGGAATCCAGGCCAACAAAAGGTGTTAATTGGACATGATAAGGGGCTAGGTTGAATTTATCATGTCTGTATGAAAGGAGACAGGGAATGGAGAGATGACGGGGGAAGAAGAGGGTGAGGGGGTGGTTAACGAAAGTCAGAGAAGTCGATATTAATTCCTTCAGTTGGATGGTGCCCAGTCAGAAGATGAGGTGTTCTTCACCAATTTACAGGTGGTCTCAGTCTGGCAGTACATGAGACCATGAACAGACATGTCAGCAAGGGAGGAGAATTGAAATGGGTGGCCACTGGGAGATCCATGCTGGGTGGACAGAGTCAAGGTTCTCAACAAAGCAATCTCCCAGTCTGCGTCCAGACTCTCCAATGCAGAGGAGTCCACAGTGGGAGCACTGGATGCAGGAGATGACCCCTGCAGATACACAAATGAAATGTTGCTTCACTTGGAAGGATTGTTTGCGGCCCCAAATGGTGGTAAAGGAGGAAGTGGGGCCGCAAGTGCACCATCTCCTGTGGTCACAGGAGAATGTCCCAAGGGGATGATTTGTGGGGAGGGAGGAATGGACAAGGGAGTCATAGAGGGAGCGGTCCTTGCAGAAGGCAGAGAGAGGAGGAGAAGGAAATATGTGTCTAGTGGTGGGATCACGTAATAGGTGGCAGAAATTGTGGAGGAGGATTTGTTGGATTCAAAGTCTGGTCGGGTGGTAGGTGAGAACATGAAGAATCCTGTCCTTGTTGCAGGTGGGGGCAGAGGAGAGCCTGGGCAGATGTGCAGGTAATGAAGTATATGAGGGTGAGTGCCAAGTTGTTTGAAGAATGGGACATCTCTGATGACCTTGCATGGAAGTCCTCATCCTGGGTGCAGTTGCAATTGAGCTGGAGAAGTTGAGAGAATGGAATCCTTGCAGAGGACAGAGTGGGAAGAGATGTAGACGAGGTAGCTGTGGGAGCTGGTGAGTTTTTATAGAAGATGTCTGTCGAGAGTTTTTCTCCTGAGATGGAGACAGAGAGATTAAGGAAAAGGAGAGCGTTGCTAGAGATGGACCAAGTGAATCTGAAGTAAGGGTGTAAGTTGGCAGAAAAGTGGATGAAGTCAACAAGCTCAAAGTAGTTATTGATGTAGTGGAGGAAGAGTTGAGGGGCCTTGCCTGGATAGACTTGTAGCATGGATTACTCCATGTAGTCATCAAAAAAGAGAGGCATAGCTGAGGCCCTTGGTGGAGGGTGACTCATTTTTTTTTGTCCAGAAAGAAACGAAGGGCTTTGAAGTCTTCAAATGAGGAATGGAGATGGAAAAGAATTAGATATCCATGGTAAACACGAGTCGTTTGGGTTCAGAGAACTGGAAATTGTTGAAGTGATGGAGGGTGTGTGAAGTGTCCCGGATGTAGGTGGGGAAAGACAAAACAGAGACAAGGTAAGCAGACCCCAATTCGGTGGGGCAGGAGCACACGGACACAATGGGTCTGCCGGGACAGAACAGCAAAGTAGACTCAAATGGCCATGTATCCTGATGCTCCTTTGAGTTATTTGCATTGCACATCAAATGCCAGCAGATGGCACTCATTTCAAGTCTCCAATCAGCTATTATCACATTCATGTTTTGGGCACAGAAATTGGTTTGTTTTACACCAGCGTGATGCTGTAAAACTGCTTCAGGGAAAAACATTTAGGGACACCAGTTCCCAGTCACACAAAGAGTGAAAAACATTTTTGTGAATGGCTGGATATAGTTGGTGATTTGTACTTATTTTTTATATAATCTTACTTCCAATAAAAAGCAGCAAACTGAATTTATTAGAACAATGCTCTCTCCCCACTGCCTCCCGCCCATACAGATGTCTAACCTTTTATCTGGAATCATTGGGACCGGACACTTGCCGTTGTTCAGAATCTTCAGGATTTCAAAATCATTTTGATTTCGGTCCCTTTAAGCAAATGCCTTGCACGTAGCCCCCTCTGTCCGTCTCCCCCTCCCCCCCTGCCCTCTCTTGTCATCCATCACCCCCTCCAGTTGTCGGTTGCTTCCCTCACCCCAGCATCTATCTGTCAGTCGGTCCTCCCACCCCAGGGCCAGTGCCAGACTATTTTGCGCCCTCGGCCAGGCTGGGGTTCGACGTATGCCATACAGGAGGGTCTCGTCCAGTTTTCAGTCAGGTTGAGGTCGTAGGTGACAGGGTGGCCCGGGAGCTCAGCAAAAAAGGCAGTGAGCGTCAGCTACTCGGAGCCAGCGGCCATTCAGGGCAGAAGCCGTACATGAGGTGCAGAGCTGCAGGAGGAGCGGGCCATCGGGGCAGTGGTGCTGAGCACCTTCGGCTTTCAGGCGCTGCACCAGCTTCTCAGGACGGCCCTCAGGCACACCCCAGCAGCGCAACACCATTCGTCGCCCGTCCCCATCTAACTCCTGACATGGCAGGGCTGCTGAGCCTAGAGTTTACATAGTGCTGCACCAGATGGCGGCGATGGCTCAATGAGGAAGCAATAGCCGTCTTTATTACCCATAATCCCCCACTCTGCTGGAACCGCTTTGGCACTGGCAGAAGGGTTCCAGCTGCATGGGAGATTATGGGTAATGAAGACAGCCATTGTTCTCGCATTGAGCCAGCCGCTGCCGCCTTCTCTCCCAGTGGGTGCTCGGAGCTGAGAGTCATCTTTCCACCAAAGGTAAGAGAGGGCACCCACAGGAGGTGGGGTTGGGGATGACAGGGACTGAAGGGGGTGCTCCCTCTGAAAATGGAGAATTTATTACGGGAAATTAATGTTATTTATGTGTCAGTCATCTACAAAAAGTGTGCTGGTTTTTGAAGGTTGCTGATTTTTGGAATTCCAGATAAAAAGTTAGACACCTGTACATAAATACAAACTCCATAGAGGCAGGAAAAATAAACATCTGACGAGGAAGAATATTTGGCCCAAACCCAGATCATGTGCACCGTGGATTTCTGAACTGGCACAAATGACAATTGTAGAGGGTGGCTCCACTCCTGAACTTGTGTAGGCCCTTTTACTTTCCCTGGCACAAATGACAATTGTAGAAGGTGGCTCCACTCCTGAACTTGTGTAGGCCCTTTTACTTTCCCTGGCACAAATGACAATTGTAGAGGGTGGCTCCACTCCTGAACTTGTGTAGGCCCTTTTACTTTCCCTGGCACAAATGACAATTGTAGAGGGTGGCTCCACTCCTGAACTTGTGTAGGCCCTTTTACTTTCCCTGGCTAAGAAATGTCTTGAGTGTAGTGTATTGTTCTTATGATGAAAGAATTGTCCCCCCGAGGAAATTCAGACAGAAGGCCAGAGGTATATTCTGCTCTGGGTCCCTAATTTCATGAAGATATGGAAAGCTTGGACTAAATGTGTGGTGATGATCTAATTTTAGGAGGAAGCATTCTTATTTTGTCATTAAGTAGAAATTAAACAATGTGTAAATAAAGAAATAAACAAATAACCTGAGCATACCAGACAAACAGGCAAGCAGTTTGTACATTACCATGTCTGTTCTGAACTTTGATCAGAACCGTAAACAAGAAGATCTGTAAAAGAAGAACCAAAATTTAACGGCCTAACAATAAGTTGAGAATGAACTATTTTAAATATAAATGAAGAGGGAAAGCTAGTGGTGGGGGTTATCATAGCCTGAGGATATTCTGACATCTTGACAAGAAAGGCAAAATGTCTTGAATTATTGTGCAAAAATAGACTTTATCAATAAAAATGCATCAAAAAGATGAGAGAAAGAAGACAGCAAAATGGAAGAGAATGTAATGGAAGAAGAATAAACAGAAAAATGGGATTGAAATATAAACTACCTGAACTTGTTTTATTTTAACGATACATCATGGTAGAAGGTCCTTCCGACACCTGAAAACTAATTAACCTACCAACCCCATATGTTTTTTGGAGGGTGAGATGAAACCAGAGCACCCAGGGAAAGCCCACGCAGATCACAAGGAGAGCACCAGATTCAAAATCGGGTCACTGGCATTATAATAGCATTGTGCTAACCGCTACAATAACCATGCCACCTCAATTTAGTGAGGGAAAAAACTGTTCTTGCAAGTGCACGTGCCGGTGTGTACAGTGGTAGGATTATGTTATCAACAAATAGAGCAGTGGAAAATAGACTTGCAAGTGTAGGAGCCAGTGAAATGAAAAGTGGGGTTGTGACAAGTCAAGGCGCTGATAAAATTGAAGGGAAAGAAGAGGTGAAAGACCCAAGCGTGGGGTGGTTGTAGGAAGGGGAAGAAAAATTAAGGGCTGCTGTAGAAAGTGCAGTCAATGGAGAAACTGCAGTATGGACAGGGAATTGGAGAGAAGGGGATGAATTGTGGCAGGAAAGAAGATCTAAATAGACAGTAGAACACTTCAGATGTCTGTGGAAAGTCCAAATGTTGTCAAAGAGAAGTTTAGGAAAATGAGAAACATGTCAGAAATACAGTAGAGGTCTGAATAGAAGCATTCTCATATTTTCAAGTGTAGATTGAGGACTGGAGCAATATTCAGAGACAAAACAGTACGATGGGAATAAAAGGAAAGGGCAGTGAGGCTGGAGAACAGGGTTCCCATCAGCTTGAGGTTGGGGCTGCCGGTGATGTGAGGAGCACTGATCAGAACTGTAGCCTCAGTGAATTGAAGAGATCAGGGCCTTGTGGATTTAGTTTTCCAAACAATCTTGCAAAAGAAACATTAGTATGAATTTAATATTTGTCTGATGCTGATGTTGGGTCATTCACAACAGTGTGAGTCTTCCTGCGAAGCACCTTGTTGAATTTTTGGAATGTTGTGGAAATATTGATTCACACCTTTATCTCTGAAAATATGCGTTTTCAACTAGACTGTACTACAAAATCAAATTTATCAGCCAATCCTTTTGATTTGTTTTATTTATTTGCTGAACGTTTTGGTGAAAATCACATTTGTTTTGTGGAGGCACCCCATTATGATAAGCTGGGAATGGTTTGTTTCCACGAACTCTCTCAAGGTGAGGTTGAAGGTTGAAGATTAAAGTGTTTTTGAATTCTCAGAGGTTTTTTTTAGTGCATATTATTGGGCAGGTTCACCATTTTATTTCATTTCATTGTTGAAAACAGCACTTATGCAGGAAAATGTCTGCATTCCAGCAGTTGATGAGAGACAATGAAGGAAATGAATGTGAAGAGGTTTCCCATCTTTTGTCAATCAAATTGTAAACCTTAAATTTAGTTTACATTTATTTTTTATTTAAATTTAGACATACAGCAACAGGCCTTTCCAGCCCACAAGCCTGTACTGCCCAAATAGCCCAATTAACCTTCAACTCCCATACATTTTGAAGGGTGGGAGGAAACTGGAGCACCCAAAGGAAACTCACGCAGACAAGGGGAGAATGTACGAACTCCATACAGACAGCGCCAGATTCAAACCCAGTTTGCTATCACTGTAAAAGTGTTGCACTAACCACTACAATAACTGTCCCATCCACCCTAAAAACATTCTTTCTGAACAATGTAGTTACATCTGTTGTGCTGAGGAAGTCTTCCCTGTACTTGTTTCATTTAACCAACCATGATAGGTAGGATATCCTGGATTTAAACCAGACTGTTGCGCACTTCTCACCCATAACTGTTTTAGGAGAATTAACTGTAGTGTTATATAACTTCATATCATTTATTCCCTGTTATCATTTATAAATTCCATGTATGATTTTGATTCATGTCTGTGATTCATATTTAATACGCAAGTGAATCAGGAATTCCCATCTTCATTGTGTAAATTTGTTTATGATCATTAACCATCATACACTAAAATCGTCTTATTCTTACCCACCCCTCTAATGACACAAATTATGCAGGGTGCATCTGGCTTAGATGGACAGCCAGGACAGCGGGTGAGTGAGTCGCATTTGTACTTTGTCCTTCCTTTTGACTGTCTCCTTTCTGCTTGATGTTGGCAGTCCACTGGAGTTGGTGAACGCTTTGTGCTCATAATCCCCTCCTTCACACTCACTCCACTCTCTGTGCATGCATCGCTCACTGTTCAATGTCAAACCCTAGCTCATCCCTTTGACTAACTTGCTGTTTCTCACTATCCATTCTGTCCAACTTTGCCCTGAGTCAAGGTGGGAAAGGTTGACAGTGTCAGTGTTTTAAATCCTCTGAGCAGTGTTTGCAGCCCATGAAACTACACTCTGTTCCAAATAAATCAAGTGTGGATGCAGAGAGAAGGTACCCAAGCATTTTTATTTCACCAAATGCAAGCACATTTGTGCTTGTGTGGATTCTCAACAGGTTCGGTGGGAGGTAATTAATATCACAGTCTGAAACAAAATCATGGGTGCCCCATAATTGAAGGTTTCTGCTGCTAAATTAGGTTTTCAACAGATGAAGCAATTTTTTTTAAAAAACCTAGGATTTAAGTTTTGAATTTGTGAAGGCCTCACTTTGGTAATTGTTCAGGTTGGCAGTCCAGATGGAGCAGTCACCTGGCGAATGTGCGGGAGAATGTTGTTGCCAGATTGGTGGATGTTGCGTCTGCAAGGCAGCTCTGATCATCTTAACTGTGAAGGTATTTTCCACAAGCGCTGCATGCATAAGGCCATCACAAGTTGTGGAAATTAAAAATAATACAGTGAAAATGGTAAGAGTAAGTCTCTATACAGTTTCTGCCTATTTAGAAATGTTTTTGTGCCGTTGATAGGACAGAACTGTGAGATAGTTTTATTTTACATTACATTATATGGATCTGGGAAGTATTGACAGACCTAATAGCTTCTCAATGTGTTGAGGGAACGTTGACCACAACTAACTGCTCTTTTTGTCCTCAAAGGGAATCGATGGCACAATGGGACTAGCAGGTCCAGCAGGCCCAAAGGGAGATAGAGTAAGTTGTCTCAATGTTTACAATCCCTTGTCTAAATGAGTACGATGTGTGTGTGTGTAATGTACAGTGCAAATTATAGTGTAGGAATGCATTTCTCAGTTATGTAGAGGTAGATTGGTGTTGATTAACACATCAAATACATTAACATATTAATTAACCAAAATATTAATCCATAAATACAACTTGGTTAATGCTTATGTTGGGACCATTGCAAATAATTAAAAGACAATAAAGGTGGCCTCAGATGTGTGCTGCCTGGCAACGAGAGCAACCTGAAATACCATAAGCCCTGGACATGTGGGTTGCCTGGTAACAACAACTTGACTTGATTGATTTCTCTCTGGGGACATGTGATTTACGAGGATTAGGGGAATAGGAGGGGGACACATCTGCATGATTGGTCGACAATATGGTTCATCGTGTGGATGGATATTACATAGCTTAATGCTGATGGGATAATGCTTGCTGCCAGAAAGGAGACTATTTTGAGATTGGTTACTGTCAGATAGCATTGGACAATGTAAACCCATGCCTTCATATGTTCAGGGATCCTCTGCAGAGGTGACTGACTTCCCACAGGTTTGTGGAACAAATGAGGGAATCGGCTAAAGAAGAGTCTTGAGTCCTTCATTCTTCAGGAGAAGGATCTAACCTCAGACCGTAGAGCAGTGGTTCTCAACCTTTTTCTTTCCAATCACAGCCCACTTTAAGTAGTCCCTATGCCATCGGTGCTCTGTGATCAGTAAGGGATTGCTTAAGATGGTCTGTGGGTGGGAAGAAAAAGGTTGAGAATCACTGCTCTAGACCCAATTGTTAATATTTTGCTTGAGAAAAATTGTCATTGGCCCTTTTCCTTTGGAGTTATGAAACCGTGCACATAACGAGTCAATGAGGTACAATTAAAACAGTGGTTTTCAACCTTTTTCTTTCCACCTCACATACCACCTTAAGCAATCCCTTACTAATCACAGAGCACTTACAGCAGAAGGAATATTTAAGGAGGTATGTGAGTGGAAAGAAAAAGGTTGAGAACCACTGCTGTAGATTGAGGATTAACACCAATCCTCCACAGGTATGCCTGACAGCTGCATGGCATATTTCTCAACAGTAACATTTCCACAACAGCTTCTTTACCCTGATCTTTTATAGTGTTTGCTTTTTGTCCTCTTCCTCTTTTCCAACCACTCCTCCCTGCTGAGAACCTACTTCCTATCTGGACCCAAATAAGGTTTCACATTCAGAACAGCAGGGTAGCCTCTTTTTCATCCTTTACTCTCTCTTTCATTTATTCAAACTTCCAATCAATGTTTACAGTCACATCCTGACTATCCCATCTCTTGTGTCCTTATCACCTTATATCCTCTATCAGTGGTATTGAATCCAGTCTTTGCATTCTTCTCCACTCACTTCCCCCTCACCCACACTCTAATTCCTTCTGTAGCCATTTCCAGCTGAATCCTTCTGCATATTCACTCACTCTGACACATTCAGTATCATGACGGTTTGCTCTCATCTGACATACATCTGTAACTTCTGATCCATTAGCCAAAACCTTGGTCCTAATTCCTTCTCAAACAATTAGTCTCCCCAACTCAGGCTGAGTTCCTGGAGCACATTGCCATTATCACCCACCCTTCAATTCCAAGAATATGGGTTTGAATGGATATAGCAGACAGCTAGAAACAATTGAATGACAGAAAGCAGCTTCACTGATGGAATTTGATGGAAGATAGTGGAGAAGTAAATTAAACCTTCATCCACTTTCTTCAATTGTCTTCTTAAACCTTTATCTCCAATCAGCAAGTGTGTGGTGCTCAGGGGCTGCATTCTGACAAGATATAGCCCTTTCAGTCAGCTCATGTTTTGGGCTCAAGCCTGAAATACCTGCCTTTGGCTGTGCACCTAAAAAAATGGCCCAACTTAAAGACTCTCGAGACAGCACCAACTGGGTCAAACATGGTATGTTCAGTCCTTCAGGCAGGAGCCAATGTCAATCTTCAAGCAGGACCAGGTTTCACTAGGAGTCCATAAGGGACAAGAGGCCATTCAAAACATGGCTGATGTACGATTTCTTTCAACCCCATTTCCTTGCCTTAATCTTTGACACCTTAACTAGCAATCAACTTCTGCTTTAAATCTATCTCCACAGCCATCTGGCAATGAATTCCATAGATTCACTACCCTCTGCCTGAAGAGACCTCCTCATTTCTGTTCTGAACAGATATCCTTTTAATCTGAGGCTGCAAACAATGGATCTTGACTATCCTGCTACTAGAAAAGAGTTCTCCATGTCCACTCTAGCTGGGCTTTTCAATGTTCAGAATATCTAAATGATATCTCCCCCCCATGCCCATCCTTCAAAATTCCAGCAAGTAAAGTCCCAGAGGCATCAAACTCTTCTCATATAACCCTCCCATCCCTGGGATCATCCCTCTGGACCATCTCCAACACTGGCACTTCATTAGATATGGCCGCAAAATTGCTCATGAATACTTCAAAGATGATCTGACCAAAGCCTTTTAAAGTCTCATCATTACATCTTTGTTTTTATATTCTAGTCGTCTCAAAATGAATGCTAACATTGCATTTGCCATCCTTACTAGTAACAACTTGCAAGTTAACCTTTCAGGAATCCTGCACTGGGACTCCCAAGTCCCTTTGGCCCTCCACTTACAGAATTTTACTGGAGTTAATAATTACAGAAACTTTATTTGTGCTTGACATAATTTGTGTTTAAAATTCCATAATCATTGAGCTAATGTTTGGCTGGCCTCACCCAGAGCAGAAGTTCAGGCTACAATGTTTGATTTGAAGTTTCTAAAGCATACAAGAGCAGTACCATACGTAACAACAAATATCTTTAGTTACATATTCTCCATAATCCTAAATATCCCTGTTTGTACTGCATTGTACCTTGAGCATACACAAGATCTAATGCAATAGTGACGGAAACAATGAAATTTACAAAGTGCGATCCAATGCAAATGGATTTTTTCCAAAACAGATCAATTTCCTGTTTGTGCATCAAATTTAAAGAATGTTCAGAGTTAACTGATGCAATCAATAGCAATTATTGTCTTGTAAGCAAATAGAAAAACATATTCATTTTAGCAGCTTATTCTCTCAATAGAAAACAATAGGAAATTTAGTGAACTTCATTTGCTGCATTACCATATATGCCAGTATAGAATGGTCCTCGAAATTTCACCTTAAAATGGGTCGTCCTATACGCCGGGTCAAAAATCCAACCCTTGCCAATGAAGACTCAATGCTGGAGCCATCTTCCCACTAGCTTTGACGCAATCTTGCGCATTCCCTGCTAGTTACTTGTGAAGTCCCTCATGGAGTCCATCCACCCAGTTCAACTGCCGTTGGCTCTGTACAGGCTTTAAGCAGCCTGTTACAGGAGCTGACGGTGGTTTATCTTAAAATATGCAAATAAAATAGAATTAAAACCTTTACATGGTCATTTGCTTTTAAAATATTGCGATTTGCTTTTTAACTGCATCCACTGGTCAGCTGTAAGTGCCAGATTCGGGGTCATCTTATACAAAGGGTATCGCTCAAAACCTACATTTTAGGTGGAAATTCAAGGGTGTTGTCCAATACTGAGTCATCCTATACTGGCATATAATGCAAAGTGATAGTGATTAGTTTAATTTTTTTCCGAGCATTTTCCTAACGGACAGCACAGTTAGTGTAGCAGTTTGCACAATGCTTTTGCAATGCCAGTGTCCAAGGTTTGAAATGCTGCTGTCTATAACAAGCTTGTACATTGTCCCCGTGTCTGGTTGGGTTTCCTCTGGGAGTTCTGTTTGCATCCCACACTCCAAAACGTATGGGATTTGTAGGTTAATTACGTATTTGAGCAGCACGGGCTTTGGGGCCTGAGGGTCTGTTACCGTGCAGTAACACTAAAATTTAAAAAATAAAATTTGAAAATGACATTTGGGCATTTGGAACAAGCTCCATTGGAAATAGAGACTTTAAACTGCAGTGATAAACTCAATGCTTCCTCACCTGCACCTTACAGAATGAAAATCTCAGAAAGCAACACATTCAATGTTGGAGGAGCTCGGTGGGGGGGGGTAAGGCAACATCCATGGAAGGCGTTAGATGGTTAACATTTCAGGCCATAATCCTTCAGTGGGAATTGCAAGAAGCAGACAGAACCCTGAATAAAAGGGTGAGAGTGGGTAGGGGGAAGTGATTGGGTGAATCATAAGGCCACTGTCTCCTCCACCATCGGCGATATCATCACGCCTTCTAGCTTCTAACCTCATTGTTTCCCATACCTGCACTGCCTAATTCTTCCTTCAAGCCAAGACTGACAAACCCAACTGCCCATGGCCTAATGTACTGCCGTTGAGGTCTCATGTGATTTGAAAGAACAGTACCAATCTCCAACATCAATATTGATTCTTCCAATTTCTAGTAACCTCCCCTCATTTTATCCCTTCTCCTTCATTTATATCTCTTTGCCCCCATTTCTTCTTCTCTTTTTCTTTTCCCTCCCCTCCTCTACCTGCCCATCACCCAAATCTCCCTTCCTCCAGCTCCCATCCCCTTCCCTTCCTTCCTCCTTACAGAGTGCATCTTCCTCAGTCCCTTTCTCCTATCACCTAGCTTCTTAACTTTTTTCTTCATTTCTTCACCCTCCCACGCATACACACCCATCACCTGCCAGCCTATGCACCTCCCCCTCCCTCCCACCTCCACCACCCCAACCTTTTCTTGGGTTTCTGCCTGTTTCTTATTCTTCCTATTGAAGTTAGAGCCTGAAATATTGACTATCTATGGATAGCCTCCCATGGATAATACCTGACCTGCTGAGTTCTTCCAGCATTGTGTGTGTTGTTCCCATTTTCCAACACCTGCAGTCTTTCTCTTACCTGAAGGTTCAGAAAGTCTGTCCTTGAACCACCGCTGCACTTTTTTTTCAAACATTTTCTTTAGGTTGGTCTTCTATGTCACATTAAACCATATCCAAGATGACAGAATGCAAAACATAAGCTCCTTTCACACTTACAAGTGATCCCAGGAATTAACCGCCAATCGGCCTTTAAATTATCAAGTGTGAAAGCAAACTCAGCACAACATCAGCGTCAAATGACGTCATCTCACATTGGGGAGTGACAGCCTCGACCCCTAGTACAATCCCTGGCGTCTGCAGTCGGCGGCGTTGCAATCAGGCAAGTGTGAAAAGGGTAATTGCATTGTGGGATTGAAATGATCCAAGTTTTTGCATAAGTGCAGGAAGAAAAAATTAAGATGAAGGTTTAAACTTTGCCATGGAAAAGTCACAGTGGAAGAGAGAGAGGAAATAAATAGCAAAAAATAGCAAGAGCAGACAATTTTAAACAGTGTGGGAAAATTGGTAGTGCTATAGTGCACAATTTATAAAGACCGTGGGGGAAAAAAAGCAATGGCGGACCTGACTTCCCAGAATTCTGTATGGGAGAGAAACCCCTCTATGAATGGTCCATGAATGCAGCCAGGCATACAGCCGTTTCTCTGCCGCATGGAATTCTGGCAGGGAACGTTCACCATCGCTTTTTCCCATGGTATTTATAAATTGTGCATGATACCAACTTTCCCATACTATATAAATTGTGCACCATAGCGCTACAAATCTTTCCACACTATAACGCTACCTACTTTCCCACCCTATTTAGAAATGATCCGCTATTGCTATTTATTGCTCGCATTTTCCCACGTTTCCTTATAAAGGTTTATCTAGGTTGGCGCAACAACATCAGGATCATACTGTGCTATAGATAAAGCTTAATTATGTTATAATTATGCAAGATTAATTTTGTTCAAATATAAGATCAGAGACCATCACTCGATGCGTCATGACATCATCAGTAGAAGGTAGAACAGTCCTAACCTCGGGGATGGCTCCTTGCAAGTGTCAAAGCATTCAATGACCCAGTTAGGAGTGGTCAAGTGTGAAATGCCAAACCCCCATTCCTATCTCAGGGCACTGAATGGCTAATTTAGTAGGATGCAAGTGTGAAAGGGGCTATAATTAGTTCAAAACTGAAATTCCAATCTTGGTTGAACTACAAATTGGAGCAAAGGATAAAGGATAAACCAAAGGTTATACTCACCCCTCTCCAGTGCATGCGCAGCATCCCAATATCATTATTCTCAAATTATTAGTTTTTTCTGCGATGCTGAAATGTTATGGATTGTTTTCATTTCAGTACTTAATTTCCAATAAACATTGAGGTTTTCTTGTAAACTCTGTGTACGCACTGTTTCAACTTTGCCACACTTGTCAGTTTCCAGCTCTGTAACACTATAAGTCTACTGTAATATTTTTTTATAACAGTAAATGATCCATTTTATATTTTTAATTTTTTGTCATTGCAGGGGGAAAAGGGAGCAATTGGTAACCCTGGGCCAAGAGGACCTACAGGTCTGCCTGTAAGTAAATGCAGTACCAGTATGTGAAATTCCAAGAGGAAATAAATGTCAAATTGTGCAGGCATGATTTATGTCAGAATTAGAAATGGCTGGGAATAGAGTTCAAGGCCATTTTATACAACCATAGACCGCTACACCACAGAAAACATTTGGCCCTTCTAATCTGTGCCAACCATTATTTCACCAGTCCCACTGACCTGCTCCCACTCCATAACCCTCCAGACCTCACCCGATCTATCCAGTCTGTTTTTAAAACTCAAGATCAAGCCTGCATTCACCACGTCAGGTGGCAGCCCATTCCACACTCCCACCACTCTCTGTGTGAAGAACTTTCCTGTAATTGTTCCCCCAAACCTTTCTCCCTTCAGCTTAAAGTTATGACCCCTCCTATTTATTTTCCCAATCTAAGCGGAAAAAGCCTACTTGTCTATACCTCTCATAATCTTGTAAACCTCTATTAAATCTCCCGTCATTCTTCTATGTTCCAAGGAATAAAGTCCTAACCTGTTTAATCTTTCCCTGTAGCTCAACTCCTGAAAACCCAGCAACATCCTAGTAAATCTTCTCTGCACTCTTCTCAATCTTATTGCTACATTTCCTGTAGCTCGGCAACCATAACTGCACACATCTGTGTTCTAGCTTGAATTTACATGATAACAATCCTGACTCAGCTGTCAAAACTTTGATGGTTCATGGTTCATCTGCGTAAATCACAGACGCAAACTCACTGTCACCATTATGTACACTGATTAAACTGGAAGTGTGCCAATTACTGATAGATAAAAGAGGCTTTACTTACCCTTATTGATAGTTTGACAGTGCTGTGCTGTAATCACTAAAGACAACTGGCCAGAGATTTAAATCAAGGAATTATTTAGTTTTAGCACAAACTGAATACTTAATAGCGTGATAGATTTTATTAAGTCATACTCAGGCATGCACTAATTTCATATTGGCAATATAATGCAGGATTCGGTAATTGAAAGATTGTAAGCTAACTTTCTTGATATTTAAATGGTAAAAAAGATTTAGATTCAGAAAACAACTTTCTTAATATTCTTCAGTGCTTTTGTAAACCCATGAAGTACCTTTGAAGCATAGTCACTGTGGTAATGTAATTAGCACAGCAGCTGTTTGGACGTAGTAAGATCCTACAAAAGCCAAGATGCTAATTACCAAACCTTACACTCAATAGCATTGTCCAGGACAGGATAGAATACCTCCCTGCTCATTTGCAAAATGCTACCAGAGTGTAGCTTGATCATTTATCACAAGCAGACACAAAGCAAGTGGTTAAAGGCTTTAATATCCAGAAACATCAGGCATGCCTCTACATGCTGCTGGCCCAGATCCAAAGCTGGTATGGAGGGAGGAGACGAGGACTATCAACGTTTATTGGGTATCTTATAGGGAGGAGTTACAGGGATGGAGGCAGGCCAGCCTGTACAGTCACAGTGTGAGGTCACACCTGCACTACTGTGTTCCACCACATATGGAATCTTGAGCATCCACCTTGGAGAGGTGATGGAGCCTCAGTTTAACATCAATGCATGACTCATGTAACATAGAGATGTAAAGGGGAGGCTGTGGTGAGGATATAGTCAGGCTGAAGAATTTTTAATTTGAACTGTAAATCTGTCTGGATGATAAAGAGCTCAAATACAGGTACCAGAGCACTCTGGAACGGGTGACCAATGAACTAGAGACTTTGCCTTACTTCGACTTTGACTTTTCGTCCGCTCTTTTTATTTATTTTTGTAAGGTGGTTTATGAAAATGTTTGCACTGTGATGTTGCCACAAAACAATGAATTTCATGACTTATTCATGACAATAAGTTCTGATTCTAATAATAACAGGAAGGGCCAGTGAAGTACAGGTTGTTTAGAGCTGCAACTGAGTTAAGCTAACACAAAATTGAAAAACATGTTGAAGCTGGCTCAGTTCATGGTGGCAATTTTTCATCTATTTGCTGAAAGTGGCTGTGAAGCATAGATTGTGGATATGCAGATGATGTGGCAGATTTGCCTGTTTCTGCTCAATTTAAGCAAGGAGTTTTGGAAGGAGAAAAATAACATGAGGGTGGACTTTAAAAGAGGGTAAATGTAGAAGATCCATTACTATTAAAGCTCCATGAGCTATTCTACCCTACATGTCCAGGCTTGAAGGCAGAACAAACATCCACTGAATTCTTTCCCATTCACTTGTCAATTTGCCAGCATTATTTATAAACTCCAACAAACACGAGGATAAATAGCGTTTCTTGTTACAATGTGCAGATGTGTCACTATACGCTCTGCATCAAGTTGAATTATACACAGGTTCTTGATCCAATCATTAAGTCTTCAATCTTTAACATGATCACTGTGCTATTCAAGTGTATGCTATCACATTAAAACAGAAAATGGTTTCTGGGCATTGTCAATCACCAGCACATCATTTAATTACCAATCCAGCAACCTCCCATTATACCTTTTCCTTGGGGTAAGGTCATGTAGTTATGTGTGACACTGCCATTTCTCTGCAATGTCACCTGGCCCTGCAAGAGGGAGGGATTTGTGTCAGTGAGCAGTGTCTGGGTGATTGCCTGACATGGTTGAATAACTGATAACTTATGTGAGCTGTAAAATATAAGTGTGGAGTTTACCATGCGGCAAAGTACATTTGGCTGCAGTTCTGACTGAAAGAAGTTTTTGATAGGTGAATGAAGAGGTGTGATGGATAAATCACAGGCTAAAACTTAAGGTGATTTGGTGAAATATTACATTTGAAGAAGTGTTTATTCCCATTTGTAGAACTTTTTGGATTCTGCATTCACGTCCCCAAAATCTGGGTTCCTGGCATTTCCTGCTCACACTATATCTGGGAGGGGTGGGGAGAACAATATCTTGGCCCACTCTTTGCTCCTTCCACCAGTGTATTCGTTACATTGTTGTAAATCCTGAAGCCCGATCTCTCCCCATATTAATTTTCTTCAGTGCCTCCAAGAACCTCCCAAGCTTTCGTCTGCCAATGTCCATCACAGCCCAAGGGAACTGACTTACCTTTAAAGCACTACAGAATTTTTTTTGGGTTAGACAGGTAATTAATGTTGTGTGGCTTTGTCGACTTGCTGAGAGGTGTGGTCAATGAGCAGTGCAGCGAGCATAGACTGTGTGCAGCTGTCGTGGAAATGAGCAACCAACATGATATTGACCCTCTCAACCAGAAGCAGCCTGCATCGACCAACCTTGGACTCTGATTTCTGTAACTGTTTATGGGGCAATTACATTTGGCTCCTTGTGCCCTTCATATTAGAACGTAACCACTGCAATGTAAGAATGGAAACTTACTGGAGGAGAAATAGTAACAATTCTCAAATAGACCTGCCACAGTTCTGGGCAAAGACCTTAACGGTTATTATTTTTCTGTTATCAAAGCTCTTGACAGATAAAACTGCATGGAAAAGGAGCAGGAGCAGAGCAGCTCATTTAGCCCTTTGAACTTCTTTCAC
Source organism: Narcine bancroftii (assembly GCF_036971445.1). Classification (NCBI taxonomy): domain Eukaryota; kingdom Metazoa; phylum Chordata; class Chondrichthyes; order Torpediniformes; family Narcinidae; genus Narcine; species Narcine bancroftii. The sequence continues at coordinate 153,660,498 of NC_091471.1, forward strand.
CATTCAACGTGATTGTTGCTGATCATTCAGATTTAGAATCCTGTCCCAGCATTCCCCCATTCACCTTGATCCCCTCATTCTAGTAACAATATTTCACTCCTTCATATTGATTGAGTTGACTTTAATTGCTCTCTATGGTAGAGAGTTTCACAGCCTATCATTCTGTGGGAGAAGAAATTACTCTTCATCTCTGTCTTAAATATTCCACTCATTATCTTCAGACTGTGACTCCTGGTCATGACCTCCAGCACCATTGCAAGCCTCCTGCTGTATGTAATCTGTCCAGCCTTGTTCAAATTGTTGATTTTGATGAGATCCAATTTTTTTCTTATACATTTGACTGAATTAATGCAATCTGTTTCCATACATGAACCCCGCTATCCATGGAATTAATCCAGTGAATTTCTGAAGAACTTCCTTCATCCTTAAATAAGGAACCCAAAACTGCATACAAAATTTAAGGAGGTCCTATACAACTGCAACAAAGTTCCCTGCATCTACACTCGGACCATTTTGCTGTGAATGACAGTTTACCATTTTACTCAATCTACATGCATTGACTGATGCATATGGCCAAGTCTTGCTGCAACTCCCCTTTTTCCATACTATCACCATTCAGATATCAATTCACATTATCTCACACTCTCTCTACCTGTCCAATTCAACCTAGAGGTTCGTACATAACAGAACTATTTTCAGACTCTGGAACTCAGAGATTACGCCACAGAACATTGCAGCACAGTATGGCCATTTGGCCCATGATGTTGTGCTGACCAATATGAACCTAATCCACATCAATCAAACCCTTTTCTCCCTTACTGCCCATTGCCCTCCATTTTTCTTACATCAATATGTCTATCTAAGAGTTTTTAAAATGTACCTATTCTACCACCTTTCACTGCCATCCCTGGTAGTCATTCCAGATACCCACCACTCTCTGTATAAAAACATGCTTTTGGCATTTCCCCTAAACTTTCCTTCACTCACCTTAACTGAATGTCCTCTGGTGTTGCCATTTTTGCCCTGCAAAAAGCTGCTGGTTGTCAGTCCAGTCTTTGACTCTCTTTATCTTATACAGTCATCTCTCACCCTCCCTTGCTCCAAAGAAGAAAGCCCTGGCTTACTCAACCTTTTTTCATTCTCCAATCAATGCAGCATCCTGGTAAATTTCCCATACACCATGTAAAGGATTTGTGTTAATCTTTAAAGTTAAAATCTTTAGTTATAAATATATATTTCTTAGTAATGTAAGTTATAGAGCAGTGGTTCTCAACCCTTTTCTTTCCACTCACAAACCACTTTAAGTATTCCCTATGCCATAAGTGCTCTGTGATTAGTAAGGGTTTGCTTATGGTGGTATGTGGGAGGAAATAAAAAGTTTGAAAACCACTGTTTGAATTGTACCAAATTGACCCATTATGTGCACTGTTTCATAACTCCAAAGGAAATGGGCCAATGACAATTTCTCTCAAGCAAAATATTTCAGTAACAATTGGATCTTGGCTAGTGATTCTCAACCTTTCCTTCCCACCCACATACTACTTTAAGAAATCCCTTACTAATCACAGAACACCGATGGCATCAGGATTGCTTAAAGTGGATGTGAGTGGAAAAGAAAATGTTTGAGAACCACTAGAGTTAAAACATTGTATATGTATTCTTGGTAAGTTAGTTGTGGGCTGGTACAGGGTCATACACAGGTCACAACACACTTTTACAGAAACACAATTGCAATAAGAAAAAGAGTTCAGTTGGAGTCCATGCATTTGTGAAAAAAAACAAAGCCATAAAACTGAAGTTTTCTTAATTGAAACTCAAGTTCCAGGAGTGGTTCTTGTTTTAAAATACTTTATTTTTTCATATTCGTACAGTCTTTAAGCTTGTATAGTAAATATTCACAAACAAAACAAAACAGAAAAAATTCCTCCCTTTTTCCTCCGCCCACCCCCCACTCCCCAATAAAATAATACAACTTTTGGTACTGTCAGAGTTCTCATTTTCTTTTTTTCTGGGATATCACATCTTTACATACCTTGAAGGATCAGGTTTACAATTGGACCCCTACATAATCTAAGTACGGTTACCATATCTTAATGAAAATGTCATTTTATTTTTTAAGTTATAAATGATTTTTTTCCATGGGTATACAATGACGCATCTCTCTGGCCCATTGAACAATAAGTAGGGGAGAATTGGACTTCCAAGTGATTGCTATACACTTCTTTGTCACAGCCAGGACTACATTAACAAAACAGATTTGAAATTTAGTTAATGTTGCTCATGACCATAAGGTTGTACAGAAGGTACAGCTCTATGTAGCATTATTCTGGCAGCTGTTTCAAACCTCAAGTATTATCTGGAATGACTTGTGTAGGCTTGTTGGCATCGTAAAGCACTTAAGCCTCTTGGACTAAGATGAGGTCAGATGTTGTTATGGATATGGAGTGGTTTTCAAGAAAGGCAGGAGGTTTTTCAGAAATGAAACTAAAACTGTGGTTATGTCATGTCACATGATGTCAGAAAACTATATACTGAAGGCAGAAAGACATTTTGAATCAGAAGACTGAAAAGACTGAAGAAACACTTGATCTCCTGGAAAAACAGGACTAGGCCAGTAATCTCTAGAAAGAAAGGGAGATGTTGTTCTATTTGTATTATCCTTATCATAGGAGATACACCACATGGGTGGCTTTTAAATAAGTAAGAACACTCTGACTGCTCTTTTAAGAAAAGAGAGGCAGCCCAGAAGATATACCCTCCTATTTGAAAAATAATTCATTGGGTAATTCCGCAACCCTAAGAAGATGGGGGAAATTTGTCAAAACACTCATGAAAAATATATCTCTGAAAGACAGCTCATCAAGTGACTTGTGGGTTTAAAGAGATCTGAACATCTAATGTTTAAAAATGATTTATAATTACTTCTGAAAAAGATCTTGAAGTTCAGCAAGAAATTTGAAATTGGACTTTAAAATTGACTTTTCAGACTCAAGTTTAAACGGAAATAGTTTCGGACATTAGCACACACACACATTTACATTTCTGCTTAGTGGGTTAAATTTAGAGTTAAGTTTAGAGGTAAGCAAGAAATGTTATTAATAGTTTAATAAAAACTATTGTTTTTAATTTATCATTGTCTGGTGAATTTTCCATTGCTGTTCCTTTGTTAGTACTAATAAGGTTTGTTAGTTCGTAACAACCATCCCGAAAGCTTCCATATCCTTCCTATAATGAGGCGATCAGAACTGAACACAAAACTCTTAAGTGTTATCTAACTACAGTTTTATAATGCTGCATCCATCATCTTGTCACCTCTGAGAAGAAAGACATGTATGGAGGAAATATTTTGGGTAGTGAAATTGAGTCAGGGAGAAAATCAGAAGTAAGGATTAGAGAAAATAGTGAGGTGATAAGGTGGTGGTGGAGATAGAGGATACAGTAGAGAAAGAGGATTGAGAGAGAGAGAGGAGTGTCAGTGGAAAAAAGACTGCTTACAGTGGTTGAGGTTAGAGAAAGGGAGCAAAAATAGAGGAAGCAAAAAGTGAACTGTGGGCTAGGCAAAGGTTTGTGGAAACATGGAGGAGAAATGGGAGAAAGAACAGTGGAATATGGAGAGAGTGGACCAAAAGAGATGGGTGCAGAAGACTTTGTTATGTGTAGAGGAATGATTGTGAGGCGTGTGTGAGATATTTTTGGGTGGATAGAGAGGGCAACCAGAGATAGGGAAGAGGAGGATGGGGCATGAAAGCGAAGCCTGTGGAGAATGTAGAGAGGACTGAGAGATGTAGAGGGGACTGTGGGTGCATCTGGAGAGGACTGAGGGATGTATGGAGGATCTAAGGGGTGTAGGACTGTGGGTGTGTAGAGGGTCTAGAAGGTGTAGAGAGAGAGAGGTGCTGTGGGGTGCAACTCAAACAACAATGAGTCAGGATATAAAAGTTAGAGACAGTGCAATGACTTGGTGCCAGGACGACAACCTTTCCTTCGAGTGCAAACAAGACTAAAGATCTGGTGATAGTCTTCTGGAAGAGGGGTATAGCTCACTCGCCTGTCCACATCAACAGTGCAGATGTGGAGATATTAGTCAGCTTTGATTTCCTTGGAGTAAACATCCCCAGTTACTGTCCTGGAGCAGCTAGATCAAGATGATAACCAAGAAAACATATCAGCACTCTACTTGCTCTGAAAACTTGATGAAATTTAGCAAGTTTGCCATGTCCCTCATCAACTTTAACAGGTACACCATTGAAAAATATCCTGTCAGGGTGCATCAATGAGGTACAGGAACTGTTCTGCCCAAGCCTACAAAAAACTACAGAGAGTTGTGAACACAGTTCAGACCATCAAAGAAACCTCTGCGCACCGACCCCCCTCCCCCCACCAATCTATAGTTTCCACTGCCGAAGAAAAAGAGCCTACATATTAAAGCACAAATCCCACCTCAGCCACATTCTTTTCACCCTCCTCCTATCAAGAAGAACCACAAATATGAGATCACGCATAGTTTCTTTCCAGATGTTATCAGACGCCTGAATAAACTCTACCATGGTAAAATAATGTTGCCTTTGCTTTGTGCTAACTGACCTCTCTCTGTAATTCTTGACATGCATACTACCTCTGACGCTGCAGTATGTTTGGGAAGACCAGCCGGACTGCTTACAAAATAAACTTTGTCACTGCATGTGGTAATAAATGAGAATTTGGAAGTCAGAGATGACTATGGCAGTATGTGGACATATAAATTGTGGGAATCATGAGGTTAGAGAGAAAACTGGGGTGATAGGGGGAGTGTGGGGTGTAGATAAAAGACTGTGGGGGGTGTAAATGGACTGTCTGGGGGAGGAGGGGATTGAGAGCATTGTGTGGTAATAAAATGACTGCAGGATGTAGAGAAATGACTGTGGGAGATAATACAGGAACAACATTTCAGTATCGCAATAGGCCTTTGAATGTGACAATGGTGTCGCCCAGCTTTTAATCATATCTGTAAATGTATAGATCTCTGTACTATAAAACAGTAGTCTTTAATTTCTCACCAAATCCTATAAATTGTATACTTGTAGCTCTCTGCAGGACGAATTGTGAGCAATACGTGAAAAAGATTGAAGGTGTGTGGTGGATTGTGGAAAGGGTTTCTGATAATTAATCTTTAGTTCAACGATCAAGTCCTGTTAAAACTAAAGTACTCTGCTTTCAATTTTATTTTCACATCTCAGCTCCTAAAGTTGTTGGACCTCAATAAAACAGTCATGAAGCTCGTTAATTTGTAGAACCTTAGCATGGAACTATGAAAAGTCGGTAATTAACCATTTATTAACCATTAGTCAATCATGAAAAGAAATACTGTTATTTTAGCAATTTATGTGTTCAACCACATATAGCACCAACTTTTTATAGTTTAGGCTTAGTCGCACCATGCTAAGGTTACACAATTTAACTAGCTTTTTAATAATTCATCCCTAGATCATCAACAATCGAAAACCTAGTCACTCAAAAAAGCATTTGAAAATTAGAATAAATAGAAACACTTAAGCAAATTTCCCTTTTGATGTTCTCCTTATTCTTATATACTCGCTATGATTTACATCTTGGTCATTGTATTCATTTATGGTTTCCTACTCTATTTTTACCTGCTTTTTAAATGTAATATAGCTTCTTTCTCCTTTTCCAGGGTTTAAATTGTGGAAGATGTAATAGAAAACAAATCAGCCTTGATTGGCTACATTTAGAGTTAACAATTGTTTTCTCCTATTCCAAACCTGAAATATAAACATTGATGTCCTTGTTCCCATCATTTTGTATCAGATACCTGCTGTTACCATTTCAAATTCAAGTTTATTATCATCTCACTGCATTTAGAACCAGACAAAACAATGTTTCTCTGGACCACGGTGCACACACGTAACTTGAATCCCCTATGTAACCTTTGAGGATTATTTGTCCCGTTTATCCAAATTCCCTGGCTCTTTCACCCAACTGAAATAAATTCCTGGGAAGAATCATCTTTTATTTGAAATTAAACAGCGACAAATGATTATTACCACTGCCCTCAAAAAGATGGTTAGACCATCACAGAAAATATTCCTATTGGAGTTTTTAGGGGTTTGCAAATTCAAAAGCATCCACCCACAGAAAATTGCATTCCTAAGAACAAAATTTGGAAGCTGCCTTGTCAATCATCATGTATATGTTGTTCTTTGATAGGGCATTGATGGAGACCCAGGGTTAGATGTAAGTGTTATTTACTTTATACTCATTTCTGAATATCTTTTTGTGGAATACCAATTTTATTAAGTTAATGAGAGCATCAGAATTTGTTTTTATTTGTTCATTTTAAATTTTGATTATTTTATTAGATGATTTTAAATGTCTTAAATATACCGTTTTTGGATTCTGTGGTCATTGTGTAAGTCCAGGGGCAAGCAACATGTACGAATCTAGGTATCAAAACTTTTACCAGTGACGATACGTTTAAAAAAAAATCCTTTTGTTCCCACTGGAAAGGGGATATTTGGTGAGTTGTCCTGAATGGGAAAAAAAATCATTCTTGCAAAATCATTCAAGATGTTCCAAGTTCTAAAGTAAGACATTCATTGCATTGGTGCATTGTACATATGTGCGTATATGTCAATAAACTTTGTTGAAAACCTGCTGGATAGCATTACAGTCAATGCTGCTGGAGCTCAGTTCCAGAGACCTGAGTTTCTTGCTAACCTTGGGTGCTCTGTGTGGGGAGTTTACATATTGTGCATTCTCCCTCTGCCTGCATGGTTCTCCAGTTTCTTTCCCATTCCAAAACTGTGCTAGTATGTCAATTGACTATTGTAAATTACTACATAGTGTAGGTTAAACAATCAAAGAGGAGCTGATGGTTGTAAAGAAGGAATGAAGTTGCAAGGTAAAATGTTTAAAGGAAACATAAGGGGAACTTCACGCAGAGAGTGGTGATAATTTGGAATGAGCTGCCAGCTGAAGTAGTAAATGCAGGCTCAATTTTCATGTTTAAGAAAAATGTGGGTAAGTACATGGATGGGTGGGGTTTGGAGGGACTAGGTAGCATTAGAGTTTAGATGGACTGAAGGGCTGTAATTATCCATGGTTCTATGGAAGCAGTGTAATAAGTAGAAGGGCTGATGGGATTGCTCTTCTGGGAGCCAGCATGGATCGAAGTACCAAATGGTTTCCTTCAGAATTTAAAGTACAATATGACATATTCAATTAAAAAAAGGAAGTTAGATACCATCTGGAAGAAGAAAATGGGAAAACTCTTTTGCATATGAAACAATGAATTGACCTAAAAAATAATCTAAATAGACAAATTTGTGACTGTATTTTATTATTTTTCCAATAATTTTGATAACTCTTTTTGTATTTCAGGGGTTTTCTGGTCCTAAAGGAGATAGAGGAGAGAGGGGAGAAAAGGTGTTGTTGCAGATACGTTTATTTATGCCTGTCATCCTATCTCTGCTCATGTTGTTGATTGAAGTGATTTGTGAGCATGAAACCAAGATGCATAGAGCTCCAGTATTCCTTCCAAAGTTCCCTTGAGTATAGTGTAATACCAAGATGGAAATAACTTTGATTTACTCCATGTCTTTATTGCAATTGCAATAAAATACAGAGAGCTGAAATTCATAAATAGTGCTCACATCAGTTAATTTCTTCAAAGCATTTAATTCCCAGAATTTTTAAGGTCATCTGCAATGCCATGTGGATAATCAGATAAAATTTGGGGAAAATCCACATTAAATTCAGTACATTAAGCAGAAGGTTCACTGGAGGCAGTGATAATGATCAAATGGTTCATAATTTTACTCCTTTTTTCACCTGAAGCATAAGCTGAACATCTATGGTGGGAAAGCCAGGCTTTATTTGTCTATTGAACAAAGCAGTTCACTGATGTTAGTTATTAAATTATCTGTGCCAATTATCTAATACAGTTAATGAACTTTTATTTAATGTACAAGATGTCGATAGAGTTCGGACATATATTCCAAAGTTCCACCTGCTAGACAGAGTTGTGGACAACTCTTCATGTTTTGTTGAACTTTTAGATTGGACACATGATGTAGTTAATTCCACTGTGCTGGATTTTGCAGTCAGCAGTATACCCACAAGATTTAACACTTTCCATGTCAGGCAGCAGGAGCGCATCAAGGAGTTTGATCGCCGAGGCTTGGGGATTGGAGCTTGGGTCATGTGAGAGATGTGATGGTGGGTGAGGAGCCTAGAAGAAAGAAGGAGCAGCAATTTAGGTCAGAAATTATGTCCCCAATAAATTAAAACACGCATCTCATCAACTAGAAGGTGCATAACCTGTCCTTGGTTATCTTAGCTATAATGCTTCTGCACTCAGTCATTTCAAGCTATTCATTGGAGCAATTTGATTTCCTTACCATTTAATAACTGCAGCTTTTGATTTGTTAAGAGCAATATCTGACTTTGATGGGCATGTGAGAAGGTGAAAATAGCAAACAAAAAGTGAATTCAGTGTTGGAAAGTGGTTAACTAGGCCAGATAATAAGGAATACTGAAGCTCGTCCTTGGATTTTGAGCACCCATGTTAAAAAATGGACAGAAATATTAATTTGGAGAGCATTTATTAACTGCACGGGATATCTATTCATTCTTTCACTGAGATCTGTAGTGGTATGAGTTAGATTTTCACCTCCCTCCTGTTAGAAAGACACAATTGATTGAATAATCTATGTCCATCCAGACCTCTTCAATGAACTGCATGTATCATTGATTCAGTTTTCTTATAGTGTATGAACTTGCCATCCAGAACTCATCCAGAACTTGCATGTATTGTCTATGCTGTGTAAACCATATGTACCAACCATACAATCCATTTATATAAACCTATTTTTGAATGGACAGTCATAAGGTATTCCTCTATACACTCAATATTAGCTCAAATATTTTAAATAATTAGCTGCTCCATTAAAAATTTGTGGAGAGGAATGCCACATTTGCAAAACTATGCATAATTTATAGGATGTAAACTAAATGATCTATCAAGCACATCTCTTTTTCAAAGTGTATGAGTTCTGCCTCTTTTGTTAACTGTGTAGGCTGATTGATTGAATGTCTCTGGCATGGAGCCCCACCCACTGGTAGCTCATTAGAGGCTCGTGGGTAGCGTTGCCCTAGTTTTGTGATATTTGCTGCAAGATTGTGACTGTCTCATCAGAAATTTGGCCTTTGTGTGTTCTTCATTGACTGCCTTCCTTTTTAAATGTATGAGCTATCCTACAGTAATATTTCTGGGGACATAATCAGGCTGTATCCCTATCAGACTATTAAACTCTTGACATAATTAATCCGAAAAGCTAAAAGTTTCCAAATCAGAAAATGGGTTTTCTTTTCTTTCTTCTTTTTCTTTTTCTTTGGCTTGGCTTCGCGGACAAAGATTTATGGAGGGGGTAAATGTCCACGTCAGCTGCAGGCTCGTTTGTGGCTGACCAGTCCGATGCGGGACAGGCAGACACGGTTGCAGCGGTTGCAGGGGAAAATTGGTTGGTTGGGGTTGGGTGTTGGGTTTTTCCTCCTTTGCCTTTTGTCAGTGAGGTGGGCTCTGCGGTCTTCTTCAAAGGAGGTTGCTGCCCGCCAAATTGCGAGGCGCCAAGATGCACGGTTTGAGGCGATATCAGCCCACTGGCGGTGGTCAATGTGGCAGGCACCAAGAGATTTCTTTAGGCAGTCCTTGTACCTTTTCTTTGGTGCACCTCTGTCACGGTGGCCAGTGGAGAGCTCGCCATATAACACGATCTTGGGAAGGCGATGGTCCTCCATTCTGGAGACGTGGTGGATCTTCAGCAGTGTGGACACAAACATATATAGCATAGTAAATGCAACTTCTGAATATTTCATATGCTTTAAAATCATTTTACAAATAAAATAAAATGGGATAATTAAGGTTTAAAAACTACATGACTAAGGATCATTCACTGTGTTCCTTTAGGATGTGTATGGACCCACAATAGGTTAATTTTTCACTTTGGTTGGATATCTCATAGCATAAGGAGGTCTTGCTAAATAACTGTTTTTGATTTCTATTTTGCATCCAATTGTGTTGTTTCTTGTGTTTCGAGGTAGTGTCCATTTCCCTTTACCTAGGCAGAACTCTTGAATATGAACAGTGATCACTGGCTGCAGCATAAATAATTGAAGCAGCGAGCTACCAAGTCACTGTATGGCAGATTTTTGTCTGTCGGGTTACAAAAGGCATTCCTAGGTAAACGTAAAGGACCACTTCCTCTATACTTTCAAATGCTTTTTACTCCTTTTGTTGATTGAAGCATGTTTCTCATTCCTGGAGGCCTACCCTTCTCCTTCCCACTCTCCTCCATGATACTCCAGCAAATTGGTTCCCTCCTATGGACCTGCCCCATCCTTTATCTTTTTACTCATTAATTTGACCACTCTAATAAATTAGAGTTAAAGTTTTACCTCTTCCTGAATATAACTCACCCCTACGTGTTCCTGCAACCTCACTAATTTCCTCTTCTAATGGCATCCCTTATATTCACTGCAATCCCTTTATTCCTTATAACTGGCAAGCATATTTCTGGCTTTAAACACTCTTATTTTTACTGTTTAATTATTAGCATTCAAGTTGGTGGACATCATGTACATGTAGCATTGTCTGAATTCACAAAGCTTTTTTTTGACCAAACCATTGTGTCCGCAGGGGGAAAAGGGAAAGAAAGGCAAAAAAGGGCCTAAGGGGGAGAAAGGAGAACAGGGTGCCCCTGGATTAGATGCACCTTGCCCATTGGTATGTCTCTGCTGTGTACTGGTATCAGATGAAAAGCCAAACAAAAGAGAGAGGCAGATTCTGTTCCAACTTAGTCATTCTAAGAAGCAAAACTACTTCAATATTTTATTTGAAGATTTTACAAAAGCATCAACTGAACTGACCGTGCCCTCTAGCAATTTGGTCACAGGGTTCACAAGATATTTTTCTGTGTGTGTAAAGAGGGTTTCAAATATTTCAATATTTATACAGCTACAAGGTACCTGATTTTAGAGGTGAAAAGCACTCCAAAATTGCTATTTTATTGCGAGATTCAGACTTGCACTTGGAAAAGGCTTCACAAAATGATATTTGTTTCTGAAAGCAGGCACCATTGAGACATTACGTGCAAAACTAAAACAGTGCTCAGTCATTTAATCTTAACAAAAAGTTAGAGAAATCCCTCTCTACACTCACTGCCTCTGGAATCGGTGGCTGCTTCTCTCTCCTGTTTATAAAATGTCAAGTGTTGGCCTCTCCGCAGGCAGAGCATTTCATTGTCAATAACAATGCAAGTTAATTTCAATAAACAGGGACTCCGCGGCAATAAGGGGGAAAAAGGGGAGCCAGGCCAACCTGGCCTGGATGGGCTGGATGCCCCTTGCCAATTGGTACAGTATTCTTTTTCCTACCAACCCTGCATGCATTGTTTAATTAGGCAATCTGCAAAAATGCAACATTATAGTCTGATTCTCTTTGCATTAGTGTAATGCACGTGCATGAATATACAGTACCTTCCTTCAGCTAACAAACCCCAATGCAAGAGGAGTGTGCTTTTTGCTTACTTACAGAACAATAAGTGTCATTTGCTGTATATTGTGTGAGGTATTGAATTCTCCTTTGTACATCACTAAGGAGGAAATAGGAAACTTAGAGACAATGAAAAATCAATACATGCACTGCATTAGGAAGCTCAGAATTGTCTTCATTATTAAAAATATAATTAATGCAGAATTCAGATGAATGCAAGAACTGGTCATGCAGTTACTCTTCCCAGCAATAACTTTTGTCCCAGCTACAAGATGTTTTTTTCTTCCGTTTCATGACCTAAAGGGGGAACTTTAGCCATCCTTCACATTGATTGGCAGAAGAGGGCTGGTAGTTAAATTGGTAGACTGGTGAAATTCACCCACCTGAGGGATGTTCTGTCCATCCATTATAAATATCTCTCTCTCACACACACACACACACACACACACACACACACACACACACACACACACACACACACACACACACACACACACACACACACACACACACACACACACACACAGAGTTGTCTGGCCCTTCATTTTAAGGAATGGTCAATCAAAAGGCCTAGTTAGATTCACTACAGACCAAAACAAAGTTCTCCTTCACAGACCAGTCAAATTCATAAACCAAGGCACAGATGGTTGAAACATCCCCTGGAAAAGTGTTTTCATTTAACCAGTATTTGCCATTGTAACAGTAGAAATACAGTTTTCAAAGGATTGAGTAAAATATAATCCATGTTGTTCTAACCAGTTTTGTCCATAAATATTTCAAAATGCTTTAATGAGGAAGTCCAATTTGTGTTAAACCCCTGGAAAATTAATGAGGGTCAGGGAACAAGTTGGAGAAACAAAACATTTTTACATTAAGGGCTATGAGTAATGTGAAACATTACAGCATCTATTTGTGTCCTGACATAATATTCCCTCTTACTTGTATTAGATCGATCTTGCTTACCTAACACTTCTCTACCCTTTGGCAGTACCAGTTATAACAAACAATGCCTTCCTTGAACTCAGCAGTTCCAAGCTTATACGAGTAACCCTTCACTGGTTATTAACATATTGCCAGGCAACCTTAACAAATTGCAGTTTACTCCAAAAAAACCTCAACTTTTCATTATTAGAATTTCATCTTGCTTCCAAAACCCTTCTTAATACAACCTCTGTTTCATTTGTGAAATAAAATGCATAACCATTTATACCCTATACCTCCATTGTACCAAAACGGCAAATTTATAATGTGGGAAAATATAAATAACACAGTAATTAGTATTGATGTAAATTTTAACACAAAACTGTTTTCAACTGATCAATGACTAATTATATAATTTTGGCGGGATTATATCAACAAGAATGAAAATTGAGTATAGACAGGTGCATGTGTATATACAGTATGAAAACTGTTATATTTCTTTTGGTTCTTTCACTGTTCAGACATGTTCAGGCTCATGAAAAAAGTTAAAAATATTAAATGGAATATATTACTATGCATGGTTATATTCTCTTTGAACTTTAATTTTGTACGAAATCCTGAAATTGCCATTGTTCCCATGTGTAGCCATCATACTTGATTTCAATGTAGAAATTTGCATTGAGTGACAGCTGGCAATGAGCTCACAGAGTTCTATTGATCATGATTGCTAAACGTGATTCTCTTAAAGTTATAAATTACATTTAGCTGCATAGCAATAGCGCCTTGTAATGTTCTCAAACCACGCTGCTTCATGAATGACAGAACAAAGGGCTACTAATGATAACCATCTTTAATGAAGCATAATATATGAAGATGTCAAGTTCTACATTGCAGTGTTAAAAGTCATGTAAAAATATTTTTAAATACATGTAGCAAATAGAATAATAGGATAGTATGGATCAATCCTCAAATTATGACAATTTCTCAAGAAGCAATGTGATTGTGGAGATAATTAAAGCTAGATGTTTCTCTGCTTAACATCGCATGTGCCAGACTCAAAAATTTTAGGAACTAAATCATCGAGTCTCTATCCGTATCTGGGAATTTCCTGAATAATGCCAACTAAAGCATCCTGTAACACTTTCCATGGATTTCTTAATTCTTCTTATCTGCCTGGAATAAATTCCATTTATTCAAGGAAGGAGCTCTTGGGAAATGGGAATCTTCAAAGAGGCAGGCCATAAATTCGAGTGAAGAAACTCTCTGGTAATCAGATAGAAATGTAGAAGTGGCTGCTATTTAGTTGACCTTCTAACACACACAAAGTCTGCTTGAGACTTGTGCTGCTCTAGGCGTTAATGGACGTGTAACATTTCGGCCTCGCTTTGAAAAGTCTATTCTAAAGTGAGGCTTTTGCCCAGCACAGAGAAGAGGAGACATTTCTTCATCCAGATGGTTGGAAGTGGGCAGAGGGAATTCTGTGTGTTCAGGAAAATAGTTGATATATTTTTAAATATGAAAGGAAGAGAGGGGTAATGAGGTGAATGTAGGAAAGCAACACTGAGGTGAAAGGTCAGCCCTGATCTTAATAAATGTTAATCAAATTATCCTGCCTCTATTTGTTATTGTTATTAAGTAACACACATCCAAGCCATTTAAACTAAAGACATGCAGCAATGCTTCAAGTAACACAACAAGCAATCTATCTGAGTGCTCAAGGAAAGTGCATTGTCCAATTTATGCCAAGGAGAAGTGAGCGGGAGGAGAAACAAACCAATATTCCCAATGAGAGAACATTGCATTACCTTAATGTGATTTCACATGGAGAATCTGAATCTCCTGCCACTTTTGCAAAGCTTCCGATACCCTTCAATCAGACTTACTATTTGAAATTGAGAGAGCTAGCTCTAAGAAAGCATGTTGACCAGCGGGTGTTAATAGGGAACAATTGAGAAAAGACGCGTGGGAGGAAGAAATACACAGACAGCGATGACGCTGTTGACCCCAGTCACCCACTGCCCCCTCCCCCCTTACCCCTTACTCGCACCACCAAAGCATGGTGATGGTTAATCACACCCTTGTCTGCAGGAAGTACTAGACTATTACTACCACTGTCTCAATCTGCACTAAGTCCTGCAAACAATGACATTTTATTATAAATATTTCAGGGATTACTTACACAATGTAAAAATTATATTTCAGTTGATACTTTAAATCATGAATAATTCATTGCTTTCACTGTTCTTGTTGTACTAATGAAAGTCACAAATTTTGATTCTATTTCTGCAGATGAATAATTAACTTGTCATCATCATGTGCACAAAATGGAACAGGAAAGTGACACAGGTGAAACATGACGAGTGCCTTGTACAATTTTCCAGTGGGATGTACTTCAAAAAAATGGGTGCAAATGCTGCCGTACAGCCCCAAATCCCAGTCTAAGGAGCTATTGATGTACCAATAAATGGGTACAAGTCTGCTCCTTTCTGCTCAAATTTATAGCCTCTAATTTTCCATGAAAATATTTCCAGCTTACTGTGATATCTTTGTGTAAATAAAATACCTTTTGCTTTGATGACAAAAAGGAATGACAGAAGCCATTGCCCCTTCCCAAGATTAAAGAGCAACTCTATATTGGTTAACTAACTGAACCATCCATTCAGATTTGTTAACACTGCAATGTGGAAGTTATTGAATTGGCTCTATTGTTAGAAACAACTGTGCATAAATACTGAACTCTTTTAGCAATCATTGGGTTAATAAAGTTGTGTTTACTGGCAATGGCTGCATATAGTTCAGCTGTAAAAGAGTACCTGGCAGGAATGCTGGCCCTTGCTACTCTTGTTTTCCTATGTACTAATCAAAGAATTATGTTTTGATTACAATAGGGTCCAGATGGATTGCCAATGCCAGGATGTTGGCAGAAGGTAAGAAATGCCTGATAGCTTTACATTATGTTAAGTGAA
The DNA here is from genome assembly GCF_036971445.1 of Narcine bancroftii. Classification (NCBI taxonomy): domain Eukaryota; kingdom Metazoa; phylum Chordata; class Chondrichthyes; order Torpediniformes; family Narcinidae; genus Narcine; species Narcine bancroftii. The sequence goes on from NC_091471.1 coordinate 153,675,933, forward strand.
ATAATCAATTGTACATTAACCACAATTATCACCCCAAAACTAAGACCTATTATTCCTATTACCTATAATTTTGGAGAAGATTTGACTGTGCAAAATTATAGTGAGGAAGGTAATATTAGTTTATGTATATTGAAGTAGATTCTGTTCTATCATGTTACTTTGGCTGCGTGCGCTTCTTTAAGAAGTTGATCACCATTCTGTTAACTCCACTGAATGGACAGGTGACATTTTTAAAGAAGCCAATCACCATGAAACAGACAGTAGCCTCTTTCCAATGAAAATATGATCCTAATGACAGTTAGTCCCTTGACTTCAGTTTTAAGAAATGTAAGTGGAGCTGGTGTAACAAACATGTTACATGTTTCAGTCCAAAAATTTGTAGGGAAACCTTTTTGCTGAAAGGAACATTCACCTGTGCCTCACCTGTATGTGGCATATTGCTTGGGCATCCCAGAATTCTGCATTACTACTTGCCTTTTCTTGCATGCACCCTTGATTAGAACCATACTTCGAGAACCTGCCTATGCAAAATTGAACTGGGAGCAGAGCTGAAGGTAGGGTGGTGTAGGCCAGTATGGGAAAATGGTCAAATGCAATGAGTGCAAGTGGGTTAAAGCAGCAAATACATCTAGCAATGCAGATGTATCCTGAATGCAAGTGACTTCAGGGATCCTTCCACTCAACCAACGTTACCTTGGCAGGTAAGACTATGACAGGCTGTGGGGAAAGAGCAAGACACCAGAAATTACAGAATGCAGAGTTCATTTGAGGATATTGAGACAAAGGAAATAACAAAGATAGGGATTTTAAAAATCATTGCGTTTTGAAATCAGGTTGCTGGTGGATTAACCACCATGTGATCTTTGTCCAAATCCAAGGATTTTAGAGAGATACATTTCTATCTAAATGCTACTAGAACATGATTTTGTTAAAGCAGAAACCACACTTGTGGCATGCAGCAATATAATTGGAAGCCAAAGTGACTTTTCAGGCAGAGTGATGTAATTTATCAATTTTTAAGTCAAATTATAGGAATAATTTTCTTTGAAGCCATTTTTTATTTGTTCATCTCGTAATATGCATTGCTGAATAGGAATGAATCATTTGTAATTACTAACTGCTCATGTACTTTTTACTTAACATTTGTGTGTCTTTGTTTTTTTTTTGCAGTGATGAGTCTAACACGAAAGCATGAAGTTTGTATATAATGCTCCGTATTTTGTATTTATATAGTTGTAATGGCTTTAAAAAGTCAAGAAAATGCTCACACATAAGCTGCTTCTACTTATAGTATGAAGTCACATATCACAGATTGACTGACAGAGCAGTTCTGTTGGCAACTCATTGTGACACAAAGAAACAATGTGGGAATGTTGTTTACCAGTGCTCTGAGTGAGCTTTGTCTCACCTCATGTATTTTGCATGGGCAAATGCCATTCATACTTTCCAGACCAAGTTCGGACATATAATTGTGACCAAATAGACTAAAGCCAATCAATACTGTGGAATGTCATTGGTTGTTTCCATTGTAAATAACTTGGCCATTGCTTGCAATCTCCACCTAAGGTCCCATTGCTGATTTCCAGCTGTCATATCTGTTCAAAAGAGAAATGCATGAAACATTTGACCAGTGCTAGATGTGTGACCACTTCAAACACAAGCATTCTGTGCAATCAGACCTGTAGCCAAAGCCTCTGAACTGTCTTTTTTCTTTCTCCATCTAAAGGGAGGAAACCCCTGGCTCATTGCCAGAAAGAAATAATTGAAATGCAGAGGAAAAGGGGTTTGAATTTTCAAAAAATTATGCCTAACCTTCTGTTATTCTACATCTTGTGTTGTGGATGAAGTAACCATGGCAGCATCAATTTTTTTTTATTTTGTGCAAGCCAGTTCAAATGGATGATAGAGTGGCTGAGTACATATTTCAGTGCTCCAAGGGCCAGTCTTTGGCTGATGCACAGACAGTCAGCACTGACAGCATTGCGTGGCCAGGCTACAGCATGGAAAGTTTTTCCTTCAGAGGATTTGGAAGAACAAGTGGATTTAAATGATTCCATAAAGGAACAAGGAACTTCTTCATGGAGAGAGAGGTGTCAATCCTGAATAAGAAAAAGGAAATAGCTTTTGACTGAGGTTGACACTGGCCACATGATTTTTCAACCTAAATGGGAAATTTAAACTGGCTCCAATGGATAGTCTGGAGTTGATTCTGAATTGAAAGGACTGATATCACACATCTAAAGCATCTTGGTAACACTTTGCTTCTGTTGCCAAACAGTGGAGAGATGCTGAAGATTTTATGCATGACAATTAGGAAGATTCCAGCATGGAAGATCAAGAGTGTTTTGGATTTTAATTGAAAAGCTCTCTGAAGCATACGTCCCAGAACCTTGATTTTAATGCATCGATAACAAGACCTTTTGTGCCTCAACTATTCATTACTTTATACATTTATCTTTCATAATATAAATGCAAAGCCCTGGTGTTATATTTAAATGAAATGCTTCCATTTGAGGCATTTTATGATAATCCCTTCTCAACTATTAATTATAATGGTGTGTTCTTTACTGCCTTTATGTCCACATTTGCTGTGGACATAACTTTTGTTTTGATTCAAGACAGGACTCCCTGAAGATTGTTTTACTGCATCCCCTTCCCACTGACACTGCTATTGCAAGCAGTTTAGGTTTTATGGAATTTTGCATATATTTTTTTGAGCAACTGCACCTACTGATTTAAAACTTGGAATCAACCCAGTATTATATTTTTTTCTGTATCCTTTTGTTGATTCTCACACACCTGTTAGTGCCCAATTGTGTATCAGAAAACCTGGTCCTTTAATAGTCCAAATGTTTCTGAGATTGAAAGCAAGCAATGAAAATCTTGTTTATTTCTTAACAAAAGCCTTCTTCTACTTAGTATCCACATTTTATGAGGATATAAATGCTAAAAGTAGTATTTCAATCCTTGTGTGTTAATGTACACAAGTATTATTCATTATATGGAAAGCTCAACATTTGGCATTGAGCTTTAAGTAAAAGGAAATATGATCCCTATAGTAACCAATGGATATATTGTCCCTATCTTCTCATTATTTTTTACTAAATCTTGACCCCCCCCAGTTCTATTTTTTTAATGAACTGTTGAATAATATGTCCATTTTATGTCTATTTTGACAAAAGGATAGAGACCTAACATCCTATTAGTTTGAAACATCCAATTTGCTTTTATTGATGTGGGCAAAAGTTGAGGCAACTGTATATTTTTAATGCTAAGACCAAGTCCTCATATTGTCACCAATATAATAACGCTGCTTTAGTTGCAAAGTGTTTATCTTTTGATATATGGGAGGTATGATTATATGTCTTTATTATGTATAAAATGTTAATTACGTTTTATTATCTAACTTTAACCATTCCGCATATTCCTAAAGCGTTTTATTGTAAAATGCACAGTCACGACAGTGGTTCATCAAACCAGCAATTTTTTTTAGTGTCAGATGATGGGAATATTTTATGCAATCTTTCTTGTTATATATACAAATATATATATTTGGTTCTTATTGTCCCGCTTAAATCCTCAAATGCGCAAGTGAACTGTTGTTAATTCACATTAACACATTCTTCAAGCTTTTTTCCTGAATTAAATTCACATCAAAATTCACAGTACAAATGCTTATGTTGCTATCAACTTAGCTCATGAAAAATATGTTAAAATGCAGACTTTCTGGTTTTTTTTTTCATAAATTATCGCGCATGGAATCATTTTGTGGCTTGATTCTCCATGCAGAATGGTGTGAATTTTATCCAGATAGTGTTATTCATCAATCCTTTCCTTTCCCCAAATATTGCCAAGTTGTTCCCATGTTTTTGTAAAATGTCCACCTTGATTATTGAAAGTTAGAAACAAAAGTCAGGCAGGAGTTTGCGTTCTAGGAGTTTTTTCCACTTGCAGAATAATGCATACAATTCTTTTTGATGAGTCAACAAACAGCAAGGTACCATAAAAAAAAACTCAATGTGGGCAAAAGATCACCCTCTGTTTGATTGCATTAAATAATTATTATAGGGCTTGGCACAACAGTAGACATAAAGATTCAATGTGAAGCCTTATAATCTAGTCCTTGCACAACAGGTTTTACATTTCTAATCCAACAAGGTAGATGCTTAAAAAATTACCATGAGGGTTGAAGGTAAAGCAATGTCATGCATAGTTTGTTGATTAATCCATTTTAAAGGGCTTAGTCATTCATTTTATCCTTTCTTTTCTATTGAGCTTTCCACAATTTGGCAATCTGATACAAGCAGAAAAGGTCTCCAATGATGGCTTAAAAGCTGTAAAAATCCCTGTTTACATATACTTTTACTGCAAAAGTATTACTTTATATTGTGAAAAGTACAGTTATTTATTTCACTCTGCGCAACAATTGACCTGATACATTTTTAGATTGAGATACCAACTTTAACAAAACTATGTATGCCCACTCACTTCAGTTCTTATGGTAGTAATTCTTATTAAACAATGAAAGTGCTTTTGGTGTTCGAATGGTCAAGTTTTGTACACTTACTGCTGAATGTACCATCAACGCAAAGACATAGTACTTGGCCTTTGAATCAGCAATAAAATAATACATCTGAATTCATAAATGCAAAATACTGTCCTGGTTTGAATAGGTGACAGAAAGATGGTACATGTCCCAACTAGTTGAAAAGTAGTCATTTTAAGGAATCCATGCTGTCAATTGCAAAAAATAATTATTTATGGCAACTAAAAATATTAAGTGATAAAATAATTGCAACAATTATTCCAAATAATGTAGCTACTTTCACCCATGACCTCTTACAGAGCTTTAATATCAATGCAATATATAACATGGACAAAAAGCGATATTTTGTTTCAATTTAACTCTCCCATTAAACAACATTTCCATTACGTTAGTTTAATCTGAGAACGATCAGAGTGCCCTTCACCATGGGAAATAGATTTTACAGAGTAATAGCAGAGGAAAAGTGGATGAGAGCCATCATTGTTGATCTGCACTCCCAATATGTTGCTGGTGTATTTCAATACTTTGTTAGGTTATCAAACCTGTTTCAAACCTAATACAATGAGTATCAGGAAGCAAGATAGAGCGATTCAAGCCCCTCAGCTTATTCCCTGGAATTCTGCCCAGTTGGAAACTTATGAATACTTAGTGTCGTGATTATATGTTTGTAAGGGAAAAAAATGTCACCACCTGCTCTCTGACACCTGCAGACCAAAGGATCTGTGTGTGGCTGCAGCTGAAGAAAGTGTAGGCTTGTTACAAAATCCTGGCACATCTTTCTGGCCTTCTGGCATTGAAATTCACCAGATTATGTCTCAGAAGATCATAAGATAGAGGAACTGAAGTAGGCCATTCAGCCCATCGAGTCTGCTCTGCAAATCCACCCTGAGCTAAACTGTTCTCACATCTAGTTCCAAATTCCAGCTTTTTCCCCATATCCCTTGATACCTTGACTAATTAAATACCTATCAATCTCCCCCAATGATCGGGCCTCCACAGCTGTATATGGCAACCAATTCCACAAATCCACAACCCTCTGGCTAAAGAAATTGCTCCTCATTTCTGTTTTAAATGGGTACCTTCTAATTCTAAGACAGTGCCCTCTTATCCTGGATTCACCCACCAAGGGAAACATCTTATTCACATCTACTCTGTCCAATCCTTTCAGCATTCAAAATGTTTCTGTGAGATCTGCTCTCATTCTTCTAAACTCCAATGAATACAGTCAAAGAGCCACTAAACATTCTTCATACTTTAGCCCTTGCATTCCAGGAATTATCCTGGTAAATCCTCTCTGCACTCTCTCCAAAATCATTACATCCCTTCTAAGGTAAAGGGCCCAAAAATGCACACAATACTCCAAATGAGGTCTCACTAGTGCCCCATAGAACCTCATCAACACCTCTTTACTCTTATACACTAAAACCCTTGAAATGAATGGTTACATAGCATTTGCTTTCTTTACAGCCAATCCAACCCTGTGGTTAACCTTTAGATAATGCTGTATGAGGATCCTCAAGTCCCTTTACACCTCCAATTTTTGAATTTTCTCCTCATCCAAATAATAATCTGCCTTTTTATTTCCTCTTCCAAAATGTACAATCGTACATTTCTCAACATTGTATCTCATCTGCCATTTCTTTGCCCACTTTCCTAAGCTGTCCAAGTCTCTGCAACCTTTCAGTTTCTTCAATACTTCCTACTCCACCACCTCTCTTGGTGTCTGTTGTATATTCCTCCCACTGTAAAACACACTCACACGAGAAATGGTTAATCCCTTATGTTCTTTATTTAATCTAAAATGGTTTTACTGTGTCCCACAACACACATCTGTTATCTGACATCACATGCATCTGTATTCTATAACACTCTTTCCCCTCCCAAAAAAAAACTATAACTAAACTAAGAATACCAATAACATAAGTCTGTGGCAACAAGTACTACACATTTCGAAGCACAGTACTTCTCAATCAATCATGGGATGTAGTCCTTAAAATGTAACAGAGGATGCTTCTCACATTTAGATCTCCTCAGCAATGGAAGGCTTGGAGGACTTTTTGTCTTCTCCGGAGAAACCTTTGGTCTTTCTGGGGAAACTTTCAATCTTGAAAGAGAAAGTACCATTTCCTCATTGGCTGACCCTAGGGATTGAGTAGTTACTGTTGGGATGTCTGGTGGCGGCTCATCGGTCTTCCATGTACCCAACGGTGAGGGTATCTCTGGAACAGGTAATGGGGTAAGATCCAATGTGTCCTCGTTGGCATAAACCCACTCTGCATCTTGTGTGTCAAAGAGATCATGTACCTTGGAAATGGACCCTGGAGTATCTATTGCTCTCAATTGGTCGATCTGTCGTTTCCATATCATTTCTCCCAACAGTACAGAATATGAACATGGGCTCACTTTTTTTTTCAGAAGAACTCCTCTTATCCATGTTTCTTTATTCTCTCGGTAATCTCTCACCAATACTTGTTGTACAACTTCTAGAATTCTGGTTGGTTTACCAAGAGATGCAGATTGCTGGATACGAAACCCGTGTTTGGGTGTACCATGGAGAATAAAGTTGGGTCCAAACATCAGTTCTACTGGTGTGTGTTTTGTTGTCGAGTGTGGGGTTGTCTTGAGAAAATTTGCGATCCTGTGATGCCACATTATGTTCGATGATTTCTGGGCCTTCATGGCCTTTTTAAAAGACTGTATAAAGTGTTCTGCTCGGATGATAGGGTGCTGATAACATGTGTCTTATATTATTTTTTGCAAGAATTGGTTGAAAGCATCAGACACAAATTGTGGTCCATTGTCGGAGAACAGTTTTATTGGCAAACCGTACATTGCAAAAGTACTCCTTAGTCTATCAATTGTTTTTTTCTTCTGTTGTTATCCACATTTGGGATACCATTGGCCTTTTGGAGTGTGCATCCAACACAATCAGAAAATTTTTCCCCATAAATAGACCAGGAAAATCAATGTGAATTCGGTGCCAAGGGTGTGAAGGCCATTTCCAGGGTTAGCTTCGACTTGGGGTGATTTAGGCTGCATTTTTTGGCAAATGTGACATCTTCTCATGCTCTGTTCAATGTCCATGTCCATTGATGGTCACCAGAAATGCATGCTTGCTAGGCGCCTTCATTCGGACCATCCCTGGATGATTGTTGTGGAGTTGGCTAACATGGTTGGTTGCCATTTCTTCAGAATGATTGTTTTGTTCCCCATAATAAACAACCCTCTTCAATCAATCTCGTTACTGCGCATATAATAAGGTTTTAAGTCGGGCCTAATCCTCTTGGCTTCAGGCCATCTCTTTAACGTAAAGTCCAGGATCTTTGATAAGGCCACCTCCTTTTGTACTGCTTTACTGATAGTTTTTGCTGTAATTGGTAAATGTCGAGATTGCTCTTGATTAATGGTTGTGGCCTCTGCGGTCCAGTTGATCAATCTTTCTATTTGTCTGTCTGGGGTAGAGGTAGGCGAGACAAAGCATCCGCGTTGTAGTTTTCCTTCCCTCGACTACATTTTAAATCGTAATCATATGCTGCGAGCTGCATTTCCCATCTTTTAATTCTTGTGGCTGCTAGTACCGGAATGCATTTATTCGGGCCCAAGATTAAACTCAGCGACTTGTTGTCTGTCACTAAGGTAAACCTTCTACCATATAGGTACTGATGAAATCTTTTGACACCAAAAATTAAGGCCAGTCCTTCTTTTTCCAGTTGTGCATAATTCTGTTCTCAGGGTGTTAAAGAGCGAGGAGCGTAAGCTGCAGGTTGTTCTCTTTCGGTGACCTGTGACAATACTGCTCCTATACCCACTGGTGATGCATTGACCACCAGGTCACTTCTTTGCCTGGGTTGTAGTGAAGGAGAATATTATCTTTAGCAGTAAGCATTATCTTAAACAGCTTGAAAGTTTTCTCTCTTTCTATGCTTCAACACCATTGTTGATCCTCCTATAGTAGTTGGTTAAGTGGGTTGTTCAATATGGACAGGCAGGGGATGTGTTTTCAATAATGGTTCACTAAACCTATGAATGACTGTAATTCCACTCAATTTTATGGGCAAGATGCCCCGCAGATGGCTTCAGTTCCTACTGTATTCATCTAGACTCCTTCACTGTCAATTGTAAACCCAAATATGTTACTGAGGGTACCATAAACACATTTGTCTTGATGTAGTCTGATCTTTGCTTCCTTCAGTCGAGTTAGTACCTTTTTCTAGGTTTGCCAAGTTCTCTGTGTTGTTGCGACCAGTAATGATAATGCTAGGTAACCTCCCATATTTATTCCATGCAACAACTTATCCATTATGGATTGAAATATTGTGGGTGCAGCTGATATCCCATATGACATTCTGCTATATGTGAACAATCCTAAATGAGTATTGATTGCCACATATTTTCTCGACTCAGAATCCAATTCAACTTGCTGATAGGCTTGTGATAAATCCAGATTCATGAAATTCTTACCACCATTCAATGATTGAAACAAGTCTTCTGTTCTGGGAATTTGATGTCGGGGTACTTGCAGAGCCTGATTAATGGTGACCTTATAGTTACCACAAATTTGAATTTCACCATTGAGTTTTCTTACAGGAACTATTTGGGAGGCCCAATCGCTGTACTGTTCTCAATAATTCCTTTATTTTCCAGTCTGTTGTGTTCAGCTTCGATTCCCTTCTTCATTGCAAAAGGAACCATCTTTGGTTTGAAGAATTTGGGATTGGCCTCCAGTTTCAAGTAAAGTCTGGCTTGGAGTCCTTGGATTTTCCCCAGGTTTTTTCCAAATATCTGGTACTTTTGGAACATTTGCTCCAGTTTTGATTTTTGTTCTTGCTCAGTCTACATTTTTTATTGCCCCAATGTCCTTCCAATCCCATTGGATTTGTGACATCCAATCTCTTCTAAACAAAGCGGGCCTCTTTTTGTCCACAATGTCTGTCCCTTATATTCAATATTTACCTTGCATTTTCCCAGTACTTTGATTTTCTCTCTGGTGACTGTTTTCAACACCATGTTGGATTGTCCCACCTTGAGATTGGGTAATACTCTAGTTTTTTAAATCTTTGGCATTAAGGACACCACGGCCACAGTGTCCAGTTCAATCCGAACTGGTTCATTGTTAATGTTAGCGGGAATCAAGATTTCTGAATTGCAGTCTGCAACTTAACCATAAAACCCTTCAATCCATAATCTAAATCATCAATATACATTGTAAAAAGAAGCGGCCCCAACACCACTAGTAACTGGCAACCAACCAGAACAGGATCCCTTTATTCTCACCCTTTGTTTTGTGACTATCAGCCAATGCTCCATCCAGTCTGATGGAAGAGTGGAAGAGCTCAGCAACTACTCTCAGGTCTTTCCTGCATTTTTTACTCATTCTGTCCAATAATTGGGCAGGATTGGCCCTGGGTAACTTGTGTAACCCAGATGGCTTTTCACATCCAGGCTCTGCTGTGTCCACACAGCCACTACCACCTTTGCATCCAATGAACCACACTGGAGTTCAGACATGCTCATGGAAATAAAAATAACTTTTTTCACTGAAGGTTAAATTGTGCTCAGAAGCATTGCTATTGCTTCAGTTCTTGGTGTTTTTAGGGATTAATTGGTGCTCCCACTCAGTAAATTATTTGAACTGAAGATGATACTTAAAACCACCCTGTAATCATTCACAATCATTAGTAAACTCTCTCTCTCTCTCTCTCTGAAATGCCAAGAGTTTACAAGTTAACCTCCTCCTATATACTGTCCTATTATAGATACTGTATATACTGTTTCCAATTTACCATTTCTTAAGTTGCTATGTCACATGACTCCTGATTGGAATTGCACACAATATTATTACTTCAACCTTCCTTTAAATATCATTCAGCAACCCCTTTTATGAAATGTTTATGATGCAGACTTTTTAATTAACGTGCTCTAGGGCTCGTCCACCTGCTACTCCAACAACAACAAAAAGTTTGCAAAAAGTACAGATGAAAGAAGTGCTATCTCCAATCCTATTAAACCAGGGACACAGATAAAGCTGTTTCCTGCTGCTTGTACTATGTCTTTGCTGGGAAGCCCATCTGCTCAAACAGTGCAAGTATGTTAGTAAAATACATGCTTTACTATAGTTGGATGACATTTTGGTGAAATGTTTAAAATTAATGTGTTTTTATGTATTTTTCAGATACATAATATAGGCATGATTTTTATTTGCTTTCCTTTATTTTTGCAGCATTTAAATTTTTCCACAGTTAGTATTGTCTAAAAGACAGGAATTGTTTCTGTTTTTTTTTAATGTAACAGGAAGTAAATGTCAGTTTTTAACTTCAGACGCTGCTTCCTGCTGCTTTGACTGAGGTGAAATTGGCGTCATGTATTTGAGCGCAACAGATACAGGTCTAAAAAAGGTTAAAGTGTGGCTCTTTGGTCATTTCAAAAGCAACTTAATAAATTCAACATCTTGCTCTTTGTGTGATTTGACTCTGATGACATGATGAGGAATTGCAATTATTAATTTAGTTTTTAATCATTTTATATCATTATGCTTGAACCATATATATGATTGATTTCATTTTACATCAATTGTGTTTTTGTATATTTCTAAGAACTTGTTTTAATATTAAGAAGTTGACCTTCAGAACTATTTTTACAAAATGATTTTCTGGCATAAATTATATGTGACATGAATCATAGCCATCTCTTTTCTGATATTTCTATGCCTTTTGTTTCATTGCCACCACCTGCCGTAACTCGCTGTAAAAGTGCAGTACATTCGTTTTTACCCTTTTGCTGCTTGTTATTTCAATATTGTTACAACAAACACAGGAGGTGCAAATTGCTATTGTCTTTAATAATATTCTGACCACTATGTGGTCACTTATGCGGATTTTTTTTATCCCTTAGTGGCATATTGAAGAGTTACTTTTGGTTGGCTCTATACACTGAAGCGACCAGCTCTCCAGTTTCATTATCAACATATTATCAACACAGTAGATGCTATCAAGCTGAATCACAAAATTTATCAGTGCCATTTTTTGTGTGTTTTTATTTTCTTCTAAATGTAAATATAACAGAACAGTGATGGTTCGTACTACCTGCTTTGTTCTGGTCTTCATTTGGGAAAGAACATTAGTGCCCTCAAAACATTTTAATATTGAGAGCAAGTGTCACCTTGGCTCAGTACCGTGCATGGTAGGGAGAGAGCAGAGAATAAAGTAAAGCAACAGAGACAAGTAAAAGGAGTACTGATCCTGTCTATTGCATAGTCTTTTCCCTTGACAGTATCGTGCTCGCTTTGCACAAACAAATCTCACAGAGAAAGCAAGTGCCATTACGTCACCTTATGACTGATACTTGATCGCAGTTTCAAAAGAGCAGGAAATTGCAAGTAATTTAATTCTTTCATGGGAAATGAATGCACTCCTCAAGATTAGCTAAAGCCAAATTCTGTCAGTTTGTTCGAAGGAGAAAATTTTTCTTCATTATACAGTATATGATTTTAACAGCAGTCAAAATGTTAACATTTTTTTCAGTTGTGAACCACATCAGTATTTTGGTCTTTTAATGGTATTGCCAGAATAAAAGAAAATCTTGGTGTACCAAATTATTTGTTTAATTGAATCATTTCAACGTGGCCAGTGCAGACTAAGAAATATTGGATGGATTGACAAGCCTGGCCCATGCACTTTTCACTTCACCCCCCAACAGCATCCTAAAGACTTACATTGAAATATGCGTACAATGTTCAGACTTGGAAAGTGGGGTCAAATGCATGTGGTGATTGTCATGTAGCAAAAATATGCTCCTCACTCCAAATCATAAACTCCTTATCCTGATGAAGGTCTGGGTCATTTGGTCGTCAATCGATGGCTGAAGCCAATGCGACAAAACATCACCATGAAAAGATCCATCACTGTCTTATCTGTGATCTCATGAGAGAAGAACCAGAATATTTATAGAGTTGTAGATAGAGAGGAAGCCTATCAAAGTATTCAGCAGAATGTACATCAATTTGGAGAAATGAGGGGAAAATCTCGGTTGGAGTTTAATCCAGACAAATGTGGGGTGTTACAAGGTGCAAGGTCAGATATACAGCAAATGGCAGGACCATTTGGAACATATATAAATGGATCTTGAGAATATGGAAGCAAATACAGTAGTTCCATTTAAAAGGCATTTATACAGGCCTATAAACAGGCTTGGAAAGGAGGAATATGGATCATGTGCATGTAGATGTTCAATTTGGAGTCATGGCTGGCTCCGACATCAAGAGCCAGTCAACAGCTGCTTTTACCATTAGATTCGATGCTTATATCCTCAAAATGTTCTCAATATAAACAACCACTTTTGTATTTCCATATCACAACATCTATCTTTGAAACAAAATATAAGTCAAAGTACCAAAAAAATTAGATGCAAAATGTGAACATTAAAAGTGATCTTGATGCAAACCCACCCCCCCCCCCCCCCCCCATGTTTCTGTGCTGTGCTGTTCTATGTTATAAGTATTGGACTTAACTCCTTCCACACTCCCCTTATGGTGTCATGCTGGCCAGTTAGAGACCAGGAATGATCCTGAGCATGTGACTCATGACACCTGTCAGTGTGCTGCCCCAAAGGAGTAATTCAATAAGACCTGTGCCCAGACCAATTAAATTTTTTAAAAATTAAATTTAAACAAATAGCCCACGAGTCTGTACCACCCAATTCACACCTAATCAACATACATCCCCCGGTACATTTCAAATGGTGGGAGGAAACTAGACCCCCACCCCCCCAGGGAAAACCCACACAGACACGGGGAGAACGTACAAATTCCTTTCAGACAGCATAGGATTGGAACCCCAGTCCCGATCACTGGCACTGTAAAGGCACTTTGCTAACCAGTACACCAGCCGTGCCGCCTCTTACACAGCAGAGAAAACCATTACTTGCATGTCTATGCTGCAGCATCCAGCTAAGTAGACCTTACCATCTTCAGACCTGCCTTGGAGTTTCCAACCGAGCAAGTTGTAGAGAAGCAGATGGAACAGTGAAAATGGGGGTGTGGAAGAGTAGTGCAGCTCACCAGTACTGTACACCCAGTCATCAGGCTGAACCAGTCTCCACAGCTCCCATTTTCATCAACAACTGCTTTTACCATTAGATTCGATGCTAAGATCCTCAAATTAAATGTTCTCAATTTAAACAATCACATTTGTATTTCCATCATGTCATGTATCTTTGAAAACAAAATACAAGTCAAAGTAACTTTAAAAAATTAGATGCAAAATGTGAAAATTGAAAGTGATCTTGACGCAAACCCCCCCCCCGCACCAGCTATCCCAGTTACTACAGCATGGAAGGGGAAAGTCTGCCAATTACCACTCTGTGTGTAGAGTGACTTCCGAGAACAAGAGCATGAAAGAGGCCCAGTTGCAGATTACCGTGTCTTGGCTGCAGCTTGGACAGTCTAACTAGGCCATCCTGGGTTAACTATGCTGTGCTTAGTTTGTTGTAAATGAAGTGCATTTGGAAATAGTTTAATGCCCTGTGATGCAAAGAGAGTTTATTCCAGATGTACCCAAGTACATAGTTCTAAGGTTATGAAATTTGTGTATTTAAAAATCAGGTTCCAAAAGTCTAGCTTCCAGTTGTGATCACAGATGAAGCTTGGTTTTGATCCCTGCTAGAGTTACAGGGCTTAAACTATTACATGAAGAGGGGATGAGTTACTTAATTTGCACTAATGTCCCAATGATGAATTGTATAGATTCGTGGTAATGTATTGAGTTCCAGGGCAAAAGCTTTGGACAGTACCAATTATAACCATATAACCAAATACAGCACAGAACAGGCCAGTTTGGCCCTACTGGTCCATGCCAGAACAAATCCCCACCCTCCTAGTCCCACTGAGCAGCACCTGGTCCATACCCCTCCAATCCTGTCCCCTCCATGTAATTATCCAGTCTTTCCTTAAATGTAAATAACATACTTGCTTCAACCACCTCTGCCGGAAGCTCATTCCACATCCCAACCACCCTTTGCGTGAAGAAATTTCCCCTCATGTTGCCTTTATAATTTTTCCCCCTGCAATCTCAAACCATGGCCTCTGGTTTGAATATTCCCCACTCTTAATTGAAAAAGCCTATCCATGTTGACTCTCTCTGTCCCTTTTAAAATCTCCATCAAATCCCCCCTCAATCTTCTATGCTCCAGAGAAAAAAGCCCCAGGCTGCTCAACCTTTCTCTGTAACTCAAACCCTGACATCCTGTCAACATTCTCGTGAACCTTCTCTGCACTCTCTCTATTTTGTTTATATCCTTCCTATAATTCGGTGAGCAAAACTGCACATAGTATTCCAAACTTGGCCTCACCAGTGTTTTGAACAATTTCATCATAACATCCCAACTCTTGAATTCAATACTCCGATTTATGAAGGCCAACATTCCAAATGCCTTCTTCACCACTCTATCTACCTGAGTATCAACTTTGAGGGTACTATTTACCATAACTCCTAAATCCCTTTGTTGCTCTGCACTCCTCAATTGTCTACCATTCAATGTATATGACCTATTTAGATTTGCCTTTCCAAAATGCAACACTTCACACTTATCCGTGTTAAATTCCATCAGCCATTTCTCAGCCCACTCCTCTAGCTTTCCTATATCTCTTTTTAAGCTACGGTAATCTTCCTCACTGTCCACAATACCACCAATCTTTGTATCATCTGCAAACTTACTTATCCAATTTACCACCCCTTCTTCCAGATTGTTAATATATATAACAAACAATAGAGGACCCAGGACTGATCCCTGAGGAACTCCACTAGTCACCGGCCTCCAATTTGACAAACAATTTTCTACCAGTACTCTCTGACACCTCCCATCCAACCATTGCTGAATCCATTTCACTACCTCCTTATTTATACCTAACCTCCTGTGCTGAACTTTGTCAAAAGCTTTACTAAAGTCTAAATAGACAACATCCACAGCCTTCTCTCATCAATCTTTTTTGTAACCCCCTCGAAAACTCTATAAGGTATGTTAAGCATGATCTACCCCTGACAAAACCATGCTGACTACTTCCTATCAATCCCTGTTCTTCCAAATAGTTGTAAATGCCATCCCTCAGAACACTTTTCATCAACTTACCCACCACAGACGTCAGACTCACAGGTCTATAATTTCCTGGCTTATATTTGGACCCTTTCTTAAACAGCGGAACAACATGAGCCACCCTCCAATCCTCTGGCACTACCCCCATGACCAGTGACATCCTAAATATCTCTATTAATGGCCCCACTATCTGTACACTAGCCTCCCTGAGTGTCCTTGGGAATACATTGTTGGCACCCGGAGATTTGTTCACCTTTATCTTTTTTAACACTGCCATCACTATCTCCTCAGTTATCCTTATATGATTCATGACCTCCCACTTTTTCTTTACTTCAACTGGTACAATATTTTTTTACCTAGTAAATACCGAGGTAAAGAAATCATTTAACATTTTCCCCATCTCCTCTGATTTTTCACATAGCCTACCCTCCCTATTGACAAGGGGTCAAATTTTATCCCTCACTAATCTTTTACTTTTAATGTACCTACAGAAATCCTTTGGATTTATTCTTGCTCTGCCTGCCAAAGCCTCTTTGTGCCTCTTTTTGGCCTTTCTAATCTCTTTCTTGAGATTTTTTCTGCACTCCTTGTAGTCCTCTTTCAATTTCTCATCACCCTGCTGTTTATACCTCTTGTACACCTCCCTCTTTCTCCTAACCAAATTTCTAATATTCCTCGAAAACCAAGGCTCCCTATGACTTCCAGCCTTTCCTTTGATCCTCACTGGGACATACCTACTTTGTACTCTCAAAATTTCTTCTTTGAATATTCACCATTTTTCATTTACATCCTTTCCTGAAAAAAATCATGACCCACTCAATACTCCCCAAATCCATTCTCATTCCTTCGAAATTTGCTTTTCTCCAATCTAGAACCTCAACTTTAGGCCCTTCTTTGCTCTTCCCTAAAACTACCCTAAAACTAATAGAGTTGTGATCACTAGACCCAATTTGTTCTCCAACATTAACCTCAGACACCTGACCTATCTCATTCCCTAACAGGAGATCCAGCATTACACCGTCCTGAGTCAGTTCCTCTACATATTGATTTAAAAAATCTATCTTGCACACATTTGACAAACTCTAGCCCATCCAGCCCTCTTAATGTATGGGTATCCCAATCAATGAGAGGGAAGTTAAAATCTCCCATCATCACTACCTTATGTTTATTACACATATATGCTATCTCCTTACAAATTTATTCTTCCAATTTTCTTGGCCCATTTGGTGGTCTATAATACACTCCTATTAGTACTCTCATGCCTCATCCACTCCTCAATTCCACCCAAACAGCCTCACTGGATGATCCCTCCAAACCATCCTGCCACCTCACGGCAGTAATGTCCTCCTTAACAAGCAGAGCAACTCCTCCCCCTTTTTTACCCCCTGTTCTATCACATCTAAAACATTTGTATTCTGGAATATTTAGTTGCCAGTCCTGTAACCAGGTCTCACTAATTGCCACAACATCATGATTCCAAGTGCCAATCCATGCTCTAAGCTCATCTACCTTGTTCACTATGCTTCTTGCATTAAAATACACGCCTCAGAGAATGACCCTCACATATATTCTCTATTCTACCCTTTAACTTAACCTCCATCCTTCCTTTGTTACCTTTATCATTCTTAACTAGGGACCATGCACCCTAGACACTGCTCGCAAACTCTGCTCCCCACCCCCCTGCCAAATTAGTTTAAACCCTCCACCACAGCTCTAGCAAATCTGCTTGCCAGGATATTGGTCCCCCTGCAGTTCAAGTGGAGTCCGTCCCTTTTTGTACAGGTCTGACTTACCCCAGAAGAGATCCCAATGATCCAAAAATCTTATCCCCTGCCCCCTGCACCAGCTCTTTAGCCACGCATTCATCCTCCACATCCTCCTATTACTACCCTCTCTAGCACGGGACCAGCAGCAATCCAGAGATTACTACCTTAGAGGTTCTGTTTTTTTTCTTCCTGCCTAATTCTATGTATTCCTGTTTCAGGACCTCATTCCCACTTCTAACAAAGTCATTGGTCCCCACATGGACCACGACTTCTGGCTGCTCACCTTCCCCTTGCAGAATTCTGTGAACTCGATCAGAGACATCCCTGACCCTAGCACCAGGGAGGCAACAGACCAACCTGGATCCCCGATCTCATCCAACAAACCTCCTATCTGTCCCTCTGACAAGTGAGTCCCCAACCACAATTACCCTGTTCTTATCCCTCCTTCCCTTCTGAGCCTCAGGGGCAGCCCTTGTGCCAGAGACCTGACCCCCCATGACGTCTCTGGTAGGCTGTTGCCCCCAGCAGTATCCAATGCTGAATACGTTGCTGAGGGGCACTTCCACAGGGGTACTCTGCACTGGCACTCTCCCTCCTTTCCTTACAGTCACCCAATTCCCTGACTCCTGCCTTCTAGGGGTGACTGTCTCCCTGTAACTCCTCTCTATCACTGCCTCTGCTTCCCTCAGTTCATCCAATTGCAACTCAAGCTCCCTAACACGGTCGCTCATGAGTTGCAATTGGATGCACCTTTTGCAGGTGTAGTCGTCAGGAACAACTGTGCTGTCTCTGACTTCCCACATCCCACAACTGGAGCATTTGACTACCCCAGCTGACTCCATTTCCTCCCTTCTCAATGTATTTAGGTTATTTAAAAAGAAAAACTAAACAAATAATACTAAAAGACTAACCAAAAAGGACACCTTACCACATAGGGAGCTCCTTCTTACTGAAGTCCCTCAAGCCAAAGTCCCAAGTCTCCACTCCTTCACTCCCCCACTCCTCACTGGCCGCTCCCTCCCCTTTCACTCCTTTTATTGGCCCCTTGACCAATTAACCCCGTCACTTTCACCAAGCTCCTCCTCCTCCGACTCCCAGCCGAACCAAGTAGGCCCAAGCCTCGGTACGCCCTCGACTTTTACAGCTTACCTTCTCGTCACTTTCACCAAGCTCCTCCTCCTCCAACTCATAGCCCGACTCTCTCCGAGCTCCTCCTCCGACTCCCAGCCGAACCAAGTAGCACTTTCCAGCTTTCTCTGCTGTGTGTGTTGACCTGGTGGTCTGGAGCACCTGTTCAGATTAAAAAAAACTCTTCACAGCAGAACAGAAGGGAGTAGGCTGTCATTTTGTACTGATATTCCAGTGGTTCTGAAAGATCATCTCACCTCACCAGCCTCCCTGTTTTCCAACACCTCTCAACAAATTTAAATTCATCTGATGGAAAGCACGATTCGTGCTTACAGTGTTACAGTGAATAGGACAAGGGTTCAAGTCCTGCACTGTCTGTCAGGAGTTTGTACATTCTCCTCATGTCTGCGTGAGTTTCCTCTGGGTACTCCCACCGTTCAAAACTATCAGGCGTTGTAGGTCAATTGGGTGTAATTGTGCAGCATAGGGCAAAAAGGCCTGTGCTGTATGTCTTCAATTTTTTTTTAAATTAAATACTTGAAAAGAAACTGGCATTTCTTTTTTTAATTTTTTTAAATTTTTCACACTATGAATCATATTAATCAAAATACACACAAACATTTGTGTCATTTTCTCCCCTTTTTTCCCCCCTCCCTCCCACCCCCCTCCAAACTCAACATATACAATACAATAAACCCATTAAATAATGTCATCACTCAATGAAAATAAACAAGAAAACTGTGTCATCTACTTTTACACACTGGATCTGTTCATTTCATCTTCTTCTCATTCTATCATTTTAGGGGATGGAGGTCCACAGTAGGCCCTCTCTGTTGTGTTCCATGTATGGCTCCCAAATTTGTTCAAATAATGTGACTTTAATTTTTTAATTATATGTTATTTTTTTCCAATGGAATACATTTATTCATTTCCATGTACCATTGCTGTATTCTCAGGCTCTCTTCTGATATCCATGTTGACATTATACATTTTTTGCTACAGCTAAGGCTATCATAATAAATCTTTTTTGCGTTTCATCCAGAGAAACTGGCATTTCTGACGCTCCTCATCCCACCAACTAGAAAGGAAAAGATCTTGCACTTATGCAACGTTTCACAGAAAAAATTGCATTTTGAAACTAAAGGGGTAGCCACACACAGTGAAAATAGGAGAGATACATCCCTTACTAGAAGGTTAACCAAATGATGACTTGCAATGATGTTGGCTGTGTTTGAATGATTGACCTGAAAAATGGGGAGAACTCCCTAATCTTGTTCAAAATACTTTCAGGGAATACTTTCCATTTACCTAATATTCTTATGTTCATTTTCTGCATAGATGAGTTCATGTTCAAAAATGCATCTTAGAATTTTGGCCTCACCAATGCCTTATACAACTTCAACATGACATCCCAACTCCTGTATTCAATACTCTGATTTATGAAGGCCCAATACCGATCCCTGAGGCACCTGCCTCCAATTTGACAAACAATTTTTCTCCACTACTCTCAGATATCTCCCACCCAACCGTTGTTGAATCCATTTCATTACTTCAACATTAATACCTAATCCTTGAACCTTTCTAACCAACCTCCTATGCAGAACCTTGTCAAAGGTCTTATTAGACAACATCCACAGCCTTCCCCTCCTCAACCTTCTAAGTAACCTCATCGTAAAACTCTATAAGATTTGTTAAACATGATCCACCATGTACAAAACCATGTTGACTCCTCCTAATCAGTCCTTGTCTTTCCAAATAATTGTATCTTTCTTTGGCTTGGCTTCGCGGACGAAGATTTACGGAGGAGGTAAAAGTCCACGTCAGCTGCAGGCTCGTTTGTGGCTGACAAGTCCAATGCGGGACAGGCAGACACGGTTGCAGCGGCTGCAGGGGAAAATTGGTTGGTTGGGGTTGGGTGTTGGGTTTTTCCTCCTTTGCCTTTTTTCAGTGAGGTGGGCTCTGCGGTCTTCTTCAAAGGAGGTTGCTGCCCGCCAAACTGTGAGGCTCCAAGATGCACGGTTTGAGGCGATATCAGCCCACTGGCGGTGGTCAATGTGGCAGGCACCAAGAGATTTCTTTAGGCAGTCCTTGTACCTTTTCTTTGGTGCACCTCTGTCACGGTGGCCAGTGGAGAGCTCGCCATATAACACGATCTTGGGAAGGCGATGGTCCTCCATTCTGGAGACGTGACCCACCCAGCGCAGCTGGATCTTCAGCAGCGTGGACTCGATGCTGTCGACCTCTGCCATCTCGAGTACTTCGACGTTAGGGATGAAAGCGCTCCAATGGATGTTGAGGATGGAGCGGAGACAACGCTGGTGGAAGCGTTCTAGGAGCCGTAGGTGATGCCGGTAGAGGACCCATGATTCGGAGCCGAACAGGAGTGTGGGTATGACAACGGCTCTGTATACGCTTATCTTTGTGAGGTTTTTCAGTTGGTTGTTTTTCCAGACTCTTTTGTGTAGTCTTCCAAAGGCGCTATTTGCCTTGGCGAGTCTGTTGTCTATCTCATTGTCGATCCTTGCATCTGATGAAATGGTGCAGTCGAGATAGGTAAACTGGTTGACCGTTTTGAGTTTTGTGTGCCCGATGGAGATGTGGGGGGGGGCTGGTAGTCATGGTGGGGAGCTGGCTGATGGAGGACCTCAGTTTTCTTCAGGCTGACTTCCAGGCCAAACATTTTGGCAGTTTCCGCAAAGCAGGACGTCAAGCGCTGAAGAGCTGGCTCTGAATGGGCAACTAAAGCGGCATCGTCTGCAAAGAGTAGTTCACGGACAAGTTTCTCATGTGTCTTGGTGTGAGCTTGCAGGCGCCTCAGATTGAAGAGACTGCCATCCGTGCGGTACCGGATGTAAACAGCGTCTTCATTGTTGGGGTCTTTCATGGCTTGGTTCAGCATCATGCTGAAGAAGATTGAAAAGAGGGTTGGTGCGAGAATACAGCCTTGCTTCACGCTATTGTTAATGGAGAAGGGTTCAGAGAGCTCATTGCTGTATCTGACCTGACCTTGTTGGTTTTCGTGCAGTTGGATAATCATGTTGAGGAACTTTGGGGGACATCCGATGCGCTCTAGTATTTGCCAAAGCCCTTTCCTGCTCACGGTGTCGAAGGCTTTGGTGAGGTCAACAAAGGTGATGTAGAGTCCTTTGTTTTGTTCTCTGCGCTTTTCTTGGAGCTGTCTGAGGGCAAAGACCATGTCAGTAGTTCCTCTGTTTGCGCGAAAGCCACACTGTGATTCTGGGAGAATATTCTCGGCGTCACTAGGTATTATTCTATTTAGTAGAATCCTAGCGAAGATTTTGCCTGCAATGGAGAGCAACGTGATTCCCCTGTAGTTTGAGCAGTCTGATTTCTCGCCTTTGTTTTTGTACAGGGTGATGATGGTGGCATCACGAAGATCCTGAGGCAGTTTTCCTTGGTCCCAACAAAGCTTGAAAAACTCATGCAGTTTGGCATGCAGAGTTTTGCCGCCAGCCTTCCAGACCTCTGGGGGGATTCCATCCATACCTGCTGCTTTGCCACTTTTCAGTTGTTCGATTGCCTTATATGTCTCATCCAGGGTGGGAACCTCATCCAGCTCTAGCCTTAGGGGCTGTTGAGGGAGCTGGAGCAGGGCGGAATCTTGGACTGAGCGGTTTGCACTGAAAAGAGATTGGAAGTGTTCTGACCATCGGTTGAGGATGGAGATCTTGTCGCTGAGGAGGACTTTGCCGTCTGAGCTGCGCAGCGGGCTTTGGACTTGGGTTGAGGGGCCGTACACAGCCTTTAGAGCCTCGTAGAAACCCCTGAAGTCGCCAATGTCCGCGCTGAGCTGGGTTCGTTTGGCGAGGCTAGTCCACCACTCATTTTGGATCTCCTGGAGTTTGCGCTGAAGATGGCTGCATGCGCGACGGAAGGCTTGTTTCTTCTCTGGACAGGACGGCTTTGTAAGGTGACCCTGGTGGGCAGCTCGCTTCTTTGCCAGCAGCTCCTGGATTTCCTGGCTGTTTTCATCAAACCAGTCCTTGTTTTTCCTGGAGGAGAAGCCCAGTACCTCTTCAGTGGATTGCAGTATGGTAGTCTTCAACTGATTCCAGAGGGTTTCAGGGGACGGGTCTGTGAGGCGGGTTGCATCGTCGAGCTTTGCTTTGAGGTTTGCCTGGAAGTTTCCTCTCGCTTCGTCTGACTGCAGGTTTCCAACATTGAACCTCTTTCTGGGGGCTTTACTGTTCCTGGGCTTTGGCTTGAAGTGAAGGTTGAGCTTGCAGTGAACCAGCCGGTGGTCAGTGTGGCATTCTGCGCTAGGCATGACACTGGTGTGGAGCACATCTCGTTTGTCACTTTCTTGCACCAGGATGTAGTCCAGGAGGTGCCAGTGTTTGGATCGGGGATGCATCCAGGTGGTCTTAAGGCTGTCCCTTTGCTGAAAAAGGGTGTTTGTAATGACAAGCCGCTGTTCTGCGCAGAGCTCCAACAGGAGGCGCCCATTGTCGTTGCACTTGCCGACGCCATGCTCGCCCAGGATTCCTGGCCAGGTTTCTGAGTCTTTGCCGAAGCGAGCGTTGAAGTCGCCCAGGATGACAACCTTGTCGGCTGTAGGGGTGCGTTGGATGAGGTTGCGCAGGTCGGTGTAGAACTTGTCCTTTTCTGCTGGTTCCGCCTGGAGGGTTGGAGCATAGGCACTGATGAGGGTGATGCGACGCTTGTTTTGAAGGGGGAGTCGCATGGACATGATTCGGTCCGAGAGGCCTGTCGGAAGGTTTTCGAGTTTGGAGGCAATGAAGCTCTTGACCATGAAGCCTACACCAGATAGGCGTTGTTCATCTGAAGGCTTGCCAGACCAGTAGAGTGTGTAGCCCGCGCCGCGTTCTTGGAGGCTGCCTACATCTGCCAGGCGGACTTCACTGAGAGCGGCTATGTCGATGTCAAGTCTGAGGAGTTCATGTGCAATGAGGGCAGACCGACGTTCAGGTCGGTGGCTGTCAGCCTTGTCTAGCATGGTTCTGATGTTCCAGCATGCTAGCTTGAGTTTGTGAGCATCTTTTGAGGGGGAGGACGTGGAGTGGGAGTACGTGGACCTGTCCTCGGGCCTGCGCAAAGGAGCTTTTAGGTGGAGTGCAGTGCGCGCAGTACTGGCCCCACCCTTTACACCCATGGTTCGTGTGCTGTGGCCGAGCAAGCTGGGACGTGGCAGCGAGGTCCTTGGGTCGTAGGTTTTATATCGGAGTGGCCTTCTCCTATGCAGGTTTCTTACCCGGGCTGGAGGGGCTTGCCTCCCCTCCTAGGTTGGTCCATACTGCCCGGACCGGGGCTGAGGCCGCTGCTGCTCTCCCTGTGCCCGGACTGGGGCCGCCGCCTCCCACTCTCTGCCCGGATCGGGGCCTCCGCCTGCCTCACTCGACTGAGGCCGGGGCCGCCGTCTCCCCCTTGCTCCTGCCCGGATCGGGGCCGCCGCCGCCTACCCTTCGCCCGGACCGGGGCCGGGGCCGCTGCTGCTCTCTCTGTGCCCGGACTGGGGCCGCCGCCTCCCACTCCCTGCCCGGACCAGGGCCTCCGCCTGCCTCACTCGACCGAGGCCGGGGCCGCCGTCTCCCCCTTGCTCCTGCCCGGATCGGGGCCGCCGCCGCCTACCCTTGGGAGGTGTCAGGGATCGGAGTGGGGACCTCAGGCTCCCGAGAAGGTTCAGCAGTGGCAGTGGGATATACCATCTCTAAGAACACTCTCCATTCATTTGCCCTCCATTGACATCTGACTCACAGGCCTATAATTACCAGATTTACTTTTAGATCCTTTTTTAAACAGTGGAACAACATAAGGTACCCTCCAATCCTCTGGCACCTCCCGTTTAGCCAGTGATATTTTAAATATTCCTGTCAGAGTCCCCCATATTTGTACACTAACCTCCCTCAGGGTCCGAGGGAACATCTTGTCAGGACCCAGAGATTTATCCACCTTTATTCTCTTTAAAATAACCGATACTACTTCCTCATCAATCAGTATATTATCCATGACCTCACTATCAGATTTCCTTACTTCATCTGGCTCAATATTCCTTTACTTAGTGAATACTAAAGAAAAAAAATCATTTAAAATTTCCCCTTCTCTTCTGATTTCTCACACAGCCTACCCATCCTTGGGGCCCAATTTTATCCCTCACTATTCTTTTTCTTTTAAAGTACCTATAGAAACTCTTTGGATTTATTTTTACCTTGCCTATCAAAGTAGCTTTTCTATTTTTTATCTTGAAAGATTTTTTTACACTCCTTATATTCATCAAGCATTTCATCTATTCCCTGCTGTCTATACTTATGTACACATCCAAATTCCTGATATTCTTTGAAAACCATATTCTAACCTTTCCTTTAATCCTCATGAGGACATACCAACTCTGTACTCTCAAAATTTCCACTTTGAATATCCTCCATTTATCTGTTACTTCCTTCCCTTAAAATAAATTATCCCAATCCACACCTTCTAAATCCTTTCTCATTTCCTGAAAATTTGCCTCCACTACTCCTCTTTGCAATTTAAAAACAACTTATTTTCTCACTTCTCCAGATCTGTCTTTCACCTGAAACATTAACCTTTTATTTCTTGCCATGAAAAACCCATAACTACATATTTTAAGCTTCTTTTCAGTTGTCTTATTTCTCTATTTTTTTTTCTAATCATCTTTCAGGTCTCGATGGAAATTGGTCTGTTTTACTTTTCCAGACGATTAATTATCTGGGCATGTCAGTTTGGAAATTAATATAGACTGGTGCAGGTACAGGTTTTGTTTGGTTTGCATCCACTCCCTTCATGATGGCAGAGATAAGTTCTTGTCTGGCCAAGAAAAAAATGAGTGGATCAGCAAACAACATGACAGCTCATGAAACCTTTTGGACTGGTTTCAATTCTCCATAGGTGCAGAGGAGAAGAGGTACATTCCTGTCTTTCATGTTATTTTTTTATTTCCTTATGATTTTCAAGGCTAAAAAACTATATCATATATCTAATCCTGGTGCCTCACTGACATAGTTATTCATAACAAACTTATACAACCATCACCCTGCTCTTGTAATGCTGAACACTTGGGCTGTGAGATAATAACCAACCTAAGTATTATTGCAGTAGTTTAGTTATATGTAGAAATGCCATACTCTAATGTGAGCCATTTAATTTCTGTAACACCTATTACAGCACATTTACTTTTGAGTTAAACAAGAAAGTCTGCAGACGCTGGGTCAAATGCAATCCATAAAATTTCTGGAGAAACTCAGCAGGTCATGCAGCATCTATAGTAAGTAAAGGGTAACCAACATTTCAGGCCTGGGCCCTTTGTCAGGATATGAGCAAAAGACAGACAGGCACCTGAATATCTACATTTCTTCAGGCAATATCTACATTTCGTAGAATTTATAATTTTGCTTTCCTGATAGTCAAGTAAACTTGTGGTCTGTGCTCTCCCCCACACACCCCCTTCCCATCCTTGTCCTTTCTTTTTTTCTCCACAGCCTTTTAATTCAGGCACCTATCTGCTTTTTGTTCATACCTTGAAGAAGGGCTTAGACCCAAAATGTTGGAAATACTGTAGGGTTACCAATTACCCGAAAAGCTCAGGATTGGACCTGCATCAGTTAATTGCATTTTTCAGATAAGTGAGAAATGGCTTTAAGCAGTCCAGTAACATCAGCAGATACTGATATCAGCTGTCACTGATCCTCGAAATCACCCCACTGCCATCGCCGAACCTGCCAGGGAGCCCAATGTCCCTCCTCCGATCCCCGACACCTCCCCACTCTCATCACTGAACCTGCCCAGGAGCCCAAGGTCCCTGCTCTGATCCACAAAACCTTCCCACTGCCACTGCTGAACCTTCTCGGGAGCCTGAGGTCCCCACTCCGATCCCTGACACCTCCCAACTGCCATCGCTGAACCTGGCTGGGAGCCCAAGGTCCCTGCTCTGATCCCCGAAACCTCCCCACTGCCATTGCCAAACCTACCAGGGAGCCCGAGGTCCCTGCTCTGATCAGGGGCAGAACCGGATTTTAACGATAGGGGGAGTGCCACAACACACACACACACACACACACACACACACACACACACACACATTCTCTCTCTCTCTCTCTCTCTCTCTCTCAAATACACCCATTCTCAGTGAGAATCCAAATGACACAAGATAATGCATATTGTTTATTCTGTTTATAAGATGGCTCCATGATTAGGCCTTAAGCAAGGAGAAAAGCTGCATCCAAATCATCAAAAGGTATAATAAATAGAATTGCAGTTTCACTGCTGCCAACACGAAAACAGTTCTACACAAATGTTCTAGCTTCAGAATTAACTGGTCTAATTTAGAAACACTACTACTAAAATAAAACTATTTATTCTCACTTCCGATGAAAGGTTTCTAAATACTGAAGGGAAAAGATCAACAAATTCTGGTCCAAGTGTAGAGATTAGCAGATATAATCCAACATTTAAAGACAGGGCTTTCAGGAGTGAAGTCGGGGAATACTTCCTCAGATAGAGAACAGTGGGCATTTGAAACTCCCTTCCATCCTTTCTTAAAAAAAACCCAACTCCAAATACAATATTAAAATTAAGTTTATAAAACAGAGATAGGAATGAAGATTTTTTAAAAATGTGTTTTTATTTTATGGAATTTAAAACCAAAATGGGTATTTCCCAGTGAAAAGTCACCAATAACAGATGAAGAGTAGATTGCAGGAACACAACTTACTGCAGATTGAGAATCTCCTACAAGGCAAAATTGTAAGTACTGATTGGGGAAGTGAGGAAGGAGGGGATGGAAATAACCTGACAACATGAAGGCATACGTCTCGACTCTGTCAGCTTCTTAAACTGGCCGAAATAATAAAACAAAATGGGCTTTGCAAGGAATTTCCTTTGTACATTTCAATTCGCTGCGGCCTATTATATTCCTGAAGGCCTGGCCACATTGATAGAATGAACAACAATGTTACCTTGATTCAAAACAAAATATAGGTTTGTATTTTTCATCATAAAAAAGCATTATAACCTTTTAGGAAATGTCATGCAGCAGACTGTGGGGAAGGAGGCAAGCTATGAAATAAATCTGACACTTTTCCAACACAGCATCTGAGAAAATCTTACATCTTAATGTTCAAAAGGGAGTTAAATCCACCACCATGCAGTTAATAAATTGGCTTACAAACAGAATCAAATCCACCCCACCCAAGAATGGACTTTCATGAAATGTACTATGAATTCCGATTTTTTAAAATACAAATGGAAAAAATATTCCAGGCCATGTTCAATTATTTGCTATATAAAATAAAAGCTGCGACAGACCATCCTACTGCATGGGGGCACACACAAGAGTGTCAAAACAATAATTTATAAACGAACTCAGCTACACAACTGCTGGTTTGTTGTCTTTTATTGGGGAGGGGACTGGAGCTCCCATCGCCTGACTCCGAACCCTCCCTTCGGCCTACACCAGAGCTCCCAATGCCGACACCAAACCTTTACCTTGGCTTACCTCACACACACACACTGAATGGGCGTTGGGAGCTCTGGTGTAGACCAAGGGATTCAGTTGCACCTGTTTTTGAACTGTGAGTTATCTGCCACAGAAACCATAGTCTCAGAGGACAGTTCAAAAATATGTGGTGCGGTACAGAGGGCCATGGGGTCAATGGCACTGCCAGGCTGAAAAGGCAGGGGAGACTTCACTCCTCCTGCTCTCCCCCACTCCCTCAGCAATGCTCCTGGCTCTGATCCCAGACACCTCCCCACTGCTGTCACCAACCTTGCCCGGAGCCCAAGGTTCCCACTCCTGCCACCACCACCCCCAGCCCGGTCTGATGCTGCTGCCACCACCCCACCCCCAGGTCCAACACTGCCAAAAAATCAGTGCCCCCCTCGCTCCCCTGCACTTACCCTAATTCCCCACAATTAGTTATTTTCTGATGTTGACTCTGGGGACACCGGAGAACCAAATGCAGTGAAGTGTAAAGAAGAAACGGAAAGAGAGAGGGGAGGGAGTAACCCGAAACAAGAACAATCTCCCTATGAACTGCCTGACCCGCCGACTTCCTCTAATCCCTCACTGATCTTACCAAACTGGTGCCAACAGTGCCTCAGAGCCCCACATGAGCACATCGAGTGAAAAGTTTTTTTTCAACTTGTGACGTCATGTTTCCAATGGAAAAAATTTTGGATAGCTGAGAATTTTGGTTAAGTGGTTTTCAGATAATCCGAAGCATACTGAATATCTTTACCTTCTATTGATGCTGCAAGACCTGATGAGTCCTCCAGCGTTTTTGCTACAAACACAGCATCTGCTCACTTGCCAGACAGAATCAGAATCGAGTTTTTGTCATGAAAATATGCAATGAAATTTGTTGTTTTGCGGCAGCAATATAATGCAGAACAAGGTGCAACCATGACTATAAAATTACAATTACATAAATACAAGATTTTTAAAAAAACAATAAATTTTTTCCAACTTTTTAGATTTTTTTTTCTTTCATTTTTCATTAATATACAGCATCTGGCAATGCTGTTAGGCAGGGATTTTGAGTTTTTCTCCTCTTATCCTTTATTTTCTTTCTTTTTTTTTGTTATTACATTTTTTAAATATATACCATTTGGAATATGAATTATGGGGATATGATTTGCAATTTATGTACCAGTATGTTTTTGAATGTTTTATGAAGTTTCTGTAATTATCCATATTAATTTATTGAATTATATTTTTGTACGTTCTTTATTAAAATCAATAAAAATATTTTAAAAAGAAAGGAAAAAGCAATAAATTTGTGCAAAGAAGAGAAAAAGTGAGGTAATGTCCATTGGTCATTGTCCATTCTGATGGCATTCTAACATTGAGTGTGTCTTCACCTCCTCCTTGATGGGACCAGTGAGAAAAGGGCATGGCCTGGGTGGTGATGGTGTTTCATTCGAAATGAGGTATGTTCATTTTTAAATGTCACTGACCATGTGGTCTGAATTCAACCTGTTAGAGAAGTAGATTGAGGCAGACACGGGATTACAATCGTGTGGGACAGAGAAGACTATTCAGTCCCACAAGTTCATGCTGCTCCTTTCACGGCTCTTCCTAGCTTTCCTTGTCTAAGGTTGCAACCTAAATCACCATTCCTTTCTCTATCAGATGCTTGCTCAATAACACAGGATTTCATCAAATCCATCTCAGCTTATTCACTGATTTCTGCACACAATGAAGGAATACCATACACTGCAGGAGGATGTTGAGCTAGTGCAGAATCTTTCGGAAGGAAGCTCTCCTCTTAAGATCTATGCATTGTATCACCAGTAAGATTAACAACCCTCTACTACCACTCTCTGGCTCCTCCAATTGACAACACACCCTGGATCCCATGCAATGTAACTCTCTGGACCAGTCTACCATGTGGGACCTTTTCAAAACCCTGGCTAAAGTGGGGGAAAAACCCTGGAAAAACAGAT
This sequence comes from Narcine bancroftii, assembly GCF_036971445.1. Lineage (NCBI taxonomy): Eukaryota > Metazoa > Chordata > Chondrichthyes > Torpediniformes > Narcinidae > Narcine > Narcine bancroftii. The sequence continues at coordinate 153,705,897 of NC_091471.1, forward strand.
GGTTGAAATGTGGAAAACTCTCCACTGAAACTGTAACAAAAGAAAAAAATCATCTGAATTATACACTGATCAAAAATTAGTTGAATTTGTGGTTAATTTCCTCTCTTTCTTCATGAGTTTGTGGAGGTTTGGACTGACACCAGAAACCCTGGCAAATTTCTGCAAATGTGTGGTAGAAAATGTGCTGACCAGCTGCATCATGGTCTGGATGGGAACACCAATACCCCTGAGCATAAAGTCCTCCAAAAGTTAGTGGACACAGCCCCGGGACATCACAGGCAAAACTCTCCCCATTATTGAGTCCATCTACATAGAATGCTGCAATCAAAGAGCAGCAGCCATCATGAAAGGAGCACACCATCTAGCACTGCTGCCATCAGAAAAGAGGTCTAGGTGTCACATGACTCACACCACCAAGAACAGGAGCAGCTGCTACCCCTTCACCATCAGACTCCTCAACAACAAACTCAGTCAGGGACATATTTAAGTACACTTATTTGTGCCCTTTATTTATTTTCTTTTGTTCTCTCTGTATTGCACAGTCAGTTTGTTTACATTCTTATCTGGTTACAGTTCTTTTATTTGTTTACATGTTTACATTCTGTACAGTTTATTTTTTAACATTACCATTTAGTGATAATTTTGATGTGCCCGCAAGAAAAAAGGAATCTCGGGGTTGTATGTGATGTCATGTATGTACCCTGACAATAAATCTGAATCTAATATATAAAAAGTGTTAGTTGAGACGGGAAAGATGAATGTTTTTATTTCAGTGAAATCTGGTATTCACAAATCATGACATAAACCTGAAGGCACCAGTAGGATGCTTTAAATTTCTAGGTATTATATTGTCTGTATATAATGCCATTCAGTGCATTAGGCCTTCACACTATTTTTGAGTGAAAGTCAGTGTGGTGATATGGCTGTATGTACTGCCTGGCCTGCCCTCCAGGGGTCTCCCTACCTTAGCTCCTTCCTTGATCCTTCCCATGTGATCCCTGGCCATAAAGGTCGAGTCCCCTCTCCTTCCCCCTCATTTTCCTAGCCTATACCTGGGCCATCAGTCTTTTGCTTAATAAAGCCTATCGTTCCTCTCAGTCTTCTGTCTGCATCATTATTGGCCATATGCAAGAACTTGGCGAGGTTTGCATCGTGGTCATGGTTGCAGATTATGACATTGTTGAGGTAGGGGAATGTTGCCGTCAGCCTGTGTTCCTCCACCATCCAGTCCATCACTCTCCAGAGACACTGTTAGTAACACCGAAGGATATCCACTGGAAGTGGAAAAGTGTCCCGTTGGCTTTGAATCCTGTATAGATTCGATTGCTCGGATAAAGGGGAAGTTGTTGGTAAGCCAACTTGAGGTCAATGGTCGAAAAAATTCTATATTTGGTGGCCTTATTGGCCAAGTCAGCTATACAGGGCAGCGGGTACACATCCAGCTGGGCGAAGCGGTTGATGGTTTGACTATAGTCAATTACCATCCCGGGGTTTCCTGCCCCTCTGACCACGAGGACCTGTTTTCCCCAGGGACTGGTGCTAGGGGCTATGAACCCCTCCGTCAGGAGTCGGTGAACCTCAGCCCGGATAAATTGCATATCCTCCGAACTATAGCGCCGACTCTTGGTGGCTATAGATTTGCAATCTGGGGTGAGGTTCGCGAACAGCAATGGAGGGGGAACTCTTAAGGTAGTGAGGCCTCAGGTCATAGCCGGGGACCGAGTGCCGGGTCCGCTGGATGGTGGCGAGGACCGAGTGCCCACCACTGGAAGGTGCTCGGGATTGGGTGTTGGGGGCCACAGGACGGTAATAGGGGCCGGCCATTTGGTCGGGGATGGTCACCCGAATGCTGAGGGCTGCAAATGGTCAACAGTGGTTGGGGGCCTCTGAATGCCATCATCACGCTCCTAAACTGACTCTGAAACTCAGGGCCTAGGAGGATCGGCTCACAGAGGTAGGGCATGACTAGTAAAACAAAGTTGTTATAACATTTCCCCCCCACCGTCAGTGACACTATACAGAACCCCCAAATACTCGTCTGTTTGTCCCTGGCCACCAGTGAAACAATCCCGGTCTTGGGTCGGACTGGGAGGGAGAGTCTCTGGACCACATCAGGGTGTACGAAGCTTTCCGTACTGCTACTATCAAAAAGACAGTTAATTTTATGTACATTCACCTTGATCTGCATCATTGAGTTCGAGATCATGAGAGGACTGGCTTGATTTAGTGTCACTGAAGCGAGGAGTGGCGTTTCTTCATCGTCATCGTCAGTAGGGAGGCCTTCCCAAGATGGCAACCTCCATGTTGGCCACACAGCATCGGATGAAGAAGAAGCCAGAAGTGGAGTCGAGGTGGCGGTAAGTGACGTCGCTAGCATGGTAGGCCGAGGTACCGATTCTGGGAGCGGTGACCGGTAAGATGGCGCTCCACTCACCCTGCACACGGTCAGCGTTGGAAGCTCTTCGGCAATGCCTGCTGCACTGCTCACTGGCTGCGATCAGGACCTGCAGACCCTTTGATAGTGGCCCCTCTGACCATAGCCTGAGCACGTCGCTCCATTTGCGGGGCAGAGGTGCCTCACATGCCTGGCCTGCCCGCAGAAGTTGCACTTCAACGACGTGGTCGGTATGATTGCAGCCACAGTTGGGTCGCTGATGCCCGATGCTGAGTTCCAGGCCGATGGCCCTTGTGGTGGAACATATATGGTTGGCCCGCTTCTGCCCGTGATCAACACCACCTGGTGCTGGGCCGAGTCCAGAGTTCTGACCAGTTTAATGGCATTTTTGAGAGGGAGCGGGTCTTCCTCAAGGAGACTTTGCCGGATGTAGTCCGACCTCAACCCCAAATCACAGGCATCTCTGATCAGCTCTTCCACACACTAGTTCAGCGATATCGTGCCCAGGCCCGTGAGATCCCCCAAACAATCTTTTCCCAGTGTGACAAAGGACCGGATGAACTCTTCAGCAGACTCACCAGGCTGTGGTTTTCGGGATGCCAGCAGGTAACGGGAGTAGGCTGAGTTCACCTTGGGTTTATAGAGCGCTCGCAGCACAGCCATTGCGTCAGTGTAGGTCGGACAGCCTAAGATGGTCAGGTAGGCCTTCTGGCTGACTCATGCTTGAAGGATCTTGAGCTTCTTCTCGTCTGAGTCGACCACCTCCACAGTAGCATCAAGGAAATTATTAAAACAGTTCACCCACTGCTCGAAGAGTACTGATTCACCCGGGACTTGGGGGTCTACTTTAAGCCTTTTGGGGTGCAGCAATTTCTCTATATCTGAAGAGTTCTAAAATCTTGCTTAATAAATTGTTGGTTGCTATCGATACCTCAATAATGATGTAGACAGAAGACTGAGGGAAACCATAGGCTTTATTAAGCAAGAGACTGCTGACCTGGGTCTAGGCTAGGAAAAATGAGCGGGTAAGAGAGGGGACTCGACCTTTATGGCCAGGGTTCACATGGGAAGGATCAAGGGAGGAGCTAAGGTAGGAAGACCCCCGGAGGGTGACCCAACCATCATTTATTTTTAATTTCAAGCTGGAGGTTGAGTTACACTTAGATGACTGATAACTAAGCATAAGTCAATCACCCTAAAGCTTCCAAATTGGTTTGATCCCAGCCGAATCCCCCAAATTATGTTACAAGATCAAACCAGCAACCACAATGAAGGCATATCACACAGGGGTAAAGATGAACAATTACTTTATAAACAAAAATTCACCTTCAAACTTTAATTCAAAATCCCCCCTTTTATAACAATGGCCACTGGTTACTATGCAAATTTCTATAACAGTGTAAAACTAATAAATTCCCCAGCCTAAATATAACATATGTAATTAAAGTCTAAGTTATATTTCCAACCAGCCCACAGAAAAAAACTTTGACACAAAACAAACACGACTCACAAAACTTCGATCTCATCTGAAGCAAAGATCATAAACAAAATTCAGTTTGTTTGGTAAACTAAAGCCAAAAGATCTTTGAGAGGGAGAGAGAGAGGGAGAGAGAGAGAGAGAGAGAGAGAGAGAGAGAGAGAGAGAGAGAGAGAGAAAGAGAGAGAGAGAGAGAGAGAGAGAGAGAGAGAGAGCACAAAATTTGAAGTTGTCTTTTCGTGTTGCTTGCAGAGGGAGGAACAATGGTTTGGCCCAAATCCTCCTGGCTGCCTTTGGAATGTTCATCCCTTTTTGAAATCCCAACATTCTAAACTGTCTTCCAGACAATGACTCATGATTTGGGCCTTATTCCACTCCACAGCACCCCCAGTGGTGGTTTATCATCCAAGTCCAGAAATTTTTAAATCATTTTCTGCACATGCTCAGTCCGTTTCCCATTCTCTCAGAAGTCCACCTTCACCTTGGCTCTCTAAGCAAACTGTCACTTTTTAACATAAAACCACACAAAACATAGGCCAAAACACAACACAGAACTCTGTAACACTTGATTGATTGCTCCTGAGAGGTGAACGTACCATATTCATTGGAGATCTAGATCTCAAGGAATTGAAGGGAACCTGGGTCAATAGTCATGGTAAATCCCCAACAGCTCTCTGTGGGTGTAACAAAGTGACATCCAAGAGCCAGCCAAACAACTAGGTATTTCCAAGGTGCTTCCAAAAATGGAAGGAGATGGAAGCACCATAAATTGATGCCCTTGTGTAATAAAGGCTGAGTGACTTCACTGGTCTTCACTGAATGGCCTCCAACTCGGCTATTGAATTCTATAATTGAGAGACAAATTGACATGCACGCCCTGCCTTTGCCCAAGAGCTAGCCTCCTGAAGTTAGTGGTTTGAAGTTGGCAAACTATGCAATGCTGTCACCACCTCTCTGGTAATTTTTTGTCTTTCCACAGATGCTCCTGACATGCAGATTGTTCCCAACATCTTTTGTTTTTTTTTGGTTTTAAATTTGGGTATCAGTTGCATTTATTTTGGTTATTAAAAATAAAAGTTGGTCAAGGGATGCATCAAGCCTCTTTCTCAGTAAATTTCATTTAAACTGACCTTTGCCTATTCAGAGTCATGTCACCTTATTAGAATTTCATTACATGGACTGCACTTCCTGAGGAGACTGAAGTGCGCAAGGCTCCTGACCACCATCATGTCAACCTTCTACAGGAGCTCTATCGCACCTGACTGGCTGCATCACAGTGTGGTACAGTTGCTGCAGAGAAATGGATTGAAGTTCAATCCACAGGACCATAAGAGTGGCAGAGAGGATCACTGGAACCTCCCTTCTCCACCCCCCCCCCCCATTATCTGAAGAGGGTATGCAAAATCATTAAGGACCCCTTCCACCCTACAAACGGCATCTTCCAGCTGCACCCACCGAGGAAGAGATACAGGAGTATCAGAGCCAGCACCACCAGGCTGAGGAACAGCTTCTGCACACGGGCATTGAGAATGCTGAACGACCAGAGGAACTGCTCACACTAACCATCTGAGATGCTATTTTGTACAAAACAATATTCATTTATTTATTTTTATAGATAAAATACTCGTTCTGCATATGTATCATTTGCCTGTAAGTGTGTTATGGCAGGTTGTGTATCTGCATGTTTTGCACAGAGGACCAGAGAACATTATTTCATCAGGTTGTACTTGTACAATCACATGACAATAAACTTGACTTCGTTTGACACACATGTCACAAGCAGATGGGGCAGCTCAATGGATGTTGGGCATTTTGAAAGCCAGTTTTGTAACATTTTTGAAAGAAAATGAACGTATGTGCAAATTCTATTTGGTTGATATTCATTGCTGTAAAAACATACTGAAATGCTGGAGGAACTCAGCTGTTCTTTTCAGCCTCTATAGGAGATAAAGATATATTGCTGACATTTTGGACCTGAGCCCTTCTTCAAGGAATAAGAGGGGGGGGGGGTGGGGGGTGGCTTGGGAGGAGGGAGGGGGGGGGAGGAAAAGTCACTGTATATGTGTGAAAAAGAAAAAGTGTATATCATGGCTAATGTGATTTATGGTGTGAAAAATAAAAAATTTTAAAAAAAAGGACTAAGCAGAATAAACTAGAAGCAGAAAGTCTCAGAATTCAAACAATAGGGAGGAATCTAGATCAACAAAAGGTGTTAATTGGATTAATTGGGTTGAGTTAAGAATTTATTACATCTGTGGGAAAGGAGACAGGGAATGGAGATACATCAGGGGAAGAAGGGAAGGGTGGGGGTTTAATGAAAGCCAGAGAAGTCAATATTAATGCCATCCAGTTGGAATGTGTCCAGTCAGAAGATGAGGTGTTGTTCCTTCAATTTGCAGGGGGTCTCAGTCTGGCAGTGCATGAGACCATGGACAGACATATCGGCAAGAGAATGGGATGGGGAATTGAAATGAGTGGCCTCTGTGAGATCCATGCTATTGTGGTGGACAGAGCTAAGGTGCTTAACAAAGCAATCTCCCGGTCTGTGTCTAGTCTACCCGATGTAGAGGAGACCACAATGGGAGTACCAGATGCAGTAGATGACCCTTGCAGATTCACAAGTGAAATGTTGCTTAACTTGGAAGGAGTGTTGGGGCCCTGAATGGTGGTGAGGGAGAAGATATAAGCAAAAGTGGATCATCTCCTGTGCTCACAGGGGTAGGCCCCAAGGGGATGATGGGTGGGGAGGGAGAAGTGGCAAGGGAGTCACAGAGGGAGCAGTCCCTGCAGAAAGTGAAGAGGGCGGGAAAGGGAAATATGTTTAGTGTTGGGAATCATGTGGTAAGTGGCAGAAATGGCAGAGGAGGATGTGTTGAATGTGGAGGCTGGTAGAGTGGTAGGTGAGGACAAGAGGAATCCTGTCCTTGTTGTGAGTGGGGGTAGAGGGGCACAGAGCAGATATGTGGGTAATGGAGGATTTGCAGGTGAGTACCGAGTTGATGGTGGTAGAGAGAAAGCCACATTGTTTAAAGAAGGAAGATGTCTTTGATGATCTTGCATGGAAGTCCTCATCCTGGGGGAAAATGCGACCAAGATGGAGGAATTGAGAGAATCAAATGGTATCCTTACAGGCGTCAGGGTGGGAAGATCGTCAAGGTAACTATGGAAGCATCCACCTTACATCCACACTTTCATCTCTAATAGAAATTCACTCCCAATGCCTCATCAAACTTAAATGTTGCATCTGATTTTCTCTCTTGCTTTGTGCATGATGTTGAGAATCTAATTTTCTCCTAGCTAATGATTTTACTGCATCAACGTTGACCCAGTCTCTAGGGTCCATTCAGAAAATTGGGCATGGGCCAGTCATCCAGGATATCTGCCCATTCTGCACATCAGAGGAATCTAATAGGGCAGGAAGCTATCGCTGTCAATGCTGCCCTTTTCCACTCCACAAATAATTCTCTAGCCAGGGTATTTTACATTCTCCGCATAACTCAGAAACCTCCCATTCAAAGCACCCAATGGGACACACTGGCTAGCTTCAGAAGGACAAATATAACCTCCCAAATATGTTCATGAGCCAAAGGTCAAGAGAGAAGGGGGAACTGAAGGAAATAACTATCAGTAAGAAATTATGCCGGGGAAACTTAAGGCTGACAAGTTTCAAGAGCTTGATAATTCACATCTCAGGGTACTCAAGGAATTGGCTCTGGAAATAATGGATGCTTTGGTGATCATCCTCCAAAATTCTTCAGATTACAGTGCAACACTCACAGATTGGGGTGTGGCAAATATACCCCTATTACTTCATCCTTTTTGTAAATAATAGGGATATATTTGCCACACCCCAATCCATGGGTGTTGCTTTGTAAGGGGGGGGGGGGGGGAAACAGAAATTATAGACCGGTAAGTCTTCTGTCAGTAATAAGGAAAATAATAGAATCCATTACATTAGATCCAATAGAAGAAACTTGGAAGACATTCATTGAATTGAGCAAAGTTAGCATGGGTTTATGAAAGGAAAGTTATGCTTTCCAAATGCAATGGATTTTGTGAAGTTTGCAACTGGTAAAACAGAAAAGGAAACAAATGGATGTGGTGTTTCTGGTGTTCCAGAAGGTTTTACTCGGGTCCCACATCATGTGCAAGAAGCACATGGCATTGGGGTTAATATACCCTTTTTGATCACTGGTTCTCAGATAGAAAGCAAAGAATGGGAATAAATGTGTATCTTCACTGGGCAGTGACTAGTGCGAGATCATAATAATGTGTTTGGAGCCCAGCAGTTCATAAGTTATATCATTGATTCAGAAAAGGGAATAAAACATAACATCCCCAACTTTTTAAAAACATGAAATAGTTGAGGGTGGTAAAGGGAAAGCAAATGTGAGATGTGGACGTTGCAAAGAACCTCTGGGGTGATATTAACCAGTTGAATGTGTAGACATGCACACCAGAGGTAGTTGAATGTGGATAAATGTTAGGCCAGCGGTTCCCAACCTTTTTCTTTCCACTCACATACCACTTTAAGTAATCCCAGTGCTATTGGTGCTCTGTGATTAGTAAGGGATTGCTTAAGGTGGTATGTGAGTGGGAAGGGAAGGTTGAGAAGCACTGCTCTAGACCCAATTATTACTGAAATATTTTGCTCAAGACAAATTGTCATTGGCCCATTTCCTTTGAAACTGTGCACATAACAAGTCAATGAGGTACAATTAAAACAGTGTTTTTTTCTTTCCACCCACATACCACCTTAAGCAATCCCTTACTAATCACAGAGCACCTATGGCATAGGGAATACTTAAAGTGGAATGTGAGTGGAAATAAAAAGGTTGGGAACCACTGTGTTAGGTTATCCACTTGAGTTCCAAAATTAGAAAGAATGATTATAAAATTGGAAAAAAGGAGAGATGCAATAATACTTGGATGAGACCAGATGCTGAAAGCAACATTTCAGGTGTAGCAAGCTGCAGGAAAACAAATTATAAGTAAAGCTTCAATGTAAAAAAGGTTTGAACAGAGCAGCAAGGATATCTTACTGCAGATGTCTACTGCCTTAGGGGAACGTCAGTTTTGTGCAATTTTGGTCCCCTTGTCTGAGGAAGGATGTTTTTTATGCTGGAGAGGATGGAAGAAAGTTTTTCTCATGTGATTACTTGATGGGAGGACTGATATGTGAGGGGACGTTGGGCTGGTTACACCTTCATTCATTGGAGTAAGAAGAATGAGTGGGAATCTCATAAAATGTCTATAAAATTCTAACAGAATTGCATGGACACTGGAAAATATTCTCTTTTTTTCTATATTTTCTCCTTTCATTAAATCTTTCTCTAGACTTACTATATCTTTTTCTAGTTTTTCTATATCTTGGTAATATTCTTTTTTGATTTTAGTTGTATAACATTATTTGCCCTCTAATAAAAGCTTTCATTGCATCCCATAATATAAATTTATTTGTTACAGAATTTACATTCATATCAAAATATATTTTAATTTGTTATTCTATAAATTGCCTAAAATTTTGTCTTTTTAGCAAGATGTGGTTAAGTCTCCATCTATATCCTTCAATTGGAGTATCCTCCAATGCAATTGTTAGCCGTAAGGGTGAGTGATCTGATAACAATCTTGTTTTATATTCAACATCTTGGACTCTACCTTGTATTTCGGCTGAAAGTAAAAACATATCAATTTTGGACTAGGTCTTACGTCTGTTAAAGTAATATTAATAATTTCTATCTTTTGGGTGTTTACTCTTTATGTTGGCTATTCTTTCAGGGATATATTTATATATCTATAAATAACATTGAGTTACAAAGAATATTTTGGATTTTTTGTGTGTTGGCAATAATTCAGAATCAAGATTTGATTTACTGAAGATATATATGTATGGTATTAAATTGCGAACAGTGCTTTTGGGGAATTTTTTATTATTTTATTTGGTTATGATTTGCTTTCTTTGCCACACCCCAATCCATGGGTGTTGCTTTGTAGGGGGGGGAAACGGAAATTATAGACTGGTAAGTCTTCTGTCAGTAATAAGGAAAATGATAGAATCCATTACATTAGATCCAATAGTAGAACCTTGGAAGACATTCATTGAATTGAGCAAAGTTAGCATGGGTTTATGAAAGGAAAGTTATGCTTTCCAAATGCAATGGATTTTGTGAAGTTTGCAACTGGTGTTTCTGGTGTATTGGGGTGGGGAGGGGGATTAAAAATACAAGACCTAGTGGTAAAAGGGGGTAGCAAACAAAGGATGGTAAACGATTATAGCCAGACCATAAACCGGTACACCCAACTGGATGTCTACACCAAATAGTTGACGTGGTCAACAAGATAGCCCACTATAAGGTCTTCTTGAAAATTGACCTAAAGTCAGCCTACCACCAGCTTCTTATCCACACCCAGGATAAACCATATACTACCTTCAAGGCAGATGGGCGTCTCTACCAGTTCCACTGGGTCTCATTTGGGGTCACTAACGGGGTCTCTGTTTTCAGCGGAAGATGGGCCACATGGTAGACCAGCACAATCGTAGAGTGACTTTCCCGTACTTGGTCAATATCACTATCAGCGTTCACTACCAGCAGGACCATGATGACAACCTGGAGAGATTTCTCCATTCAGCCGAGGAGCTGAACCTCACTTACAACAAAGAGAAGTGTGTGATCAGCACCACCCGCCTCGCCATCCTGGGGTACATTGTGGAACATTGGTCCAAACCCAGAACACATGCGTCCACTAATGGAACTGTCCCTACCCCCCACACAGGTGCCTAGGGTTTTCTCCTATTACTCCCAGTGGGACCCTGTTTTTTGGACAAGTTCGACCCACTGGCCCAAGCCACCAACTTTCCACTCCCCATGAGGCGCAAGCAGCTTTTGCTCACATCACCAATGCCACGATGCCATGGATGAGGACCCCCCATTCCAGGTTGAGTGCAATTCCTCTGATGTTTCCTTCACGGCCACCTTCAACCAAGTGGGGAGGGGCGACCTGTGGCCTTCTTCTCCAGGACCCTCCACAGTTCCGAATTTGGGCACTCCGCCATTGAAAAGGAGGCCCAGACGATCGTGGAAGTAGTCCGCCACTGGCGCCACTACCTGGCAGGCAGGAGGTTCACCCTCCTCACCAAACAATGTGCAGTGGCTTTTATGTACAGCACCACCTATAAGGGCAAGATCAAGAACAATAAGATCTTGCGCAGGAAAGTCAAGCTGGCTACGTTGAGCTATGACATCCAGTACAGACTGAGGAGTTTAACGACTTCCCCGATGCCCTGTCCTGGACCTGCGCTGGCGTGCAGTCCAACCAATTGTAGGTGCTACACGACTCCCTTTGTCACCCAGACGTCACACACCTGTACCATTTCATCAAGTCCCAGAACCCCTCCTTCACAGTTCAAGAAGTCTGGACCATGACCGAGTCATGCACGGTGACCAATCAGACCCCTCACAAGCACCTTTTCTCATTCCCCAGGAAATCGGCGACTGGAATCTCACTCCCAGCTTGGCTCACATCTCCGGGACCGGTGCTCCTCCACAAACACGTGCAGGCCCACAAGTCCAACCCACTGGTCGAGCAGGTGCTCCTCCTTCACACCAACATCAGGTACCCCAGTGGCCGTGAGGATACCGTCTTGACCAGGGATCTAGCACCAGCAGGAGCCCCACCCCCCAGCATCATGACTACCCAAACCAACCTCCCTACCATGGGTACCCTTGGCCCATCCAGAATTTGGGAGCTGACCTCCTCCCTCCACCCCTCCAGAGAGCCCCTTTCCTAGCGGCCTGAACTAGCCCCAAATGAGTCAGTCACCCAGGGAGCCACCAAGGCTTGAACTGGTGTTCAGACTTTTACTGGAATAAGGCCTGTTGTTCAGTCTTTTCTGAGTGTGTGTTTGCTTGCTGCTAGCTCAGTGCACCACAGTTCATGACTGCACTGAATACAAAGAGCTAATGGCCCTACTCCGGAGCCCCAAGGAACACGATGCATGTACACTTCCATCTTGGCTCCCAATGCGAGGGCCTGGGTGAGTCAGTCAATGATTTTGTGAGAGCCATGTGGGAGCTAGGATGAGACTGCGAGTGCCAGGATGTGACTGCGGCAATCTACCAGGAGGAGCTCATCCGTGACAGGCTAGCTGCTGGATTCTGCTCCCATCAAATATGGGAACAACTCCTGGAGAAAGGCGATCGGTCACTACAGGAAGTGGTGCAGATGGCCCGAAACTGCCCAAAAGAACATGGAGGCCTACTCAGCAGACCACACGGCCACCAGGTGGGGAGAACGGATGGTGTCAATTTGGGACTCGGAGCCCCTGACTGCTACTGCCACGGGCGAGCACACGAGGTGCAACTACTGCAGCCAAAGCAAGCACCCATGAAAGAACTGCCAGGCTCATAGTGTGACCTGCTCAAACTGCCAGAGGAAAGGACACAATTCCAGGGTATATCGTTCTAAGCCCCTCTCTAGCAGTGCCACATGTGGACCATGACGCATGTTGACATCTTGGGTGGACTCACTTTCATCGACATTTCAGGTTGCTGAGAACCGAACTTCAGGGCCAAGGGCGTGACGACACGGAAGGATGTTACATCCAGCTTCACTTCTGGACTCCACCGTGTGCGATCCATGGGGGCGGTCATCTTCATAATCTCCTGGTGGCCATCTTGGAGTCAGCCAACCCAATGACATGGCAGCAGTGATTCGGACAGTGAGCTGACGTTAGCTTCCATTGTGCTGAACCAGAGTAGACCACACCAGCTAGGATGATTGATGATGGACATTGAGGTAAACATTGGCTGCCTGTTTGACACGGGAAGCACTGAGAGCTTCATTCACCCAGACATGGCCGAACATTATTCCCTGACCATGTCCCCAGCCAAGTGCAAGGTAGCACTAACCTCCAAATCCCTCTCTGCAGAAATCTGCAGGAGATGCACCGTGACCCTAACTGTGGGGGGCACCAAATATAAGAACTTCAGACTGCTGGTGATGCCCCACCTCTGTGCACCCGTCATATTGGGGCTGGATTTCCAGTGCTATTTTAAGGGTGTACTGATGCAGTTTGATGGCCCCCACCCCCCTCTCCATCAGTAATAACCAATTCCGGACATCCCTCCTCTCCCCCGAAGATGCCCAATCACTCTCCCAAACGCTGGGCCGAGCTCCCAACTTGCAGACTAAGCCGCTGTTCTAACACCTCACCCTGGCCTGCAAATCTGTGGCCACTAAGAGCAGGCAATACAGTCCCAAGGACAGGGAATTCATTAAGATGGAGGTGGAGCGGCTGCTGGAGGAGGACATGATAGAACCAAGTATAGTCCCTGGAGGGTGCAAGTAATTCTGGTGAAGAGAGGGGAGAAGTACTGGATGGTGATAGACTATAATCAGACCATTACCTTACTGGATGCCTACCCTTTGCCCCGCAAAGCTGATATGGTGAACGAGATCACCAAGTATAGGGTCTTCTCTTCCATAGACCTCAAATCGGTGTACCACCAAATCCCGATTCACCCAAAAGTCCAGCCGTACACAGTGTTTGAGGCCAATGGCCAATTCTACCATTTCCTACGGGTTCCATTTGGCCTCACAAATGGGGTGTTGGTGTTCCAAAGGGAAATGGACCACATGGTGGATAACAATGAACTAAAGGCTGCGTATCCATATCTGGACAATGTCACCATCAGCGGCCATAACCAGAAGGAACACACGAGAACTTGTAGAGGTTCCTGGCCACCATAAAGGACCTCAATCTCACATACAATAAGAAAAAGTGTATGTTTAGCTCCAAGCAGCTGGCAATCCTGGGGTTCTTGGTGGAGCATGTTGACCACATGCAACCCCTTCTGGAATTACCTCTGCCACAGAACCCCAAGGCTTTAAAAAAGGTGCCTGGGGTTCTTGTATTATGCCCAATGGATCCCCAATATGCAGACAAGGCCCAACCCCTAGTGAAAACCATGACCTTTCCCCCCCTTCGGCAGAGGCCCATAAGGCTTTCGAGGATGAGGGATGAGATTACCAAGGCGGGGATGCACGCCATTGATGAATCCGTCCCATTCCAAGTGGAAAGTGCTGCCTCCAACCGCCACACTGAACCAAGCAGACAGGCACCCTCCAAGGCCCTGAATGCAGCCACTCCACCATTGAGAAGGATGCATACGCTATAGTGGAGGCACTACTTGGCCGGCAAACCATTCACCCTGCTGAAGGACCTGAGAGCCATTACTTTTATGTTTAATGATATATAGCAGGGTAAAATCAAAAATGACAAGATCATGAGGTGGAGAATTGAGCTGTCCACCTACAATTATGAGATCTTGTACCAGCTGGTACGCTCAATGAGCCACCTGATGCCCTGTCCAGGGGAACCTGCTCTAGGGTGCAGGTTGATCACCTCTATGCCATCCATGATAGCCTCTGGCCACCCTAGGGTCACATTTTGTGAGGGCCTGTAACCTCCCGTACTCCGTGCAGGAAGTCAGGGAGCTGACTCACATTTGCTGGGTCTGTGCAGAATGCAAGCTGCAGTTTTACAGACCAGAGAAAGCCTAACTCATCAAAGCCACTCACCCCTTCGAATGTCTCAGCATGGACTTCAAGGGGGCCCTCCTGTCCACGAATCAGAACATCTCTTCTACAATGCTCAGGAAGTACTACTCACATTTCCCATTCGCCATCCCCTGCACTGACATGACCACATCCACGGTCATTCAAGCACTCCATACAATATTCACTCTGTTCAGTTACCCCAGTTATGTTCATAGAGACCGGGGATCCGCCTTCATGAGTGAGGACTTGTGGCAATACTTCCTTTCCAAAGGCAATAGCTACGAGCAGAACCACCAGCTACATACCCCATAGGAATGGGCAGGTGGTGAGGGAGAATGATACGATCTGGAAGACAGTCCTTTTGGCCCTCAAGTTGAAAGGGATGCCACATCCCAATGGCAAGAGGTCCTTCCAGAAGCACTGCACAACATCAGCCCCCTACTTTGCATGGCAACTAATGCAACATCCCATGAAAAATTGTTCTCTTTCCCTAGGAGGTCGGTGTTGGGAACCACACTGCCAGTCTGGCTGACGACCCCAAGGCCAGTGGTTCTCTGGAAGCATGTTAGAACCCACAAGGTGGACCCACTGGTGGAGGAAGTGGACCTCCTGCATGTGAACCCCCAGTATGTGCTGGTAATGTACCCAGAAAAATGGAACAATCTAGTGTCCATCCGGGACCTGGCACGAGCAGGGACCCCAGCACAGGAGGTGAACCTGATATCCCTGGGCAGTAACTAGTTGGCTCCAGGGATCACCCTGACAGGTAAAGTAGTGATCACACGTCCAACACAGCCCCCCAAGCGTTCCCCCCACTGGGATGTTCCCCCCACCCCCCACCCCCCCCCTACTGGTACAAACAAATTCCCCACCCCTCAAAGGACCCGGTATACACAGACACTGTTCACCCCTCCAACACCCAGCCAAGCAAATAAGCCATCGTACCACTGGAACCAACGATACAGCCAGCAGTACTTTGGAGATCTCAGCGCTGAATAAAACTGCCAGAGCGGCTGAACCTTTGTATGGACTACAAGACCCATGCCGATGGATGGGGGAGGGGAGGATGAGGGAGGGTGGATGAGAGATGGGGAGGATGAGGGAGGGAAGGATGAGAGAGTGGAGGATGAGGGAGGAGAGGATGAGGGAGTGGAAGATAAGGGAGTGGAAGATGAGGGAGTGGGAGGATGAGGCAGGGGAGGATGAGGCAGGGGAGGATGAGAAAGGCGAGGTTGAGGGAGGAGAGGGGAGGGTGAGGGAGGGAAGGATGAGGGAGGGAAGGATGAGGGAGTGGCGGGTGAGGGAGGGGAGGGTGAAGGAGGGGAAGATGAGGCAGGGATAGGATGAGTGAGCGGGCAAGGAGATGCTTCGAGATGCAGGCATGAAGTGGACTGGACGGATCCCATTAGTGCAGTAGTAAACTTGGGTGACGTTTTATTTGTCAATTCACTGTGCTTTGCTTTGTTTGCTTCAACCCCTTAGGTGGCTGCAATAACGTTCAGATTAAGGTTTCTCTTTGCCCCACAGAATTGTGCCGAAGCGAGCGGGGGAAGCGGGGAGGGAGGCGCCCCAGCCGAGGGCGCGGGTGGAAGGAGGAGGAGCTGACAGCCCGCGGTTGGGAGCCGGTGGCCGAGTCCGACACGTCACCGACCTGTTTACCCAAGGCTAAAGAGGAGGGGAGCGGAGGGCGGCGAGAGGTGTCCGGGCGGAGCGGCGGTGCAGCGCGAAGTGGGCGCAGTGGCGGCGCGCAGAGCCGGCGCGATGGCCTCGGAGCTGTTCACCAAAGATCGCACCCTGGAGCTGAGGCGGCGGCACATCGGGTGAGTGTGTAGAAGTGGGGCCCCATCGCCGCCACCTCCTCGGTCCCGATCGCACCCCTCTCCGGGGGTGGTGGCTGCGGGAGCTGCGACCTCCCTTCCTTCAGGCGAGCCTGGGGAAGGGGTGGATGGTGGCGTTTCCACTGCCCGTCTGAGGCGACCAGCGGAGGTCCGACCACTGGTCGGGTGGACGCGCTTCTGCCCTTGACATGACCATGTCCCCGGTCAGTGAACGGATTGCGGGATTGGTTGCACTGTTCTCCCCCTCCATATTCAGCCGTGATGACCTAGCGATTCCCATCGTGATATCGTGTCCATTCCTCTCGGGAAGGCTTTGGGAACGTCCTTCAAGTCTTTCCTCTGTGCATCTATTAATCTGCTGCTGCGAGAGAGACCCCAGGAAAGCCACCCTTGCTTATTCTGCCAATGGATTTGGAGATTGGTAGCAACTCTATGTTCCCTGGAGCTGGTAACATGACTCAGACATAGACTGGAGGGAGTACTCCAGTATACCATGTAGACCATGCATTTCCTCGTTAGAGGAAAGGTGTCGATCAGTGGTTCTCAACCTTTTTTCCTTTCCACTCACGTATTCCCTGTGCCATAGGTTCTCTGTGATTTGTAAGGGATTGCTTAAGGTGGCATGTGGGTGGAAAGAAAAAGTTTTAAAACCACTATTTTAATGGAACCTCATTGACTCGTAATGTGCACGTTTCTTTTTTTTTGGAAAATTTTACAAAGTAAACATATACAATATACTCAACTAAAAAAAACCAACCCCCACCACCTAACCCACCCTCAACAACCCTCACCCCCAGAGTTTTTTTAAAAAAACACAATTTTAACAGGTTGCTGCGTGGTGTGCCATCTCTTTACATCTTTTGTTATAAAAATCCTTTTACTTAACATCCAAACCCATATACTCCAAATACAAACTCCACATTTTAACAAAAAAAGAATAATTATTCCACAAATTATAAGTTTTCCAAATAAATACATGATTGAATTTCGTTGTGCCGTCTTTGTATACCCAATTCCACATCATTATTCCAAGTGACAGCTATACATTTTCTAGCTACTGCCAGCCCCAAACGTATATATGCAATTTGAGGTTTCTCCACTTGCAAACCTGTCATTAATGTATTCATATATCCCAATAAACATACCCATGGATCAACATATAGATCTATCTTGAATAAATCTCACAAAAATTTAATAATTTTTTCCCCAAAAGGTCTAACTTTTGTACATTCCCCCACTGTATGTAAAAAAAAGTGCCTGTCTGTTCACCACACCGAAAACACACATCTGATTAACTGAATCCATATTCAATTTTTCAGGGGCTAAGTACAACTGATGCAAAAAAATTATACTTAACCAAAATTATACGTTAATTAACTTCGTAACACTGTCAACACACATACCAGACCACTCTTCCAAAGATAACTCCAAAGGAAATGGACCAATGACAATTTTTTATAGGCAAAATATTTCAGTAACAATTTGGTCTAGAGCAGTGATTCCCTTCCCACCCATAATCCACCCTAAGCGATCCCTTACTAATCACAATCACAGAGCACTGATGGCATAGGAAATACTTAAGGTGGTATGTGAGTGGAAAGGAAAAGGTTGAGAACCACTGGTGTAGATGCTTTGGAGTGAGTGCGGAGAAAATTTTACCAAGATGTTGCTTGAATTGGAGAACATGTCATAAGAAGGAAGGTGGACAGAGCTAGGGCTTTTCTCTTCAGAACAACAAAGGATGATAAGTGACTTAATCAAGGTATATAAAATTGTGAGGGGCTTAGGTAGGGTGGACAGCCTGCAGCTACTTCCTAGTGTGACAATAGCAAATACCAGAGGATATCTAGTTAAGGTGAGTTGAGGAAAGTTTAGGGGAAATGGCAGATGTATGTTTTTTGCTCAGAGAGTTATGGGTGCCTGGAACGTATTGCCAGGGGTGTTGGTGGAGGCTGGTACAACAGGGACATTTTTAAAAACTCTTAGACAGGCACATGGAGATAAGAAAAATAGAGGATTATGGGTGTGAGGTACGGAAATGTTAGATTGTTCAGGATTAGGTTTCCATAGACAGCAGAACATTGTGGACTAGAGGACCAATGTCTCCTTTTGCCAAAGGTCATATTGTGGAATTTGTTACATCATCTGTCAATTTCCCTGGCATTCCCTCTTCTTCTCAGATGTGAGAGATGAACCAGTGAATATGTCCAAAGACCCTCTCTGCTAAATTTTGGAACTTCAGTAGGGATGCCATCTGCCCCCAAGGATTGATCCTTTCATTTCACATGACCTTTGCATTGAGGAAGATAATGATGACTCTTTGAGGTTTACTTCTGAATGCCTGAGGACTGGGTGGCAGTGAAAAAGCACACAACAGTACCCTGACACACATACCATAATGTACAAAACACCCAGGATGTGCCAACATGTACCCTGCAGCCTGTACAATTTTGGATGCAAGAGAGAAACAGTTAAATATGTTGATTAGATCATTAAAAATGCTGAACAAATTTGAAGACACACATTACTTCAGGGGCACATCTGGCGAATAACTTTGAATTGGTATTAAGATCCCAATTTATACATAAAGGACACCCAATATTTTTTGTAACCAGACACCCTGATCACCTATAAATCATTAGCTCTCACTTTGCATCTGCCATAATTTTGGAAGGAGTTGATGCTTAGAAATCCAAAATTTATCTTTTTAGTGTTAATGATATGCATGAAAATTGTAAGGGAGGATTTCAGTTTCTTTCTTCAGGTGTATTTTTTCCAGTTGGATATTTTCATTAAAAGGCACATCCAGCATATTTTCTCCCAACACTTTCCTCATGTGTTATCTGTTGTGCGGTTAACTAGATATTGTTGAATAGACCTGAAGGTTCCTCACAAAACTTGTCAGCCCAGCTCAGTGGCTGTAGTTGACAGATTACAGCATAACCAGATTGTTTAATTTTATAATTGACTTCTTTGTTATTTATCATTCATTAAAATATGCAGCAAAACAATTCAAATAAACAAAAATGTTAAGAATCGCTGATGCTGGAAATAGCAGCTGCATTAGTGGGAAGAGAATCAAAGCTAACAATTCAGGTCAAAGTCCCCTCATCAGAATTGGAATTAATTAGAATTGAATTATTTATTCAGTTAGAATAAATGTTGCTCTACTTTAGCTCAGTAGTATCACTAGGATTGGTATCACCTCCCCCCCCCACCCACCCCCCCAACGGACCTCCTCCTGTTCCAGACCCATACAGAATCGTAAGTAATGTTTTTTTGTACTAGTGTTACCAGTAAATTGTAATTCCTGTGTAATCACTGAGTGTAATGGCAATGGTAGTGAGATAAACAACTAGCAAAATTCAAATGACACCTCTAAATTACAATATCATTCACACAGCCTAAATGTATTTGCATTTGCATCGTTTTATGTGCCTAAAGTGAAAAGTCAGTAAGAAAACAATAGAATTTGAAATAAAAACGTTTAAGATCTACATCAAAATTATGCTGATTTTAATGTTAAAACTTTATTGTTACATAAGATACATTAATGGATTATGTTTGCATAATCAATAATGGCCTAATGTAGAACTTGTTGACAAATACTGAGATTATATGACTACTAACAACAAAATTGTTTTGTAAAATCTTTCTACATTGAATTACAACATTATTAGTTGCAACATTATTAATAACTGAGCAGAAGCCCGTTTTTGATTTATCTCTTTTTTCTTTAATTACTACTTCATTCACAAACAGTTATTGATAGAGGTTCACAAACATTAATTACCACAATATTGTAGCTAAAACACCAGAAAATTTGACAAAAGCAGTGACTATAAAAACACCAGCAAGAGCAACGAAAACAACAGTGCGTGCTTATAGCATGTGCAGATGAAACCATCTCATTGTAATTGTGTAGTAAATAACAGCTCTGACTGGAGCGCATTAGAACTTACAAAAAGTAAACTAGCATAGAGTTTTGTAGGTGTATTAATACATGTAAGCTGGGCTTATGAAAAATATTTTTTGTTGTTATAACTAACTACAGGGATATTTTTATTTTTTAAAAATTTCTGATTAAACACTGCACCAGAATTTGATAGGCAGTCATTTTGGCGTCACCCACTCTGATGGTGTCACCCTGTGCGGTCTGCACCCTCGCCCTACCCCCACACACTCCTCGTGATGCCAGTGCTTTAGCTGCCATACTGCAATTCCTGTAATGTAGGTCCGATGTCATCTTATGAGGCAGTGTGAGTTCAAAAGCTTTGCCAGTTTGATACAGGCAGCAATGATGTGCTCTAGGTAACCATTTACTCAGGCAAGATCCATTGGCCATGGGTCTGTGTGTTCCACTCGTGATTTTCCTCTAGTTCATGGGTCCAAACTTCAGTTTGCTAGAGTTTTCAGACTCTCCACATCCCCTTCCCCCAACATCACAATATAGGTTTAAAACATGTACACAAGCTTCTCTCATTATTAACTTCTTTTCACTGTTTCCTGTCTTCTGCCCTCTCATACATTGCAGCACAATGGCACAGCTGGTAGGGTTGCAGCCTTGCAGCTTTCATCGCCATTGCTAGCCTTGATGATCATTATTCCTCCCCTCCAGTCATCAGACATTCTGCCTACAGTCAGGAATTATTTAAAGTTCACTATCACAGCTCTAGCAATGTCCTTCTTTCCCTTCTGTAGCATAAGGCTCTGGGAATTTATCCACCTTAAAATGCACTGACATTTTATACCTCCTTTTTAATAACATATCCCAAAATTTCACGGTCCCCTCACTGAACTTTCCAATTTCAATATCCTTCTACTCGTACAAGAACTCACTTACCTCACTTTTTTTTGTTAAATCCTTGTCAAAAGATTTAATTTTGAATCTGTGTTGCGTTTCTATGAATAAAATTAAGAGTGCTTGAGAGAGTGACTTACAAACTATTCTTTCTAAGGATATATGGACCAAGTGTTTAAAATTGGCCCATTCGTCTTTAATTTGTGCTCGTCATTCACTTATTCAATTCAAGCTAGTACATAGAGCACATTTATCCAAAGATAAATTAACTAAGGTTATTCCTATTATCAACCCTTTGTGACAGATGTTGTAATAGGGATGCTTCCTTATTTCATATGTTGTGGTCCTGTTCAGCATTATTGAAGGAAATTTTTAATGCATTTTCCTGTATTTTCTCAGTTACTATTCAACCTCATCCCATTACAGCTTTATTTAATGTGGCCATGTGATAGCTTTTGCTACTTTAATGGCTAAAAGATCTATTTTGCTAAGAACTCCCTCCCAGTTATGCACAATGGTTGACCCAAACCTTATCATGCTTGAACCTCGAGAAGATTAGATGTAATGTTTTGAAAACTGAAGTTAAGTTTAATAAAATGTGGCACACATTTATGGAATATTTTAATGTTTAATGAATAATACAGTGGTTTACTGTTTTGTATGCAACATACGAACCGTTTGTAGTCTCTTCCTGAACTTACTTATTTACATACAAGGCAATTTCCCTTTTGGTGGTTTAAGGCGTCCCAGTGGCTTTCCTTTTTTAGTTTAGGGGTTATAGATATAGGATTCGTTAGTTACAGACTTTTTTCTTTTGTTTCTTTTCTGCAGGAACAAGAGATATAATATTCAATTGTCTGTTTATTATTAATTGTGATGTTCATTTTTATTCCAAGATACATCATAATTACTCTGTACCTGTGCAGCATATTTTTCTCGTTATTACACTTTTTGCTGTGTGTGCATGTATATAATATATATATATAAAATTCAATTTAATTTTTTTTTAAATAAACAAAAAAAAACTCACTTACCTGGTTCCATGCACAGATTGCTACTTCGATCCTTAACTGGTCTCCAAAACACTCTCCTGCAGACACTTCAATTACTTGCGTATCTTCACGCTTGCTCAAAAAAATCTCCGAGACTCACTTTAAAAATTCCAGCACCTCTCCACCTTTTGTATTAAATAAATTCCTATTAATATTGGGGAAATTGAAGTCCCCAGCCCAATTAAGATTTCTGAGCTTTATTTACACAGCCTATTCTCTGATTGACTTTTAGGAGGCCTGCAGTTTACCTATCGCAAAGTGATCATTCCCTTTTGTTCCTGAGCTCTAGCTGTATGCCCTCATTTAAAGAGCCTTCTCGGATGTCCTTCTTGATTACAGTAGTACTAGACTCCTTAATAAATATTACAAATCTTCTTTTGCATCTCCCCTGTTGAGCCTGGTTTCTACACTCTGAAATGGTGATTTGCATACCTATCTTTCTATGATAATAATAATTCCCATTCATTGCCCATCTGCCTTATTAGTCTGATTAAAATAAATGCAAATTAGTCTAGGGTTCCTCACAGTTCTCATAAATATAGTTCAATAACTGTTTTGTTTTAAGAAGAGCTGACTCATTCTCAAGACTCCACGTACCAGGAAAAGTCTCTCATGCTATGTAACGTGTCATGTTACATTCAAACCAATTTTTTTTAAATTCAAAACACTTACAGTAAGTATGCTTTTTAACCTTTTCTTTTTGCTATTCAGGCCATCATGCAAGTTGTTCTTCTCAAACAACCCACTCAAGATAGTCCGTGGCCAGGGCCAGTATATATATGATGAGAATAACAAGAAGTATTTGGACTGCATTAACAACGTAGCTCATGGTATGAATCCTCTGTCTGAAACTCTATACACTGTAAATTGAGATATGAAGTTCAGTTTGGTGTTCAAGAACCTATTTTAAAATTCAAAGGAATGAGATGAATAAGCCAGACATCCTTTCAGCTCAGAACTGCTATTAAATCCATGATTCATCATATGATGAATAAGGATAAACCTGGATCTCATAGGAAAATAGGATACTGGGTGAGGGCAAATTATGTCATTGGGCAGGAGCTTGGGTAGTTAATTGGGAGCAACTGTTATTGGCATGTCTACAACTGAAATGCTAATTATAGTCCAGGACTGGCATGTTCCATTAGGGAAGAAGCACCAAGATGGCAAAGTAAGAAAACATTGGATGACAAGAGGGATAATGAATCAAAAGAATTCAAAAATAAAAAATAAGTATATTCAAGGTTTAGGAAGTTAAAATCTGACAGATCCCTTGAAGAATATAAAGATTGCAGGAAAGAGCCCAAACAAAGTATTAGGAAGAGTAGAAGAAGCCATAAAATCTTGAGGGTGAGCAGGATTAAAGCAAATCTCAAGGCATTTTACACTTGCTTTAAAAACAAGAGGGTTAATAATGAAAGGATAGGTCCCCTCAAGGTCAAAGGATGGAATATTGCTTGGAGTCAGAGGGAGTGGGTGAAGCATTAAGTGAGTATTTGGTATCAACGTTCATCAAGAACATGGAAAATAGTGGAAGGAAGTTTAGTGTGGAGAATGTTAATGTGTTGTTATTTTGACAACAAGAAATACATGGTGCTGCTCTTTTAAATAGCATTAAGGTGAACAAATCTCCAGGGATTGATGGGACATATCCCAGGTTATTGAGGCAAACGAAGAGATTGAGAGCCTTGGTGAAATTCTTTATATTCTGTCACACAAATGCAAAGCTCCAGAGGATTGGAGAATAGCAAATGTTATAGCTGTGTACAAGAAGGGAAGTGAGGAAATTATAGGCCAGTGAGCCTCACAACAGTAATAAGAAACTATTGGAGAGGAAACGTAGGTATCGAATTTATGCACATTTGGAAAGGAGTAGTCGGATTCACAGCACTTAGTGCTCATTTCAGTTCAAAGGGTCCAAAATAATCAACTCCAACAGATGTGAATGGAGGTTTATCTGAAGTGACTCTGTCCAGAAGCAAATCTGCCATCAACTGTCATCCTGAAGGAGTATTTACATGCTGAAAAACTACACATTTTGTTACAGGTTTTCTGCTTAATCTAGTGGAACCAATCCAATATTTTTCTTGTAGTCAGGATAACATATGGTTACAACCAACATAACCTATCTCTTTGTGAATATGTTGAAGAATTAGCTCTGAAATACAAAAATCTTTGACCATTATGAAAGGATGTTTTATCTCTCTGGCATTGCAATTCTACCAAGGCACCCACCAACTCTTAAAACACCATTCTCGAGAATAGGATTGAGTTTACCAATGGGGCTTGTCCTTTTGACATTCATTCCTTTTATCAGACTTGAAATTTCTTCTGCAAAAGCAGATTATTTCCATCTCAGCATTAATTAATTTTTTAACTGTGAGATGTCCTCCTTCTTGTGTCTCAGGAACATCGCTTGTTCATTTGTTACGATTCAGATACCATCTTTTAAATCTGAGCATCCATGCTGTTGCTCTTCTCAAACTATTCCAGGATGAAAAGTAATGGATTAAGTGGATAACTAAATCTATTGGTTCAGATATTATCTCAATAGCATTTGCAGTTTAACCTATGATTACAGGATCTTCTCTTTTGATTTTGGGGTCTTCTGGTAAAATTTCTTTTAATTTATCAGGATTTTGAGGCCACTCATTCTGAGGCTGTAGAAGAAACTGAGGCCCTGACACCCATATTTCATTCTTCAGAAAAATCTTGACTTTAAAACCCCGTGAAGCCAGATTGGCTGGATTGTTAACTGCGTTAAAATACACTGAATTGGATGTGAGACTTTTATCAATTTCAGTGATTTTGTTAGCCACAAAACTTCAAAACCTTGGTGGTTTTATTGTTGATGTATTTGAGCACAGAAGTGCTATCAGTCCAAAATATGGAGTCTGTTAGTTTCATCTACAACTCTTTCTTCAACATTGGGTCCATCCTGCTCACCATAGAAACAGTTGTCAATTCCATTCAATTCCACTGATTTCAATGGAGCCACTCTAGTGCAAATCCACAATGTACCTGATCTTTGTTATCATGCAGTGACAGATAATTAACCGTTCCATAACAGTCTTCACATGCATCTGCAAAATGATGTAATTGAGCAGATGTCACAGTTCCAAAATTTGTAGATTTGAAGCGTCTGTCAACCTTGAAGTCTTCCAGCTTCCAACATGTCCATTTTTCTATAATGGATTCTGGTATTTCATCCTCCCAACCAATTTTCTTCCTACACAAATCTTGCAGGATCTTCTTGGCAATCAATACAACTTGTGCCAATATTCCTAGAGGATCATGTATCAAACTGATTGCTGAAAGAATTCCCCTTGTGAGAGGTTATTCCTTCAAAATTATTTCTGAACTTTTAAACATCATTCTGAACGCACCATTATACTCCTCACACCCTTTCGACAGGAAGGTTGTCAGGATCTAACTCCAAATTATTCATTTACTTTATCCTCTCCTTTCCAGGTATGGCAGACAATACCTGGTAACTATTACTTGTCCATTTGATAAGTAGAAAGCCTCCTTTGTAACACATCACCTTTAACTCTTGATAAAGAGCTATAGCTTCTTTAACTGTAGCTGCAGAAGTGAGACATGTACTGACAATAACCATACCAGCAGTGCGAGTATAAGACAGGTTTAATAAACTAATATGTACACTAATAGGTCTTGAGTCTCTGCAAGACAAACCTGGAAGACTAGACTGTAGCTCTGGACTTCTTTATATACAAGGTCACCGGGATGACCCCTGGTGACCTAGTGATGTAATTACATATCACCACAAGACAGTTACCCACATAGAAGTTATTCTTGATGGTGCTTACAGCTTGAGAGCTAAATTGTTCCATATTGCCCTCAGCACACTTCCTAAGGGCAAAATTCACACAACTTGGTGATGAAGTCATTCCAAATAAATGCCCTGTCATTCTGTATTCCACCATGTTCTTACCATAGTCTCCATCAGGCCACCAAAGGAATCGTAACAAGTCACAGTCTTCACTTGATACCTTCACCTGGTGGAACATTGCTTCAATATCTGCAAATTCTTTACAAATATCTAGTTAAGACTCCTATCAGTGTACTGGTCAAATTAGGACCCGGTAAGAGTTGAGAATCTAGTGAAACTCTTTTTAATATAGAGCAGTCGGTGCTTGGAGTGGACAGCCAGGACTAATGATGGAAGTCTACACAATAATAGCATTTAAGAGGTTTCTACATGTGCATGAATATTCTTTTATTCTAATATTTTATGTATATTTTCACACAAGCTTGTACAGCCATACACAGTGTCATGCCAACAATGGCTGTTCACATTCAAATATACATATATTCATTCTTTATGTCTATATATACAAGCCCATGTCTCCACCACCCCTCCCCATACATAAAACAAGACGACTCACTCAGGTTTCAATCAACTACAACAAAACTTTAACATCAGGAAAATAAATAATAAGTAAGGGGCAGGGATTGTCGCAGCTCAGTGGATGACCTCTGGGCCAATATTCATTCCTGACTTTCCTTGATTGGGATCAGTGTGAGGAAAAAGAAGCTGCAGCAAGGAACGGGAAACCAGTCATTGCCATGCACCTATGTAGTGCATATATGGCTGCCAGATCTTACGAAAGGTACCATATTTGTTTCTCAGGTTATGTTATTTTCTCCAGGGGAACGCAGCTCTGCATTTCCTTGTTCCATCCTTCGATACTAAGACTAGAGTCAGACTTCCAAGTTGCCACAATGCCCTTCCTGGCCGCTGCCAATGCGATTAACACAAATTGGATTTGAAATTTAGACAACTTCATTGTAAGCCTAATGTCCATTATGTTTCCCAGCAGGAACAACTCGGGCCTGTGGGAATCACTTGCCTATAATTTTCTCCAGGACTTGGCCTAGATCTACCCAAAAGGGTCTCACCTTGGTACATGACCCGGTTGTGTGCACGAATGTCCCAGTTGCAACGCCACATCTGAAGCATTGGTCTGAGAGTTCTGTTTTTGACTTGTTTATTTTCTGTGGTGTTAGATACAGCTGGTGCAAAAAGTTATACTGGACCAGCCTGTACCTTGCATTGATGACTGTGATCATGCTTTCCCGGCACAAGTCAGACCAGCATCTCTCATCAATTGCAATGCCCAAGTCCGACTCCGATCTTTCTCTCAATCGATGAAGGCCCGGTTTGGGTCCCTCTAACTGGAACAGGCAATACATTGCCAGAATAAATGTCTTGACACTCCCCTTTGAATCAAGGCCTCTATGTTACTGCATCGAGGTAGGGCCATACTTGGACCCATAGAAAATACCTTATTTGATATGCATGAATATTCAGGGATGGAGGATATCATGCAGAAGAGCCTTAGTTTGTTTTGGACATCATGTTTGGCACAGATACATAGGCTGAAAGGGCTGTTCCTTTGCTGTACTTTTCTATGTCTTCTCTGTTCTGAAAGTCAGAACTCCTGCATTTTGGGAAACTGACAAGGATCTGAAGAAACTGATGGAAGTAGTCATTTATATCCATGAATGATTCCAGCATATGCAGTTTTGTGTTTCTGTATTTGCTGCAACATATTGTGGATGTACCATCAGATACCAGAGAGTGAAAGCAGTTTGTTCTGCGTTAAAACACATTAAACTTGTTTTTATCAGGTTTAGGGAAAATGTAACCTATTTCCTTTAACTATTTTGTAAAGCAGAGTGTGCAAGATTGTTGCACATCTCCCTGGCGAACAAAGGGATTAGATTCCTAAATACCCCTTTACTGTGCAAATAAAATTATATAGCACAAAGTGCAGTAAACCCTTGGGTTATCAGTTGCTGTGGATGATGGGGAAAGGAATTCGAAGTTTTTGAATCTCTTTTCAGTAAAGATGCAGCAAATCAAAAGCAAGCTGGCTTCGTTTGTTAAGCTGAAACATACAAGTGGAAGCTTACAAGCTATTCAGAGAAAAGCCAGTGTTTCCAGATGAAAGAGTTCAGGTGCTCAAGAGGTTTTGCACATTTACAATTGCTTATTTATTTCAGACTCTTCCATTGACCCGAAGTTGGTGATTTTTACTGATCTGTGTTTGAAAGAAGCTCTCCAAGTACATCCCCGACCCTTCATTCAGTGGTCAAAATTTTCGTTAAGCAAATTAAATAAATTAAAACCAAATGAATAAATTAAAACCATTCATTGTAGCAAGTACTCATTATGCAAAAAATTTAGGGTGTTTTTTTTTGTAGCAAAAATGCAGAGAAGTTTAGAAAAAAGGCAAATGTCAGCACAGCTGCATGATGTGTTGGCTAATCTGGACACTTCATTCCTGTAATTTTGGTTATGATTGGTGGTATTAAACAGTCTGATCCAAATAGGAATGTCACCCTTTGGCATGACTCTGTTGTTTTTGTAGTTGAATAACCTTTTACCTTTTTTTAGTGGGGCATTGCCATCCAGCTGTGGTGCAAGCTGCTGTCAGGCAGATGGAACTGCTGAATACTAACTCACGATTTCTACATGACAATCTGGTACAGTACGCCAAGAAGCTCACTGAGACCCTCCCACCTCAACTATCTGTTTGCTACTTTGTCAATTCAGGGTAATGTCTATCTAGTACATCTCTCTTCATAAGATCTCTTAAAGTACTTCCTCAGTCTTTGCTCGATTTATGTGAATATGTTTCTTTGTTTTAGTTTAAGTGGTGTATCTTGATTCAACATTATTGACTCCTGTTTGCATGTTATTTGATGAGGGGAAAAATTATTATGAGAAGAGGAAATGACAGAACAGAGGCTTTCTAAGAAAAGGAACTAAAGTTGTTGGAATATATCTTGTCATTATTGTGCCTTCTCCAACAAGAATGTGCACCAGCATTAGTGAACTCTGGAGGGGTTATAGTTAAAAATAAAACAGTGATGCCATACTGGCAACAAATTAAGGGAAAAACAACTCAATAAATAGAATGATGGCAAGTTGTATGACAAATGTCCTTTGAAAGAAGCGAGCGAACCATGCTCCTCAATGTGCACATTGAAAGGAGTACTAGAAAGACTTTGTGTTCACTCAGCTTTAAGATTTTTCTCACAAACCACTCTCTTTTTTTATCTGCATTCATAAATGTTTACTCAAAAATAATATGAACCTTGAAGTTTCCATTTAACATACTCCTGTGATAAAATCAGAGAATATCTGAAACACAGCGAACATCTGTGGAAAGCGATTTAGAGTTAACCTTTCAGGTCACATTCCCTTTATCAGAATGAGCTCCCTCCTGTCTCCCTGTATAAAATCAAACTTGAACATTTCTGGGAAACCCAACACACTTTGTCCTTGTAGTGACCATGGCAGCATATAGAGCTGCACATTATTTGTCATGTTGCAAAATTGCTTTTATCCACTTATAGTATCTACCCTCATGACCCTTTGTGTTTTTCTCTAATCAGCTCTGAAGCTAATGACCTTGCTCTTCGATTGGCTCGTCAATATACTGGCCATGATGACATCATCACCCTCAACCAGTAAGTAGCAGGAATTAAAGAATACACATATTCAAACTAAATATTTTTAATCCTGGCACTTAGAGTTAAACTAGATTCACTGTAATTGTTATATGGTTTAAAAAGGTTCCTTTATTGTCATGTAAGAGTACAGAATGTGGAATATTACCTAAAATTTCCTTCTACATGCTCTAAGACAGGCAAAGAGTTGCCATTAGTGTTGCCTGGTGCCCCTACAGGAAGAGGGAAAGAGAAGCAAAGGCGTGACCCATCAGAGACACTAAGTGCCCATGGATTCACATCGAGCACATCTGTAGCATCTGCCACCTGTAATAACAGAGTGATTTGAACAAGTTGGTGAATGTGGGTAATTTCTTGCCAAAGACAACTGTGGAAACCAGCCAGTAGGTCCATTTAAAAAGGAGGTTAATAGGTTCTTAATTAGTAAGGGTGTCAAATGTTAAGGGGAGAAGGAAGGAGAATGGGGCTGAAAGAAAAAAAATGTATCATCCATGATTTGAATGGCAAAGCAGATTTGATGGGTTGAATGACCTAATTCTGCTTCTACATCTTGTGTCTAAAACCTTTCTGTTTCTAGGGCCTGGATTGAAATGCAGCCTGTTGTGATTATAATGTTGCTATATTTTGAGATTTTGTAACAGAAAGACTAGCTATGTTGGTTCCTTGCTTTCATTACTTGCAGAAGCAATACTTCCATTGGAATAGTGAAGTGGTGCAGTTGCTGCTCTGTAGTGGCCAAGGTTCAATCCTGACCTCTGGTATAGTCGGTGTGGCTTCTGCCTGTGAATGCATGGGTTTCTATCAGCTGCTTGGATTTCTTACCACATCCCAAAGATATGCTGGTTGATAGGTTAATTTACCACTTTGAGATTACTCCAGTAGGCAGCTATTTGGTAGAATTGGGTGAGGAGGAAAGAGTTTGATGGAAATGTGGGGAGAATTAAAAATGATTTTTGATGGTAGGCGATCGATGGTTGGTGAAGACTCAGGTAGAGGGCCTGTTTTGATGCTGACTCTCATGGAAGGCTGGCCCTCCATCTTCAATCTGGCACAAACTTGAACTTCAGCAGCAGCAAGAAGTGCCAGCAACATATTCCCCAGTAGAGAATGACCTTCCTTTATATCTGGCTAAACAAATTCCCTTTGTGGCTTCATCCTTTTGAGCTCTACAATGTCCTCCAGCCGAACAACCCTCTTAAAGATCTGGGATTCTCCAGCTGTGGTTTTTTTTTATTTTACATGTACATCCCCAACTTACTTTGCCACATCATTGATAGATGTGCCTTCAAACTTCTAGTCCTCGAATCATTGTTTCCTCCCAAAACTGCTCTCCTCCACTTACACCCATAATACCCATCAAACATTTGGTCAGTGGTCCTAGTATCACCTCTTATGCCTTTGGACATCTCCTTCAGTAAAGGTGGAGTATATAAATGTAATCTGTTAACATTTCAGGGTCACTCATTTTTCGGTGCATAATTTGAGATTTTATCTGAAATTGCCAGTGTTTGACAGGATGCTTACTGAAAGTATTCTGAAGGGGAGCATTTAATTTACTGATATAATTGTGTAATATTACACTTAACAAAGCCCATCCTCCATATCTGAACTCTGTTAATGTTAGCTTCTTGTACATCTCTCATCCTGTTGCACCACTGGCAATCATGCTCACAACTGCCAGAGTTCAGCTCTGGATTCTCTTTCCAGAAGAAAAATGATTGAGAGGTTTTGGGAGATTGTTTGGCACAGCACTTGTGAAACTCCCTGGAGTAATTCTCTGCCTTTCCTACTCAAATGCAGATTGTAAGTGCCCCTGACTGAGTTCTCTGCATATTGCATACATTAATTTCTGAAGTTTTCGGCTGCAAGTTCCCTAAACATAGAAGTGCAAATTCAGTTGAAGGCAGTGATGGTACCATACATTTTGGATGACATTATTTTTTAAATGTGATTTTTTTAAATAAAATATTTACCACATGGCAGAAGCCGACTCTGGCCATTTAAACCTGTGCCACTGAATTACACTCAAATTAACCTACAACTCCATACGTTTTGGAAAATGGGAGGAAGCCAGAGCACCCAGACAAAACCCATAAGACAAGGGGGAGAACGTACAAACTTCTTACAGACAGCGCCGGATTTGAATCCGGGTTGCTGGCGCTGTAATAGTGTCGCGCTAAGCGTACCACACCTCTCAAACAATCAGAACAGAGATGATCTAAGACAGGATTTACTCCTGAAAAAGGGTCTTGATGCTGACTGATGGTCATTTACAATGTCATTTTAATTGAGTGTTACTATTGCACAGACAAATCCGTTGCATGGGGCGGTATACACAAAAGTGCCGGAGAAATTCAACAAGGTACACAGCATCTTTAGGAAGTGTTTGCACTACCAATATACCACATTAGACTGAGAGTTGGGATTAATAGGCTTTAATCACCATAAAACATCAGCATGTCTCATATGTTGCTGGCCCAGTTCCAAAGCAGGTACTGAGGGAGGGGTTTGGGTGTAACAGCTTTTGTGGGAATTCTGAGGAGAGGAGTCACAGGTACAAGGGTGGGCTAGCCCATATGGTACATTCATACAGACAGTGCTAATAGCTATTCAGTGGTTCCACCACAGGAAGTAAAGGTTAACCAACGTTTCGGGCCTTAGACCTTTGTCAAGATATGAGCAAAGAGCAGGCAGGTGCCTAAATGAAAAGATGGGGAAGGAGCAAAGAAGACAGAAAAAGAAGCAGGGGGATTAGCCAGGCTAATAAGTAAGAGGGCATTGGTGTATACAGGTAGCAGGGTAGAGGAGAGAAAAAGCTGAGGTGAAATGGGGAGATGGTAGCTCTCTGAATGGAGAGACCAAGGAAGGGGGTGAAAGCTGGGGTGTAGTGTTAGTTCATCACATCACCACACCATTTTCAGGCTGGTTTGGTTATATACACTCACTTTAAACCATATCCCACCTGAAGTCAGAGATATAGCTGAATATGCTAACATTTCAAAACATGAGCAAGAAGAGGTGATCAAAGCAATGCGGATTAGGCAGCATATTTGTTTATTTATAGGATTAATATGCAGAGGCCTACAGAATTAGTTCAACCCCACAATAAAGGCCGAGGAGTTTGAATTCAAGTAAATAATTGCATCTAGATTTAAGAAAAAAATAAGTTCCATTAAAGGTGAACATCAAAATATTTGGTTTTCTGTAAACTTTACAAACAACTTTGGTGCAGGAGCAGACCTGAGTATTCAAATGACAAATGCTTGGTCTGAAATTGGGCTTCTTTCATTTTTATGCAGTGCTTACCATGGACATGTGACATCTTTGATTGACATCAGTCCCTACAAATTCCATAAACTTCACGCAGGTCAGAAGGAGTTTGTCCATGTTGTAAGTATTGGTAAGAGTTAAACATTCCAGCTGTTTGCAAATGTGTCAGTGAACAAATAGAGTCGTAACATGTAATTCATTTGAATAAGTATTTAATTACTTCTACTTTTACAACAGAAACTTAGGAAACTTAGTCATGCCAGGCTCCTTCCAGATATAGTTGAGAACTGAGACATATGCAAGACGGGTCTCCTCTCTTACTGCTGATCTGCTAAGTAGCAGTTGCAGCTACAGTGATGTTAGTGTTTACCTTTAGTTTACCTATGCTGAGCAAAAAGAATCTCAGACAACTTACTTTTTTTGATTTGTAGCCCACTGGATTGTGAAGAAACACAGATTCGGTCTAGAGTTGGGCTTTGCTCGTGACTCCACAAGTTCACACATGGAACATGATCTTGGGAGGGGAGATGGCTGGTAATTGGGCCATGCTCAGTGCAGTTAATCTTTATGCTAGTAAATTAACCAGCACCTTGAAAAACATTGAAGGAATTGAAAAGTAAGCCAAGGCAAACACATTTGTTCATTTTGCGAATCATATTTTACTGAAAAAGTGCTTTATTTCTATTCTGCTGTAAGCCGCTGAAAATATATATAACAATCTTACTCCTTAAGAGGTTGAATGCCATGCAGCTTGGACAGCCAAGACACATGAACTGTTGAAACTCTTTGAGACTCTGCCGCTTTTGGGTTGGTAAAGAGGATTTGCGTTTGTCCTTATTTAGGCACCATCTCCAGATATCTACAGAGGAAAGTACAAGGAGGACCATCCTGATCCTGCCTCAGCTTATGCAGATGAAGTAAAAGTGCTGATTCAAGAAGCCAAAAAGAAAGGTCGCAAGGTTTGTAACCAGTTGAAAAACATTATTTCTACCATTGTGGGATTAACAGTCTATCTATTTTTCTAGGACTGAATTCAAAATACTTTCTTTTTAAATCTTTTTATTAATCATATTATAGGTAAACAATACATGAGGAGAATAGGATACATAGGAACATAGGAAGTAGGAACAGGAGTAGGCCAAAAATGGCTTACTATTATTGATACATAATCAAAAAGGAAAAAAAAATCGCTATCTGACATCATATGATATAGCATATTGCATTACACCACAATTAAGGAATACGTTCAGATCTCCTCAAAATGAAATCTTCGAAAAAAGAAAAATGTTATTACGTAAAACACCTCCGAATCTAAGAAAAAAAAATGCTAGGCAGCCTATCCTGAGAATTTATTAATAAAAATTAATCACCAACAAAGAGAAAATTAATAAAATTAAATGTAGTCCAGACAGGAAAATAATTATACTAAGTCATGTGGAAATAATTTATAAAAGTCTCTTCAAATTTAACAGAAGTATCAAATGTACAAATCCTAACTTTCTCTATGACATAATTTGAGAGAACCATTAAGTCCAAGTAGGTGGATTAGAATCTTTCCATTTAAATAAGGTAGCTCTTTTAGCTAACAATATAGAAAAGGTTACAATCCACTTCTGGATCTATAATTCCAAAAATAGCAGTTAATGGGTTATGTTGCAAACTAATATCCAGTATAGCTGACCAAGTCTTAAAAATATCTATCCAATACCTCTCCAACATAGGAAATGACCAAGACATATGAGTTAGAGAAGCCATCATCTATCACAAATAGCACTAATGTTATAAAAAATATGGGTCAATTTATCTTTTGACATATGAGTCACTTTAAACTGAATCAAAGAATGACGAGCACATGTTGAAGAGCTATTAACCGATCCAAAAATCTTCTCCCATGATTCCTCTAGAAAATGTAACTGAAGTTCCTCTTCCCAGGCCCTTTTAATTTTGTCATTAGAATTTGATTGCAATCTTAATAACTTATTATAAATGTTACCTATTAAACACTTATGAGAAGGCTTCAAATGAAAAAAAAGTATCAATCAAATCCGGTTGCTACAATGTTGAAAAGTTAGGCAGTAAAGTATTCAGAAAATTTCTAATTTGGAAGTATATTAAAAATGTGACTTAGGTATATTATATTTATTGGATAATTGTTCAAATGACTTCTATAAACAAATCTGAAAAAAATATTCCTTTAACTCTTCAAAAAGAGACTTGATCAATTATAGACAATTGAAGAAAATAATTAAGAGAAATGGTACTAGATAAAATAAAAAATTTCAAGTCAAAGAACTTTTGAAATTGAAACAAATCTGGAAAGCGTAAAAGAAAGAGCTGTTCCCAATATAGAGGCTACTGAATACCTCTACACGGAATTCAATTCCAAATCTACCCAATAAGCCCATTCAAATTTATCAGAATAGTAGATTCTGAAAATAATACAGCAGATGTTAACTGCTCAATAATAGAGTCAATGATTAGGTAAAGCCATACCACCATCTTTCTTCAATTTCTGCAGATGGAATTTAATCAATTTGGCATTCTTTTTATTCCAAATATAAGAAGGTATTTCAGTGTCAATATTATCAAAAAAAGATTTTAGAATAAAAACTGGGACTGCTTAAAATAAATGCAAAAATGTAGGTAAGATTATCATCTTAATAGCATTAATACAAACTATTAAAGATAAACCAATGGAGACCAT
This sequence comes from Narcine bancroftii, assembly GCF_036971445.1. NCBI lineage: Eukaryota > Metazoa > Chordata > Chondrichthyes > Torpediniformes > Narcinidae > Narcine > Narcine bancroftii. The sequence continues at coordinate 153,741,497 of NC_091471.1, forward strand.
TTAGAAAGAGATTGTTTCACATAATCTATCAAAGGAAGAAAGTTAAATTTATCTAGATCTTTAAATGTTTTGGTAGTTTTAACACCAAGATAGGTAAAATTATCTTTAACTACTGTAAAAGGTGTATGATTATAAAATGGTGCATGCATATTTATTGGGAATAATTCACTCCTAAAAGATTCAATTTATATCTAGAGAAACCACCATTTTGGGAAAGCAAAGATAACATTGGAGGAATAGATTTCTCAGGATCTGAAATATATTCTAAAAGATCATCTTCATATAAAGAAGCTTTATGAATTCCATCTCTGCTATTAATTCCCCGAATGTCACAGAAATCCCAAAGTGCTATTGCTAGGGATTCCAAAGCTAAATTAAAGGATTCCAAAGCTAAATTAAATAATAAAGGGCTAAGAGGACAACTCTGTCTAGTTTCTCAAAATAATCTAAAAAGTGAAGATTTTTGATTACAGCAGCGGCTGGAGTTTGATTAAATCAAATTAATCCAAGAGATAAAACGAGGGCTGAAATTAAATTAAAACTTCAAACAGATATTTCCATTCCATGCTATCAAAAGCCTTTTCAGCATATAACAACACTACATATTCTGGAGTTTTAAGTGATGGGGATAAATTATATTAATTAATCTCTGGATATTAAAATGTGAATATCAATTCTTTATAAACCCTGTTTAGTCTATAAAGATAATCTGAGGAAGAACATTTTCAAATCTATTAGCTAATATCTTGTAAAGAATTTTAGAATCCACATTCAATAACGATATTGGTCAATAGGAAGCACAATCAGGAGGGTCTTTATCCTTTTTAGGAATTAAGGAAATTTTCACTTTATAAAATATCCGTGGCAAGGTTCTAAAAACATTAGAATCACTAAATTACTTACAACGTTAGGGGGAGGGTAAGTGTATTAGCAAGACATTTTTTTTAAAAATCAATGGTATAACCATTCGGACCTGGTGCTTTTCCAGACTGAAGGGAGGAAGTTGTTTTAAAAATTTCTATCTCTGAAAATGGAGCTTCCAATAAAAATTGATTATTAAAAAAATTTTTAGCGATATTCAACCATGGCAGGAATCTATCCATAGATACAGAATTGTCAGGAAATTCTGATTTATATAAATCAGAATAGAATTCTTTAAATGTCTTATTAATTTCAACATGATCAAACACAGTGCTACTGTCTTTTTTACGAATTTTAGTAATCTATTAGCCACATCTGATTTTAATTGACCAACTAACAATTTACCTGATTTATCCCCATGTACATAAAACTGACTTTTAAGTTTAAGAAGTTGGCTTTCAATAGGGTATGTTTAAAGTAATCAGGTTGCCTTTGAATTCTACCCTTTCCTTATAAAGATCTGCATTAAATATCCTTGAATATACAGCAATTGCATCAGGCACAATCTGTTACCAAGGGAACTAATCGATTATTAACAAAGAAATAATCAGTCCTAGAATATTGATGATAAATGTGAAAAAAAGAAAATGCTATCATTAGGGTGCCATATATCAACAAGTCCATAATCTAACAAAAAAGAATTGATAAAGGTAGCAGATTTATTAGCCAGCATTGGATTTGAAGAGGATCTGTTAATTAATGAGTTAAGGCAGCTATCTAGGTCTCCACCCATAAGTAGTAAACTCAACAGGAAAGCAAACACCCACCTAAAAAATTCTGGATCATCAACATTCAAAGTGTACATATTAATTAGGGCAATTTTCTGATTACACAGTGCACCAATAACTATTAAAAATCTACTAGTAGGATCTGTGGTCACATTAAAATGTACAAAGGGAACATTAAAGCCAATAAAAATCAATACACCTCTAATTTTAGACTGAGTTGAAGAGTGAAATTGCAAAACCTTCCAAATTTTTTTAAAATGATGCTCGTCCTCTTTACAAATGTGTCTCCTGCACAAGAATAACATCAGCATGGAACATTTTAAACATTTAAAAACATTTTTACATTTAACTGGGTTATTCCTGTCATTAATATTAAAAGAAACCAAATTTTTAACTTTAATTTTAAATTTTAAATCTTTTAAAATTATTTTAATAACTATTTAAAAAAACATATTTGATGCACATGTGTGGACTACATTCGAAAGGAGACAGCAAAGTGTGGCTAAGACCAGAATATTGAAACAATGCAAATAGCAACATGAAAGGAATTGTATCAATAGGCTGCCCAGTGAAACAAAATCTCTAAATAGCCCATCCCCCCTTCGCCCAAGCCCTGATAAAAATCTGTCCTGGAGAAGGACAATATGCTACAGGTATTAACCCAGAACCCATGTCTCCATCTGGCAGGAGTCCAAGATTAAAAGTAATGTTTGTTCCCTCAACAGTAAGATAAAACAAACTAATGAAATTTAAAAATAAGAAAAAGACAGGATGGACTATCTTAAAAAAAAACAAGATGATGAAACACAGCTTCCATTTTGAATTCATCGAATAAACTTGAGTAAAAGAAACCATAATCCAACAAATTGACAAATATCATAAATAAAAAAATACTCAAACAAAGTTTACTACATTTAAATCAGGTTCAATAAAAAAATTTAAATTAAACTATACAAAAAAAAAGAAAACATAGCAAAGTTTGAAACAAAGCTAAACCTGTTAAATAAGTCTATATTAAAAAAAAACCAAAAGGAGGAAAAGAAGAATCACACATATTCAATCAGTTCAAACCATTGTTCAATCAAACTACATTGCAGATTTTAGCATAAGATTTCTTCAGCTGTATCAACCACACAGCCAGGTTAAAGTGTTTGTGTTGATTGCGAAGTAGTTGAAATATCTTGCAGAAATTTCCATGCATCATCAGAAGAAACAAGCCATTTAGGAGATTATCCTTTGGAAAGGATACTGAAGGGAGGAGTGATATTGCTTACCTTAAAGCTCAGACATAACATCTCTGCATTTAGCAGAGATTTCCTTTCTGAAGCTCAATGTGCTCGATCCAGAAGTGGGGGGTTATTCAAAACGCTCTGGAACATCTCAGCCAACATGTTACTAAAGAATTTGCTTGCATCAAATGTTTCTATATCTTCAGACAATTCAAAAATACAAAATTCTGTCTTCAACTTCTGCTTTCCAAGTCAATAGACTTTTCTTTATATTTTTCCATCGCACCTGTAAGCGTAAAACTCCAATTCCTCTTTCCAGATTGATTAATCTTCCATCAAAGCGTTCACAGTTCCCCTAAGATCAGTGAGCTGTTTATCAACTTCTCTAAGTGAATCTCTCATACTTGATACAATTCCTTCCAACTTCTGACTTGATTTTGGTACATGTTCCATCTTCATTTCCAGCCTAGACAGCCCTGATAACAGCTTCAAACACATCTTTTTTTCCCATTTTTACCTTCCACAAAAGGTTCTCCACTTCTCGTCGTCATCCTCAGAGGTCATAAAACCATAAAACAAAAAGGTCCACTTTTGCTCAAAAGTTAGAAGTATAAAGATTATTTAAAAATGGGAAAAAAAAATTTAAAGATTGGACCGGTGCCTTCAGCAATCTAACCCATGCTGTGCCCGCAGGAGACTCCTCGAATGAATTCAAAATTGCCTGCGTAACAGAAGTCTTAAAAATCTGTCTCAATTTTTTTTAACTACCAGATCTGGTTTTGATGTTTTTGAAATAGGATGTATGGACCTTTATTTCTTTGCAAAAAGATTTATCCCATGCTTGCATTATTTTCTATGATCTGATCAACTACCAAAGATGCTATAACTTGAAATGGGTCTGAGAAAGTGAAAAATTCAGTTGAGCAATGTCAAGTATTTTGATTAAAAGTCACTTCATTTTTTTGGGGGGGGAGGCATAGTAAAGTGTAAAAATGCTTCAGAAAAGATGCAACTTGCTGCCTTTACGTAATCTAAGTAATTTTTAGTTAAGAGATTTGGGATGAGAGTGAAATGAAAATCTTAGTCCAGTACAAAATAGTTCTTCATTCAGTGTTGATTGGTAAGACCACTTGGACAGAACCAACTTCACTGGATGTTAAAAAAAAAGATTAAAACAAATGTCATAATGGAAGCTCTTTTTATGAGCTTAGCAATCAAGTGATCTTTACTCTTTGTCAAGCTCTTTGTCAGGATACATGTTTTTCATTGAGGGCCAGAAATAAAATTTGTTTTATTCCCACTGCAAATTGGGGAATGATGGAAAACCAAGTGGAGAGGATACATGCTTTTGTAAATGTTTCCAATGTGCCCTCAGAGAAATGGCAAAGACTGGAATTTCATTCCCATAGGCTTCATACTAAATATGACATTGCCATCTGATACATCATGAAACTCAAACTGATTTCTTCCTCGTACTGCAGAAGCAGCGGGGAAACCAGGACAGAGGTGTTCAAAAGCTCCGCTTCATTCATAGGCTTTGAAGTGTAAATAATAAATGGTCCTAATCCTGTCACTGCATGTTACTGGTGTGCTAAATGATTTGACCAAGAAATGCTGAAGGAACTAAGCAGGTCAGACAGCATCCCTGGGAAGATATGGTCAGTTCAGATCTGAACCCTTTGTCAGGATGAAGATAAAATAGGTAAAATTGGATGAAGAAAGGGGAAAAGAATCTGGAGGGGAAAGGGGGGCATCCAATCCAGAGATGATAAAGAACAGAAGGTATGGGAGGTGGAGAAACAGAAGGAGAAACCATAACTAAGGGAAGGGAAAGAAAAATTAGAGAGAGGAAGAAAAAGAATATGTGTGGGTACATACAAGATGGGAACAGTGGAATCAGATGGGGGTGGGGGTCACCTAAAATTAGAAAAGTCAGCGTTCATGTCATTGGGTTTAAGGGTGTCCAGGAGGAATAGAGAACCATAGAACCTTTCACGTGGAAAACAGGCCATTCAGCCCTTCTAGTCTGTGCCAAAACATCATTCTGCTAATCCCATTGACCTGCACCCATTCCATAACCCTCCAGACCTCTCCTATCCATGTATCTATCTAATGAATTCTTAAACGTAAGTGAGCTCATATTTACCACGTTATATGGCAGCTCGTTCCACACTTCCACAACTCTCTGAGTGAAGAAGTTCACCATAATGTTCCCCCTAAACCTTTCACCTTTCTCCTTAAAGCCAAGTGCTCCTGTTTTCATCTCTCCTAATCTAAGTGGAAAATGGCTACTCACATTAACTCTGTCTATACCTCTCATAATTTTGTAAACCTTTATGAAATCGCTCCTCATTCTTCTATGTTCCAAGGTATAGAACTTTCCCTGTAACTCAACACCTGAAGACCCAGCAACATCCTAGTAAATCTTCTCTGCATTCTTTCAATCTTACTGATAGCCTTCCTGTAGTTGGTGACTAAAACTGGTCTCAATGCTCCATAGTCTGTTTGTGGCCCTGGATGGTGGTGAGGAAGGAGATGTAAGGACAAGTTTTGTACTTTCCACGGTTACAGTGGGAAGCACATTAGTGGGTGGAAGGGAGGGAAGAGTGGACTAGAGAATCTTGAAGAGCCAATCCCAAGTGAAAAGTGGAGAAGGGAAGATGTTGCTGGTAGATTGATCGTGCTGAAGTTTGTGGAAGTGTCAGAGGATCATGTGGAGGCTAGTGGGGTATAAGAGTGAGTACCTGGGGGACTCTGTCCTTGTTCTGCCTGGGGGGCATGATGTAAGAACAGAACTATGAGAAATGGTGGATATACAGGTGCATGCTTTATCAATGACAAATAGGACAAACTATCTTTATTAAAGAAACTTTTCATATGTCCTGGAGAGGAAGACTTCTTCTTGCGATAAAGAAAGTGGGCATTTCAGATGTCCACAAGTATTTTCCTCTTTCTCACCACCTTCCCCCCAACACAGAACAAGGACAGAGTTCCTCTAGTCCTGAATTTCCACCCCCACCTACCTCCACATCTGACACATTATTCTCTGACGCTTTCATCAACTTCTGCTTGAAAAGTTTAGACCTGCAATGCTGTCTCGCCATTTCTACCCACGGATGCTGACTGATCTGTTGAGTTCCTCCAGCCATTCTTTGTCTGTTCAAGATTCCAGCATCTGCAGCTTTTGATTTTCTCTGTTGTTAATGAGTTAGTGTTTTGAAATTACCTCAGAGCCTGCTCCTTGAATATCAGTCACATATTCCAGCAAAGTTACAACTGGAGAATCGGAGGAACTCTGAGGAAATTTTAATTTGATATCTTGAGGTATTGATTGTACTTAAATATGAGGCAAGTGATTTGTGGCAGTTTACATTTTGCCAGTTGAACACACTCCAACACAAGTATTTTGATTCTTCCAGCATAATATTTACAAAATTTTATCGGGTATCTCCCCTTTCACCAAATCACTTGTCCCAGCTGTCCATCCTAAGGTTAAGTAGATCATGACTATTGTCTTTCTTTACTAATGGATAGTTTTTTTTCTTTTTTTCTTCCCATTTTGTTGGATATTTTCACAGGTAACCAGGATGTTGGCCAGCCACAGAGAGGGTAACGACTAATGCCACATGTGTCAGTAGCATCTCTGGTGTGCACTTGAAGCACCAGCTTGCTCTGTTACTCTCTAACTACCTGATCAAGGCCAGAGACGTGGTTTATTTCCAGGAGGACCATCTGCTGTGGAACTCTGATATCCAGGGAGGCCTCTTAACCTTTTGCCTGGTATTTGATAACTTTCTAAATACAGACAGATGAGTTGGGAATCCATCTAATGTTGGAATGTGAGCAGGTACAATGTACCAGAATGGATTCTGCCAAGGAGCTTCGAATGAAACAGGTTTCATATAACATTTTTTGTCAATTATTAAATATTTACCCAATTGCTGACAGCCTTTCCTTAGCCTAACCAGTCCAGGGTTGAAATTCCATTACAACAAACAAAGCCAATTAAAAACCTTGTTGAACCAGCACACAAAGAAATTTTGCTTGGAGCTGTTAACCGATGCCTTGAATGTAGCAGGAATCCGGGATTTCAACCCTTGGGACTGAAAATCTGTTTACGAAATTTTCTTTTCAAATGGTCCTACAACTTTGAAGAAACAGTGGAAAATCCTGGTGACCAGAGTTTGCTGAAGATTCACAGAGCCATCAGAATACCTTGCTTCTTTTATAGAGATTGTGGAGCGATTAACCATTCTGTCCCATGGCTTAAAACTGAATGGCTGGGCCAACTGGTTCCTTTTTGTACAGTGAAAGCTGGAGACGTGTGGTTTTCATATCATCTTCTTTTGTATAGATGGCTGCATTTATTGCTGAATCCATGCAGAGTTGCGGAGGTCAGATAATCCCACCACCTGGCTACTTCCAAAAAGTGGCACAGTAGGTACATAGTTTGTGATTCTCTTTAAGGATAGAAGGCTCTTTAAAAATTTCAATTTACTTTGTAGTTAAAATCCTCTCTTTGTCTTAAAATAAGTGTGGATGGGATGATTAAAAAGCACTTCCCCAAGCACTAATGCATGTGTTAGAGTGTCATAATGTGATTATGCTTAAGGTATTTTGCAGGGAATGTAACCTCACAGCTTTTGCCTTTTAAGAAGCAAGAGTGCGCCGGTAACCAATGCCTTCTGATGCCATTTTAAAATTGTCTGAGGAAGTAATGGTGTCAAGGGTAGTACTCTTTAAAAAAAAATTAGTAGCATGTTATGGCCTTGTGACCATTCACGCCTGCTCCATCAATTCATCAGAATCACGATGATCTATTTACCTTGCTGCCTGATTTTCATATCCATTGATTCTTCTAATATGTAGAAATGTATGAATAACTGGTTGAGAGTTATTTCAGTGATAAGTTCCACAGCATGCCCATTGATGTTGCAGAACCAAAGTGAAAATCTCCCACATTTTAACTTTGCATTGGCATTCTTAGATACCAGTTCTAAATCCTGTACTGTGATCCTCAATGGTTAAAATGTCAGTCACAGTTTGTAGTCCAAACATTACCGAATGATCATTTGAAATTAGCAGCATGTTGTTGATCTGCAGAAATACTTTCCAGTGTGTGGACTGGTTATGGAAGGATCTTTTTGCTGCTTATTACTTGTCATTCTGCATGGTTGCTTCTGTTTTCAGATACGTGCATAATGTTGGGGCAGTGTTCATAGCTGATGAAGTCCAGGTTGGCTTTGGACGAGTTGGGAAGCATTTCTGGGCCTTCCAGTTGCAGGGAGAGGACTTTGTTCCAGACATTATGACCATGGGCAAACCCATTGGAAATGGACATCCCATGTCCTGCGTGGTAACAACCAAGGAAATCGCAGAAGCATTTGAAGCAACTGGAATTGAATATTTTAACACAGTGAGTGTTTGAAAGTTCTAGTTGAATACAAATAGTGTAGCACATCAAGTGTTATGCTGACCATAAATATCCTCGAGGATTGGACAGGGCAGCACAAGATTGCTGTTTTGTATGTCACCATTGATCTCAAATATGTTTTCATCCTTTGATGAGAGAAGGAGAAATCAGGGATCTTGGAAACCAAAAATTCAGCAGTGACATAACCCTCCACAAGTTCCACCGTATTCCACGTGATCACATCACCAGTCACATCTTCCCATCCCCTCCTCATTTTTCAAAGGGATCACTCCCTCTGAGTCTCCCTCATCCAATCAGCCCTTGCCACCAATTGACTCTTGGTACCCACTCCTGACACCAGAGGAAAAGCCTCTGTACCTCACCACAAATTGTGGCCCCAATTTGTCCTTCCAAGTGAAGCAACACTTCATCTGTGAATCTATAGGGGTCATTTACTGCATTCAGTGCTCCTGATGCAGCGTCCTTTACATCGGGGAGACTGGACGTAGATTGGATGATCATTTCATTGACCATCTTCACTCTGTCTGCTGCAACAGCAAGGACCTCCCTGTGGTCAACCATCTTAATTCAACAAGTCTGCAGACACTGTTGGTTGAATTAAAAACACAATGCTTGAGAAACTCAGCAGATCAAGCAGTGTCCTTTATATAGCAAAGATAAAGATACATAACCAACATTTTGGGCTTAAGCCCTTATCAAGGTATTGGAAAATATCGGCAGGTGTCCAAATAAAAGAGTTAAGGGGGCGGTGTGGTCGCAAAGGCAGGAGGTAATAGGTGGAGAAGGGAGGGAGGTGACAGCAGCAAGTAAGGGGAGGAAGAATGGCTGGGTGAATAGAGAGGAAAGGGGAAAGAAGAGCTGGAAGGGGGGGAGAGGAGAGCAGGCAAGCAGAAACTGGAAAAATCATTAATGCCATCTGGCTGGAGAGTGGCCAGACGGAAAATTAGGTGTTGTTCCTGCAATTTTTGGGTGGTCTTGTCAGAATAGTACACAAGGCCATGGACAAGACATGAGTGTGGGAGTGTGACACAGAACTGAAATTGTGGGCTACTTGGAGGTCTCTGTCATTGGTGCAGACAGAGCAAAGGTGCTCAGCAAAGTGATCTCCCAGTCTGTGTCCAGTCTCTCAGATGTAGAGGGTCATCGAATGTAGTAAATCAATCCTGCGGATACACAAGTGTTGCTTCACTTGAAAGGTCTGTTTGGGGCCCTGGACTGTAATGAGGAAGACTTAATGTAAAGAAATACAGAGGCAACAACTCAAACCTCTAGTTAACCATAGAAAAGATAGACTGATTACAGTTTGATGGACAGATGAGACCAAGATTAACCTATATCAGAATAATGGCAAGAGCAAAGTGTGGAGGGCATGAAGGATCTGCTCAAAATCCAAAGCATACCACCTTTGCCATGATTTGCTTCTTGCAGTGCAGCCTCTGCATTTCTGTTCATGAAGTCATCAGTGGACAGTAGTTATTGACACATCCATACCTGCCTTCTGAAGAGTCTTTCTAATCTGTTGGACTCGTTTGGGGATTTTTTTTCATTATTATGAGAATTCTATCTTCAGCAGTGGACGTTTTCCTTGGAATACCAAGCTCACCAGTGCACTCTTTCTTCTTAATAATATTCCAAACAGTTCATTTTGGTAATTCTAGGGTTGAGGCAATGTCTCTTACTGTATTATTTTTGATTTTCAGCCTCATAATGGCTTCATCGACTTTCTTTGACACAACTCGTCCTTGTTGCAAAATAGCAACTAAATATTCCAAAGGCAATTTAAAAACTTAGAAGCAAGCCCAGCTCTCTTAAACCTGCACCAATGAAGCAATTAAACATACCCGAGTAATCACAAACACCTGTAAAGCCAAATGTCCCAAACATTACGCTGCCCTGAAATGAGGGGACTATGTATAAAAAGTGGTGTCATTTCTACACGGTCAAATCAAGATGTATTTAAACATGGCTGGTGCCAAGAGGGGGCATTCATGGCATGGCCTTCCCCCTTGCGAGGTGTTATGCCCATGATCCCTTGCGCTTCATGGTCCTCACCTGTGCCCCCACACACCACACACACTACATCAAACCTGCCCCCGCCCAAGTCACTACCATGCGTCAAGCGTCATTAGCATTCAGCTTGACACATGCTAGTGACTCTCATACAATAAAAGCAGCGATTTTGGCTGCTACGTCAGAGGAGGTTTACATCCGCTCGGCAGATGGGCCACCACCAGCACCCCCACCGCTGACCAAGTCTATGACTGCCAGACTGTGCCCCATTCAGGCAGGTAAGCTGCACCAGCATTCCCCCCCCCCCCCCCACACCCCACTAAGCAAGTTTACAACTGTCCGACTGTGCCCCGGTTACCTTAATGCCCTCCTCTAATACTCATTCTGGTGCCACGTTCTGGTGCCAACCCTTATACAAATAACCTTAAATAAAATCTTGAATGTGTTCATTAATCACATGTGAATTGTTTGATTACAAATTTAACACTGTGGAGCACAAGGACAAATAAAGGAAAAAAGTGTTCTTTGTTCCAAACATTATGGAGGACACTGTAGCTGAAAAGAAGACATGCCAAATTTAGAGCAATTGGGATGGCAGAAGAATGGTAGCTGGTTGACAGTCAGGAGAGGGAAAGGGAACAAGCAGGCAGTCCAGGACCCCCTGTGGCCATTTGCCTCAATAACAAGGACAGTATACAACTTTGGATACTTTTAGGGGTGTCGACCTACCAGGGATAAGCCACAAGGATCAGGTCTCTAGCACGGAATCTGGTCCTGTGGCTAAGAAGGGAAGGGAGAAGAAGAGGCAAACTTTAGTGATAGGGGATTCCTTCATTAGGGGAGCAGAGATTCTGTGGAAGAGATCAAGTATCCCAGATGGTATGTGGCATCCTGGTGCCAGGGTCTGAAATGTTTCAGATCGAGTTCACAGGAAGGATGAGTACTTAGATGTCATGGTGCATGTAGGGACCAATGACATGGGTGGGAAGGGTGATGAGGTACTTCAAAGAGAGTTCAGGGAGTTAGCATAAAGTTGAAGGACAGGACCTCTTGGGCTGTGATCTCCGGATTGCTATCTGTGCCACATTGCTAGGAAATAGTAGAATAATGCAGCTTAACATGTGGGAAGGTTTGCTAGTGCTGCTCCAGTGGGTTTAAACTAGATTTGCAGGGGAAGGGGAACCAGAGTGCCAGAACAGATAGAGGAGTGGAAGTGGTAAATAATGATGTGAAAATTGCATCATTATAAGTCAACAGGTTGTATGTGGTGGAAATTGTCTCGGGTGCATCTATTTCAATGCAAGAAGTATTGTAGGAAATGCAGATGACCATAGAGCATAGATTGACACATGGAATTATGACATTGTGGCATTTAGTGAAGCTTGGTTGGAGGAGGGGCAGGACTGGCAGTTCAATGTTCTGGGCTTCCGTTATTTCAGATGTGATAGAGCAGGGTGGGGGGGGGGGGGGATGAAACGGGGAGAGAAGTGGTATTGTTCTTCAGGGAAAATATCACAGCCGTGCTCAGGCAGGACAGACCAGAGGGTACGTCTTTTGAGGCTCTATATGTGGAGCTGAGGAAAGGGAGAGGTATGACCACACTCAAGTGGTGTTGTATTATAGACTGTCCCATAGTTAATGGGAATTGGAGGAGCAAATCTGTAGAGAGATAGCAGACCACTGCAGGAAATATAAGGTTGTGATAGTAGGAGATTTTAATTTTCCACCTATTGACTGGGACTTTCATACTGTAAAAGGGCTGGATGGCTTACAGTTTGTCAAATGTGTTCAGACAAGTTTTCTATATAAATATATAGAGGTGCCAACTAGAGAGTATGCAATTCTGGATCTCCTTTCATGGAACATTTTGGGTCCATTGATAATAATGCCATTCATTGGCTTGGCTTCGCGGACGAAGATTTATGGAGGGGGTAAAAAGTCCATGTCAGCTGCAGGCTCGTTTGTGGCTGACAAGTCCGATGCGGGACAGGCAGACACGGTTGCAGCGGTTGCAGGGGAAAATTGGTTGGTTGGGGTTGGGTGTTGGGTTTTTCCTCCTTTGCCTTTTGTCAGTGAGGTGGGCTCTGCGGTCTTCTTCAAAGGAGGTTGCTGCCCGCCAAACTGTGAGGCGCCAAGATGCACGGTTTGAGGCGTTATCAGCCCACTGGCGGTGGTCAATGTGGCAGGCACCAAGAGATTTCTTTAGGCAGTCCTTGTACCTTTTCTTTGGTGCACCTCTGTCAAGGTGGCCAGTGGAGAGCTCGCCATATAACACGATCTTGGGAAGGCGATGGTCCTCCATTCTGGAGACGTGACCCATCCAGCGCAGCTGGATCTTCAGCAGCGTGGACTCGATGCTGTCGACCTCTGCCATCTCGAGTACTTCGACGTTAGGGATGTAAGCGCTCCAATGGATGTTGAGGATGGAGCGGAGACAATGCTGGTGGAAGCGTTCTAGGAGCCATAGGTGGTGCTGGTAGAGGACCCATGATTCGGAGCCGAACAGGAGTGTGGGTATGACAATGGCTCTGTATACGCTTATCTTTGTGAGGTTTTTCAGTTGGTTGTTTTTCCAGACTCTTTTGTGTAGTCTTCCAAAGGCGCTATTTGCCTTGGCGAGTCTGTTGTCTATCTCATTGTCGATCCTTGCATCTGATGAAATGGTGCAGCCGAGATAGGTAAACTGGTTGACCGTTTTGAGTTTTGTGTGCCCGATGGAGATGTGGGGGGGCTGGTAATCATGGTGGGGAGCTGGCTGATGGAGGACCTCAGTTTTCTTCAGGCTGACTTCCAGGCCAAACATTTTGGCAGTTTCTGCAAAGCAGGACGTCAAGCGCTGAAGAGCTGGCTCTGAATGGGCAACTAAAGCGGCATCGTCTGCAAAGAGTAGTTCACGGACAAGTTTCTCTTGTGTCTTGGTGTGAGCTTGCAGGCGCCTCAGATTGAAGAGACTGCCATCCGTGCGGTACCGGATGTAAACAGCGTCTTCATTGTTGGGGTCTTTCATGGCTTGGTTCAGCATCATGCTGAAGAAGATTGAAAAGAGGGTTGGTGCCAGAACACAGCCTTGCTTCACGTCCAAAGCCCGCTGCGCAGCTCAGACGGCAAAGTCCTCCTCAGCGACAAGATCTCCATCCTCAACCGATGGTCAGAACACTTCCAATCTCTTTTCAGTGCCAACCGCTCAGTCCAAGATTCCGCCCTGCTCCAGCTCCCTCAACAGCCCCTAAGGCTAGAGCTGGATGAGGTTCCCACCCTGGATGAGACATATAAGGCAATCGAACAACTGAAAAGTGGCAAAGCAGCAGGTATGGATGGAATCCCCCCAGAAGTCTGGAAGGCTGGCAGCAAAACTCTGCATGCCAAACTTCATGAGTTTTTTAAGCTTTGTTGGGACCAAGGTAAACTGTCTCAGGATCTTCGTGATGCCACCATCATCACCCTGTACAAAAACAAAGGCGAGAAATCAGACTGCTCAAACTACAGGGGAATCACGTTGCTCTCCATTGCAGGCAAAATCTTCGCTAGGATTCTACTAAATAGAATAATACCTAGTGTCGCCGAGAATATTCTCCCAGAATCACAGTGCGGCTTTCGCGCAAACAGAGGAACTACTGACATGGTCTTTGCCCTCAGACAGCTCCAAGAAAAATGCAGAGAACAAAACAAAGGACTCTACATCACCTTTGTTGACCTCACCAAAGCCTTCGACACCGTGAGCAGGAAAGGGCTTTGGCAAATACTAGAGCGCATCGGATGTCCCCCAAAGTTCCTCAACATGATTATCCAACTGCACGAAAACCAACAAGGTCGGGTCAGATACAGCAGTGAGCTCTCTGAACCCTTCTCCATTAACAAAAAAAAAATAATGCCATTAGTTTCAAGTTAATTATGGAGAAGGATGGATCTGGGCCTTGGGTTGAGATTCTCAATTGGAGAAAAGCCAATTTTGATGAAATAAGAAAGGATCTAGAATTCCTGGATTGGAATAAGTTGTTTTCGGGCAAGGATGTGTGAGGTAATTGCAAGACCATAAAAGGTGAACTTTTGAGAGTACAGAGTTTGATTGTTCCTGTCAGTAAAAGCAAAATTAAAAGGCATAGGTGTTACGAGCCCAGAGGTCCTCAAATACCAGCAGCAATAGATATTCACAAAGACAAATGGTTACTTATACAAAAGTTGCTTTCAATTATCTTTAAACATGGAAACAGGATCAAACTTTACCTTATTACTATTAACTTAACTAACCTAACTTAACCCCCTTCTAATTCTAAGCGGACGTGTATGTAATGTGTGTGTAAGTTTAGAAAAGTTCTTTGATTCACTTCTCATTCCTACAAGTTTACTGGTTGCAGGTAATTCTTATACTGAACACAAAATTTAACATTTATGAAGTTCACCAGGCTTTGGTGCTTGAAAGGTAAATGGTTACCACTCAGGAAGATTCTTTTCAGTTTTCAGAGAGAGATTTATTGTTTGCTGGACACCCACAGCTGATTCCTTGTAACCACCACTTCAGGGTCTTGCCGAAGAAACTTGCCCCATCAGGGTTTTCTTTCAGGTCACCACAGAGTTCCTTTTTGTTTCACTTATTCCAAGTGAAACATTAGGCATCCAGTCCTCTCCTCTTGTGTGGACCTTAAGGGTCCAGGCTGAACTAAGCACTCACAACCTGCCTTCCAAATGAGGTTTTCCACAAGCTTTCCAGCTTCTCGTGTTCCAGTTCCAGCTGTTTGACAGCTGTTCTGTCAAACTGCAGAACTGATCTCTGTCTCTGTCTCTCTCTCTCTCTGTTTCTCTCTGTCTGTCTGTCTGTCTGTCTCTCTCTCTCTCTCTGAGAAAAAGCCTGTTTGACTCTCTCTGCTTACAAAACCACATGACCCTCTTAGAACAGCAGTTCCACTCCAGACAGCCTGTGGCTTTGAGAGTTCTTTCATCTGTTGTATTTTTATAAACAACAATCCATTAGTGACGTCTCTTGGGCACTGTCCAAAACTTTTTGCAAAGGTTCTTGGCGCTGGCCTGTCCAGCACGAGTAGAGCTCCAGTATTTTAAATAAGATCTGTTTTAAAGTGTTTGTATGTGACCTACACTAAAAAGAACCTGCCCCAATTTATCTCCCAAAAATATATCTATATACAGTACAAACACAACATAATCTGTCACATAGGGAACCTTGGTTTTTGAGAGACATTGGGGATCTTGTTCTGAAGAAGAGAGAGGTGCATAGCAGGTGTAGGCATTATGAAGAAAATGAGGTACTTGAGGAGTATTAAAAATTGCAAGAAAAAATTCAACAAAATCAGGAAGGCTAAAAGAAGACATGAGGCTGCTTTGGTAGACAATGTAAAGGAAAAACTGAAGGGTTTCTACAGGTATATTAAGAGCAAAAAGATAGTAAGGCACAAAATTGGTCCCTTTGAAGATCAGAGTGTTCGGTTATGTATGGAGCCAAAGAAAGGAGGAGATCTTAAATTTTTTTTTTCTTGCATCAGTATTTACTCAGGAAATGGGTACAGAGTCGAGGAAAGTTAGAAAAACCAACAATCAGGTCATGAACTGATACAGGTTAAAGAGAAGGAGGTACTTCTCAAAGCAAATAAAGATGGATAAATCCCCAGTTCTGACGTGATATTCCCTTGGACCTTGAGGGAGGCTAGTGTAGAAATTGCAGGGGCTCTGGCAGAAATATTTAAAATGTCCTTAGCAACAAGTGAGGTGCTGGAGGATTGGAGGGTAGCTCATGTTGTTCTTTTGTTTAAAAAAGTCACCAAAAGTAACCCTGGAAATTATAGGCCAATGTGCCTAACATCAATAGTAGGTAATTTATTGGAAGGTATTCTCAGAGATCGGACATACAAGTATTTGGATAGTCAAGAACTGAATGGTAATAGTCCACATGGCTTTGTGTGTGGTAGGTCATGTTTAATCAATCTTATAGAATTTTTCAAGGAGGTTACCAGCAAATTTGATGAAGGAAAGGCTGTGAATGTTGTCTGCGTGGAGTTTAGTAAGGCTTTGGACAAGGTCCCATATGCAAAGCTAATCAGAAAGGTTCAGACGCTCGGAGAGGTGGTAAACTGGATTTGACAATTGGCATTGGGAGAAGTCAGAGTCTAGTGGTGGATGATTGCTTCTCACACTGGAGGCCTGTGACGAGTGGTATGTCTTAGGGATCACTGCTGGAACCATTTGTCATCTATATCCATGATCTGGATGATAATGTGGTATGTTTGATCAGCAAGTTTCCAGATGACACAAAAATTGGGTGTTGCGGACATTTTTCTAAGTGTGCAGATGGATGGATCTAGGCCAGCTGGAAAAATTGGATTAAAAATGGCAGATGCAATTTAATATAGACATGTGTGAGGAGTTGCATTTTGGAAGGACCAACCAAGAAAGGACATGAACAGTAAATGGAAGGGCCTTGAAGAGTGTGGTCAAACAGAGAGATTTGGGAATACAGATACATAATTCCCTGAGTCTAGCATCACGGGTAGAAAGGTTATAAAGAGGCTTTTTAGCATATTGACCTTCATCAATCAAAGTATTGAGTATAGGAGTTAGGATGTGATGGTAAAGTTGTATAAGACATTGGTGAGGCCAAATTTGGAGTATTGTGTGCAGTTTTGGTCACCTAACTACTGGAAAAGATCAATAAGATGGAAAGAATGCAGCAAAGATTTACTAGGATGTTGCCCAGACTCAGGAACTGAGTAATGGGGAAATGTTAAATAGGTTAGGACTTTTTTTTTCCATGGAGTGTAAAAGAATGAGGGGAGGTTTGTAGAGATATTCAAAATTATGAGGGATATAGACAGAGTAAATGTAGATAGGCTTTTTCCACTGAAAGTAGGTGAAATACAAACCAGAGGACTTGGGTGAAAGGTGAAAGGGGAAATGTTTAGGGGAACATTAGTGGAACTTCTTCACACAGAGAGTGGTGGGAGTGTGGAATGAGCTTCCAGGTGAAGTGATGGAAGTGGGCTCAATTTTAACATTTACAAAGAATTTGTCAGATACATGGATGGGAGAGGTATGGAGGGCTATGGACTGGATGCAGGTCAGTGGGACACGGCTGAAAAATAGTTTGACACAGACTAGAAGGGTCTATTGAATTCTTAAAGGATAGATGCTGAGAAACTTTTTATCATCTGAGGAATCAGAATTAGCATTGTGGAGGGGGAGATTTTACTATCTCCACATATGGGTCAGCTTGGGATTCAGAGGGTTGTAAATCTTTGGTATTCCCTCCCCTAATCACTGTCTGGGATCAAAAGCTTCGTCAATTCTAAGGGAACCAAGGGGTAGGTAGAGAAGGAGAACTATTGTTCTGTCTCATTTGTTATTATTGCTCAAAACCAGTTATATTCACAGAAAATTAGCCGAACTTGGTATCCAAGGAAGTGGCCAAGCCTTCCAGTTCAAGTGAAGCTGAGGGTACACAGTCACCATTTGGGGAGGAAGAGACCAAGCTAAAGCTTGGGAGCAGCCACTGTAAGGATCTCTTTCTTGACTCTTCAAATGGTCCCTGTTGATATTTCAATGATATGGATGCCCATGACCTTGCATAACTGACCTAAACATCCTGTCACAGTGGCATTTCTCTTTAGGGCTCTGCATCTAAATCTCAAATAAGTCAAAAATCACCAATGCGCTAAGAGCACAATTTCTGCATCAGTTCACTGCTGTGCCACTGTACTGAGTCACAGAGTGGCATTTGGGAAAAGTGGATCTGGGGAAAGAGGGCCAGCAACCAGGGTGTCCAGTTGGAGCCTGTCTTGCATGGGTTGTCTGAGTTTGCTCCCAGGACTGGGGTTTGTGGAGGTTCGAGTGGTGCAGGATGACCTGGTTGGATTTGCTTCAGGAGGCTCCCTTAAAATTTGCAGAAGCAAACAATAACTCTATTTTATCAAACAATGTGACCCATTTTCCTAGGTAACATCTCAGTCAACATGTTTCTAAAGCATTATCACTCGAACCTCCACAAACACCAGTCCTGGGAGCAAACTCAGGCAACCCATGCAAGACAGGCTCCAACTGGACACCCTGGTTGCTGGCCCTCTTTCCCCAGATCCACTTTTCCCAAATGCCACCCTGTGACTCAGTACAGCGCACAATGGAAAGTCCAGTGGACAAGCACTGGAGCTACTGCAGGAGCAGATGCTCAGCCAAGTGATGATCAGCATGCTGCATGACCACTCTTTGGTGACAGTGACATAGTGGGTAGATCTGCTGCCCATCTCTTGTGCTGTCTATGTGAGACCTTCACGTGACAGCCTCCTACTTTCTAAAAGCGTGTGAGTTGTTAAGTTGATTGACTGCCGTAGATTGCCCTTTGTGCATCAGTGAATGGTAGAATCTGAAAGAATTGATGGAAATGTGAGGAGAATAAAATAGGATTAGTGTAAATGGGTACTTGGTCAGCAAGAACTGTGTGCTATAGAGATTGCTTTTGTGCTGTCAAATAACATGATATGTATCACCCTGTTAATGGCAACTAAGACTTTTAACCAAGCAAGTTATCAGCAGTTTATTCCTTTGTTGTTTGACAAAATTGTTTGGCAGTTTAAAAAGTCAAACTCTAGTAAAGCAACATCATCCTTCCTATATTTTACCAAACTGATTCACCAAGTTGAAGCAATTAGCTTTCCATCAACTCCCCAACCACAAATAACAAATATTCAAAATAAACAAAAGGGTAAGAAATTAACTAACATTTTCACACTGGTGAAGTTTAGAATTGTGATTAGGCAATTGGATACATTATTAAGTTGTTTTATGTTAAAATGTTAAACAGTTCTCAGAAAAAGAAACAAACACAGCTGTTCGAGGTTGAGATATCGTGCTTCTAACCTACCTGTCGTTATTTCAGTTTGGAGGTAACCCAGTCTCATGTGCCATTGGTCTGGCAGTTCTGAACATTATTGAGGAGGAGGATCTGTGCGGCAATGCAACAAGAGTAGGAAATTACTTGATGGATTTACTGAGAGAACAACAAACCAAACATGAACTCATTGGGGATGTGAGGTAATATTTGTTAAGACAACACGACAGTAACCTGCCATTACGTATTCTCTCAAAACACACGGGGTTGTGTGAAAGTTTGAGTAATTGGGCAACATGGGTTTAAAAGGCTGGAATCAGCTTCTACCATGCTGTAAATTCTAAAATTTAATTTTAAAATAAAGCTTAATGTCATTAAAATACTTTTAACAAAATCTAATTGGTGACAGTAAATCAGGACTTAATGCACAGTATCTACTTTTGTTGATAGGCAACTGGTCAGTGCTGTCCCGAGACTCAGATCTTAAAGCCGTGTAGTGCCAGGAGTTGCCTTTGATATCTGTTTCCATTATCGATGGTTTCATGTGGCTTTAGCCCAATCCAGGCCTGTAAATCATCCATTTTTAGGGGGGTGGGGGGGGGGGGGCAGGATGTCATATTCTCACAGGTGCTGTGAATAGACTTAAAAACTGGAATAATCCCAGTCCAGCCCCACTTCTATCTTTTTCGCTGAGGGTAGATTGGTGAAGAAGCTGAATGTCCTGCAGAATTCTACAAAAGCCAATGTTTTGGGATAGTTTTCATGAGGGTCCAGTGGTCTCCATAAACTTACTGACCTCAATTTTGATTACTAGCCCTATACCGAGGAGGATAATCTGTGCAACTCTCACGTAGCTGCTGTAATGATCTTAATATTTTTTTCTTGTGGCAGAGGTGTGGGCTTGTTTGTTGGCATCGACCTGGTTAAAGACCGCAGGAAGAGAACCCCAGCCAAGGCAGAGGCACAGCACGTAATCAACAGGTAACAAGTCAAAGTCTTTTGTTTAGTTCAGTGCTAAATGAAAGCCCCAAAGCAACAAGCAGTTAGTAATCTAAAAACAATCTGCTGGAGGAATTCAGCAGGCCAATCAACATTAGTGGGAGAAAAGGAATAGTCAACATTTTGAGCTGAATCCCTTTATCTCGTTGAAGGATTTCAGCTCAAAATGACAACCATTCTTTTTCTTCTCCCACTGATGCTGTGTTCCTACAGCAGATTGCACTGGGCTTCAGATTCCAGCATCTACAGTCTCCTTTGCGTCTCCTATAGTTCCTATGGCTGAAGGGATGAAACAAGAGTACCATGCTTAAAAACTGCAAGGCATCCAAAATTTGTTTCCTCATTCAGATATTGTAAGCACTGCTGGCAATGTTAACATATTTACTGTAGTACCCATCCAGGATGCTGTTAAAAATATTTTGAAATATGCAGTAGTTGTCATGGGGATAAAGTTTGAAAATGCAGCGTTTGAGGTGGCCACTTCCTGATGCTCATTCTTGCTGATGTAAAACCAAATTCAGCTTCTCATCTCCACTTCAATGGTGCTGCCAAACAGTGGAGCCAAATGGGATCCTCTCCAGAATCTTCAGTTGGGGAGGGAATTCTGCCTTTGTTGAGCCAACTTCCTGTTGGAACTTAGATCCTGGACAAATCTCAAGTTGCATTTATCCGACAGACTGGGATCCTGTTTTGGGGTGAATCTCCTCTGCAGAGGTGAATGTGACTGGTTACTGACTCTCTTGCATGTTTATTGATAGAAACTAGAGACTGATTCCTCCACACACCTCCAGCGCCACATGGAAAGTTAGCTGCCATTAGTGTAGTGCAGTGGTTCTCAACCTTTTTCTTTCCATTCACATATCACTTTAAATATTCCCTCTGCCATAGGTGTTCTGTGATTAGTAAGGGATTGCTTAAGGTGGTATGTTGGAGGAAAGAAAAAGTTTGAAAACCGCTGTTTTAATTGTACCTCATTGACTTGTTTCATAACTCCAAAGAAAATGGGCCAATGACAATTTTTCTCAAGCAAAATATTTTAGTAACAATTGGGTCTAGAGCAGTGATTTTCAACCTTCCCTTCCCACTCACATACCACCTTAAATAGTCCCTTACTAATCAGAGAGCACCTATGCCATAGGGATTACTTAAAGTGGTATGTGAGTGGATAGAAAAAGGTTGAGAACACTGGTGTAGTGGTTAGTGCAACACTATTTACAGTGCAGCAATCCAGGTTTGAATCCGGAGTCTGTACGTTCTCCTTATTTCCAGATGGGTTTCTGCTGGGTGCTCTGGGTTCCTATCAGTCTTCAAAATGTATAGGGTTTGTAGGTTGATTGGTGAATTTGGGTAGCACGGACTCATGGGACAGAAGGGTTCATTACTATGCTGGATCTCTAAATTACATTTTTAAAAACTGAAATGAAATAAAATCAATTAAAGTTACCGCAAAATGTAAAGCAGCCTCAACAACTAATCAGGTGAAGTTTCAGGAACAATTGTCAGATACAACTGAATGATTATGTAACATTGCTTCACATCAGCAAGTGAGGAAGGGGAAGTATTTAAGATGTCTGAAGTGCCTGATTAAAATTTGAAATCCTTTCTAGACATGGCGTCTTCCAGAACCCAACGGTTTGAGCCCTACACAGTTTCCTCATTCTCTTGAAGTGAAGCTGAAGGGGAGATCAATTTTTATAAAAGTTGCTTGTTCGAGAAAAACAGGCTGGAGTTAAATTTGTCTCCCAGAAATACTGAGCTGTTTTGAGCAACTACTTGAGACCTGGGAGATTGTGATGTTGTCCATTCGCATCTTGAGATGGATAAACCACAGGTGAAGCAGATGCATTCATCTGCACCCCTGCGGCTAGATGATGAGCTTGAAGACTGCACTGGGGAAGTCTGGCATAGTTGGATATGAGAGTGCAAAATTAGTGTTTCTTCTATTCAACACATCAAACCTGGTTACCTTTTCATTTCTGCTGCAGCCTGAAGGAGCATCATATATTACTGAGTACTGATGGTCCATATCAGAATGTTCTGAAATTCAAACCACCAATGTGTTTCTCAATGGAGGATGCCAAGCTTGTAGTAGAAGAAATGGATCAAATTCTCTCAGGTACACTATCTCATCAGAATACCGGTACATGCACCTCCAGAGTTACCAGTACCATTTTTTAAATTTCGGGTCGACGCTGATTGTATTTCATTGGCTGGTTTACTGGTACAATGACAATAAAATGAATAATTGTCATCAGTATGTGGGGTGGGGAGAGTGGAGGATAGCTGGGTGCTGCTCCTGGCACCTACACACCCCGAGGAAATCCACCCTGGTGGAGTTTTCACCAAGATCATGGTGGTGGGATTTTGGAAACTGCTTCATCTTATCTTAGCCTCATTCTTCTTTTTTATGTTTGAGTTGCATTTATTCGACAAAATAACAGCTGCTGAAATCTGCGTCAAGGACATAAACTCTGACTGGCATCCAGCTCATGTCCTAGCATACTGAACACTCCACTGGCTTTTCCCTGCAGCCCCCAGATCCAGGGCAGGAAAGCTACACTGACCTTTTCCCTCATGGTGTCTCTCTTTCATTATCTGACTTGGCTTCATGGACAAGGATTTATGGAGGGGTAATGTCCACGTCTGCTGCAGGCTCGTTGGTGACTGACAAGTCCGATGCGGGACAGGCAGGCACGGTTACAGCGGCTGCAAGGGAAAATTGGTTGGTTGGGGTTGGGTGTTGGGTTTTTCCTCCTTTGTCTTTTGTCATTATCCAACTTCATTATCCAACTTAACTAATATCATACAAATTCCCCCTGTGTTGCATAATAGAGGGTCTCCTTTCACTCAATAGGGAGACTGTACTTTTTAAGACGTAAATAATTCTTTATTATTTAAAAGTTGGTAAAAATAAGTCCAAGTGCTGAAGTGTGGATAAAACACTGACCTAATATGGAGGGAGGATCCATGGGGCAGAATGACTGCACAAAATGAATGTGGAAAAAGTGCAAGTCTTAAAAAGGGGTCAGAATCAGAATTTATTGTCATGAAATTCATTGTTTTGCAGCAACATCATGGAGCAAACATTCATATTATAACCATCTTACAACATGTCTTTAAATAAACAATTAAAATAGTAGTGCATGAAAGGTAAGGCAGAATCTATGGTTCACTGATGATTCAAGAATCTGATGGCAGGTGGGGAAGAAGCTGTCCTTGTTACCTTGAGTACTCATCTTCAGGCTCCTCTACCTTTTTCCCAATGGTAGCAGAGTGAAGAGGACATGGCCTGGGTGGTGGGAGTCTTTGAGGATAGAGGCTGCTTTTTTAAGACACCACCTCATGTAGATGTCCTCAATAGAGTGAAGTCTGGTGCCTGTGATGTCGCAGGCTGAGTTAACAACCCTCTGGAGTTTATTCTTGTCCTGAGAGTTGGTGCCTCCATACCAGGCAGTGATGCAACCAGCCAGAATGCTCTCCACATTACACTTGTAGAAGTTTATGAGAGTCTTCGGTAACATATCGAATCTCCTCAGGCATCTCACAAAGAAGAGCCTGGCAAGACTTCTTTGTGATTGCATCAACATGGAGGCTCTAGGGCAGATCCTCAAAGATGTTGACAACCAGGAATTTGAAGTTCTTGACCCTCTCCACTACTGAGCCCTTGATGAGGACTAAGTCATGTTCTCCTGACTCCCTTCTGAAGTCCACAATAATTTCCTTGTTTTTCTAACATTGAGTGCAAGGTTGTTTGTCGTTACACCATTCAACGAGCTGATCTATCTCCCTCCTGTATGCTTCCTCATCGCCACTTGTGATTCTGCTGACAAGGGAAAAATCTCAACTTACAAGGAACAGGTGGTTAAAAGTCTGGCAACATTGATCGATACAATCCTTGGATCAGAAAGAGAAAATTCTACAGTTGCATCTTTACATTGATATCTTCAAGTCAACTTTATTATCATCCGATTGCACAACTACAACCGGATGATACAGCATTCTCCGGTCCTTGGTGCAAAACATGCAGCACACAACTAGGCATACTGTAACGCACATACAGACAAACAATACATATGCAGGACAAGTATTCATATATGCAAATAAAAATATATTGTTTCATAAATATGAGAGTCTCATATTGTGTGAGCAGTTCCTTTGGTCGGACAGCATTCTCACTGATCGTGTGAAGAATCTGTTCCTCAGCCTGGTGGTGCTGGCTCTGATACTCCTGATGGGAGCTGCTGAAAGATGCAGTGGGTGGGTGGAAGGGGTCCAAACTGATTTTGCACTCCCTCTTCAGACAATGATCCTAGGAGATCATGTTGATTGGGGGAGGGAGACTCCCGTGATCCTCTCTGCCACACTTATGGTCCTGTGGATTGATCTCCAATCTATTTCACTGCAGCAACCGTACCACACTGTGATGCAGCCGGCCAGAACATTCTCAATAGAGCTCCTGTAGAAGGTTGACATAACAGTGGCCAGTAGCCTTGCCCACTTCAGTCTTCTCAGGAAGTGCAGTCGTTGTTGCACCTTCCTAACAAGTGAAGAGATGCTGTGTCCATAATAGGTCACTAATTAAGTGAACTCCAAGGAACTTGGTGCTCTCTACTCTCTCCAATATGACGTTATTAATGAGTAGTGTCGAATGGTCATTCTTGGTCCTCCTGAAATCCACAATCATCTCCTTCATCTTGTCCACTTGAGAGTCCAGTTGTTACTCTTGCACCATTTCACAAGATTTTCCACCTCTTCTCTGTAATGTGATTGATTGTTGTTGCTGGTGAGGCCAACAACTGTTGTGTCATCTACAAACTTGATGATTCTGTTGCAGCTGGTGAGCATTCATAGGTCACTAGCGTGAACAGTTTAGTTGGTACCAGTGGAGAGAGTTGGTGACACCATGATCCCAGTGGGCACCTGCTTCATAAGGGGCAATGATGTGGAACAGGATAGTTCTGTCCGTGGGTATAGTCACTTTCGAATGGGGTGAAAATGGTCATAAAAGAGACAATTGAGGGAAATATTTCTAATGGCTACAGTAGTTCAGGAATGCATTATAATTCCTGTTTAAAATAAAACATGGTGGACCACAAGATGATGAAAGACATGTTGGTGACCTGGGTAACATTGAAGCTGATGATGATGGGGTTGCAAAGTTTGAAATACACAACGGACTCATTTATTTGGCAGGAAATTATTCAATCATTGGACACACTTTGGTGGTCACTGAAAATGAAGATGATCTGGGTAAAGGTGAAAATGAAGGAAGTGTTACTGATGGAAATGCTGGAAAAGGTGTAGCATGGGGTATAATTGGAATAGCTAACAAATGAACCAGTGACAATTCAAATGGGCAATACTGAATAATAAAATTAAACAAGCTGTCTTAACAAATTTGTCTTAACAAATTGAGGCAGAAAGATACTCTCAAAAATTTGAATGAAATTTCAGGAACCAATCTTTAAAGATTGAATGTGTATTTGCAAATTTTTCACTTCACTATAAAATGCAGAGTCAAAATTGGGGAGAAAAAAACAGTGGCTTTATGAACAAGTAAGTCTTTCCCTGTGTTTTTTTTTCCCCTCTAATGCTTGTAAATTAGATGATGATGATGTCTTCTGTTGGTGTTTGTAGATCTTGAGAGAAAAACCAGTGCAATAGTTCCACAAGAAGAGTCAAAGTCAATGGAAAATGGGGACTCCCTGGCACTCGCTGGCAAGAAAAAGGCAAGTGGAAATCTTCTTAGGTATTTGGTCAACATGAATTTATGTTCCTTAAAATCCTTTTGGATATTGCCAGTTGGTCCAAATTAATCACATTCAAACTTGTTTTAGTCATTAGATATAAGAAATTTGGATTCTCATTTTATCTCCTTGGAGATAAAGATTATTTTGTGTATTTTCAGAGTTAATAGGTTAAATTTCCTTGCTTGATGAGAAATGAAGCTACAATTTGTATGATGCACATTGGAAATTAAAACTCCTACCACACAGCAAAATACATTTAATGCAGTACTGAACCCAGGGTGCCTTTCTTTGCTCCATGATGTGAATTGGTATTGGTTAGGACACTGATCAGAGAATTAAATTATGAGGGAAATAGGAAAACCACAGTTGTTCCTGCAGACTCCGTTAGCCCACATCTTGCATCTATCCTTCCCCAAATTAAATCCACACACTATTGTAGCTCGGTTATCAAACTGTGTACAGGTTATCTCTCCTGATTCATTAATAAGCTATAGCTTACTGTCCTGACTCAATATCATCTTGTTATCCCTCCCTGCTGGGTCCGGCTGAAGCTTTCTCCATAAAATTTATCTCCCTTCTGATGAAGCATTTGAGTGTTAGTTCCTCTCCAATCTTATTTTCATATGTTTTCTTGTCCCCAACTAAGCCGTGAAGAAATAAAAGCACATTGGTTCATTGTTTGGCTGCTTTTATCTTTCAAAAACAGATTCCTCCTGACCACGTTACTGAAGTTGGCAAGAAACTGCATAAGAAAGTTGGACGGACTGAGACCATACTGAATGGAGAGAGTCCAGATGGACAGTTGCCATTTTAATAGAATTGCTTGCAGTCAACAACCAAGTTCCTGTGCCACCAAACAGGGCACTGTGTAACACAAAGGATTAGGACATGATCTGCTTGCCTCTCTGTTTTAGTGAGATTTTCCTCCTGTCTTACCACAATCGAATGAAACACAAAAGTCTGCAGATGCTGTGATTACAGTAAAAACACACCAAAATGCTGGAGGAACTCAGCCGGTCTCACAGCATCCATAGGAGCTAAAGTTATATTACCAACCTTTCAGTGTGAGCCCTTCTTCCAGCTACAGTATAAGCAAAAAGCAGGCAGGTTTCTGAATTAAAGACTCGGGAAGAGAAGTCTGGCAGTGCACAAGACCACGTACCTCAGCGCTGTCTGCCGCAATAATGTAAATCTCCCAGTGGTCACTCATTTCAATTCCCCATCCCATTCCATTCCCTTGCTGACAGGTCTGTCTGTGCACTCATGCACTTTCAGACTGAGACCACCTGAAAATGGTAGGGCCAACACCTCATCCTCCATCTAGTTACCCTCCAACTGGATGGCATTATCATCAATTTCCCTAGTTTCCCTTTAAACCTGCCCCTCCCTCTCCATCTTCTTACCCCTGTCTCCTTTCCTCTAATTCTCTCTCTCTCTATCTCTCCTTTCACAAAGCCAAAACCAATTCTCACCTTTCCTCTCATCATATCCAGTTATCACCTTTGGCTATTGATCTGAATCCCTCCCCCTCCCATTCTCTCCCCATTCTTTAATTCAGACACCTGCGTGCTTTTTGCTTATATTTTGAAGAAGGGCTCAGGCCTGAAATGTTGGTCATACCTTGTATATCTTTACCTCCTATGGACACTGTGAGACCGACCGAGTTCCGTGCATTTTGTCACAAGTGAGTTGCACATGAAGAATTTTGCATAATATAGCCATACTTTATCTGAGTTTCAGTAATCTGAAGGGTTTTAAAAAATGGATTAATTTTAATTAATTTGCATGTTGATTATTCAGTACTAAAATCACCTTTAGTGCAGTTTTCATTGGCCAGCTTTGATGTAGTGTATCTTAGTAGCCTTTTTGTTGTTTATTATCATATATATCATTCAATGTACATATGCGACAACATTTGGCCATCTGCATTCAGTTGGGGGTGGGGGGGTGGGGGAAGAACCTAAGCCCCTCCCCTGAACCTCTTTTCCCTCCACTCCATGAATGGGCTGGAGTGTATTTTAAATTTAAAGGGTTTTTTTTCCCCTCTTTTAAAAATTTTTTTAACCACAACAATTTTCCTGAACTGCCAATGCAAAAAGCACTGAAGACTGATGATGGCCTGGACTGAATTAGCTCTGAGTCACCACCCAGCTTAGCTTTCAGTCATTGTGCCATGCAGCACAGAGATGGGCACCTCAGCCCACTGTGGCATGCCAAGCATCAAACAGCCTCCCATACTAATCCCATTTGCCAGCATTGGACTGTGGCCTTAGTGATTGAATGGTTCTTCCTGATGCTGTGAACATTTTATGAGAGTCTTTCCCCAAGACTCACATAAGAAGTGTGTTCCAGATTCCAAACATGCATGGGGCGAAAGAACTCTATCCAAGATCCATGCCAACTGCTCTTCAGCTTAAACTTGGACATCTCTACCATGGGAAATGTCTCTTACTTACTACCCTGTATTTACTACTTGTAATTTTGAACACCTGAAGCAAATTCACCATTCCCTCCCACCTTTCTCGCATCCAGCCTCCTCTGCTCCAACAAGTCCAGCCTCTCCAGTCTCTCCTTGCAACTAAAACATTCCATCCTAGTGAATTTCCTGGTGAAATTCATCTGCACTTTCCTGAATCAATCAGAGCCTGCCACAGTAGATATACCTGACCTCTCTTCTGCAGATGTACGATCAAGCAGCTTCCCTGCTTGTACGGCGATCATTTGCATACTATTATTCATGGTTTCCCACTGTTCTCTTGGTTGTAAACATCTCACCTTGCAAACACAATCTCTGGTCAATTGTCATTCTATATAATAGGAAATATGTTTCCCTTTGAGATAATCATAAAACTGCCTGCAAAGATTGTGGAGAGTAAGGATATTTTGCTCTTCATTTGTATAAAGATACAGTTCAAAAATATACCTATAATCCTCCTGTTTTAACAAATAGTAATCTTTACCCAAGAACCTCTACTAATGTTTTGTTTATTGACCAGAAAGTAATTGAACTCTATTTATAGAATGACCTTTGAACTACAGAGCAAGATCAATAATTTATGAAGAAAATATATAAAATTTAGAACAAAAACACATTCTATTTCTGCCAATTCATACCTATTTAGCAAAACAATTTTGAAGGAATGGCGGTGATAACCAGAGACAGAAGAGCACACAAACATTCTCAATGGACACTGAGCCAAAAGATGTGATGATGCTGAATTGCATTCTCTCCATTCCTAATTTTCCAGCGGCAGAAAAATGAATTACAGCCCGTGACAATTCAGAGAAATAAAACCTTTAAAATTCTTCTCAAACTACTCCAGCAAAATGTGTCCTAGACCACATCCCCCAGACAATGCATTATCCAATATGGGGTGGTATTTTTGCACCATGATAATGATTGCATCCAGCTGTTCTTTGAAGTGTGGCGGTGAATTTACTCTCACCCTCATGAACTACAAACTAAATTTAAAAATTGATTACAGGAACAAACAACAAAAACCCTGGTCATCTCATCTTATTAACATTTACCCAAACCAATTTAGTTCAAATTATCAATCCACCTTGACAGCAGTACATTCACTTTGAAATAAATCACCCCAAAGTGGATACTTTTCTGTGGTGAAACAGCCCATCTCTCTAAGTGTAACTAGGCAACTAAATATTTTTAAACAAAGAATGAATCCACTCACCTGGTTCCACCATCTTTACTTGGGCCTTCCTGGTCAGCACTCATCAGCCCCTCTCCAACCCACACATAAGTGACTATTTTGCTCAAACTTAACTAATATCATATATATAGTTTGTAAGCTTGTCAATAACAATCACAGTACGGAAACAGGCCACCTCGGCCCCTCTAGTTTGCACCGATTTAAATGATCTCCTCTAATCCCACTTACCTGCTCCATGCCCGTAACCCTCCAATACCCTCACACCCATGCACCTATGCAACTTTTTTTAATGACAAAATTGACCCTGCTGCAACTACCTCTTCCGGAAGGTCATTCCACTCAGCCACCACTCTCTGAGTGAAGAAGCTCCCTCTCTTGTTACTTCTAAACTTTTGCCCCCAACCCTTAAGTCATGACCCCGTGTTCCATTCTCACCTACCCTCAAGGAGAAGAGCCTATTCACATCTACTCTATCTATCCCCCTCATAATTTTAAATACCTCTATCAAATCCCCCCTCAACCTGCTGCACTCCCATGAATAAAGACCCAGTCTAATCAATCTTTCTTTGTATTCCAGATTCTGCAATCCAGGCAACATTTTAATAAATCTTCTCTGTACCCTTTCTATCTTATTGATATCCTTCCTATAATTTGTGGACCAGAAATGCACATAGTATTCCAAATTTGGGCTCACCAATGGCCTTGAATAGTCTCAACATCATTTCCCAATTCCCATATTCAATGCTTTAATTTATAAAGGCCAGCATACCAAAAACCTTTACCACCCTATCTACATGAATGATGAACCATTATTCCAAGATCTCTCTGTTCCTCTGCATTCCTCAATACCCTCCCCTTCACTGCATATGTCCTGTATTCATTATTCTTCCCAATATGAAGCACTTCACATTTATCAGTATTAAACTCCATCTGCCATCTTTCAGCCCACTCTTCTGAGCAGTCCAAATCCTTCGGCAGTCTCTGAAAACCATCTTCACTATCCACAACTCCCCCTATTTTTGTATCATTCACATATTTACTATGCCAATTGACCACTCCATCATCCAAATCATTCATGTAAATGACAAACAACAAGGGACCCAACACCAATCCCTGAGGCACACCGCTCATCACTGGCTCCATCCCGACATACAGGTATCCACCATGGCTCTCTGGCGTCTACCTTCTAGCCACTGTTGAACCCATCTGACTATCTCAACATTAATACCTAGTGCCTGAACCTTCCTTACCAACCTTCTATCTCTACTATCTCATCTAAATGTAAGTAATAGGAGCTTGAATGTAACGGTCTTTCTTGTGTGGAACTATGCAAGATAATTTAAATTTTCTTTGATACCGTGCTATAATGTTAATTTTCCTCAGGCGGTTATTCCTCACTTTGTAATGGCAGTAGCTTAAAAATAATTTGTACAAATAAAATACGTGACTCCTTTGAGGTACAGCTACATAGAAATATGTGCTGAACTTAATTCTCCTCTTCAAAAACAAAACTAGCAATTAATTAAGTGTTTGCTTTATTAGGGGAAATGATGCAGGCTTGGAATTACTGTTTTACTAGTACTAGCTGTTAGCCTTTGGACAGAGACTTCTTTTAAAAACAGCATTGCATTCTGAATCAACAGGCACTTTTAAGCTGCAGGATCTGGGTAGCCCTCCTGGGACCCAGGTGCGATTTCTGGGGCAAAGGTGCTTCCAGCACCTTTTAAGCTGCAGAGGGATCAACCAATTAAATTGCCAAACCGGCAATTTAAGAAGGATCCTGCCCCCGCGATGACTCTGTAAGTTACACGTCATGCACTCACGGGAACTATCGGTCAGTCGTTCCCCCCCCACCCCCCGTTAGTCACCACCCACCATCAATCACCATTCCCCCAGTCAGTCACCCTCCCCCATCAGTCACAACCCCCACTGTCAATCAAGCCCCCCCCCCCCACCAAGTAACATCCCACTGCTGTGAATGTTGAGCTGTCACAACTGGAGTGGCGTTCACAGCAGCAGCAGTTCGTGGCCCCCCACTCTTCCCCCCCCCCCCACAGCAGAGACTCCTCTCCCCCTGCGGCAGCGACCCCTCTCCCCCCCCTCGATCGCAACAACCTCACTCCCCTCGATTGTGCCCCCCCCCCCGATCATGGCAGACACTTCAGCCAGGGGTTTCCCTGTGATGCCAGCACACAAGCGCTGACATCACAGGAGTAACAGGGTCAGCCATTTTCCTTTTCAAGTCACCAGTGGACACAACTTAGTTAAGTTTAACTGGGTTCCCTGACTACCTCTGAGGTAGGTCAGGGACCCGGTTGGATTTGGACCACATTGAGTGGGGCACTAACTGGGTAAATTGTCCAGTTAACCCCATTTTACACGGCAGCTTGAAAGGGCATAATTAGAAGCAGTTTAAGAGTTCCCAAACTCATTTTAATAAAAGCCTTTGCAACTGGCAGAGAAATAAGCATTTATTCCACCTGCACCTGTTGGAACTTCAACCTAAGTTTCAAGATAAAAAGAACAAGGCAATTTATGACATTAACAGCCTTGGGTTGGTTATCACACTGTAACCATAAAAATACAATAAAATAGTTCTAACCAGGATAGCATTAGTAAATAATTCATCATCTGATTAGGTAAGACTTTATAAGTTCTGCCAACAATCAGGCCAGTTGCTATTAGACTAGAATTAGATGTTCTTGTTTGTTGGAAGTAAATTAACTGGCTATTTATACATCTCAAACAAATTTCCTTTGATGGAAGTTGGAATGTGAACCTGGTGGTTGAACCAACACTGCTGGTTTCTGTCAGCAGACTCCAGAAGGCATACATAATGAAAAAGACAAATCCTCCAGGTGCACAACATAGTTAAAGAAGTAGGAAAGATCAGAAACACTCAACAGGTAAATCAACACCTAGGAATATTGGTAGTCACTATAGTTCAGTTGGAAGACTGCCATCCAAGGGATAAACTAGTCTGTTCACCCACCGATGCTAAAATAGTGATGCTGCCACTGGTGTGGGCTTGAGGGAGCGGAGACACGGTGCCTCTCCATGGGGTATTTTTGACCATTTGTGATGGCCACAGCTCCAAACAGGTTTTAAAACAGCCTGTTAGAAAGGGGTGACATTTTTAACATCTTGATAGGTTCTTGATTAGCCAGGACATCAAATGTTATGGGAGAAGATGAGGAAATGGGGGTGAGTTGGAAATGGATTAGCTCATGATTAAATGGCGAGGTAGACACGATGGGCTGAATAGCCTTTTTCTGCTCCTATTTCTTATGATCTTTGAAACCATGGAGGCCTGTGCCCAAAATGGTTGCAGGCCCCAAGAGATCACCAGATTGGTGCAGGAAGACCAATCCCCACTGAAAATAAGATTAATTACTCACAAAATAATTAATATTTGGCTTTATCTACCATTGTTGTTTGCTTCAGTCAAGAGCAAGAAGAAAAGAAAACTGCTAATAGAGCAAACAAATATTGCTAGAGGAACTCAGCAGGTCAGACAGTATTCATGGGTAAAATGGTCAGTCAATGTTTATCAAGGTAAAGATTTTTTATAAAGTGAATTTACATATGTAAAAGGGGAAAAGGACTGGGGGAAGCACAGAAGGATGAGAGGAGACTTGCTGGAGGTCTTCAAGATTATGAACAGCCAGTACCCATTTCCCAGGCCAGGAATGGCAAACACCAGAGGACATTTGTACAAAGTGCAGTTTAGGGGAGAATCAAGGCTAAGTTTTTTTTAACACAGAGAGTTATGGGTGCCTGGAATTCCTTGCCAGGGATGGTGGTGGAAGCTGAAACATTGGGGGCATTTAAGAGACTCCCATGGATGAAAGAAAAATTGAGGGTAGGGAGGGTTTAGTTTTTTTTGGCAGGGAATATATGGGTTGGCACAACGTCGAGGGCTGAAGGACCGTGCTGTAGTGTTCTATGTGATAAGGTAAAGTTCAGAAGGTGTGAGAGGTAGAAGGAGAGGCCTCTAGGAAAGGGGAAAAAAATTAGAGGGGAAAATTTAGTACAAGAGCAAGTAGAGATAAATACAAGGGAACCAGATGGGATGAGGGTTGCCTAAAATTAGAAAAAACAATGTTCATGACATTAAGTTTAGGGCTGTGCAGGAGGAATAATGATCTGTTGTTTCAGCAGGGGCATGTCACGAGTAAGAAAACATGACCTGTTGCAGCTCCTGCACCTTGTAGCAGATCGGAGATAAAGTTCCATAAATAGCTTGTTTGCTGGGCAGCAACTGCTGAAGCTTGGAAACAAAATCCAAAAGGGGAAGCTGGTTGTCTCTGCATCAGGATGAGTCATGTGTTTACACATCCCCACAGACTGTCATATTTCAATCAAGAAGTCCAGAATCCAGTTGCAAAGAGGGGCACTGAGGGGCGAGGATAGTTTATCCATCAGCCTCTGAGATATGATTGGGTTGAGTGCCAGTTCAAGTTTATTGTCACATGTACCAAAGTGCAGTGATAAAGTTTGTTTTGTGAACAGTCTTGCTATACATCTCTTACATAGTGCAACATGTAAGGCACAACAGAAACGTACAGTTACAGAGAGATCCATCGGAAGAGAGCAAAGACAACATCATTTTTCTACTGTGGGATCATTCAGGAGTCTGATAAAGGCAGCAAAGAAATGTCTGAATCTGATGGCGAATCACGCTCGGGAGGGGAGTGAAAGGGGTGCGGCAGGAGTGGGACTAGCCTTTTAATAGTTTGTTTTTCCTGGACCACAAGCATGTAGATGGAGTTGATACTAAGGTCTAGATTGTTGTTTTATGCTAATTTCCTTTGTAGTCTTAGCCTTCATGTTTATGCATATATTTGTATAATCACCTGTTGTCTGCAAACTGAAATGGATCCAGTCAGTACCTGTTCAACAGGTTTCTTAACTAAACAGTTTGTCCTATGAATAGGGAAGCATGTGGTTAGGTTCATTTTTACTTGCCTGGCTTTCTACAGCCAATGAACATTTACTGAAATGGCTACAACCAGAAGATTTTTGTCTCATTCTTGACTTCCAAAGAACATTCTAGACAATATCATCTCCAGATCCAAGAGTGGGGAAATGGGGAGTGTGAGATGTACTTTTCAGTTTTACCTCATTGGTGTTAACCTGAGACAATTAAAGTTTGGACCGTCTGAAACAAGCATGAGGCTTGCTTTTCAAATTCAGCATGTCTTGCAGACTTCCAGTTTTAAGAGCACATGTTCTGATGATTTCCCACTGAACCAATTTGTAGCTTCCATGCAACCAGACCATGAGGAAGATGGTCACACCATTATTATTATTTCTGTGGATTTCTTTCCTGCCAGTGCCATAGAAATGAATCCTGGCCAAAGCTGTTTTAAACATTTTCAGTATTGCCTCCAGTCAGTGACAATCTTTTTCTTTCTTTGGCTTGGCTTTGCGGACGAAGATTTATGGAGGGGGTAAAAGTCCACGTCAGCTGCAGGCTCGTTTGTGGCTGACAAGTCCGATGCGGGACAGGCAGACACGGTTGCAGCGGCTGCAGGGGAAAATTGGTTGGTTGGGGTTGGGTGTTGGGTTTTTCCTCCTTTGCCATTTAGCATTCAGCCCAGAGGTTTTTTTTTAGTTGCTGGCCTGACAATAGTTTTCTCGGTCTCTGGTTTCACACACCTAATGTCTAACCTTCAAAAATCTCTGAAGGCAAAGGGTTTAAAAATCCCACCATGTCCACCCAAAAACCACAACACGGCAGTTATACTCTTTCCATAGAAGTAACTGCACCTTTCCATTCAAATTGTGTGGTTTCTCTTCCTCCTCTAATTGTTGACTGTTAAATAGTTTTACCTTGGCAACTTTGATTTGCACCTAAACACCAACACACCCTTTTTATCCTCACTGCCTCCCTTTCTCTGCAACTCAAAATTCACTTGTTTTCTCACTTTTCCAGTTCTGATCTCTGCTGGCTCATTCCCAATAGTAAAATCACCTACCTCTTCTCCCCCTGTGGGTGTTTTGGTCTTTTCTGACTCCTCCCCCCAGGACTGCTATGTACAGTGCACAGAAGCACTGAAGGAACTCAACAGATCATCCAGTAAAAACACATTGCTGGAGAAACTCAGCAGGTCAAAGTGTATTTTTTTATTTTTCCTCTAATGACCAACATTTTGGGCTTCAGCCCTTCATCTAGGTATGGAAAAATGTTGGCAGACGTCCAAATAAAAAGGTAAGTGGGGGAGGTGTGGTTGCAAAGGCAGGAGGGAGGGCACAGCAGCAAGCAGGGGAAAGAGGGATGGCTAGGTGAATAGAGAGGAAGGGGATGGAGAGCTGAGGGAAAGAAGGCATGGGGAAGCGAAGGGAGGGGGAAAGGAGAACAGGTTATCAGAAACCAAAGAAGTCGATGTTAATGCCATCTGGCTGGAGAGTGCTCAGATGGAAATTCAGGTGGTGTTCCTCCAATTTTTAAAAAATTATTAAGTATTTTCAATCAACAGGAAGTTACAAAACAAATGAAATCAAAGAAACATCACAGATATATACAATAAAATACCAAAACCAAACCTCATGTTAATATACAAAAAAAGAATCAACACATTATCATAATTATACACTATTGTTTATAAATACAAAGTTACACACCGTGCCGATCCTTCAAAGTAGGAAACTGAAAAAAAAGGAAAAGAGAAAGATCCCCCCTCCCCCAAGGAAAAGGTAAAAAGAAGGGGTAATTCTCCCATATGTGGTGACAAAATCATCTGTTTTCCAAAAGCATTAATTACATACAGATGAAACATTACATCATTCATCCAGAGCTTACTTCCTCTCTTAAGTCTGACATAGACATCACGAGGAATACTGGAAATAGTTTCATTGAAGATGGGAGGAGGGGATCATCAAAAATTAACCCCTGTATATATTAAATATGGGTCCCATATTCTTAAAAAAGTAACAATTTTTGACATGGTAAGTAATCTTCTCCAGGGGAACACAACTATGCATTTCTGACTTCCTATGGGTCAGATTCAGTTGGCAGATTCCAAGTAATGGCTATGCATTTCCTGGCTGCCCCTAAAGCAAGTTTAACAAATTTCAGTTGATATTTTGACAGCCTCATTTCCCAAATAATAACAATTCTGGCACCTGAGGGTATTGAATTCTGTTCCAAGAGATTCCCTAAATAACAATTCTGGCACCTGAGGGTATTGAATTTTGTTCCAGGAGATTCCCTAAATCTTTCCAGAAGGATCTCACCTTAGGGTATGAATCAAATGCAAAAATTGTCCTGATATCTTGACCGCATTTGAAAATATAAATTGGATCGTTTGGAATTCAATTTATTTAATTTTGGAAGAGTAATGTACAGCTGATGCAAAAAAATTATATTGCACCAGCCTATACCTTACATTAAATTGTATGGCTCATACAATTGGGAGGTCAGACCAGCAAAATTTATGGGTGGACTTGATGGGATAGCAAACGAGGCCATGGAGAGACATGTGAGTATGGGAGTGGGACACAAAACTGAAAAGCTCAGCCACTGGGAGGTCCCCGTCACTGGTGCAGACAGAGTGAAGGTGCTCAGTGAAGCAATCTCCCATCTACAATCAGTCTCTCTGATGTAGAGAAGGCTACAAAGGGAGCTCCGGATGCAGTAAATTAATCCTGTGGATATACAAGTGAAGTGTTGCTTCACTTGAAAGGCCTGTTTGGGGCCCCAGTCTGTGGTGAGGAAGGAGGTGTGGGTGCAAGTGTGGCACCTCCTGCAACCACAGGGGAAGGTACCAGGGGGGCAATTGGTGAGGAGGGATGAGTGAATGAGGGAGCAGTCTCTACAGAAGGCAGAGAGAGGAGGAGAGCGGGAAATGAGTCTGGTAGTGGGATTCTGTTGTAAGTGCTGGAAATTCAGAAGGACAACATGTTGGATGCAGAGGCTGGTGGGGTGGTAGGTGTGGACAAGGGGAAATCCTGTGTTACGTCTGGGGAAGAGGGGGCCAGGGCAGATAAGCAGGATATGGAGAAGATGCAGGTGAGGGCTGAGTTGATGGTGGTGGAGTAGAAGTCATGTTTGTGGAAGAAGGTAGACATTTCAGATGATTTGGACTGGAAGACTTCATCTTGGAGACAGAGAAATTAAGTGAAGGGAATAGAATCTTTACAGGGGACAGGGTGTGAGGACGAGTAGTCAAGGTAGTTGTGAGTTAGTGGGTTTGTAATATATGTCAATGGAAAGTTTGTCTCCCGAGATGAAGACAGAGATATTCAGGAAGGGGAGTGTGATGCTTGATGCACGCTAGTGATGCTGGAGGGGGTGGGGACAGGTCTGATGGTGAGCGATGGCTGAGATTGTATTGGGGGCCACACACCTTGCTTGGAGGGAATGCCTGTAGATGCCCCCCTTGGCACCAACCCTGGTGTGGAAGTTGCCAGCAAAATGAATGAAGTTAACGAACTCATCGCATGTGCATGACGCAGCCCTGATGTAGTATCATTATAGCAGAGGAAGAGTTGGAAGGAGTCTTGCCTGTTTAGGCTTGCAGCATGGATTGCTCCACAAAGCCCACAAACAGGCAGGAAGTTAGATGAGTTAAAGGAGAAGTTGTTTAGAAAGAGGACAAGTTCTACCAGGCAGAGGAGGGTGGTGGTAGAGGGTGACTGGTCAGGTCTCTGGTCCAGAAAGAAGAAAAGTTCTTTAAGATCTTCTGTATGGGGGTATAAAGGGATTGGACATCCATTGTGAAGAGGAAGCAATCCAGTTCAGGGAATCTGAAGTTACTGAAGAGATGGAGGGCATGTGAGGTATCGCATATATAGGAGAGGAGAGATTGGACCAGGGAAGAAAAGATAAAGTTCAGGTAAGATTAAACTAGTTCGGTGGGGTGAGAGCAAGCGCAAACAATGGGTCTACCCCAGTGGTTCTCAACCTTTTTCTTTCCACTCACATAGCGCTTTAAGTATTCCCTATGCCATAGGTCCTTTGTGATTAGTAAGGGATTGCTTAAGGTGGTTTGTGGGTGGAAAGAAAAGTTTGAAAACAACTGCCCATTTGTGGGTGGAAAGAAAAGTTTGAAAACAACTGCCCATTTGACATTTGCATGATTGCAACACTGCCATTTGCATATGCTGGAGATTGTACTGGGGTCAAGGCAGTCTATCCCCAGCTTGAGATAACATAATCTCACGCCAGCATTGAGACGATTTTCATTCCACACTAAACCATTTTAGGCCAACTGGGACCACTTGCAATGTGAAAGGGGCACTTGACTCTTGACTACACCCTGTCCCCTGTAAAGATTCTATTCCTTTCTCACTTTATTCCTTGGAACATAGAAGAATGAGGGGAGATTTGATTGAGGTTTACAAGATTATGAGAGGTATAGACAGAGTGGATGCAAGTAGACTTTTCCACTTAAATTGAGAGAGATAAATACAAGAGTTTTAAGCTGAAAGGGGAAAGGTTTAGGGGGAACATTAGGGCAAGTTCTTCACTCAGAGTGGTGGGTGTGTGGAATGAACATTAACATCGACTTCTCCGGTTCCTCCCCACCCCAGCCAACATCAGTCTCATTCCCTATCCCTAGGTTTCCTTTCCCACCTTTGACTTTCCCTCTCTCTTTCCCTGCCCCTCTGTCTGTCTCCTTTCCTCCAGTTCTGCATTCAGCTTTTCTCTCTTGCCCTCCTCTCCATGTCCTTCCTCTCTTGGTTGTTGGCCTGTACCTTCTCCCTGCCCTTTCTTCCCTCCTGCCTCTGCCTTTCTATTCAGGCGCCCGCTGTAATGCACGTCAAAAGAACCAAAGACTTGTTGATCCAAACCAAGGCTTTTATTAACTAAAAGACTGGAGCATATCACAAGTAGGTCGACCAGTCCAGAATGGCCTGGTCTGGCTAGGAACAATCCTTTAAGACCTGCCAGTAGGTGTGGCTACACTCTCAGCCAATCACAGTCATCCTACACTACCATCTGAACATATGTACATATACACATTGGTGATAGAATCTGTACTATCACACCCGTCTGCTTTTTGCTCAGGCCTTGTCAAAGGACTGGCTCAAAATGTTGGTTATATATCTTTGCCTCCTATGAACGCTGCAGGGCCTGCTGAGTTCCTCATGCACTTTTGTTGATTAACTACATGTAAAGATATGGTTGTACATACTACAGGCACAGGCTGGCTCGCCTTCCTGATGGCATCCTCTCCTGGACTCCTCCCCTGTGACCCAGGCCATAAAAGTCGAGTCTCCTCTCCCTCCCCTCAGTTTCTCTACCTTGGACCCGGGCCAGAAGTCTCGTGTGTAATTAAAGCCTAACGTTTTCCTCAGTCTTTGTCTCTGTGATTATTGGGGCAACTGGTAGCACCCAACACTACAGTCATAGTGTCTGTAGAATTTCTTGTTTCACTGGTCTTCAAGGGACTGCCTGAGAACGACAGTCAACAATTAGTAAAGAAATGCAACAGGATCAAGCTGTTATACCAAAGCAGCAACCTCAGTGTTAAGCTTGTGGTGATATGCAATTACACCCCGAGGCCATCAGGGGCCATCCCGATGACCTTGTATATAAAGCAGTCCAGAGCTACAGTCTAGCCTTCCAGGTTCATCTTGCAGAGAGATGAGACCTCTTAATGTACATATTAGTTTATTAAAGCTGTCTTATACTCTCACTGCTGGTGTGGTTATTGTCAGTACACAGCTAATTCACAAAAGGCCCAAGATAAAATTGGCCAGATTGACACAAAGTAATCTGGCAGGAAGAGAGGGCCCAAACAACAAAACATTTGAATTTGAAATGATGACATTAACCATGTGGAACGGATTAGTTCTGCACCAAAGCCAGCTGTGCATAGATTTAATGAGTGGCCTATAGAGTTTACACAGTTTTCCTACTTGCTGAGTTGGAAACATTTTGTTTTGCTCAGCAAGTGGCTTTGTGCACAAACAACTGAATTCTATATGAAATCCAAATGTTATTTTTGAATGTCAATTGTGTTCCTTCATGTGTATGACATTGTGCCACTGGGAATTCGCACTGTTGTCAAATCCTATGCAACACAATTTGAAGTCCCTTGCCCAAAATTCTTCTGGGCAGGTGAGGCCAACAGATGATATAAGCCAATCCTGCTGAAGGTGCAAGCTAAAGTGAGCCTGACCTTTCCTGATTCCCCATTGGGGCAGAATACTCCTGCTGTACATGTTTCACTGCCAGCAATACCACCCACCGATGATCCACCGTCGTTGTGCCTGGCCCAGCAACTCAATTCCTCCCACCCCACCCATTAACCCTCCACTGTCACCCCCATTCAATACCCTCATTCGCCACTCCTGTACCAGCTTGAAGTTTTATTTCACCTGCTCAGGCCTCTTCAACAGCAGGTCAGGAAGCATCCAAGGAAAGCAAGTTGGCCATTCGAGCCAAAAACCTTTCCTCAGGGATAGCAGGAACCCCAATAAAAGGGTGGGGTAGGGGGTGAGGGAGGAGCATGGGATTCCAGGTGATGGATATATACAGGCGGGAGGGAAAAAAATAAGAAAGGAGTGAACAGGAGATGGTGGGAAGGGATAGAGCTGACAAAGTTGCACTTGGAGAAAGGAAGGTGCTCCCTTCTCCTGATCCTTCCAAGCCAGCTCATCCACCTCATCCTGTAATCCTCCATGATCTCAGCCCCATCCTCCACCTGTCCAACATCCATGGCCTATTTGACTTCCACCAGAGTTTGTGGCAGGGAGGCCTTCAATTAACATTTGGTGATGGGAAATCCTATTGCAAATCATCTGCCTTGTTGAAGGGTGCTCTGTATAAAAGTGAAGCAAGACCTAAGTTCTGAACCTCCCTACATAAATATTTTTCCCTTGCTGTCACCCCCTCCCCTCCCCTATCTTTAAAGCCTACCCCTCTGCCATAGATTTTATCATTATGCTCACACCTAATTCCAATTCCCAGCCTTCTCCCAATATCACTTGATACCCTTACTAATGAGATGCTTAACCATTTCCTGTTTAAATACTCCCACCTCTTTACTCTTATACACTATTTCTCTTGAAATGAATGCCAACACACCATTCACTTTCGTCACCAATCCCACCTGGTCATTAACTTTTAGGTTTCCCTGCACGAGGACGCCCAGGTCTCTTTTCACTTCTGAGGTTTGATTATGTGACTTGGGCCATTTTATTGCATGAGAAAGTAATATAAAACATCTTAATTACTATAACATTTCTTCAGAACATAATTGTGCAGCACAATCATTGTTAGAAAGTTATACAGCATGGAGACAGGCCCTTTGGTGCACTTAGTTCATGCCAACCATTAAATACCCATTTCTCCTAATCCTGAACTAATTTTGCTTTCCCCACATTTCCATCAACTCCCTCCAGATTATGCCATTCATCTACACGCTGAGGACAATTTATAGTGGCCAATTAACCTACCACCTGCACATCTTTGCTATTTGGGATACACCTATGCAGTGGGTGTATCACAAGATGAACGTGGAAACTCCACACAAGATTGAACCCAGACCGCTGAAGTGGCAAGGCCGCAGCTCCACCTGCTGTGCCACTCACCTGCTGCTGACCTGGACCATGCGCCCAACTCCACTGGTCAGCCTTGGATAAGCAACTATCCAAGGTTCAAGATGAACCTCACCAACCAAGCCGAACTGATGGGAACATCATGATGCAGATCTTTCAAAAACCCAAAATTGCAACGTAAAGGTGCAAGGCAGTGAGTTTCTTTGGTGGCGTTCACCTCTTCAACAGAAGATAGCTTAAGCAGTTCAACCATTTGAAATACCAACATCGGCTCTACTTTTTCATCTGGTGTGAGAGCAAAGAAAACCTGGAGCTCGGTATAACACATTACAGAAGCCACCAGCTACTTCTATGAAGGTTTTACACAGTACATGTAGTTCTGTTGTAACAAATGTACTTCTGAGTACACAATTCAATACTTGAGGACCAAAGAGGGACTTCTACTTCAATCCAGCACTGAGGGAATGCTACATTATCAGAGATGCCACCTTTGAAACATAATGTTAAACTAATGTTCCTAGGTACTGCAAACAGAGTAAAGATCCTCCAGTCCATATTTCAGAGAAAATAAAAGATTTCCCACTGTCCAGATTAATGATTAAACCAAACCAGTATCATCAATAACACATTGAAGCAACATTTCCAGATGTTGGAAGGAGGTTAAACAGCATCAATCAGGAGAACCAGAGTCAAGGTTTCAGCTCAAGAATCCTGGGAAATTAGGTTTCTCTTACAATGCAGTGAAGAGAAGGGTGGAGAGAATGCCTGTTACTTGTTGTACATAAAATATGTGACGGTAACAATGATCCTAAAAGCTGTTAGGTGGAGAAAGAAAGGAGGAAAAAAATTAGAATCAGAGTTTTACAGCACAGAAACAGGCCCTTCAGCCTGACCTCCGTGCTGACCAAATGGCCCACGTGAACTGATCCCATTTCCTGTGTTTGCTCCACATCCCCTCTAAACCATTCTAATCACCATATCTGTCTAAATGTCTTGAATGTTGCAATTATATCCATCTCCACCTTTTTCTCTGGCA
Organism: Narcine bancroftii; assembly: GCF_036971445.1. Taxonomy (NCBI): domain Eukaryota; kingdom Metazoa; phylum Chordata; class Chondrichthyes; order Torpediniformes; family Narcinidae; genus Narcine; species Narcine bancroftii. The sequence continues at coordinate 153,784,615 of NC_091471.1, forward strand.
ATTCATTCCATAAACTCACTGCCCCCTCTGTGAAAAAGGTGCCCCTCACATCTCTTTAAAATATTCCCCTTCTCACCTTAAATCTATACCCTCTCTTTTTGGACTTCCCTACTTTGGAAAAAAGTCTATGACTATTTACCTATCGATGGCCTTCATGATCTTATATACCTCTAAAACAGTGGTCCTCAACCTTTTTCTTTCCACTCACAATCCACTTTAAGTACTCCCTATGCCATAAGTACTCTGAGATTAGAAAGGGATTGCTTAAGGTAGTATGTGAGTGGGAAGGGAAGGGTGAGAATCACTGCTCTAGACCAATTGTTACAGAAATATTTTGCTTGAGAAAAATTGTCATTGGCCTGTTTCCATTGGAGTTATGAAACCATCCACATAACGAATTAAATAGATACGATTAAAACAGGGTTTTCATACACCTTAAGCAATAGCTTACTAATCACAGAGCACCTATGACATAGGGATTACTTAAAGTGTTGTGTGAGTGGAAAGAAAAAGGTTGAGAACCACTGATCTAGATCCTTTTGAAAACTTAAACAACTTGACTCATTAATTTGGTGTCATCCTCAAACTTAATAACCATGAGAATGACATTGTCATCCAAATCGTTTACCTAGATGACAAACAGCCGTGACTCAACACAAATCACTGCAGGGCACCATAGTTACAGGTGTTCAATCAGAAAAACAACAACTACCTCACCCTGGATTCCTTACAATTTAAAATTCTGGACCAGCCTACCATGTTCTATCTTGTCAAAAGCCTTGCTGGAGTCCATGTTGACAACTTTCACCATGCTGCCATCATCAATCCTCTTCGTGACCGCTTGAAAAAAGCTATTATATTTGTGGGGCATATTTTCCCACACACAAACCACTGCTGATTTTCTCTATTTAGTCCTTGCCTGTCCAAATACTCCTTGATCCTGTCCTTCAGAGTCCCCTCCAGTAATTTCTCCACCACAGATGTTTGGCTCACTGCCCTGGACTTCCCAGGCTTGTCCTTGTTGCCCTTCTTTAAAAAAAAGATGCAACATTAACCATCTTCCGTGTCCAACAATGATGCACCTATCTCTCTGCTAGTCCCTGGCAATATCCTCTTCAGCTTCTCACCTGGTCAGGCCCTGGGGAATTATCCACCTTAATGTGTTTCAAAACTGTTTCTTCTCCTCTTTTCCAACTACATGGTTCAAGACATCACTACTCATTTGTTACAATATCTGAGCTTGAGTATCAGATTGGCTCCACTAACCAAGCCAAGCTGACAGGAGCATAAAGCTATAGAGACAGAAAGAAACACCAATGTCCATTGGAAGGGAATAAGTAGTTATCTGAAATTGGTAAATATATTATTGAATCCCAAGAGCTGTAGTTTGGAAGGTGGGATTCTGCTCCTCAAGCTTACTATTGGATACTGTTCATCAGAACAAATGATTTGGTCAAAATCTCATTGCAGTAATGGGATCCTGCTGTGTGGATTTAAACACTATATTTCCTCCATTACCATAAAGAATCCATCTCAGAAGTACATTGTTGGTTTTAAAGTACTTCATTGAAGCATCTTTTTCTCTTTTCAAGAAGCAACGTTGTGCTGGTTTTCATTCTGCTATACAGACAATGCACAAACCCCAGAGGTGAAAACCTAGGACTGCATCCAGCACAGCCATGTCAACATTATAAGCACAGAGTCTGCACAATCACCTGGCCACATTAAGAAGCAACACTTATGAAGAAATCCTGAGTAATCCGAGAGGTACAAGTAGTGGCAATCACTGTGCCCTGTCAGGTGATGCTCACCCTTCTCTGTCCTGAGCAGGCTCTTGCACCTAATGGTGCAAGATCATCGGTGACTACCTGCCTGTAGCCTATGCTGAGAGAAGCTCTGAGTGATTGCAGGCTTAGGAGTACTAACCATCTATAAACATCAACCAGAATGGACTGGTTTGGAGTTCAAGTGCCTGAGCCCCAACAATCAGCTGGCTGTTTTCCTGAGATGGTGGGAGTCATGGTTTGTGTCTTTGAGGCGAGGAAACAGACATTCTTAACCAGTTGTCAATCCATTTCCACCATTATCCACTATGGATGCTTGGAGCATCTGGCTGGGGTTGTATGCCAGTGGAGGCAGCACCTCTTTGTAATTTACATTTTTACAAGATATGGATCTCTCAGAGCAAGACAAAAATCAAACAAGTGCCATATTGGAAAGACATTGCTGTTCCCATAATTTCTTTGTCAAAGAAGAAAATTAGATCGAGACAAAAGGGTGCTTATGCTGGTGGGTATGTCAGTCACTATATAGATTAGGGGTAGAGTCCCAGTGGGTACAGGTCTAGCATTGTGTTACATTGGGCACTGTACTGTCAGCATGGGTCTGTCACTATGTAATATGATGGATTAAACCAACAAGCCTCTTGTTGGTTCTGTGAGTTGAAAAATATCTCTCTCAAAGAGCTGGAACAGGAAGAAAGGCAGCAAGATTTATCCTTCCCTTAGGCTCCATCCCAGATGTCAGAGACAGACATGAGCACAAAGTGGAGTGATCCCCAAATGGAGCTCATGCCATGATGTCCAATATACCTTAAGCAAGAAAATCTCCACGTGCTGGGGTCAAGAGCCAGAGAAACTCAACAGGCCATACGTTCCTGATAAAGGGCCCAGGCCCAAAAACATTGGTTATCTTTTACTTTCACTGGATGCTGAGTTTCTCCAGCAGGTTTATGTCATACAATGGTCCTTGAGCAAATGTGTCCTGCTTCCTAGTTGGGGAGAGTTTGCCCCATTGAGAGAAAGGTATGTTTCAGAAGAACAGATATTCCCCCCCAGTCATCGTGAAGTGTCCCTCTTAGCGTTCATTTTTTGCCTCAAATGTTTGTGGAGTCTGAGTGAACGGTAACTTTTAATTAGACCATTCAACTAAGCATCAACCAGAGGAGAGTGAATGCTCAAAAGCCAAAACAAAACTGGAGATGATAGAAATATGGAAACAAATGCTGGAAATACTCAGGTCAGGCAGCATATGTGAAGAGAGAAATAGACTTAGTGATTCATGTAAATGACATCTCAACAGAGAAATTCTGTTTCTCCCACCATAATTGTTTTGCTTGCTTTCTATCTGATGGAAGATGAAGCAGGATATGGTCAAGAAGAATTAGATTTTTAAAATGGTAAACAAAACAAGCATTGAACAATGGAAAGCTTGTGCCAGCATGCCATTAGGCAGGTGAACCAGCCCCGTTTGTAACACACACAGCGGGGCAGCCGGCCAAAATGGCCCCATTGGGGGTTTCCCCTTCAACCTCGGCACTGGGCTCAGAAGCCCACGCTTGGAGACCCACATGACGCCCTGGTGACATCAGCGCCCCCAGCGCGGTTCTCAGCCAGGTCCGGGCTGGGAGTATAAGGCCAGCCAGGCAGCCTGCAATAAATCAGTTCTGCTCACTGAGCTCATCCTGTCTGGTTGTGTGTTATTTCAGTTAGCAGTGTAGCTGCCGCTACAATTGGTAACCCCGACAGGTTCAAAAGCCTTTGAACCCAACCAACATGAGCGACTCTTCGATCAGTGCTATATCGTCAAGCTCCCTGACTTCTGGGTGCAGAAGCCGGAGACCTGGTTCAGCCATGCAGAGGCTCAGTTTCACCTCCGCCAGATTTCATCAGACATGACCAGGTTCTACCATGTGGTCGCCGCCCTGGACCAGGCCACCGCCAAACATGTGCTGCACCTCGTTCAACACCCACCCACGGAAGATAAATACGGGACCATCAAGTGGGCGCTCACCGGCTCCCTCGGGCTATCCAAGCACCAGCGTGCCACTTGGATGCTGCACCTCGACGCCTTGGGGGACAGGTCCCTAATTGAGCTAATGGACGAGATGCTCGCACTCATAGGCGATCAAACCAACTGCCCACTTTCTGAGTGCATCTTTCTTGACTACCTGCCTGAGGACATCCGGCCGCTACTGGCCCAAGAGAGCTTTGCTGACCCGAGGAAGGTTGCTCAGAAGGTTCAAGAGCTATGGCTCGAGCGATTCCCAGAGGGCTCAGCAGTCCAGCAGGTCACGAGTCACGGGGATGATTACTCCAAGCCTTCCTCTAGCGTTGCGGTAGAACACCCGGTCCCTACAGGGGCCACAAAGTGCATAACCAGAGGCAAGGCTCCAGGCTTCTGCTTCTACCACCAATGCTGGGGAGCCAAGGCTCGGAAGTGTCATCAGTCCTGCTCACTCCAGGGAAACAAGCAGGCTGGCCACTGTTAATGGCTATGGCGGCTGGCCAGGTACACAACCTTCTCTGCCTGCGGGACTTAGACAGCAGCCGATGTTTCCTTATCAACACTGGGGCCCAGATCAGCAGGACCATTCCGGCCACAGCCATCGAGTCCAGGAACCGGCCTCAAGGACCTCCCCTCCGTGCAGCCAATGCAACAGATCCAGACATATGGAGACAAGACTGTCCACTTCCAGATCGGGTGGCAAAAGTTCTCGTGGAGGTTCACCACCTCGTCCTTTCCAACCGCCATCCTGGGTTCTGACTTCCTCCTCACCCACGGACTCCTGGTTGACATTCAAGGTAGGCACCTGGTAGATGCCTGTATCTTCCAGCCCATTTGCCTCAATGCCTCCTGCAGAGCAACCACAGATAGCCACGATCAGTACGCCCAAGGACAAGTTCCAGCATATCCTGGATGAGTTACCAGCCCTCCTCAAGCCACAGTTCTCCACTGCCTCACCGCGCCACATCACATTCCCACCCAAGGCCCACCGGTCTATGCCAAAGCACGCCAGCACCCGCCGGATAAGCTCCAGGTGGCGAAGGAAGAGTTTTCGCATCTGCTGGAGCTGGGGATCATTCAGCGCTGCGACAACCCTTGGGCCTCACCGCTATACCTGGTCCCAAAAGCCTCCGGCAGCTGGCACCCCTGCGGAGACTACCAGCGGCTCAATGAGGTGACAGTTCCTGACTGTTTCACGATCCCTCACATCCAGGACTCTATGGCCAACCTACATGGTGCGAAAGTATTCTCCAAGGTCGACCTGGTGTGCGGATATCACCAAATCCCGGTGCAACCCGAGGATATACCCAAGACGGCCATCATCACTCCCTTCAGCTTGTTCGAATTCCTTCGCTTGCCGTTCGGGCTCAAGAATGCCACCCAGACCTTCCAGTGCCTTATGGACTCAATGGGCAGGGATTTGGATTTCGTCTTCATTTACTTGGACGACATCCTTGTTGCTAGCTGAGATCGGGCACAACACAAGGCCCACCTGCGCACCCTCTTCTCCCCACTGGCCGACTTCGGCCTCACAATCAACCCAACCAAGTGCCAGTTCAGGAAAGAGTCTATGCAGTTCCTGGGCCACACCATCACGGCCGAAGGAGCCATGCCCGCTGCTACGAAGGTCACTGCAATCAGGGAGTTCCCACGCCCAGACAACCTCAAGGGGCTGCAGGAGTTCGTGGGTATGGTCAACTTCTATAACCGTTTCATCCCAGGAGCTGCGTGCATCATGCAGCCGCTCTTCACCCTCATCGCCGCCAAACACAAAATGGTTGCTTGGACTCCAGAGGCCTACAGGGCATTCGAGGCCACGAAGGATGCCCTCACAAAGGCTACCCTGCTCGCCCACCCACACACCGACCTGCATATGGCGCTCTCTGTCGATGCCTGTGCCACAGCCGTCGGTGCCGTCCTGGAGCACCAAGTGAATGGTCAGTGGAAGCCACTGGCATTCTTCAGCCGCTTCTTTGCCCACCAGAGTGCAAGTATAGCGTCTTTGACCGTGAGTTACTGGGCATATACCTGGCAGTGCGGCATTTCTGCTATTTCTTGGAGGTAAGGACTTTTACCATCTTTACTGACCACAAAACCCTCACTCAGGCACTCACCATGGCAAAGGATCCCTGGTTGGCCCGCCAGCAGCGTCACCTCTCCTTCGTGTTGGAGTTTACCACCGACACTCAGCACAAGGCAGGGAAGGACAATGTAGTCACCAATGCACACTCACAACCAACCATCTGCGCGCTGACACCCAACCTCGACTTCAACCAGTTCACCCAGGACCAGAAGTCCAACGAGGAGACGTGAACCTTCAGGACTGCCATAACAGGCCTACGGTTCCAGGATCTCCCGACTCCTAATGGTGAGAGCACAGTCCTGTGTGATGTCTCCATGGGCACCCCATGACCAGTGGTTCCCCAGCAGTGGTGCAGGCAAGTCTTCCACCATATCCATGACCTTTCGCACCCTTCCATCAGGTCCACAGTCCATATGGTGACAGAGCATTTCGTCTGACACAGGCTGCGGAAGCAGATCACGGGCTGGGCCGGAACCTGCACCCATTGCCAGCTTTTTAAGGTGCACAGGCACACCAGAGCGCCCGTACAGGAGTTCGAGCACATCTGGGAATGGTTCAGCCACATTCACATGGACATCGTTGGGCCCTAACCTGTTTCCCGGGGTAACCATTACCTTTTCATGGTGGTGGACCGCACCACATGGACTCCTGCTCCCGAGTGCTGTTGCTCATTTGAGTCGCTCGGTTCGGCATCCCGAATCACCTCACCAGTGATTGGGGCACCCAGTTCACCTCTGCTCTCTGGGCATAGCTCACCAACAGGCTGGGGATCGAGCTACGCTGCACCACGGCCTATCACCCGCAGGCTAATGTGCTGGTCGAGCGACTACACTGCCACCTTAAGTCGGCACTTATGGCCCGCCTCATCGGTCCCAACTGGGTGGACGAACTGCCTTGGGTGCTCCTGGGCATCCACTCGACACACAAAGAAGATCTACAGGCATCATCAGCCAAGCTGGTCTATGGCGCACCGCTAGCGCCACCCAGTGAGTTCATCAACTCACCTCACAACCCCCATCAGTCATTGCATGAACTACTCCCAAACCTCCGGGCCCATTTGGGCTCCCTTGCACCCCCTACCACCGCCCAGACACGGCACATTGGGCCTCTTACGTCCCCAGCGAGCTGCAATCCGTGAAGTATGTTTTTATTCAGTGAGCCCAGTCCACAGCACCTCTACAGAGGCCTTACGAAGGGCCATACAAAGTTGTCCAGTGTTCAGGGTCCATGTTCACGCTGGGCATCGGCGGTAGGAGGGAACTGTTTATGGTGGACAGGCTGAAGCCAGCACACCTCGATCCCACCGAACCAGTAGTTGTGGCCCAGCCCAAGAAGCGAGGCCGCCCAACTAAAAAGGAAATCGGCGCCGGTTCTGGGGGGTGCTGTGTAGTGGCACGCCATTAGGAAGCGAACCAGCCCCGCTTGTAACACATGCGGCGGGGCAGCCAGCCAAAATGGCGCCATCGGGGATTTCCCCTTCGACCTCGGCACCGAGCTCAGAAGCCCACGCTTGGGGACCCACGTGACGCCCTGGTGATGTAAGCACTCCCAGCATGGTTCTCAGCCAAGTCCGGGCTGGGAGTTTAAGGCCAGCCAGACAGCCTGCAATAAATCAATTCTGCTTACTGAGCTCAACCCGTCTAGTTGTGTGTTATTTCAGTTAAAAGTGTATAAGCCTTCAAAAGGACATAAAATAGAAGGATTCTCATGAGGAGGGCAAAAAGGGCAAACGGAGATTAAAGTAAGGCCAAACAAAGTCTTCTCCCACTGTCTCTGCTAGTATCGAGCCTAGGTTTGAGGTGAAAAGACCAGTGCATTGACCTCCTATACTATTTCTTCCTGTATTTTATAATTTTTTGTTTGTACTGAGGGAGCAAAAAGAGCAGGGTTTTGATTGAAAGAAAATCATGTAATGGATATGGCAATGTGGAAAAAAAATTACAAATGTGTGAAATCTAGTCAAAGTAGAAAATACTGGAGACATTCAGCAGGTCAAGCAGCATCTGTGGAGAGAAGGAGAAATGCTGGATCCATGGAACTGTGTTCTGTGTCTCGCAGATCTTGTAATTTTTGCTCACCTTCCATTTCCTGATAGGTCAGCTGATATGTACAAGCATTCACCACCTTGTCCAGACAGCACCAAACATATTTGTGCTATTTCCACCACGTCTCAATCTCCAGCTTTTCCCCAATAATGTTAAAACACACTTGTTCTCTCACTTCTCATGTTCTGGTTAAAGATTGTCGACTTGAAGCATGAATATAGCTTATCTCACCTCCCACAGACACTACCTGGCCTGTAGTTTCCATTTTAGTGGATTTATTAAACCAGGTGACAGTAGTGAATACAAAGACAAAATATTGTGCAATGTAGAGATCTGAATGAAACTGAAAACAATCAACATGTCAGGGAATTTCCAAAGTGAAGAAAATATACTTAACCTTGCAGCTCTTTGACATTTCATCAGAAACTGGCTGCTGGAATGGCAGTTGTCAGCAATCTATTAGTCAGGCATTTAACATGTCATTATTTTTCTTGATTCTTTCCAAGGAAAGAATGAATTCAAAAACTTTGTTCTTCAAAAGTGCATGATTCAAAAAATTGTTCAAACTTAGAATCAGACCTTCCAGGCTACAACAAAGAAATTAAATTAAAATTAAAGGATCATTTCAAAGGAGAGCATAGTAACAGCCATGTACCTCTTGATAATGCTTTTCGTAATTTATCTTAAATGTTCAGCTTAGTTATGATGTGTTATTTGCATCTGTGAATTCATCACCTGAGCTACCAGATAATCCTCACTATGTGAATCCTATACCGAACACTTCCACATCACATCCTTGTATTAACAATAACCACACCAGCAATGCGAGTATCAGACAACTTTAATAAACTAATACGTACACTAAGAGGTCTTGTCTCTCTGCAAGACAAACCTGGAAGGTTAGATTGTTGCTCTGGACTGCTTTATACACAAGGTCACTGGGATGACCCCTGGTGACCTAGTGGTGTAATTACATATCACCACAATCCTTCCTGTCGGCCTCCTCCTATTCATTCAGTAAATTTCAAGTGTCATGGCAGACTGAACTAAACTGGTAGGTGGCCACCAGCATTTTCCTTCCACAGGCACATCTCAAGGATATGTACTTAGCCCTCTGCTCTACTCACTCGACGCCCATGACTGCGTGGCTAAGCGCAATTCAATTGCCATCAACTAATCTGCCAATGACTCTATGGTTGTCAGCAGAACAGAACCACAGATAACAATGAGAAACCAAACAGAAGTGAGAGAGATCAGCTAGTTGAATGGTGTCAAAACAATAACCTTGCACTCAACATTAGCAAACTTAGGAACTGATTGTGGGCTTAAGGGGAAACCCAGAGAACACAAACCAGTCCCCATTGAGGGATCAGCAGTGGAAAGGGTGAAAAACTTCAAATTCCTGGGTGTTAATGTCTCTGACGATCATGTTGATGCAATCAAGAAGAAGGCTCTCCAGTGGCTATACCTCACCAAAGACTTTTGTAAATTTCTACAAGTGTACCATGGAGAACATTCTGACATGTTGCATCACTATTTAGTATGGAGGTGCCAATGAACAGGTCAGGAAGAGACTTCAGAGAGTTGGGAACTTGGCCAGTGCCATCATGGACATTAGTCTTCACTTCATTATGGACATCTCCAAGAAGCAGTGTCTCAAAGAAAAAGCAGCATCTGTCATCAAAGACGCTCACTACCCAGGCTATGCCCTCTTCTCACTGCTACCATGAGGAAGGAGGTACGGGAGACCGAAAACGTACAACCAACATTACAAAAACAGAAATACAGAGGCTACACTGCAAGATGCAAACCATATCAAAGGAGGTATGTTTTGGAACTTGGGCCTTTACACCTCCACACTTTCCTCGAACCATCTACAGGTTAACCTTGGTCACATCTGTCCACAAGATTTTTTTTCCCGAATTCTGCAGACTCTTTTAAATGCTTCTTGGCAAACTGTCATTTGGTCATCCTGTTTCTGTGGTTAAATGGTGGTTTGCATTTTGCAGTGCACTCTCTGCATTTCTGTTCATGAAGTATTCTGCTGACAGTAGTCATTGACACATCCACATTTGTCTCCTGAAGAGTGTTTCTGATCAGCTGGACATACATTTGAGGATTTTTCTTCATTATGATGAAAATTTTTCTGGTCTTCCAACAGTGGGGGGGTCTTCCTTAGAATACCAGTCCCTTTGTGATTATTAAACTCACCAGTACACTCTTTCTTCATGATGTTCCAAACGTGATTTTGGTAATCCTAAGATCTGGGCGATATCTCTTACTGTTTAATTTTGTTTATCAGTCTCATAATGGCTTTTTTGACTTTCATTGGCACAGATCTGGTGCTCGTATTGAAAAATGTCAATTACGAACTCCAAAGATTATCAGGAACTTAGAAGCAAGCCCAGCTCTCTTATACCTGCACCAATGAACCAATTAAACATACCTGAGTACTCACAAATGCCTGTGAAGCCAAATGTCCCAAACATTATGGTGCCCTGAAATGAGGGGACTATGTATTAAAAAGTGCTGTAATTTCTACACGGTCAATACAAACAACCTTGAATAAAATCTGGAATGTGCATTTTAATCACATGTAAATTGTTTGATTATAAATTTCACACTGTGGCACACAGAGGAAAATAAAGTAAAAAATGTCTTTGTCCAAGCATTATGGAGGGCACTGTATATTTCCCTAATTAAGTAAAGAAATTTCAAAGAGTTAGGGTAGTTGTTCCTAACCGCCTACTCTGATATGATATGGTATTGCAAAGATTATAAAATTGAGATTGAAAGACACTTGCTAGGTATAATTTGTGACATGTTATCTACATGTTGACAGCATCTTTTTTGGGACCACAAAATATTTCCACCATTTAAATCCAATCAGGCTAGAAAAAGTTAGAAGCGCAGAGAGAAATCATGGGTTCTTAGTCTACTCCAGGGAAAGCATTTATGCTGACCTATCATTGCAATAGCACATGGCTGGAAGTGTCTTTTTTTTAAATAGAGGCTTGCAGTGAACTGGGATTCACTGGTAGTGTGTTGTACTGATGGCTGGCCCCACCTCCCAGCTCTTCCCCCATCTGCTCACATATATCCCTGGTTTCCCACCTAAACCCAAAAGCCTTCTGAAGACCACTGTGAGACCCTACCCTTAGTAATAATCTAAGAAAAATGTTTGTTCTTCCTCCAGTCGTAAGAACTTTTATTCACGCTACAAGGTTGTGAATGATTTGTTGTATTGTTCCAAAGAAGAATTGGCACATAGTCAGAAAAGGTATTGTGCAATGATGCAGCTGCTCTGAACAATCTCTTGTCAAAGACAATTAGGGATGGGCATGGCCCAAAGGCAAAACAATATTTTGCCGACTCATACTATATTGAGCCACACTAAATTCCTTTCTTGTACCAATGTGTAACTTCTCAAAGGTTTATTACCATATTATGAAGTGAAAATTAAATTTGCAGCAGTTTAAGATGATATATTAGAGGTAATCTATTGTTCGTTAATTGGTAATCTTGATAAATAGAGAGCAACTCAGCATCTCCAAATACTTCAGTCATCAGAGTTGCAAGTACGAGTTTGGGAAAAATGGGTGATGCTGAGTTGAACTCAATATTTTGAAGCAATGACAGAAGTAAAGGGTAGGGAAATGTTCATAGATATTATTTGGATTGAGTTGCAAGGAAAATGATGTGGTCCTCCTTTGGAAATGGTTGGCTCAAGTTGACCAGCAATGAATAGAAAATAAATTACTGGTCTGATATGAAGCTAGCTGATAGGCAGAAGGCAAACTGTAGGAATAACAGCCAGGCATTGAAGTTAATGGGATGTGACCTGTCCCTGAATGGATTGGTGTTCAGTATATCTCATGACAAAATTATATAAATCAAAGCCAGAAATTTTGGAAATGTGCTTTAGATGTGATGTAGAGGTTGGAACCTTTGAACACTCCACCCGGCTATGTCCGAAGGTGAGATCCTTCAAGGAGGACATGGGGGACATTCTGAAAAAAAATTACAAAAGTGGCTTTTCCACAGGATTCGAAGTTGTACCTTCTTGGAGATATTGGGGATGTGAGTTTTAGACTGTCTGAACACCAACTTCAGTTTGTGAAGGTTGCCTTATCGGTAGCCAGGAATATATAGCAGTTGTGTGGAAGTCCTACTCTCAGCTTAGTATTACACGATGGAATGTGGAAATGCAAGGTTGCATTCCCCTGGAGAAGATTACTTACAACTCAAGAAGTATGGCACATTCTTTGAAGTGTGACAAGTGTATCTGAAGCACATAGGTGTGCAAATATGAACCATGTCCACCCCCACCACCACCCCCCACCATGAGCTTTGAGTAATGAGGTGGGGGAAAAACTGTCCCACTAAGTATATAAAGGAGAGTGTGAACAGGAGGGCATTAGTTTTAATTTTAATTCTCATTTTCATTATTTATCCCCTACCTTTTATGGTTTATTTAATACTAGGGGTCCAATAGCAAGTTGTTTTTCTTATGTAAATGAGTATCTGTACAAGTTATGGAAAAGGGGAGGAAAATGCTGGACTCTGAATTATATTGTACGGAATGAAAATGTACTATATTGTTTGCTTGGATTTGAACAAGTCTTGAAAATAAAATAATTTTTTTAAAAGTATATCTCACGACTTTATGAATAAACATTTTAGATGTCAAGATGAAAAGCCAGGGATCCATGTTTGACAAGAGCAATGCAAGTGTAAGAGTTTATAGTCATATACAAAAGTACAATGTACAGATGAACCAAAACACTTCCTTGCTGTGGCCACACAAGATACTGCAACAATACTATAAATTACCACAGTTGTCAGGAGGCAAAAAAAAAGTTAATAAATAATCACAGTTGTTGTTAATGCATAAAAAACCATGGAAAATAAATTTTCAAAAGTGGAAAAAAAAGTAAAATAAACATCATGAATTTTCTCTGAAGCCTCCTACCCAACATTATGTGGCTCACCACCATTTCACAGCTCTCCAAAACTCATATGCTCACTTTGGCTCTTCTGTTCTCCTATCCATGTCCAATTATGGCCTTTTGCCTGTGGGCCTGAGCTCCTCCCCCTGCCCTTTCTTCCCTCTTCTCCCAGCCCTTTTTATTCAGACGCCTACCTGCTTTTTGCTAATACCTTGAAGAAGGGTTCAGGCCCAAAATATTGGTTATATATCCTATGGATGCTGCAAGACCTGCTGAGTTCCTTCAGCATTCCTGGGTTTTTAGCACATCTCACAATGCTTTGGTTATATGCAGATGTGCACATTGGTGGGTGACTGTGGTTTTGTGTGTGTAAGAAAGAATACCCTCACTGCTATTCAACTGCAGCAGGCATATTGGCTGGGCACATTGCAAGGCACCTATTTATCCACATGGATTTGTACAACCGTTGCACATAGTCCAGCTAGTTTCAGACATCTGAGGAACAAAACTGTCCTCTCTGGCTTATTGAACTTGACCACTATAGTTTATTAGAAGCCACCACAAAGTCTGAACAAAGGTGTCACGAAGATCAATAAATAATTCACTATGCACACTTAATCTGCCATTCATTCCTGATCCCCCATAACACCTCCAAATTTATAAATGACCAGTGACCATTCATACAAAGGGGCAGCATTACCTCAACTTTTTTCAAATGATTTCTCAAATTTCCTGTGAGTAATTGTCTTGTAATTTTAAAAATAAAGAGTAACATCAGATATCAAATCTTGTGTGTTATTAAAAATCATTCTGTGTCCTGCTTCTTAGTGTTGTGGCGGCACACATCCTCATGGCGAACCGACCCTGCTTGTATCACCATGTGGCGGGGCAGCCATGGAGAAATGGCATTGTCAGAGGTTTCTCTCTGACTCCAGCCTTCCTTCCAGCGTGAACCCAGGGCAGCGATTATGATGTCACAATGCACCAGGTGACTGAGCTCATGTTTCCCTTAAAGGGGCATGCTGAATTTGAATAAATAGTCATTAACGACCCTCAATGTGGTGGCTGTGTTTCTTCCACTGCTCACACCGCTACAGTGATGACTCCAATGAGCCAAGACATTTTTCTGGACTCAAAACACCATGGATTCAGCAGAGGTTAACGCTGTCTCCATCAAGCTTCCCCCTTTTTGGACCCACCGGCCGAGAACGTGGTTCAAGTAGGCAGAAGCACAATTTCAACATTGCAACATCTCCTCAGACGCCAAGATGTTCTATCATGTCATGAACGCTCTGGACCAAGATACGGCAGCGAGGGTGGATGACATTATCCACCACTCCCCCGGCTATGGGCAAGTACACCGCCCTCAAAGTCCTGCTGCTTGGAGCTTTCAGGCTAACTCCCCAGCAATGGGCTTCCAGGCTCCTTTACCTAGATGGGCTTGGGGACTGTAATCTGTCGGGGCTGATGTACGAAATGCTGGCCCTGGCAGAAGACCACAAACCTTGTTTTCTCTTCCACCATATATTCCTGGAACAGATGCCGGAGGACATCCAGCTGCTCCTCATAGATGAAGACTTCTCGAACCAGAGGAGAGCAGCAGACCGTGCGGATGCCCTCTGGCACACGAAGAGGGAGAACAAGGCAGCCCTCAACCAGGTAGCACGACCAGAAGCCAGCCGACCACAAGCCACTCTCAAGGCCAAACCAGAGGAGGGCCAGTTGACCTGGTGTTTCTACCACCAGCGCTGGGGAGCGCAAGCCCGTAAGTGCCGCCAGCCCTGCAAGTTTCAGGGAAACGACCAGGCCAGCCACCGTTGATGGCTGCGACGACTGGCCACACAAACAGCCTCCTTCATGTGACGGACAGATCCACCAGCCGCCGATTCCTGGTGGACACAGGGGTTGAACTCAGCGTTCTTCCCCCCACAGCATTAGAAGCACCTGATCTCGAGGTCCAACCCTGCGGGCGGCCAACGGCTCAACCATTAGGACCTACGGCACCTGCAGGGCACAGATTCAGGTCAGGAAGGAGAAGTTCCACTTGAGGTTCTTCCTAGCCTCTGTGGGCACCGCACTGTTAGGGGCTGACTTCCTCAGAGCTCATGGCCTACTGGTTGACATGAAGGGCAAAAGGCTGGTCAACGCCCAATTGTTCCATTCCACCTGACTAGACACAGCAGAAGCCGACAGGCCCAAAATCACCACCATAGCTGCCGTCAGGGATGAGTTCGACAAGATCCTCCATGAATTCCTTGCCATCTTAGATCCACGGTTCAATGCCGCCCTGCCCCAGCATGGGGTCGTCCACTACATTGCCACACATGGCTCCCCGCTGCATGCTAGACCCAGATGGCTGCTGCCCAAGAAGTTCCAGCAGGCAAAGTTCTACAGGCTCCAGGAACTGGGAATCATCCAGCATTTGGACAGCGCCTGGGCATCACTGCTCCATATGGTCCCAAAATTGTCCAGGTGCTGGAGATCATGCGGGTACTACTGTCAGTTGAATGATGCAACCACCCTGACAGGTACCGGGTGCCCCACATACAGGAATTCTCCGCTAACCTCCATGGCGCACGGGTCTTCTCCAAAGTGGACTTCATGCGGGGATACCATCAGATCCTGGTGCATCCAGACGACATGGGTAAGATGGCCATTATCACCCCTTTCGGCCTCTTTGAGTTCCTGCATATGCCCTTCAGTCTAAAGAACATGGCCCAAACATTCCAGCACCTCATGGACACGGTTGGAAAAGACCTCGACTTTGTTTTCATTTACCTGGACGATATTCTCATTGCCAGTCGCAATCATGATGAACATAAAGCCCACCTCTGCACACTCTTTGTCCGGCTGGCGGACTTTGGCCTCATGATCAACGTAGCCAAATGCCAGTTCAGCAAGGCATCCCTCCAGTTCCTTGGGGCACACCATTTCGGTGGCTGGGGCCATGCTCGCTCCGGAGAAGGTAGCGGCTGTTCAACAATTCCCCAAACCATCCTGAAAGGCCTCTAAGAGTTCGCGGGGATGGTGAACTTTTACCATCATTTCATCCCTGGAGCCATGTGCACCAAGCGCCCATTGTTCATGCTCATGGCACCAAAGAAAAGACTTCATCATGGTCAGAGACGGCAGACAGGGCTTTCATCGCAACAAAGGAGGCTCTCGCCAGCGCCACGCTGCTGGTGCACCCGCAGTAGGAGGCACACACAGTGCTCTTTGTGGACGCCTCAGCTACGGCAGTGGGGGGGGGGTAGGTTCTGGAACAGTGGCTCGATGAACAATGGCACCCGCTGGCCTTTTTCAGCAAGCTGCGCTCGCCGGAGCTCAAATACAGCACCTTCAACTGGGAGATCCTGCCGCTGTATTTGGCCATCCGCCATTTCTGCTACTTCCTCAAGGGGAGGTCGTTCACAGCCTTCACGGATCACAAGCCCCTCACTCAAGCACTAGCGATGGCCAAGGATCCATGGTCTGCCAGACAGCAGCGCCACCTCTTGTACGTGTCTGAGTTCACAACCGACATCCGACACAATGTAGTGGTGGATGCGCTCTCCCATACACCCATCAACACTCTCACACCCGGCCTGGATTATGAGCAACTGTATCAGGCACAGAGGAATGATGCAGAGACACAGGCCTTGCGGACCGCCATCTCGGGCCTCAAACTCAAGGATGTCTGGGTGCCCAGCAGCCCGGAGACATTACTCTGCAACATCTCAACAGGCACGCCACGCCCAGTGGTCCCACCGCACTGGAGGGTGAAGGTCTTCAGTCTGATCCACGACCTCGCTCACCCAGCAGTAAAGACAACCGTGTGGATGGTCACGGAGTAGTTTGCGTGGCTCAGGCTGAAGGAGGAGGTGGCAGAACTGGCCAGAAACTGTACCAGGTGCCAAACCTCCAAGGTCCAGCGATCCCCCATCCAGAACTTCGACCCAGCGGTTCGCAGATTCCAACAGATCGATGTGGATGTCATCGGACCCCTGCCAGTGTCCAAAGAGGCTCGTTACCTCCTCACGGAGGTGGATCGGGCCACAAGGTGGCCGGAGGCCATCCCGATTAAGGAGGCCTCTGCGGAGACATGCACCAGGACTCTGGTCAGCCAATGGATCGCCCGTTTCGGAATCCCGGCGCATATCATTAGCGACAGAGGGGCGCAGTTCATATCTGCCCTGTGAACTCAGATGGCAAAGCTCCTGGGGGTAAAGCTCCACCAAACCACAGCATACCCACAGTCCAACGGGTTGATGGAGAGGTTCCACAGGCACCTGAAGGCATCACTTATGGCCAGGCTCTCTGGACCAGACTGGGTGGACGAACTACCCTGAATCCTCCTTGGGATTAGGACGGCACCCAAGGAGGACCTGCAGGCTTCAGCAGCGGAGATGGTCTATGGCGCACCGCTTTCCCTGCCAGGTGAGATTTTCGGCCCTGGCCCTGACACCACGGCCACCGACAAAAACCTGCTGTCGGACCTATGTAGGTGACTGGCCTTCCTAGCTCCCCCACCCCCAGCACGCCATGGCACCCAGCTGTTTCATCTCCCCAAAGAGCTCAAATTGGCCCAGTTCGTTTTCGTGCAGAGGAGACCACAAGGTGCACCAGTCCGGAGGAACTTTCACCCTAGATGCTGGGGGGAGAGAGGAACTTTCTATGCGCCGGGGCCAGCCGCCAAAGCGACAGGACACGTAGCCAGTTCTGGGGGAGGTTGTGTGGTGGCGCACATCCTCATGGCAAACCGGCTCCGCTTGTATTGCCACATGGTGGGGCAGCCATGGGGAAATGACGTTGTCAGAAGTTTCTCTCTGACTCCAGCCTCCCTTCCAGTGCCCACCCTGGGCAGCGATTATGACGTCACAATGCACCAGGTGACTGAGCTCATGCTGCCTTAAAGGGGCGCGATGAATTTGAATAAAAACAGCCGTTAACGACCCTCAACGTGGTGGCTGTGTTTCTCCCACTGCTCACACCGCCACAGTCATATGGACACTGACAGACTGGTTGAGTTCCTCCAGCATTTCAATGTGTTTTTATTACAATCACAGTGTCTGCAGACTTTTGTGTTTCACTCATAAGGACATTTATATCCAATTATGATTGGATCTTTCAATCTGTTTGGCATATTGAATGTCCAGTAGTCAGGACAGCTGACTTTAAAATGAAGTTCTGACCATTTTGCCAGGTTTAGCAAAAAAGAAACAAGGAAGGATAAACATTGTCAGAAAGCTCTGGACCACAAAAGAATTATAAAGAAGCAATGAGCTGTAAAGTTTCAACACTGCTTATCATACATGTTGAAAGGCATAAGCTCTGAAATCAAAGTTGCCTTAAGAAACACTTACATATTTAGCTTGTAATGTTAATCAAAGGCATTAATTATTTTTTAAATAATCCACAAAGGCATTAATTATTTTTTAAGTAATCCACAAAATTACAAGAGGGATGTTTGCAAAACAAGTTTAATATTTTGTGTGTTGGAATTCTGGAATGTAAATTCAGATAGTTGATGTAATATTTTGTAGTTTCAAACTATCTGTTTGGCACACCACTAATGAGGAAAGATATTTGACTGATAGCTGAATACTAATAGCTGGAAAATATTCATGTCAAAATATTAATCCAGAAAGATCACACTGCTTTTAAATCATACAGATTAAGAACTCATAATTTCATGGGCCTGAATTGTATAGCACTGACGAGAAAGAGCAGGCTCCTGGTAATACACAATTCAAATAAAGCAACCTTTCAGTAGATCCATGATGTTTCTTTTTTCTTCAGCTGGACCAACAGTTGAAAAAGTAACAGTTCAGTAGGCAAATAATTATCCAGGTACTTGCTTAACCCAAACTTTTCTTCCAGATAATTATACAGTTTAGCTGAAACTGGGAACAACAATGAGGTCAGGCACTGGGATCAGTGGAAGACCAGACATAGTCACAATCGTAGGAATAACTGGCGCTCGGATTATTGGAGCCAGTACCACCAGGTTGAGGAACAGTTTCTTCCCAAGGGCAGCGAGAATGGTGAATGACCAAAGGAACTGCTCACACTAACCATCTGAGACTAACATTCATGAAACAATATTTATTTATTTAGAAGTAACACGAGGGGGAACTTCTTTTCTCAGAGAGTGGTGACTGTGTGGAATGAGCTTCCGGGAGAAGTAGTGGCGGTAGGGTCCATTTTGTCATTTAATGAAAATTGGATAGGTATATGGATGGGAGAGGAATAGAAGGTTATGGGCAGGGTGCAGGTAGGTGGGACTAGAGGAGAGTACTTGGTTCGGTGCAGCCTAGAATGGCCTGTTTCTGTGCAGTAATTGTTATATGGTATATATGAAATCCTTGTCCTACATATGTATTGCTTGTATGTAAATTATGTCTGGTTGTGTGTCTGCGTGCTTTGCACCAAGGACTGGTGAACACTGTTTCATCCAGTTGCACCTGTTCATTCAGATGTCAATAAACTTGACTTGGATTCTAATGTTCAGATTTCATTGGATCTAAATGTAGAATCCAAATTACTTTGTCCTATATTTAATTTGGAACATTTTGTAAAAGGCTTAAGTTTTCGATCTTTTTACTGCTCCTTGGGCTTTTTAAAGCTTGACAGCCAATGAGCCTTGCAGGGTGGGTGGTTTCATCAGTTGCCAAAGCATTCTGAGGATGGGACAGGGTATTTTCACTAGGAAACCCAATGCTGGAGCCTGTTGAAGGGCCAAGTTTCTGCGGCAGCAAGCGCAGGAAGGGGATTTACAAATGTCAAAAGCGCACTGCTCAATGTGGCTGAACAAAGCCTTCCATATACCAGGCCATGTATTGGGCATCAAGGTCCTATTGGATAATGCCATGGAATGTGCAACAATAACACACAACCTTTTTGTTCAACTGGTCTCTGCCACTGTTAGTAGTGTACACAACAACCCAATTTTCATTTGACCTATTCAGTGCCTCCTTCACTTTCTTGCTGCTTCATTCACCTACACAGACATGTATGGACCATGGGATGCTTGAAATGCCTTGCCAATGAGCAACATGCTGCCGAATTGCTCCTCCATTTCCAGCAACTGTTTGCAGAAAAATCTTAGTGCTGAAACAGGTTCCTGACAGATGAGAACTTGCACTGTGCAGGGTATCCTGCTGCTGGAAATACCTTGCCCTGACCTCATGATGCTTTGACAGCCAATTGAGACACCATCCCCAGGTCCTCTGTTTCCCAAAGAAATTAAAACTCCATCAATGTTTCCAAAGGTCATTTGATCTTGATATCTTTATACAGAAAATGGGAGGGAGCTGGCAAGGGAGTTCGAGCCCATCTGTGCAGCACAGCTGTTACTGCAGAAGGGCGGGCTTCTTTCATGGGTCCAGATGGCCAATTAGAATCACTTCCGAACGTCAGCCATGGGAACACACAAGTCCCAACTATTTGTCGTTGTAACCAAGCATGCTGTGATGCTTCCAGACAGAATACTTTCCATTAACCCCCTCCCCTGTTCTCTGTCTTTACCTCAGCCCTCAGCATCCCTTTCTTACAGCTTCCCACCCCCTCCTTTCCTTCTATCAGAAAACTACTGTTCTTAGCCCTCTGCTCTCTCTCTCTCTCCCCCCCCCCCCCCCCACAATCACCTCAGCTTCTTTCTCTTCAACCCACCCACTTATATCTATATTACCACTTACTATTAGCCTGCATTCTTCCTCCATTTTCCAAAACCTATTTATTCAGGCTGTAGAACGCGTCGAAAGAATCAAAGGCTTGTTGATCCAAACCAAGGCTTTGATTCTTTCAACGCACTCTACAATTTTATTAACTAGAAGATTGGAGCATATCACATGTAGGTCAACGAGTCCAGAATGACCTGGTCTGGCTAGGAGCAACACTTTTAAGACCTGCCAGTAGGCGTGGCTACATTTTCAGCCAATCACAGTCATCCTACACTTCAATCTGTACATATACACATTGGTGATAGAATCTGTACTATCACACGGGTATCTGCTTAATTTTTGACACACCTGAAAAAATGCTCAGGCCTGAAATATCAACTTTCTTTTACTTCCTATGGATGCTGAGTTACTCCAGAACCTTTGTGTAATGCACAAGGCTCCAGCATCTGCTGATTTTCTCGTTTACCAGGACACTTTCTATGATGCATCTAAAACAACTGTTTAGAGACATTGGGAACATGCCCAATTTCCTTCAGATTCCAAGGATGTTGAGGCATTGGTGCCCTTTCTTGGCTGTGGCATCAACGTTGGTGGTCCAGAACAGATTGCTGGTGATATTTACACCTAAAAAATTAAAGCCCTGTTATCTATACCTCAGCACATTGATATGGACTGGGAACTGAGCTCCATTTCTTTGCCTGAAGTCAATAACCAACTCCTTCATTTTGCTGATATCGAGGGAAAGGTTGTTGCCCTTACACCATGCCACTAGGCTCTCGATTATGCTTGTCATTGTTTGAAATCCATCTACTACCATAGTGTCAACTACAGACTTGTATTTAACCACTCATTCATGCAGGGAGCTGGGTATATAGAGTCAATTTGAACAGAAATGCATAGAGCAGTGGTTCTCAACCTTTTTGTTCCCCACACGTACCACTAAGTAATCCCTATGCCATCAGAGCTCTGTGATTAGAAAGAGATTGCTTAAGGTGCTATATGAGTGGGAAGGGAAGGCTGAGAATCACTGCTCTAGACCCAATTGTTACTGAAACATTTTGCTTGAGAGAAATGGTCATTGGCCCATTTCCTTTGGAGTTATGAAACCATGCACATAATGAGTCAATTAGGTACAATTAAGGGTTTTCAAGCTTTTTATTTCCACCCACATAACACCTTAAGCAATCCCTTACTAATCACAGAGCATCTATGGCATAGGGAATACTTAAAGTGGTAGGTGAGTGGAAAGAAAAAGGTTGAGAATCACTGGCATGGAGGGTGGTAAGTTACTGGAATTCTCTGGCCGAGAGGGTTGTGGAGTCTTGATCAGAGAGGTGTTTTTTAAAAAATAGCTAAATCTCAGGGAATTGAAAGCTGAGATTGAAATTGAAAACTGGCACAAAACAGGAGTTAACACCAGGGTACATGAACCATGATCATATTGAATGGCAGGGCAGGTTTGAGATGGAGTTATTTTGGAGAACCTTCCCTCTTGTAGTCATACCTCTGTTGAAAATTGCGTAACCTAATCCACCAGTGTAACCAGACATCAGAATGCTGCTATAAGTAAGGGGAAAATGTTGCCACTCTACTGAATTAGGGGAGTCTAACACTGAATCTACAGCCTCTCAGGAAGTGTGGACTTCAACATTCAGCTGGGTGACCCTCAAGAGTGATCCAGTTTCACCTAAAATGACAGAAGGAGAAGAAGACGAAATGAACTGACCCAGTGTGTGATAACATTGTTTAATGGGTTTAAAGTGTATGGGGAGAGATTTAACGGGAACCTGAGGGGTAACTATTATAAACAGATAATTATCTAACCTCCAGTTTATCTGGATCAGTACCAGAACTCCCAATGCTTCTGCCAAGAGTAATTTAATGTTTAATGGGTTTAATGTATCGTATATGTTGAACGTTGAGTGAGTGGGGAGGGGGGTGGGAAGGAGGGAGGGAAGGGAGGGGGAGAAAGGGAAGAAAATGACACTGTATATTCAAGAGGGAAATGTTTATGTGTATTTTGGTCAATATGGTTCATAGTGTGAAAAAATTTTTTTTAATTTTTAAAAAGCGATCCACTTTATCAATCTGGCCTTCCCATTAAAAGAAAACACTGCATTACTCCATCAGGAGACTGATTCATGAAATCAAATATCTCCTTGTCAGCTCCATCACTCTAAATAAAGTGGGCAAGTGGAGTAAAATGGGCCACAGCAAACTGCATCACATTTTGCATTTCATCCCTAATTTTTTTTTTTAATAGCTACACTGCTGCCCTGAATTAAATTATGTCAATATCCTCTGCTACAGTCTAATTGCTGACTCTCATTGCCTAACTTCTGGAAGTGGGAGAAATCCCCAGCAAGAGTGAAATAGCTGAAAAGTTGTTTCAGATTGGGACTCAAAACACAGGAGCATGGGAACGTAAGAAAGTCTTCTGTTGCAAAGCTCCTTTGAATGAGCCTTGGACTTACAGCATGATGTTTGATGTAATCTGACCCAGCAGCGCACTTCAACAGCTGAGGCACTTATGATACGTCAAGTCATGTATCTAAGGTCCAGAGATAAACAACAGTTTTTAAACAGATAGTATAATTACTATTTCTGGAAATACAGTTGGGGCTTTATTACCTTCTTGCTCAGCTCTGATCAGGATCTCAGATGGAATGATAAATGTCATTGAAGCTATTTGGTCATTAAAATTCAAGAACATGCATCAACAGTGGTCATATTCTTTTTGCTTGTTTAACTACTTCACTTCCACATGCCCATGTGTTGACTACCATGGAAGGGCCATCTCAACCAAGACAGATCTTGTAAGTCAAAGAGTCATACAGAATGGACACAGGCCTTAGAGCCCAACTTGCCTATGCCGACCAAAATGTCCCATTCTCACTAGTCCCACCTGCCTGCATTTGGCCCATATCCTTCTAAACCCATCTTATTCATTATTTTTAAAACATTGCAATAGTACCTACAAAAACCACCTCCTCTTGCAGCTCATTCCATACACCCAGCACTATCTGTGTATAATAGTTACCCCTCAGGTTCCCGTTAAATCTCTCCCCATACACTTTAAACTTATGTCCCCGCATTACCTGTTCCCCTACTCTGGACAAAAGTCTCTATCCCTCTCAGGATTTTATATACCTCTATGAGATCACCCTTCATCCCTGTGCTCCAAGGAATAAAGCCCTAGCCTGCTCAACCTCTATCTATAGCTCTGACCCCCAAGTCCTGGCAACATCCTTGTAAATCCTTCCAGCACCTCTCCAGCTTAACATCTTTTCTGCAGCACGGTGACCAAAACAGGTCACAATATCAGGGCCTCACCCACATCTTGTACAACTGCAACATGAACTCCCAACTTCTATACTCAAAATTCAGACTGATGTTGTTATCAAACCTAAATCAGACACATACACCCACCAACCACTGATCAGAGGTGAGCAGTTGGCTCCTTGACTGATTTCCTTTGTTGTCTGGTACGGGAGTTGGTGAAGCAATTGCAAAAACCACCTTGGCATCTATTCACTAAATAATTATCTAACCTCCAGTTTATCTGGATCAGTACCAGAACTCCCAATGCTTCTGCCAAGAGTAATTTAAAGGAGCACATGGTAAACTGCTTGAGTGGAGAAAACAAAACTGATCTTGGAAGAAAGGACAGTGACATCACAGAGTAAATCAGCACTGAATCTGACCCTTCAGTCCCCACTGACCATCAAATATTTAACTCACAACTTCAAGCATCTTTTCACTCCCACTGATGTTGCTTGACCCACTGAGTTCCTCCAGCAGAGGTGCCTTGCTCCAGATTCCAAAATCTACAGGCTCTCCTGTCGACCAATTGATACTCATTCTACCACTCACCCACAAGTTTGAGACTATTTATAGGGGCCAATTAATCCCCCAATCTCACAACTTTGATACGTAGCAGAAAGCCAACACCCAGAGGAAACCCACATAGTCACCAGAAGGATGTGTAAACCCCACACAAATGGCATTCAAGGTCAGGATTGAACTGGCATCTTGAGTTAAGAAGACAGACTGAATAGGCAGTTTTCCCAGTAGAGGTGCTTGTTGAGCTTTCTACAAACATGATGGGCAAGAGAAGGTGAATGGTCATGACCTTTTTACCCTGCATAGAGGAATCTAACAACTTAGGGCATAGGTTTAAGGGGAGATGAGAGAGATTTAAAGGGGACCTACAAAGAGGGTGGTGGGTAAATGGAACCAGAGGAAACAATAGAGGCTGGGACAATTACAACATTTAAAGGAAGCTTGGAAAGATTTAGAGGGATATGGGGAGAACACAAGCAAATGGGATCAGCTTGGGTAGACAACGTGGAAGAGTTGGGCTGAAGGGTCTGTTTCCGTGTTGTATTACACTATGACACGAAAAATGTTATACAAATCTAACCACCACAATGGCATTGCTGCCATGCAGAAAGGCAAAGTACAATTACTGTCAGTAATTCTTTTCAAACACAAGTAAAAGGGCGCAAAACTGTGACAACTGTGGGTCAAACTAGTCTAAGACTTACATTCTGACTCTTAAATCATGAGGTACTTACATTTTCATTTCCTTTATCTTGTTCAAGAGTGACTCACTGTAACTTGAACCTTTTTCCAACACCGCTCACACATTAAATGACATCTGTCACAACTTTGTTATTTACAAAACTATCTGGAAAAAAATAGATGAACTAAATAAGGAGAGATTGGAGAGGGGGGGGGGGGGGTTAGATCTCTACAAGGTCACCATTCACCTTAATCTGAGAGATGTATTCCAAGGAGACTCTCAGTCCGATACAGACAGAAACAAAGGTTTAGTGTGAAGGTTCTGGATACTGAAAGAGAGCCAATTAAGATATGGTGAAGGAAAGAAGGAAGAACCTGGACTCAAAGAAATGGAGAATTTAATTGAAAGGGGAGTAAGCAAAATGGTCTGAAAGAGGTGGCAGAGAAACCAAACAAGGCCCCATATTCCTGATTGAAGTGTTTTCAGCCTGAGAAGTCCACAATCTATTGCTTTCCATGGAGGCCACTTATTCCTATAGCACTTTGTGTGCTCCACCAGGAGATGCCCTGGTAAGATTTAAACACTGCACCACAGTGATGTTCCAAGTTCTAAGTGACATTCATGACTGTGTTCTGAGTATGTGTCAAAAGCAAGAAATCTCTAATACTATTGTCATCACCTCTTGGAGAAACCTACTTAGAAGTGTCATTAAGAACAGTTGTCCTTTAGTTTGGGAAATCAATTTAAACTCCACGTAAATGCTGAACCACAAACTTTCTTTTATTCCAATGTTTAATTCAGCATCAGTAAAAAGACTGATCATGCTTCACTACCTGGTATGGAGGTGCCAATGCACAGGGCAAAAAAAAAACTAGAGTTGTGAACTCACCAGCACCTTCATGGGCATCAGTCTCCATTCCAACAAGGACATCTACAAGAGGGGGAGTCACGTGATGGAGTAGTGGCCGGTAGGGGAACTCCAGCCCTCTCCAGAAAAGTTAAAAAAAGATAGAGAAAAAGCAAAGGCACAAACTTAAAAACCAAAACAAAGTGAAAGTAAAAGTGTGAAGAAAATGGCAGCGAAGAAAGAAAAACCAAAAACAACGGGAAGAAAAGAAGAAGGAAAGACGTCGGAAGAAGAAGGTGAAGGCCTTACCTGTCCGAAAAGGCCCGCCGCGTAGAGAGAGGCCCGCTCCCACAGGTCAGTGGAGGTCCCGGGCTCGGGACTACAAAAATGGCTCGCAGAGCCGAGTAAAAGTGCGCAACCGCGCATGCACGAGGAGTCGCGCATGCGCGATGCGCATTAAAAAAAACACACTGACGGGAGGGGGGAACAGCTGCGGAGTCGATCTCCACAGCTGAGAGAGACACCTGCAGCACAGCAGCAGGTGCAGAACACAGACAATAACGACAACAAGAAAGAAGAGGGTAAAAAGAAAACAAGGAAACAACAGATGGTCAACCCAGAGGAAGAAGAAGAAGAACAGAAAGAAGTGGAAGAAGAAGAGAAAAGCAAGACACTGGATGTATCTTTTTTTAAAGAATATATGGAATCAGTGAAAGAATGGCAATTCCAAGAATTTGATGAGATAAAAAGAAGAATTAAGAATGCAGAAGAAAAAATGAATAAAATGGAAGTGGCCATATCAGAATTGGCAAAAAGAGTGGAAAATATGGAAAAACGAGAAACATTTTTAGATATGGAAGTAAAAGACTTAAAAGAGAAATTAGAAGAATCTAATAAAAAAGCTAAAGAGGCACAGGAGCTGTTAGCTCAGAAGATAGATATAATAGAAAACTATAATAGAAGAAATAATATAAAGATAGTGGGCCTTAAGGAAGATGAAGAAGGCAAGAATATGAGAGAATTTATAAAAGATTGGATCCCCACAGTCCTGGGAAGACCAGAATTACAGGAAGAAATGGAAATAGAGAGGGCACATAGAACTTTAGCCCCGAAACCACAACCGCAGCAAAAACCAAGATCCATTTTAGTAAAATTCTTAAGATATACAACAAGAGAAAATATATTGGAGAAAGCAATGAAGAAAGTAAGAGAGGACAAAAAGCCACTGGAATATAAAGGTCAAAAATTTTTTTTCTATCCAGACATAAGTTTTGAACTCCTGAAGAAGAGGAAGGAGTTCAATACAGTGAAAACGATCTTATGGAAAAAAGGATATAAGTTTATGTTAAGGTACCCAGCGGTACTTAAAATAATTATTCCAGGGCAACAAAACAGACTATTCTCGGATCCAGAGGAAGCAAGGAAATTTGCAGAACAACTACAAAACAAGCAGAGAGATGAAGACATGTAATAAGAGTAAAAATGACCACGATCTATATGTATGTGTGTAAAGGGGTATATGTGTGTATATATATATATATATATATATATATATAGTGTGCATACATGAATGTATCCGTATTTAGAGGAAAATATATAGAGTATAGACAAGAATTAATAAGGGAGGGAAATGGAATAGAGGGAATAAGGAGGGAATTAAAAGAGTGACCTTTGTTACATATGAAAATTGAAATCATTTCTGGGGGGGGCTGGGTGGGGAGGAGTACGGTCACTGCAAAATCAGCTGACGTTTGCGAGTGAATTTGCAAATCCAAATGGAGAGGGGAGATGTGGTTGTCCGACAAGGGATAAAGGACAAATCAGGAGGGGGAGGGGAGAATGGGGTTAAAGAAGTTTTAAATAGGAGAATAGGGAAAATGTTTGATGTTTTAGAAATGTTGTCTTATAAAGTGTTCAAAACAAGAAAGCAGAAATGGATAAGAAGGAAAGGTAATGATGGAGAAACGGAAAGGGAAGATAAACAAAGTATAAAATGGCTACGCTGAACTATATGACTTTAAATATTAACGGAATACATAACCAAATTAAAAGGAAGAAACTGCTAAATTTACTGAAAAAAGAAAAAATTGATATAGCATTTGTGCAAGAAACACATTTAACTGAATTGGAGCACAAGAAATTAAAGAGAGATTGGGTAGAACACGTAACAGCAGCGTCGTATAATTCAAAAGCAAGAGGAGTAGCTATATTAATTAGTAAAAATGTGCCAATTAAAATAGAAGAGGAAATAATAGATCCAGCAGGGAGATATGTAATGATAAAATGTCCGATATATTTGGAGCTTTGGAATCTACTCAATGTATATTCACCTAACGAAGAAGATCAAAAGTTTATGCAAGATATTTTTTTGAAGATAGCAGATACGCAAGGGAACATATTAATAGGAGGGGATTTCAACCTTAATTTGGATTCAAATATGGACAAAACTGGGAAAAAAATTAACAGAAAGAACAAAGTAACCAAATTTATAATTAAATCGATGGAAGAAATGCAACTTTTGGATATATGGAGGAAACAACACCCAAAGGAAAAGGAATATTCATATTACTCGGCTAGACATAAAACATACTCAAGAATAGACCTATTTTTGTTATCAGCTCGTATGCAAGATAGAGTAAGAAAAACAGAATATAAAGCTAGAATATTATCGGACCATTCACCCATAATATTGACAATAAAGTTAGAGGACATCCCTCCAAGAATGTATAGATGGAGATTAAACTCCATGTTACTCAAAAGGCAGGATTTTAGAGAATTCATTGAAAGACAAATTAAAATGTATTTTGAAATAAATATGGAATCAGTGAAAGATAAGTTTATACTATGGGATGCAATGAAAGCGTTCATTAGAGGGCAAATAATAAGTTATGTAACCAAGATGAAGAAGGACTATAATCAGGAAACAGAGCAGTTGGAAAGGGAAATAGTAAATATAGAAAAAAAATTAGCAATGAAGGAAGATACAACTAAAAGAAGAGAATTGGCAGATAAAAAAAGAAAATATGAAACACTACAAACATATAAGGTGGAGAAGAATATAATGAAGACAAAACAGAAATATTATGAACTAGGGGAAAAAACGCACAAAATTCTAGCATGGCAGCTTAAGACAGAACAAGCTAAGAAAATGGTATTGGCATCAAGGAAAAAAGACAAACAAATCACATATAATCCAACGGAGATCAAGAAAAACTTTAGAGAATTCTATGAACAATTATACCAAACTGAAAACGAAGGGAAAGAAGGGAAAATAGATGAATTTCTAACTAAAATTGAACTACCAAAACTACAAATTGAGGAACAAAATAAATTAACAGAACCATTTGGAATAGTAGAAATACAAGAGATAATAAAAAAATTACCAAATAATAAAACACCAGGAGAGGATGGATTCCCAATAGAATTCTAGAAAACATTTAAAGATTTATTAATTCCTCCCCTCCTGGAAGTAATCAACCAGATTGATAAAACACAAAGCTTACCAGATTCATGTCAAACAGCAATAATTACAGTAATACTAAAGCAAGGGAAAGATCCACTCGCACCAGCGTCATATAGACCAATATCTTTACTTAACACAGATTATAAGATAATAGCTAAACTATTAGCAAACAGATTAGCAGAGTATGTATCGAAAATGGTAAATCTAGACCAAACTGGATTTATTAAAAAAAGACGCACAACAGACAATATTTGTAAATTTATTAACTTAATTCATGCAGTAGAAGGGAGTAAAGCGCCAACAGTAGCAGTTGCTTTAGACGCAGAGAAGGCCTTTGACAGAGTAGAATGGAATTATTTATTCAAAGTATTGCAAAAATTCAGTTTACCAGAGAAGTATATTAATTGGATTAAAGCATTATATAAGGGACCATTGGCGAAAGTGACAGTAAATGGATATATATCAAAGCAATTTAACTTAAGCAGGTCAACACGGCAGGGATGCCCACTATCACCCTTATTGTTCGTGTTAGCTATAGAACCACTAGCAGAATTGATAAGAACAGAAAATAATATAAAAGGGATAAAAATAAAAGACAAGGAATATAAAATCAGTTTATTTGCGGATGATGTTCTAGTATACTTAACAGAACCAGAACTATCAATAAAATAATTATATAAGAAATTGAAGGAATATGGAGAAGTGTCGGGTTACAAGATTAATGTAAATAAAAGTGAAGCAATGCCTATGAATAATGCGGATTTCTCAAAATTTAAGAAGGAATCACCATTCAGATGGCAAATGCAAGCAATAAGATACCTAGGTGTACAAATAAATAAAAATCTCGGCCAACTATATAAACTCAATTATTATCCACTAATGAAAAAATTACAGGACGATTTAGAGCACTGGAAAGATTTACCATTAACACTAATAGGAAGGATAAACTGTATTAAAATGAACATTTTTCCAAGGATATTATACCTATTTCAGGCATTGCCAATACACTTGACAGAGAAATTCTTCAAGGAGTTAAAGAAAATAATAAGGAAATTTTTATGGAAAGGGAGGAAACCGAGGATAGCACTAGATAAATTAACAGAATGGTATAAACAAGGAGGCTTACAACTGCCAAACTTTTAAAATTATTATAGAGCCGCACAATTAAGATACCTATCAGATTTTTATCAAACAAGGGAAAAGCCAGATTGGACTAGATTAGAATTAGATGAAATAGGGAAAAAGATACCTGAACACATATGGGATAAATGGGATGAAAAATTGGTACAACATAGAAGTTCTCCAGTATTATATCATCTACTCAATATTTGGAAGAAGATTCATGTAGAAAGAAATGAAACAAATTATCAATTACCAAAACTAATATTGACGCAAAATAAGTTACTCCCTTTTACAATAGATAACCTTTCCTTTAGAGAATGGGAGAAAAAAGGGATCAAAAGAATAGAAAATTGTTTTTCAGGAAATAGATTATCCTTTGAACAAATGAAAGATAAATACAATATAACTCAAGATACAGTGCTGGCATATTACCAATTGAGATCCTACTTGAAGGACAAATTAGGAAGCAGACTGAGTTTACCAGAGGGAAGTAACTTTGAATATGTGATTACAGATACAATGATAATCAAAAGATTTATAACAAATATGTATATTAAACTGCAAGATGAGGAAACAAATGGTAAAACTAAACAAAAATGGGAACAAGATTTAAATATAAAGATAAAAAAGGAAACATGGGAGAAGTTATGTTCTGGAACGATGAGAAATACAATAAATACGAGGTTACGTATGATACAATATAACTGGATACACAGGCTATACATTACACCTCAAAAGTTAAATAAATGGGACCCAACAGTATCTGATAGATGTTTTCGATGTAAAAAAGAAATGGGAACAACAATTCATGCAATCTGGACATGTGAGAAAGTAGAAAAATTTTGGGAAGATTTAAACCAAATATTAAATAAAATTACAGAAAACAATATACCAAAGAATCCAGAGATCTTCCTCCTAAGTAACATAAAAAACAAAGAATTTGGAATTGATTTGGATGATGCACAAAAAAGATTTGTTAAGATAGCTCTAGCCGTAGCAAATATATGTATTATGTCAACCTGGAAATCGGAAGATAATTTGAAAATACAACAATGGTATATAGGAATGAATAAATGTATTCCATTAGAAAAAATAACATATAGTTTAAGAAATAATATTGAAATATTTGAACAAATATGGGAGCCTTACATGAAACACAATAGCGAAAACCTACCGGGGACATTCATTACCTAAATTAACGAAAGGAGAAGGAAATGAAAAGAATTAACTCAGTGGAATTTC
This sequence comes from Narcine bancroftii, assembly GCF_036971445.1. NCBI lineage: Eukaryota > Metazoa > Chordata > Chondrichthyes > Torpediniformes > Narcinidae > Narcine > Narcine bancroftii. The sequence continues at coordinate 153,816,338 of NC_091471.1, forward strand.
TTGTTTATTTTTATTGAATGACAACATTGTTTGACTGGTTTAATGCATCCTAGATTTTGTACTTTAAATGGATGGGAGGTGGGAGGTAGGGAGGGTGGGATGGGAGGAGGGGGGGGGGGGAGAAAATGGCACTGTATATATTTGAAAAGGAAAAAAGTATGTATCATGGTTAATGTGGTTTATGGTGTGAAAAATAAAAAAATTTTAAAAAAAAGGACATCTACAAGAGGTGGCATCTTAAGAAAGTAGCCTCTATCCTCAAGGACCCCCACCAACCAGGTCATGCCCTCTACTTTGCAGAAGCCTGAAGACAAACATCCAGCAGCACAAGGACAGCTTCTGCCCCTCGACCATCAAATTTCTGAATGGGCAATGAACGATGGACCCTACCTCACTCTTAAAATATGGGAAAATACTATAAAAGAATATAAACTAAAGGGAGATATTGTAATGGTGTACATGTGACTCTGATTTCACACCAGATAAATTGGATGGTAGATTTAAGGACTGGATAGCTAAAGGAATAATAGTTCTTTGTAATATAGTGAAAGGAGGAAGACTGTTCAGTTTTGAAAGGCTTAAACAGAAACACTTAGTAGAAAAACAAGACTTATCGGTATTTGCAGACGCAACATTATGTTAATAGAGTTAAAAATGCAACAAAGGGAAGTACATGTTTGATAGAACTGCCTGGTAAAGCACATAATTCAGAAAATGGTAGTTAAATCATTTCAAGTGTTTATAAGGGTCTATTAAATCTTAAAACACACTCAACTTCATACATTAAAACAAAATGGGAAAAGGAAGGAGGGATAACTATATCAGAGGGGGAATAAACAATAATGTGATAAATTCACAGACATGGAGAAACCTGATAAGATACTTTATTACACCTTCTCAGAAATCCCTGTTTGCTGGAGAAATTGTGACAATCAATGTACAAACCATTACCATATATTATCAAAGATTATTGGAGTGGGTGAAATACTCTTAGAAAGTGAAACCATATATTTTGGTTATGTACCTCAAAAATGGTTGAAAAAAGATAAATATTTAATGAACATGCTGCTGGTGGCTGGTTAAAAAAAAGACCCTTACCAGGAAATGGTTATCACAGGAGAGCACAACTTTAAGTGCATGAAAGGAAATAATAATGGACATTTATAAAAATGGAGAAGATAACAGCATCTGTTAATCATAAGTTGGGACAATTTGATCCATACTGGGAAAAATGGTTTAACTACATAATACTTCATAGTGCTGACTTTATTCTTACAAATCAATGATTATGTTGTCAAAAAAAAGAGATCACTCCCTATTTGTACATAGTTTTTCCAGTCTCTTTTGTGTAGTCTTCCAAAGGCGCTATTTGCCTTGGCGAGTCTGTTGTCTATCTCGTTGTCGATCCTTGCATCAGATGAAATGGTGCAGCCGAAGTAGGTAAACTGGCTGACCGTTTTGAGTTCTCTGTGCCCAATGGAGATGTGGGGGGGGGGGGGGGGGGCTGGTAGTCATGGTGGGGAGCTGGCTGATGGAAGACCTCAGTTTTCTTCAGGCTGACTTCCAGGCCAAACATTTTGGCAGTTTCCGCAAAACAGGACGTCAAGCACTGAAGAGCTGGCTCTGAATGGGCAACTAAAGCAGCATCATCTGCTAAGAGTAGTTCACAGACAAGTTGCTCTTGTGTCTTGGTGTGAGCTTGCAGGCGCCTCAGATTGAAGAGACTGCCATCCGTGCAGTACCGGATGTAAACAGCGTCTTCATTGTTGAGGTCTTTCATGGCTTGTTTCAGCATCATGCTGAAGAAGATAGAAAAGAGAGTTGGTGCAAGGACGCAGCCTTGCTTCACGCCATTGTCAATGGAGAAGGGTTCGGAGAGCTCATTGCTGTATCTGACCTGACCTTGTTGGTTTTCATGTAGTTGGATAACCATGTTGAGGAACGTGGGGGGGGGGGGGGGGTATCCGAGGCGCTCTAGTATTTGCCAAAGCCCTTTCCTGCTCACGATGTCGAAGGCTTTGGTGAGGTCAACAAAGGTGATGTAGAGTCCTTTGTTTTGTTCTCTGCACTTTTCTTGGAGCTGTCTGAAGGCAAAGACCATGTTAGTATCAAATGACAATATTACAGTGTTTACAAATATATGTTGATTGATATATAGTAAAAAGAAAAAAAATGAAAACCCTTTAAAACCAACAAAACCCTTCTCCCAACCCTTACTAACCCCAATAACTAGAATCTAAATCTAAAATACATAATAACATAACTATATATTAATTTGGATTGCTTCAGATGATGCTTGCGGATCCCAAAAAGAACATTTTTCCAAAGACTATTATTCATTTTCAGGTGTTTCCAATATTGTTATTTCTTTTTCTAATTTATCTATATCTTTCATATATTCCTTTTTAATTTTTGAAGTATTACTTGTAATTTGTCCTCATAAATAAGCTTTAAACATATCCCAAATAATAAACTAATCTTCTGTTGAATGTAAATTTTTATCACAAAACAATTCTACATGTTGTCTTATAAAAGAACAAAAATCTTCCCTTTTCAATAATAAAGAATTCAATCTCCATCCATTTACTGTGTTTTTCAGCAAATTCCAAATCAATCAACAATGGAGAATGATCAGATAATATTCTTGTTTTATAATCAATATTCAAAACCCTTGCTTGATTTTGAGCCAAAAGCACAAAAAAAATCAATTCTAGAATATATATCAAATCTAATAGAATAAAAGGAATAGTCCCTCTCTTTAGGATGTATCTTTCTCCATATATCAATTAAGTTTAAATCCTTCATTAAATTTAACAATGTTGTAGCTACTTTTGATTTAACTATTGTTCTTGATGATTTATCCAGCAAAGGATCCAAACAAAAATTAAAATCTCCTAGTAAATTATTTTCATGAACATCTACTAAATTCAAAAATGTGTCTTGTATAAATTTCTGATCATCTGTATTTGGTGCATATATATTTAACAAAGTGCATTCCTCAGAAAATATTTGACAATTTACCATTTTACCAGCTGGATGTGTAATTACATTTTGAATTTTAACTGGTAAATTTTCTTGAATAAAATTACCACTCCTCTAGCTTTAGAATTAAATGAAGGCAAAACTACCTGATCTACCCAATCTCTTAATTTCAAATGTTCTTTTTCAATTAAATGAGTCTCTTGTAAAAAAAAAGATATCTACTCCTAATTTCTTAATACAAGACAAAATGTTCTCTTTTTATTGACTTGTTAATCCCATTGATATTAAAACTCATAATCTTAACTGCTTTATTCATTTTCAATATCTGTAAATTTTAGAAAGTTCCTTTCCATCACTCCTATCCAGGAAGAATTCCCACAAATTAATCTGCAGTCAAAAAACATCAAAGTTATTCAAAGTAAGCACATCATAAGTAATTATTATATATAAAAAGAGAGATAAAAGAAAGATACAAAAAAACCCTCCAAAATGCTAGAGATTACCACCCTCCATTTTTTGAGTTGTAGTCAAACAAAAACACATACAACCACCAGAAATCAATGATTCCATGAGAGGGAAAAAAACTTTTCTATTCAACCAACAATTCCTCCCAATATGAAATTTCTTCATCCATCAAGGAGAAGATAAAAAGAAAAAAGAGGACATAACATCCCCTCTCTTATACATCAGATTCATTGCAACAAATCAGTATCTTCTGTTACTTGAATTTTAGACAAACTCTCCACATACTCTTCATCCAGTACACAAGTTGTAAATAACATTCTGCTGATCTTGTAGAAATACTTTCAAAGTAGCTGGATAGCAGAGAACAAATCTATAACCTTTATCATATAGGACCTTCTTGACCAGATTAAAATCTCTTCTTTTCTTCAGTAGAGTTTGACTTGGATCTGGATTGAAAAAATCTTCTCCCCTTCATATTTCAAGGATCCATTTTCTCTAGTTTTTCTCATCACTAAACGAAGAATCATCTCTTTATCCTGGTAGTTTAAAATTCTAATCAAGATAAATAAAGGTCTCTTGCTTGGACCCAGCTTTGATCTCAAGGCTCTATGAGCTCTCTCAATTAAAATCTTATCCTCAAAATATTCTTCTCCATATATTTTCAGTATCCATTCTTGATAAAAAATGGATCACATTTTGACCTTCTTTGCCTTGAGACATCCCCACAATTTAAAGATTGTTTCTTCTGCTGTAATTTTTCAAAATGTAAACTTTCTCAAACAATTTTTCATTCATAGAGATCAAACCAGTCATTGTATCTTCATTTATATTTGACCTTTCTTCAATATGTTGTACTTCTTCATGCACAACTTGGATTTTCTCTTCCACTTTATCAACTATTTGTGAAACATTTTTTATCAATTTCATCATATTTGTTCTAATTTGCTTCAATTCTGCAGTTAAAACTTTAAAATTACTCTCCAATGCATCAGAAATTCTATCTATTTTAGTTTCAATTTTATTCATTTCTTTTTTTTTAATCCTTTTCTTGCCTCTGAATCTTTCTTCTTCTGAACTTGACATTTCTTCTTCACTTCCATACTCTTCTGAGTCCTTTTTTACTAGAAGAGTGTCACCTTCCTGTTAAGAAGTGGAAACGCTGGAGAAGCCCTTTAAGAGTCTTGATTTTTTTTTCCCCATTTTTTTCCCCTCTGCAGCGCGCATGCATGATGCAGTTTTAACTTTTCCTCCAGCACAATCTCTATGAGGCACTGCAAAGAGAACTCCAGAGGAAGGTCCCTCCATTGGGACCTCCAGTGAATCCAGAACCATCTTCAGTGGCCTGCTTCATTGACAAGGTAGGCCCAACTTCTCTCTTTTTCTTCTCTTCTGATTTTTTCATTGGTGTAACTTTGTAGCTTTTTTTTGGTGACATCTGTTTTTCTTCTGTTAATCACTAGAATAACTTTAAAATAGTTTTTATTTTAAAAAATGTTTCAAGATGTACTTTTTTCAGTTAATTCCATGAGAGTCACGTGTCATCACATGTCATCCCCACTTATTTATTTTTCAATGTAATTTTATAGCAATACTTGCACTATGATACTGCTATAAGTGACACTTTCCAAGTTCTAATATTTTCCAATGTCAAAACATGTCATCTTAAAGGAAATGTGAGCAATGATATTCTGAATTAATATTTTATTAATTCAATAAATCAAACTTTGTAGTTGCAGCTGTAAGTAGCTTTAATTCATTGATAAAACAAATAAACATTTTGCATAACTTTGCATTGAGATTTTCAAAACGATGAATAAACAAAGCATACTGTATAATAATATAACGATATTCCACTTTAAACAGATATAAGCCAAAATTAAGATGATGAAGATGAGTCAAGATGAATTCAAAGTATCTCGAGCTTACATCTCCTCCATCATTCTTCAAAGAATGAGATGCAAGCTCTCTGTATAATATAGGACATCAGAGTAATTAATGGTAACATTACAAACAACAATTTCATAAAGGGAAAGGCACAAAATTAACTAAGTAAAAACACAAGGTTTTAACCTTAACATTCCGGCCCCTAATAATTATTATAGACATTAATGACCAATCTCGCCTTTGTTTTTGTACAGGGTGATGATGGTGGCATCACCATTGCAGGCAAAATCTTCGCTAGGATTCTACTAAATAGAATAATACCTAGTGTCGCTGAGAATATTCTCCCAGAATCACAGTGCGGCTTTCGCGCAAACAGAGGAACCACTGACATGGTCTTTGCCCTCAGACAGCTCCAAGAAAAGTGCAGAGAACAAAACAAAGGACTCTACATCACCTTTGTTGACCTCACCAAAGCCTTCGACACCGTGAGCAGGAAAGGGCTTTGGCAAATACTAGAGCGCATCGGATGTCCCCCAAAGTTCCTCAACATGATTATCCAACTGCACGAAAACCAACAAGGTCGGGTCAGATACAGCAATGAGCTCTCTGAACCCTTCTCCATTAACAATGGCGTGAAGCAAGGCTGTGTTCTCGCACCAACCCTCTTTTCAATCTTCTTCAGCATGATGCTGAACCAAGCCATGAAAGACCCCAACAATGAAGACGCTGTTTACATCCGGTACCGCACGGATGGCAGTCTCTTCAATCTGAGGCGCCTGCAAGCTCACACCAAGACACAAGAGAAACTTGTCCGTGAACTACTCTTTGCAGATGATGCCGCTTTAGTTGCCCATTCAGAGCCAGCTCTTCAGCGCTTGACGTCCTGCTTTGCGGAAACTGCCAAAATGTTTGGCCTGGAAGTCAGCCTGAAGAAAACTGAGGTCCTCCATCAGCCAGCCCCCCACCATGACTACCAGCCCCCCCACATCTCCATCGGGCACACAAAACTCAAAACGGTCAACCAGTTTACCTATCTCGGCTGCACCATTTCATCAGATGCAAGGATCGACAATGAGATAGACAACAGACTCGCCAAGGCAAATAGCGCCTTTGGAAGACTACACAAAAGAGTCTGGAAAAACAACCAACTGAAAAACCTCACAAAGATAAGCGTATACAGAGCCGTTGTCATACCCACACTCCTGTTCGGCTCCGAATCATGGGTCCTCTACCGGCACCACCTACGGCTCCTAGAACGCTTCCACCAGCGTTGTCTCCGCTCCATCCTCAACATCCATTGGAGCGCTCACACCCCTAACGTCGAGGTACTCGAGATGGCAGAGGTCGACAGCATCGAGTCCACGCTGCTGAAGATCCAGCTGCGCTGGATGGGTCACGTCTCCAGAATGGAGGACCATCGCCTTCCCAAGATCGTATTATATGGCGAGCTCTCCACTGGCCACCGTGACAGAGGTGCACCAAAGAAAAGGTACAAGGACTGCCTAAAGAAATCTCTTGGTGCCTGCCACATTGACCACCGCCAGTGGGCTGATAACGCCTCAAACCGTGCATCTTGGCGCCTCACAGTTTGGCGGGCAGCAGCCTCCTTTGAAGAAGACCGCAGAGCCCACCTCACTGACAAAAGGCAAAGGAGGAAAAACCCAACACCCAACCCCAACCAACCAATTTTCCCTTGCAACCGCTGCAATCGTGTCTGCCTGTCCCGCATCGGACTGGTCAGCCACAAACGAGCCTGCAGCTGACGTGGACTTTTTACCCCCTCCATAAATCTTCGTCCGCGAAGCCAAGCCAAAGAAGAAAATGACCAATATATAATAATTACTATTACAGATATAAAAGTAAATATGGTAAATACAAGATTAGAAATCAAAACTTTCTGCTTCTTGTAAAAGACAGATTTTAATTATAGGTCAATTTAAGTAACCAGTTTTGGTTTTAATACGTACTTGCCAAACAAAACCTTTTTTGTTCAAAACTGTTTCCATGATTTTCCCCAGCAACCAAGAATTTCTTGGTGCAGAATCGTCCATGATAATGTCTCCACATACAAAATTTCATTTAGTTTTTGACCATTTTTGTCCTTCTTGTAATAATGAAAGATATTTTTATCCATCTTTTCCAAAATAAATCTGCAATAAACTGCACTTGTCACCATCTGCATCTTGCATAAATATCTTCTTTCTGAATTTGACCTGGAGGCATTAAAGGTTTTGATTTGAGTTGTAAGATGATTCGGTGTAAGTGCCTCGACATCATTTGAATCAACAGAAATTTTCATTATTGGACAACTTTTTAAAATAGCTTCGATTTCACACAAAACTGTCTGAACATTGTCACTATTGAGTATTTGACTATTCAAAATGGAATTAAGAATTTTCTTAATTGATCTAATCATTCTTTCTGACACACTTCCATGATGCAGCCTCCTCCTATTTCTTAAGTACAGATTTCTAAAACTGAAAATCTAGAAGAAATAAAAGCAGGCATATAAAACTCAAAAGAACATTGAGGAAGGATGTTGAAATGTTTAATAAGGAAGTTGGTGTTTAAAAAAAAAGGAGGCAGACAAATCAATCGTCTGACACTCCCCCGCCACCCCCCACCCCCACTCTCTAAAACAATGCCTGCAGTTTGAGGCACTCTACGTAAAGAATTTGTGTGTTTGTCCCGTGTATCCATGGCTTTTCCCTGGGTGCTCCAGTTTCCTCCCACCTTTCAAAACATATGAAGGTTATAGTTGATTAGTATATTTGGGTGACACAGACTCGTGCATTAGAAGGGCCTGTTACCAAACAGAATACCTAATAAAAGAAAATAAGTGATATTAGCATGGAGAAGGGTAGAACAGATTCATTTGGATGCAATGGATTAAAGTATTAAAGGGACTGAGAGGTTAGGCATAAACTATTTCCCCTGGCAAGGTGAGTCATCTTAAATAAGTACTGGCCTGTTGAAGGGAGACATCAGGAAGCACTTTTCAAAAGAAAGGAAATCCAAATCTGAGTCTAAACAAACTTTCAAAACAGGAAATGAAAGATTTTTGATTGGTAGGTGTATAAAACAGTGTGAAACATTGGTGGATAGAAGTTGGAAATACAGGAGCAACAATCTAACAAAATGATAAATAAAGCTGCTTTCTTCTGTTTTCCCCACCAGTACTTTATGAGTATCACCAGTTGTGTGAGCCAGCATTAAGTATCTTTTTTTAAAAAAACTTTAAGATTTTCAAATTACATAAAAATAGTAACAAAATAAACTAAACTAAAACAATATAAACCCACCCCACCCTCCCTACTACCCTCAGCATGCCCCGCAAGGGGAGCAAAAAAAAACATATCAACCAGCTACAAACATAGATTTTATAATATCTTAAGATATTTCTAAACTCATATATTCCAAATAAGGTGACCACATTTGAACAAAAAAAAATAGTTATCATGCAAATTATGTTATTTTTTCCATCTAAATATAAGATTTCAATTCATTGTGCCATCGATTTATATTTACTTCTACATCAACTTTCCAAGTAATCCATGCTACTGCTCATGCTAAGTGAACAAAAGCTCCTCGTTGGCCGGGTTGCTCGGCTGCGGGTCTGGAACCCCACCAACGCAGGGTCGAGTTCCTCAGCTCCTTGCCAGCCGGGTCCCCCCATAGCCCAGACCCTATCCAACAAGTCGCGAACCTGTTGATGCACCGTGCATGCCCAGCAGCACCACCGATCACGAAGGCGTGTCTTCAGACCGGCCTCTGCACATTTCAGGGCCGCCAGGCACAGCTGCAGGGTCACGCAGTGTAATCGGAAGACATCACTCGGCCATCTCACCCGCATGCCCGTGTTAGAGTCGGCCGGGCCGACAGCAGTGCCAGCGCCATCTTGCGACCACAAGGTAGGCGCTGGTGTCATACTAATCCGACCAGGAGTTCGTTGTGCCTTGGAAGCTGGAACCGTCGACTCTGGTTTCAGCTTGGTGCTCAGATTATTCTTAGAGCTTTTCTTAAATGACGGAACAATGTTAAGTGTCTTCCAATCCTTTGGCACCTCACCTGTGGCTGATGACATTTTAAATATCTTTGCCAGGACCCTTGCAATTTCTACACTAGCTTCCCTCCAGGTGTGAAGGAATATCTTGTTAAACTCTGGGTATTTACTTGGCTCAAGACAGCAAGCACCTCCTCTGTAATCTGTATAGTCCATGGGCTCACTTCCTTAGACTCTTAATCCCTCTCTCAAAGAAATACAAATGCAAAAAATGTATTTCTCTCTCATCACTTTGGTCCCATACATAGATGACCACTCTGATTTTCAGAAGGACCTGTTTCTTCAGCACTCTTGTAAGGTAGTTTCTTCTGTAATTGAGCTTTTGGTTTCTTCACATTAGTAGCCATTTTCTTCCTTCAATCTTGACACCTTTAAAGATTCTTTTTAAAACTTTCCTAAAACTTTTTTTAATATAAATCGGGCATTAATTAGTCCAACTGGGGAGAGGAGGAATTACACATCTTCTTCCTACGCCATCATGCCATGCCCCCAGCATCAAGTATCTTTGAAACCTGGCTAGCAGAACTCTTCATGAAAGGATACTTGAGCTATTCAAAGCTCAGTGGTACTCCCTGGTTTCAGCCATAAGCTACACAGCCAGCACTAGCTTCATAATGAAATATAACTGGGGAACGTGGCAAACATGCAGCAGCTCCGGTCACCTCTGTTGCAAGTTGAAGGGAAGGGGAGAAAACAAGTCAATTACAAGTTGCAGAAAAGATGGGGAGGGATGACTAGAACAAAGACTAGAACAAAATGGATGAGTGAGGTCAGGGTTGCCATGGGGAATAGGGTGCAGGTTGAATGGTCAAGGCAGCCTATTCAAAAGAGAACATGAACAAAGAAACATTGAAGCTATGAAATTCAGGGCTCCAAGAAATGCCCAGTAGATTAGGTGGTGCTAACAGAGAGAGAAAAACAGAGCCAATATTACAGATGGATAACATATAACCTTGTTGCAGAACTGACCAGCTCTGGTACCAACAGCAATCACAGATTTGGATATCGTCTAGAAAGCTGTGACGTGCCCACATGGAAGTTAAAGTGCTGCCACGGGAAGAAATGGTGGAGAGGGATCTGGCATGTGTGGGTTGGGCCAGGTTTTCTGCTTGAGAAGAGGGAGGCCTTCAAAGGGAAATTATGAGAGTACAGAGTTCCTGCCAGAATTAACAGGAATAAGGAACCTTGGTTTTTCAAAGCTATTGAGGCTCCAGTTAAGAAGGAGGAGGTGTGTAGCAGATATAGGCAGCAAGGAACAATCAAGGTACTTGAGGAGTGTAAGAAATTAAAGAAAACACAAGAGAAATGAGGAGGGCTGGAATGAGACGCGAGATTGCTTTAGTAGGCAAGATGAAAGAAAATCCCAAGAACTTTTACAGTAAAGGATAGCAAGGTACTAAACAGGTCCTTCTGAAAATCAGAGTGGTCATCTATGTATGGGACCAAAGTGATGAGAGAGAAATACATTTTTTGCATTTGTATTTCTTTGAGAGAGGGATTAAGAGTCTAAGGAAGTGAGCCCATGGACTATACAGATTACAGAGGAGGTGCTTGCTGTCTTGAGCCAAGTAAATACCCAGAGTTTAACAAGATATTCCTTCACACCTGGAGGGAAGCTAGTGTAGAAATTGCAAGGGTCCTGGCAAAGATATTTAAAATGTCATCAGCCACAGGTGAGGTGCCAAAGGATTGGAAGACACTTAACATTGTTCCGTCATTTAAGAAAAGCTCTAAGAATAATCTGGGAAATTATAGGCTGGTGATCTTGACATCAGTAGTAGGTAAATTAGGCTCGTGGCAGAGGAGAAATCTTGAGATTACTTCCCTTGAGATCCTATCTTTCAGGCTCCTACCTAGCTCCCTGTATTCTCTCTTCCGACCTCTTTTCATACTTCTGACATTGATACCAATATGTTCCACAACGTCTGGCTACTCACCATTCATTTTCAGGATCCAATCCCTGACCCTAGCACCTGGGAGGTGGCAAACCATCCAGGTGTTTGTAGAATCTCCCATCTGCCCTTCTAACTGTTGACTCCCCTATCACCACTGCTCTCCTTTTCTCCATCCTTCCCTTTTGAGCCACACAAAGCAGTGTGAAGATTTTGAAGTAGAAAACCAAAATTTTCTCCATTGAATGGGATTAATCCAGCATTGGCTTTTGAGTAGCAAGTTGGTGCAACTGGTACGCAGCTACTTCTTAGTTCCAGCGGCCTTGGTTTGGTTTGAACCTCTGGTTCTATCTGTGTTAAGTTTCCAGCTTCTCTTGATAATTATGTGGATTTCCTCCAAGGTCTCCATTTTCCTCCCATATCCCAAAGACTGGTGGATTGGTAGGCAAATTGGACTCCATGTATTATCCTCAGCTGAATAGTTGGAGAAGCAAGATGGATTGATGTTAAACAACCAAACCCTCAACTTCTACCACCAAGAACAAGAACACCAGGTACATGGGAGCACCACCACTGTAGGGTTTGCTTTCTCATCACACATTCTTCTATCTTAGAAATATATCACCATTCTTTCTTTGCCAGTGAGCCTAAATCCTGAAATTCCCTATTAAACAGCAAGTAAGGAACATCTTCAAATGAAGGAAAGCATCAGTTCAAGAAGTTGGCTCACCCACCTTCTCAACGGTAAGTAGGAACAGGCAATAAATTCTGGCCTCATCAGCTATCCAAGAATCCTGAAATAATTCTAACTTTGTCAGACACACTCTCAGCCCTGAAATTAATAAATAAATTGTGCAATGTGTTTTTCAAGCTTTAGATGTAATGAAGTAAATCTCAGTAAAGCACACAAAAGGAGAAGAGGGCAAAATGTAAGCTGCAGTCTTAAATTACCAACAGATGTGCTATTTATGAAAGAGCCTCTTCGAAGTTGGTGTGACTAAACATCCTCAAACAAACCTTGGGCAAAGAAGTGAAAGAACTGCTAAACGTCAGTCAGGTATTGTACTCCCTAGAGTGTCCAGGCTACAAGTAGGCCATTTCATCTGGTCAGCCTACATCACAAGAAAATCATGCATCTTGTTTCTCCTGCTATAAAACTGATTCGCTCTGTACCCACTTTAGAAGAAATTTTCAGACTTCAGCTGAACAGTTATGGGGGAAGAGTTAGCATAGCGGTTAAACTGCACCAGCAACTTGGGTTTGAATCCAGCAGTGTCTGTAAGCTTTTACTTTCTCCTCTATGTGGGTTCCCCCTTGGGTGCTCTGGTTTCCTTCAGCCCTTCAAAATGTACAGGAATTGTAGGTTAATTAGTGTTTTTGGCAGCCAGAAAGGCTTTTACCATGCTATTTGTCTAAATTGACTGCAAAGCAGTTTACCGATCAGAGATAGATGGCAAATCATGAGGTGCGGCAAGCTGAAACGCATTCTGTTTTAAATGGGACTGCATTCACTTTCTTGCTCCTCTTGGCCCAGAAAAGAGATCCCCCAAAAATGTCGTGGCCCAGCCTCCTACTGATGTTTAGTTGACCCAACTCAAGCAGGTCATGTCCATGTGTGTACTGGCATTTCAGAGGTCAATTAACGTGCTCACAATCACCAAGTTCAGGAAGCTACCTGCCTGTCTGATAACTCAGGTATATACTGGAACTAAAACTTTGCTGGTGGTGTTTGTGATGCAACATGAGCAGCATTGCAACCTCCTATTGCCTGTTCATTTCAATGACCGACCCCCGCCCTCCAAGACCACTACTAACCACAGCATTCACTAACTACTCGCACCATCTGCTTCCCACGAGTGCTCCTGTTTACTCACACATCCCAAAGATATGCTTGTTGGTAGGTTAAATGGCTGAATTGACCTTCAAGTAGGTGGGTGCCCAGAGAATCAGTCCCAAGTTGTTGAGCATGAGAGAGAAAGAAAATAATTGGGGGAGTGTGTTTAATGGGATTGCTCTAAGAACTGGAATGGACTCAGAAAGAGCACATTCAGCCAAATTATATCACAAGGAATTAAGGAAATAATATAGCCACTTCACAGAATTTGCCTGCATCACTTAAACAGGACGTTCACCTTAATCGCCACTCCCTACTCTGGCCATTCTGCAACAGATCTGGGAAAAGTCTGAACAATGGTGGCCAAAGAGGGGAGGAGGGAAAAGAAACACCCAGGGTTTTAAAACACAAGGACCAGCAAACCTGGTGGAGGAAGGTTCTGCATTGTCCTTTTATCCATGTTCTTTTGTCTGGGAGACCTCCAAACATGAGAGCTGGACAACAGCAGACACGAGTGCCAGGTCCTGGATCCAAGGATCTGAATGAAGTTCTAAAAAGGAAGTTCTAAATAGGGACCAAGGCCCATGAATTCCATATCCAAACATCATCCACCCACTAAATATCTCAATCCAGACTCAACACCTATGTGCTTCCCTTTAAACGCTCATGCTGAACATAGTTGCAAGCCTTGCATGTGCTAATCACAGCTTTCCCCCACTTGGAGCTATTCAACCAAGTCAATTACACTTTTTTTGTTTCTGGGACAAGGAAGCATACATTTTTTTTTAATTCTTTTATTTTTCACACTATGAACCATATTAACCAAAATACACACAAACATTTCCCTCTTGAAAAGACAGTATCATTTTCTCCCCTTTTTCCCCCCTCCCTTCCCTCCCTCTTTCCCACCCGCCTTCCTACCCACTAAACGTTCAACATATACAGTACAATAAACCCATTAAACAATGTCATCACACAATGAAAATAAAGAAGAAAATTGTGTCATCTACTTTTACATACTGGATCAGTTCATTTCGTCTTCTTCTCATTCTGTCATTTTAGGGGGTGGAGGTCCGCAGTAGGCCCTCTCTGTTGTGTTCCATGTACAGTTCCCAAATTGTTCGAATACTGTGACATTATTTTTTAAATTATATGTTATTTTTTCCAATGGAATACATTTATTCATTTCTATGTACCATTGCTGTACTGTCAGGCTCTCTTCTGATTTCCAGGTTGACATTATACATTTTTTTTGCTACAGCTAATGCTATCATAATACATCTTTTTTGTGCTTCATCCAAATTGAGGCCTAGTTCTTTACTTCTTATATTACTTAGAAGAAAAGTCTCTGGATTTTTTGGTATGTTGATTTTTGTGATTTTTCTTTAATACCTGATTTAGATCTTCCCAAAACTTTTCCACTTTCTCACATGCCCAAATTGCATGTAATGTTGTTCCCATTTCCTTCTTACAACGAAAACATCTATCTGATACTGTTGGGTCACATTTATTTTGGGGCATGATATATAACCTGTGTAACCAATTATACTGTATCATGCATAACCTCGTGTTTATATTTCTCATAGTTCCAGAGCATAGATTTTCCCATTTTTCATTTTTTATCTTTGTTTAGATCTTGTTCCCACTTTTGTTTGGGTTTACAGCTTATATCATCTTTCTCTTTCTCTTGCAGCTTGATGTACATGTTTGTTATAAATCTTTTAATTATCATTGTGTCCATAATCACATATTCAAAGCTGCTTCCTTCTGGTAACCTCAGCCTGCTTCCCAATTTGTCTTTTAAGTAGGTTTTCAATTGATGATATGCAAACATTGTACCATGAGTTATACCATATTTGTACTTCATTTGTTCAAAAGATAATAAGTTATTTCCCAAAAAACAATTTTCTATTCTTTTGATCCTTTTTCTCTCCCATTCTCTAAAGGAAAGATTATCTATTGTGAAAAGGATTAGTTGATTTTGCATCAATAATAATTTTGGTAGTTGGTAATTTGTTTTTTTTCCTTTCTACTGAATCTTCTTCCAAATGTTGAGCAGATGGTGCAGTACTGGTGAACTTCTATGTTGCACCAGCTTTTCATCCCACTTATAAAGTATATGTTCTGGTACCTTCGCCCCTATTTTATCTAGCTCTAACCTGGTCCAATCTGGTTTTTCCCTTGGTTTGATAAAAATCTGATAGATCTTAATTGTGCTACTCTATAATAATTCTTAAAGTTTGGTAGCTGTAAGCCCCCTTGTTTGTACCATTGTGTTAATTTATCTAGCACTATCCTTGGTTTCCCCCCTTTCCATAAGAATTTCCTTATTATTTTCTTTAGCTCATTGAAGAATTTCTCTGTTAAGGGAATTGGTAACAATTGAAATAAGTATTGTATTCTTGGGAAGATATTCATTTTAATGCAATTTACCCTTCCTATCAGTGTTAGTGGTAAATCTTTCCAATGTTCTAAAAGTCATCTTGTAATTTCATTAATGGCTGATAATTTAATTTGTATAGATGGCCTAGATTATTATCTTGTCTATTATTACCTAGGTATCAGATTGCTTGTGTTTGCCATTTAAATGGTGATTCTTTCTTAAACTTTATGAAATCCGCATTATTCATTGGCATCACTTCACTTTTATTTGCGTTGATTTTGTACCCCAATACCTCCATATTCCTTCAATTTCTTATGTAATTCTGGTTCTATTACATATACTATGACATCATCTGCAAATAGACTGATTTTATATTCCTTCTCTTTTATTTTTATCCCTTGTTTCTTATCAGTTCTGCCAAGGGTTCTATACCTAAAGTGAACAGTGAGGGAGATAGTGGACATCCCTGCCTAGTTGACCTGTTTAATTTAAATTGGTTCAATATATATCCATTTACTGTCACCTTCACCAATGGTCCCTTATATAATGCTTTAATCCAATTAATATATTTCTCTGCTAGGTTGAACCTCTGTAATACTTTGAATAAATAATTCCATTCTACCCTGTCAAAGGCTTTCTCTGCATCTAAAGCAACCGCCACTGTTGGCTTCTTATTTCCTTGTACTGCATGGATTAAGTTAATGAACTTACAGATATTGTCCGTTGTTCGTCTTTTCTTAATAAATCGAGTTTGATCCAGTTTTACTATTTTTGGTACAGAGTCAGCCAATCTGTTTGCTAATAGTTTTGTTATTATCTTATAATCTGAGTTAAGTAGAGATATTGGTCTATATGATGCTGGTGTTAGTGGATCTTTCCCTGTCTTTGGTATTACTGTAATTATTGCTGTTTTACATGAATCTGTTATGTTTTGTGTTTCTTCAATCTGGTTCATTACTTCCAGGAGAGGAGGAATTAATAAGTCTTTAAATGTTTTATAGAATTCTATTGGGAGTCCATCCTCTCCAGCCATTTTATTGTTCGGTAGCTTTTTTAATATATCTTGTATTTCCTCTATTTCAAATGGTTTTATCCATTTGTTTTGCTCCTCCTTGCAATTTTGGTAGATCAATTTTATCTAGAAACTCATCTATTTAGTCTTCTTTCCCTTCGTTCTCAGTTCGGTATAATTGTTCATTGAATTCCTTAAAGTTTTCATTGATCTCTGTTGGGTTATAATGTAATTTGTTTGTCCTTTTTCCTTGATGCCAATACCAATCTTTTAGCTTGTTCTGTTTTAAGCTGCCAAGTTAGTATTTTGGGGAAGCACACATTGAAATGAGATAGAAAGCTCCCATTTTTTAACTCTGGTGCACACAATGGGAAGGCTGGTGGCCCCGCAGTTAAGAGGCCTCTGATGAGATGACTATCCATGTGCCAAATCTTACCTCCTTCACATTATTTCTACCACATGCCAAGATTCTGAACAGCAGGACTGCGAGTGGAGTCAGCAGACACTTACTTTCCTCCAGCTGCAACCTGACACCCTCATATCCACATCCCTTTTGCCCAAAAATAGAATGAATGTCCAGCAGTTTCACCCATGCAGCCATTTGCACTGACATTGCTTATCATTTAGAGTACAGCACTGCCACATGGCTTGCTTGTGGTGAGGCACTAGGCACCTGGCTCAAGGGTACCTTAGACATAAAAGGGTAGTTTCCAATTTGTTCACATCTCCTTTAGCACTTTGATTCATCCATCCTTCTCAATATTCTCTCCATATTCAAAGCTCCTACTATCCAAGCATAATTTTCCTTCAAAATATTGAAAATTGCATCTGTAGTCTTCAGACATTCCATTTTCCTTGTGGGTAAAAAAAAAAAATTCCTCATGATTGGGCATTAACTTTAAAATCTGAACCAAATTATATTCATTCCAACTCTAAAATTGGTGATATGTAATTTTCACATCTGTAAAAAATGTTTCCTCCCTGTAGACCTAACTGAAAGAATGGGGAAGGAGATCCATTAACTAACTCTATGAAGATCTTGCACAAGAAAATCTGCAGGTGTTGGTGTCCAGTGCAATACACAAACATGCCTTGACTGCTCAGGTCTGAAACCTTTACTTCATATGGATGTTGCATTACCGACTGAGTTTCTCCAGTACCTTTGTAGATTGTTCAAAGTTAAATTTATCATCATACATGACATCACATATAACCCTTAGCTTTTTTTTCTTGCTTTATGAAGATTGTAATGCCTTTCTCATGCTTGTGCTAAGAACACAGTAGTATTGCTTCTGATCAAACTATTTTGTTTGCTGCCTCTATTTGATGAAGAAATAAAATTAATCACCCAGAAAAAATAATCTTGTCACCTGTTGGAAGTGGCCGTGCAGAATAGGCAAGTGGGTTCACATGTTCACCATGTCAAAATGTGTCTTTAAACTTCATCTCAGCCACTGCAGCAGCAATACAGTCTGGATCAGACACAGGATAGCTTTAAAAGATAGATCTTAGTAAAACACCTTGCCCTGAAGTCACTGATACTTCAATTCTGAAAGCTGTTTTAAAGCTACTAAAAAAATATGTTATGTTAATATAGTGCTGCCATCTATGGTTTTGGAAGTGCAAATGGTCAGATAAGTCGCAACCATGGCTTCAGTTATTAAAGGGTTCTCTTTTCTCTTTCTTTGGCTTGGCTTCGCGGACGAAGATTTATGGAGGGGGTTCTACAGTACCCTTTAATAATCCAACATCTGATTAGTAATTGTGGTGTCTTGGTACCTAGCTCACTCACTAGTCTATAATGTGAGGCAAGGGTCTGACTATTCGACTAGAGCTATAGTTCTGGAGACAGTTCAGTTGGAATGGAAAGAGGAATTAAAATGCCTGGTAACCAGGATCTCCAGCTGGCAGGTATTCCACACTCCCTCTGAACTCTGAAGCTCTTCTCCAAGTTCAATTCTTCTGCTGCAACCCATCCAATGCATCCCAAATCTCTCCTTAAATAGTATTTGAACTTTTTCTCTGGTTTCCACTGCAATACACAATGAATCCTGTTATTCACAGTGTCATTTCAGAATGTTGCCCATCACCTTTCTCAACTATCACATCTATATACCAAGTTTCAAAGCATGAACCATATTACCTTCCATCTAGCCAAAGACAGCAAAATATTCTCAAATTTAACATTCTTCTAAAGCAATCATCTTTCAACTCTAACACAAAAATCTTTTGTCACAAAATTCAATTGCCCCACATAACCAGAATCTTAGACCAGATAGTCGAAAATCTTGGTGCCCTTTTCAGTCAGGAGCCAATTTCACAATATCAATTCCTACCCACAGTTTACTTTTGACTGGATTAGACTGTTCACCATTTATGCCTCTTGAACTATGGTTGTTCCATTGAATAAAAAGAGCACAAAGCCTCCATTCCTCTTCTATAAAAACCTTGCTGCTTGATAAAGCTCTCCAGACCCACATTTTTCGATCAAAATTAAGCTCACCACCCATCCTCCTGGTCCCAATGTACCTATCATACATTGGCAATTATTCCTTCATTTTGTTTGTTTTTTAAAAAAAGCATTCTCCACTTTCAAATGATCTTGAAGATTTTCTATGTTAAAGGGAAGTTCTTATTATTGATGTGGCTTGTGCATCATGTTGAGCCCAGAGGCCCCCAAAACCCTGAAGCAATAGATATTCACCATGACAAATGGTTACTTAAACAAAAGTTGCTTTTAATTATCTTTAAACATGAAAACAGAATCACACTCTTTAACTTAACTAACCTAACACCTTTCTAATTCTAAGCATATTTAATGTGTGTGTAAGTTCAGAAAAGTTATTTGGTTCACAGTCCAATCTCACTTCTCATTCCTCCAAGTTCACTGGTTGCAGGCAATTCTTATACTGTGCACAGAATTTAAGATTTATAAAGTTCACCAGGCTTTGGTGCTTGAAAAGTAAATGGTTACTGCTCTGGAAGGTTCTTGTCTGTTTTGAGAAATTTTTGTTGTTCCAGGACATCCACAACTGATGTACTTCCATCAGTCACCTCAGTGTCTTGCTGACTAAACTTGCTGCTTCAGGGTTCTCCAGATGATAACCTCTTTCTTTCAGGTCACCACAGAGTTCCTTTTTGTTTCACTTATTCCAAGTGAAACATTAAACAGCCAGTCCTCTCCTCTTGCATGAAGCACAAGGGCTTTGACCAGGCTAACAAAGCACTTACAAACCCATCTTCCAAATAACGCTTTCAACAAGCTTGCCAGCTTGTCCTGTAAACAACTCCAATCTGCAGCTCCAACAAGATCTTTCAAGTGTTGCCTTTTGTAAACAATAACCCGTTAGTGAAGTCTCTTGGACACTCTCCAAAGCTTTTGCAAAAGCTGTGGAGATGACATGTCTAGCATTAGCAGAGTTCCAGTATTTCAAATAAGATCAATTTTAAAGTGCTTGTATGTAACCTAATCTAATCTTTCCCAATTTATCTCCCAAAAACATATCTATATATACTGTTACATTCAATAAAGGAAGATAAATAACCTCATCTTTGAATGCTTCATCAATGTCCTTCCTTCTCTCATAAGATATTCGAGCCAAAGTAGAAAGATATAGGCCACATATAAATCTGGGTTGATAACTAGCAAATGATCATTTCCAAAAGAAGAGACTTTAGTTATCTGTACTTGGCTGTCCATTGCATTATTATCAGTAATACCCTGGAAGGATGGTGGGGATCGCCATTGCAGAATTACAGTGAATTAATTTTGGGAAGGAGAGGCCAAGAGACCACATATCTGTTGCATTGATGGGAAGGAGGTGGAGAGAGTCAGAAACAAAGATCCTGGGAGTCCACATTACCAAAGACCTTAAAGAGAGGAGTAAACCACGGAAGTCTGCAGATGCCACGATTGAAGTAAAAGCACAATGCTGGAGAAACTCAGCAAGTCAAACAGCGGACTTTATAGCTAAGATGGCCTTTCCTGGAGCTAGTAGATTGAGCCAACTGTGAAGAAAACTCACCTATGCCTCTACACCCTAAGGAGTCTGAGATTTGTCATGTTGCTGAACATATTGTACAGGAGAACTGAAGAAAATATGTTGACTGGTTGCATTACAACTTTGCTACGTCACAAACTGATTTGGAAATTCAACTGCCCAGAAATACAGAAGGCTGCTGAAGTTAGCAAACATAGCCAGCTCCATCAAAGACAAAAATGGGCAGGGTCTGCTGACAGCAGTGAGCTTTCTGCACTCATTATAAAAGGGAAAGTCTATGCAAAATGTTTGTCAAAAAACATTGAGGGTATTCCCTATGATGAGGCCTTTGCCTTTCAGAGGCGAGAAGATGAAACACATTGGTCTTTTCAAGGTTTGTCTGATGCACACAATTGAATTTTCCTGTATTATCAGAGTAAAATTGGTTCACATTGATGTTTTTACACCTCAAACTTCCCTCAACTTCTAAGTACAATCAGCATAATTTGTTCCCCCTTCAAAAAAAATTACATGAAATCCCTAAACATCATTGTCCTGGAAGTAATATTTTAATTTTTTTTAAAATTTAATTTAGACATAAAGCAGAGTAACAGGCCATTTCAGGCTGCCCAATTTATACTCAATTAACCTACACCCTGGTACATTTCAAACAGTGGAAGGAATCCAGAACCCCCAGGAAAAGTCACACAGACATTGGGAGAATGTACAAACTCCTTACAGACAGCGCAGGATTCGAACCCTAGTCCCAATCAACAAGTTTGCAGAGGATATGAAAGTTATTATACGTTACAAAATGATATGGACAGGATGCAGAGTTGGGCAAAAAGGTGGCAGATGGAGTGCAATCTGAATTATTGTGAGATGATGTATTTGGGATAGTCAAACCAGAAGGCCAAGTACAGGGTGGAAGAACAGAAGAACTTTGGGTTCCAAATCCATACATGTCTCATGTTGTTCCACAGGTTGAGGGATAATTAAGAAAGCCTGTGGGATGCTAGACTTCATTAGTAGGGGGATTGAGTTCAAGAGTTGAGAGGTCATGTTGTAACTCTACAAACCTCTGGTGAGATCACACTTAGAATATAGTATTCAGATCAGGTCACCTCATTATAAGGATGTGAAAGCTATGGAGAGTTTTACCAGGATGTTGCCTGGATTTAAAAAATAAATCTTGAGGCTGGGTTAGCAGAGCTAGGGCTTTTCTCTTTGGAGTGAAGAAGGACGAGGGCAGGATTAGCAAACACCAGAGGACATCTGTACAAAATGAAGGGAGGGAAGTTTAGGGGAGACATCAGACACAAGTTTTTGTGGGTTTTTTTGCAATGTTCTGGGTGCCTGGAATGCCTTGCCAGGGGTGGTGGTGGAGGCTGAAACATTAGGGGCACTGAAGAGATTGTTTGATGGGCACATGGATAAAAGAAAAATAGAGGGTGATGAGGTGGGAAAGGTTTCATTTTTTTGGTAGCAATATATAGGTCGGCACCACATCGAAGGCCAAAGGTCCTGTACAGTATTCTATGAAAAACAGGTAAATTCCATACAGACACCCAAGATTGAACCAGAGATACTGAAGCTGTGAACAGCAGCACATCATTTAATGGTTTTCACTCTTCCCCAACACTGCAACTGCCATGAATTTTAAATTAAAATCTTTTCTACTGCATAATGTATTGGACAGCAATGCCCAATAAGAGGTTAAGGAAGCATATCATCTGGTGAAATTGAGAAATAACACTGCAAAAACTGTACTTACCTGCTAAAATTATAAAGCATCCCAAAACACATGCTGGTGCATTTTATGTATTAGGGTGTTCTCAAATTGTACACCAAAATATATACCAAAGCCACATTAAAGATTAGTTTTCAATTTTACATTGTTACAATCTCAAAAAGATTAATTTCCCTTTCCAAAAGGAAAATTATAGTACAGAAAAAAATTATTAAATGCACTGAATCATTCAACTTCAAACCTGAAACATACTATGAAGTGAGACAGCCAAGAAAAGCAATTGCTTCACTTTCCAGGAGGTTTCAGCAAGGATCCTTTGTATTACTTTCTCTACCATTTTCATTAACAGGCCGAGTGCAATCTTTTTTTTTTAAATTCAAGCAACCAAATTTCCAAAATTCATTTCTGCACCAAATACTGGTAAATATAGTCAAAAATTTAATTTGACCTTTTTGATCATTTGTTTGGACAGACTTCTTTGAATTTAACATGCAAATTCAACAATGATGTCACCTGCCTGCATTCTTTCCTGAAAATCTAACCAGTGTTTTTAGAGAAATTGAATGGCAACCAATTCAAGCCAAACATTTTTAAACTTAATTCAATGCAGATTCGCAAAATCAAAAACTCAGATTTATGATCAGAATTTAACTCTGCAATTTCATTACAAATGTATAATGTTAATTCTCTAGTCTGCCTCACCACCAAGTTCCAATTACAAGTTACAATTTCATGCAATCCTTTCTTTAAAATCTTGAACAATCCTAGCAAAATAGGTGATTCAAGTAAAAGAAACATAACATTGGAAGTCATATTCTTTCCTCAACATTGTAGGTTCAGTCTATCAATCAACTGTAGGTCAGCAGATGGCATGCTTACTCCAGAGCCAGAAGCATTCAAGTACAAGTTCCACCCCAGTGACAAGAACATGTTCTATGTGCTTACACTTTAGAGCTGTGCTATTGGTGTCATCATCTTTTGATATGGGGCAGTTAACTCTTAGCTGGACGCACAAGCCCTCATTAATCTTATGAGCTGGAAAAGTTTTCAATGGTAGCCAAGCCAAAACAGTTATTATTTTATATGATGCCATTTGTGTGCTCTTGATGTGAAGAAATTAGCTGCTGTTTTCTTGCATTAGAACAATGTCAGCTCTTCAGACAAACTCTAAAAAAAAAGTTTGGAACATCCTAATTTAAGGAAGGGTACCATACAAATAACTCTTTCTTAGTTGGTACTTGCACAGCCACAGACTGAGTATATACACTCTTCTCCCAACTACTCTTCAAATAGTGGTATTCTTTGAATTGATTCTCAGTAGCTAATAAAGCTACACCACCATATTTAACACAATTCTTGTAAAAAAATTTATTGTTTTCTTTACAAATGTTCATATCACACTATTTTTTAATTACAGTTGTGAGTCCATTTCCTCCATTGCGAGTTGCAAGTTTGACTCTCACCTTGAAATTAGCCCATCAAGTAACCTCTGAAAAAGAAAAAATTATATCCCATAAACATACCATGCCAATCAAATGCTTAAATATCCTGAACATCAGTATGAATGAAAAAAAAGTATACATTCACAACAAAACACAAGAATGATTTAATCCATGTTGCCCCACCAAAATTTGCACTGGTCTCAAAGGAGAAACTGCGAAATGAAGGATTGCACAGCAGATATGCCTGCCTAATAGTTAGATTCCAATTGGCTACCACAATCTGAAGAAACTGATGGCCTCTGGCCGTTTGTATACTCCCAAAATGTATGCTTATCCATCAGTCTTCATTCGGTAAGACAAGTACATATCTACAGTAAACCTCCAATAATTTGATTGATTGGAAATCCTGACAATTCAGTACTGACTAGAAAGTGAGCCAGGGGTTCAGAGTGTGAGCAGGAGCAAGGTTGGGGTTTGGACACTAAGGATCAGGACTGCAAGATGGTTTGGAGCAGGAGGTAGGACTGCAAGATGGTTTGGAGCAGGAGGTAGGACTGCAAGATGGTTTGGAGCTGGAGGTAGGACTGCAAGATGGTTTGGAGCTGGAGGTAGGACTGCAAGATGGTTTGGAGCTGGAGGTAGGACTGCAAGATGGTTTGGAGCTGGAGGTAGGACTGCAAGATGGTTTGGAGCTGGAGGTAGGACTGCAAGATGGTTTGGAGCTGGAGGTAGGACTGCAAGATGGTTTGGAGCTGGAGGTAGGACTGCAAGATGGTTTGGAGCTGGAGGTAGGACTGCAAGATGGTTTGGAGCTGGAGGTAGGACTGCAAGATGGTTTGGAGCTGGAGGTAGGACTGCAAGATGGTTTGGAGCTGGAGGTAGGACTGCAAGATGGTTTGGAGCTGGAGGTAGGACTGCAAGATGGTTTGGAGCTGGAGGTAGGACTGCAAGATGGTTTGGAGCTGGAGGTAGGACTGCAAGATGGTTTGGAGCTGGAGGTAGGACTGCAAGATGGTTTGGAGCTGGAGGTAGGACTGCAAGATGGTTTGGAGCTGGAGGTAGGACTGCAAGATGGTTTGGAGCTGGAGGTAGGACTGCAAGATGGTTTGGAGCTGGAGGTAGGACTGCAAGATGGTTTGGAGCTGGAGGTAGGACTGCAAGATGGTTTGGAGCTGGAGGTAGGACTGCAAGATGGTTTGGAGCTGGAGGTAGGACTGCAAGATGGTTTGGAGCTGGAGGTAGGACTGCAAGATGGTTTGGAGCTGGAGGTAGGACTGCAAGATGGTTTGGAGCTGGAGGTAGGACTGCAAGATGGTTTGGAGCTGGAGGTAGGACTGCAAGATGGTTTGGAGCTGGAGGTAGGACTGCAAGATGGTTTGGAGCTGGAGGTAGGACTGCAAGATGGTTTGGAGCTGGAGGTAGGACTGCAAGATGGTTTGGAGCTGGAGGTAGGACTGCAAGATGGTTTGGAGCTGGAGGTAGGACTGCAAGATGGTTTGGAGCTGGAGGTAGGACTGCAAGATGGTTTGGAGCTGGAGGTAGGACTGCAAGATGGTTTGGAGCTGGAGATAGGACTGCTTGCACATTTCCCTCTCCCTTTAAACCAGTTGGGTTCACTGGAAAATTTGTTACACCCTGCACAAGATAGAAAAACTGCAGTGAAAATGCGTTGGCTATTCAATAGCCTAGAAAATCTGCTTTTCCAGCATTATCAAAAACCTCAAGGCTCCAGACGGATGTCAAGGTATTAAATATACAAGATACATCAGGACAGAGTAAAGATAAAATTGCTTTTCTCCACCTTCAAAGTGTTCTTATAATAACCAATTTAAATAACAGAGGTAGAACACAAGAAAAAGTAGACCATTAATCATTTCCCTCCAACTTTTATCCATTGATTTCCCTCCTTGTACAAAATGTCAATCGACTGCTAACATGGATTTACTCAGCAACATAGCTTTCATAAGTCTCTAGGGGAGACTACAAGCAACCCCCTCATTACGGAAATTTGCTATTGTGGAATTCAATCACTCAAAACACTGGAGATGAAAAATAAAATGGCTCTTACTCTACGTGGGGGAAAAATAAACAAAATACAAAAGTAACAAAATATGTTATCAAATTTTATTTTTAGTTATTCAATGATATAATCCAACAATGCAATTTGTAGAAGCTTGGGTATGAATCTTTAACCCCCCCCCAATAACTCATTAATCTGACAGAAAACACAACCTTCAGGAATCACTTTCAAACTTACAGAGAACAATTTCTATCCGTATAACTATACTGCCACTAATTTATTCCTTTTCAATTCCAACTGGAATATACCACCATCCCAACTCTTCCCCCACCCCCCCAAATGAGCTTGCTCATCCTCTCTGCAATCACTGCCCTTGACCACAAAGATTGCAAGAATTACAGTACGTATCTGTTGAACAACCAAGGTCTGAGATTACTTCAGCACTACCTTCTAGATTCCCATACCTGCAAAAGATTAGATACTCTTATTGTCATGTAATAAAGCAGAAATGTAATACTGAACAAAATTGCCTTAAGTTTGCACAAGTCCAACAAAGAATTGCTGGGCGTCCCTTATTGTCGGAAAAGAAGCAAGAGAGTCCCCCTAGAGTCACTATATGGATTCACCTCCAGCTCCCCTGCAACCACACAAGACTCCATTTCAGTTCAAACCATCAGCAACCCAAGCATAGATCCAAACCTGACACGATGAGGAAGTCATCAGCACCTTGGGCCCTTCTTGCCCTCGGCACCTTCTTGAATCTCTGTTCCAATACCAGATTCTCATGAACAGGTCTCTTGCAGCCCCCAGGCTGGTGCAGGTCCTTTGACCTCAAGCTGCCAACACCCAACAGCCTGTGGGGGTTTCTTGCCTACAAGTCACCAACAGTTCGCCTCCTGTGTGTGCCCTTCAGCCACACAGCCCTTTGCTGGTCCACCACCATGGTCATCATTCTTGGGTTAGTCTCCTCTGCCTCTCCTTCTCAAAGTGGGTTTGTTCTTCCCATTACTGGTGCCCTGCACCAGTCCACTATTCTCCCAAAATCTGCAAAAGGGCTTTGATGAAACATCACAAGAGATTACCAAATAAAATTGGAATGCATGGTATTGGGCATAATATATCAACATGCATTAAAGATTGGTTACATGCTACAGAAAACAAAAAGGAAACATGCACAGGAACTGCCATCTTGGGCCCACACCCTGCATTTGCAGGAATTTAAATAAAACACCATTAGTTCCTTTAACAGGCCGTTTAAAACCCGTACGGAGCTGTTGGCAGAGGACTAGGCAGTAGGACACCACAGGGGAGCACTGTGTCTCTGCTCCCCACAGCCCTGCACCAGCGGCAGCGCTGACATTACAGCAATTCCTCTACTTCAACTTGGAGTAAAGTTTCGAGATAATTCTCAATCTCTCTGATGCACATGAATCTAAATCTCTGACCAGCTCTAAACCAAAGTAGCTCAAGCTACACATACTGACTGCACACTAATTGCTCTGGATCAGGTTAGATTCCATCAGCTCCCACCTGTCCTGTTGTGCTGCCCTTTATTTCATTAGTGCATTTACCAGAGGGCCATTTGTACTTTCAAAAGGGCTTTGATGAAACATCACAAGAGATTACCAAATAAAATTGGAATGCATGGTATTGGGCATAATATATCAACATGCATTAAAGATTGGTTACATGCTACAGAAAACAAAAAGGAAACAATTTATTTTTGGTTTAGGATGCTATGAGCAGACAGATGTCACAGAGATCAATGCAATTCACAATCTAGGATTTGGATAGGGTAATCAAGGGTACTGTGTTCAAATTTACTGACTACACAAAAAATTGGTAGCAATGTGGGCTGCCAGGAAGATGCAGGCAAACATCAGTAAATGAACAGCAACTGGGATACTTTGTGAAAAATCGCATTAGAAGAAATATAAAAAGGCAGGATATTTTTCTAAATGGAGTTTGAAAGGTGTTAATCTTCAAAAGAATTTGGGTGTCCTTGTACACAAATCACTGAAAGTTAACATGCAGATTCAGTAAGCAATTAACAAGACAAAAATCTGAGTGCATGTGTATCAATCAAATTATATACAGTCCTAATAGGACCAGATCTGGAATACTGTATACACGTCTGAACTTCTTACTGAAGGGTGACCTGTAACATGGAAAATGCCACAAAGATTTACAAGATTAATGCCTAGAACAAGTTTCATACATGAAGTGGACGAGACCAGCCATTCCCCCTTATGACTCTGCCCAAAGTTTATGGGCCCCCTTCAGTCTGTAACCTCCCCCGCACCCCCCCCCCCAACGCCCCCCCCCCCCCGAAATGCGCTGCAGCCACTTTGAGAATAGCTGGACTACCTCTCAAGAGGTGATCAAACAGAAAGATAAAAATTCTTAAGGGCTTGACAGGGTCAATGTAGTTACCATGGTATACAAAGAGGTCAGGAATTCAAGATAAAGACATGAATAAATTTCTTATCCAGAGTAGAGAATCTTTAGAATTCTCTAAGCAAGTTGAGAAGTATATTCAAAAAAGAAATCATAATATTTTAGGATATTAAAGGAATCAAGGGAAATGGAGTTAGTGTGGGGTAAGTGGCACTGAGGTAATAATCAGCTATGATCTCAGTGACAGGCACTCGGGGAAATAATCAACCCCTCCTACTCCTTACGTAACTAAACATTTCAAAAAGTAACCATTTCAATTAGCACTTCTAGGTCTAGTCCTCCAGTAACTGCCATTCTACACAAGGTCAAGGAATCTAGATAAAGTTTATATTCTAACCAGTGACTTGGGAATAATTTTCTTGAGAATTTTGGGAACATACTAACAGACAGGAATTATTTACATTAACATAAGTGTTCCTAGACTCAATGGGATCAGAGAAATCTCCTCAGATGGAAAATAGTTTCCAGGTCTTATGGTGTAGGGCTTAAAAAATAAGACCTTATCAATATGCTGTATGTAATTTCCATTTAAGCATTCTCAACGTATCGAGATACACTTATGTTGAGAATGTTCACAAAGTAGCTGGATAATTCTTCTTGGATGGAAATTGTCAAACTGTTAACTATTAAAGTTAAAGACAATTAAAAAAAAAACCAGCAGTATTTAACATTCAAGCATAAATCAATAAGGTCCATATTTGTAACAGATTGAAAGATTATTACTTACGGCAATTTCATTCTCATAAACACTCTGGCCATGAAAAAGCTCAATAGGACACTGACGAAACCAATGAACAGCAGCAGGAATCTATTCAGTTTTGGAATATTGGGTGCATTTGAGCGATCCAAGATTATAAACCCTAGACCTCCCATTGTAAACAGAAAACTAGAAGCAAGACCTTCCATTATGTACTGTCCATTCACTCTGCACAAAAGCATAAAGAAAATAACATCAGTTCCAATTTGCTGT
This sequence comes from Narcine bancroftii, assembly GCF_036971445.1. Classification (NCBI taxonomy): domain Eukaryota; kingdom Metazoa; phylum Chordata; class Chondrichthyes; order Torpediniformes; family Narcinidae; genus Narcine; species Narcine bancroftii. Next base: position 153,845,472 of record NC_091471.1, read on the forward strand.
GGTTCCAAATTAAAGAACACATGGATACAAATCACCACAAACATTAGAGCATTGCAGGTACTTTAATGAAAGGATTTTTTGCTCTCTATTTGATTTTTAAAAAGTAGATTCAGATCGAATTCGTACTATAAAGATCTTATATGGTTAATTCCATCCATTAACCACAGGTACTGTTATGGGCCCACAGGACTCCAAAACCCAGCAGCAATAGAAATTCACCAAAACAAATGATTCCTTAAAAGAAGTTTTTAATTTTCTTTAAATAAATTTAAAAAATCAAACTTTAACTTATTACTATTACCTTAACTTAACCCCCTTCTAATTCTAAGTGCACGTGTATGTAATGTGTACAAGTTCAGAAAAGCTATTTGATTCACAGTCCAATCTTACTTCTCACTCCTCCAAGTTCACTGGTATCAGGCAATTCTTGTACTTGCACAAAATTTAACATTTATGAATTTTCACCAAGCTCTGGTGTTTAAAAATAATTGGTTATAGCTCAGTAAGGTTCTCGTTGGTTTCAGAGAGAGATTCGTTGCTCATTGGACACACACAAATGGATTCCCTCCGATCAGCCACTCTAGTGTTTTGCTGAAGAAACTTGCCTCATCAGGGTTTTCCAAATGATAACCTCTTTTTCTGAAGGTCTCCACAGAGCTCCTTTCTGTTTTCCTCATTTCACGTGAAAGACTCTAGCATGCGCTCTCTCTCTCTCATTAAAATTTTGAAATATAGCAAACAAAATAGTGATTTTTGTGCAATTCTCATGCAACCAGTCACTCCCCATAGTTGAGTGAATACTGAACGAAAAAAAATTACAAGGTCATAAATCTCTCTCCCACTATTCTCATTTGAATCTTACTCATCAAGCATTAAAACTAAACAGATTCTAAAAAAGAAAGCACAACCAAACAGATGTGTAAGCAATACACCAATGTGTAAGGACAGAGAAATCAGCCAAATTTTGATTCTGCAATGAGGTTTCGTCCTACTGAGCCAGTTGTTAATTCATTAAACCAGAAATAGACTGAGATTTTATCTCTGGATCAGTAGGGCTCAGTACCCTCATCTTATTCACAATAACTTAATCTTAAGTAGAAATCTAATCCAATTAAGGTATAATGAATATTTTCCATATCGAGGCAATCATAATCACAGAGAAAAGCACAACAACACGCAATTCAATTCTAATAGAGCGGAAGTCAGAAAAACCTACACACGAATGTCTACTTGGTACATAAACTGGAGGGCATCCACCATCCATGGAACCATAACCCAGAAGAGAAATCAAAGTCATTAACAGAGAGAATAAGGAGTAAACACACAAGAGAAATCAAATTGATAGTAGCTTTCTAGTCATACCTGTACGCTAAGAAGGCAACAGGCCTCTGGTGACCATGTTCATCTGTCATTGACCCAACACTTGGAGGTTCCACGATTACATCATAAATGATACCTGCAAATATCAAAGACCTTTATGAACACCATAAATAAAACCTCTCCAGCACACTTCATAGAGCTTTCTGCACAAACATTTCACTCAATGTACAAATTATCTTGGAAGGATCAAACCAAATTTTCATTTTATCATAGAAACTACAATACAATTCAGAGTTGCAGTATTGACCATTTCAAGTCATGAAAATGCTTCTTTCTACAAGTACCAGATATTCTTATGTCAGGAATTATTTACATTAACATAAGTCTTATGTCTGAGTGCACATACATACTATCACAGAGTGATAGCAGCCAAGCTAATTACAATAAAACTCCTGGTATCTGGCACCATTTGGGATTGTTAGATGCCAGATATGTGAATTTTCTTGCTGCATGATATTGAATGTTGCATGATAGGCAAACTAATGGTGAGACCCACCAATTTTAAACTTAGATATTTTTTGCTGGTTGCTTGAGACTGCCATTTACTTGAATTCCAGACAACATGGGTTTTACTACATTTTTCTTAGGATCGGTCCCTGATCTAAAGTGTTAACAGGTTAGTCATTCCACAAATGCTGCTTGATGAATTTTTCCAGCATTTCTGTTAATTAAATATTTCACCTTGTTGTTTGGATTGTGATCAAGTGACCTCTGGACCCTGGTCAGAATGTGGATTGCAGAGTGTCACCTCAACTGTCAATCAGTGATTGGATCTGCCCACCTTTGAGGATGCTGTGTGATTGGCCCTTGCAGCACACAGGTGAGGCTGATGCACAATTGGTCCTCACAGGTCACGTGGATGGACCCTGGATTGAATAAACAGCACGTGGAGTTTCTCACTTTCACCATTCTTGCTGCTGCATGGAGACCATCACTGAACTCCAGGCAACAGCCAACTCATGAGAGCAACTGAGGGGCCAGTCTTGGATCCCTGTCTGTGGGCAATGCTGAAGACCAGTTTCATTTGATGTATTTGTTAGTTGTAATTAATTTACTGTTTATTAGTACGCTGTGATTGCTGAAGACAGAGAGAGGTAGTGGGTATTGTGTGTGTGTATAACGCTCGCCTTCCCAATCAGGAGTTGAGAATGTTTAGCAGCGATTTATTTGCACCCAATGTGGTCTGTGTGAGTATGCCCTTTTGTGAATTCTCCTGTACACAAATAAAGCCCACGGTTCATTAATAACACATTTCTGGCCTTGATTCTCTTTGAACCGGTTGAGCTTATTCTGAACACAACATACCTTCCAGACATATTCAGCATGATTGATTAGTCCAATTATAATTTTTTTTCCCTCAGATTTAAAGCCAAAGGCAAGTTCTTATCAAGCAACAGCTGAAAGTGAAGTTGATAAAGGCTCAAAGGACTGGAAACATTCCAAACTATCCCTCCTCAAGTACAATAGCCGCAAGCTAACAATATTAACTATTCAGGCTCATGCTCAGATGCCTACAGGATGCACACTGCAGTGCGATTTAAATAAATCCTAGTCTCATTTTGAGGATAAATTAAAAAACCCAGATGCAGTTTTAATCTGAAATAAAAACAAAATGCTAGAAACATTCAGCAAACTGGTCAGGATTTGTGGAAACAGATAGTTAACACTCCAGTTCAAAGGTTATTCAACAGAATTGATTGTCCTTTTAGGAGATGGCGCAGGAGGGATTTCTGGATTACTGGGCTCTCTTCCAGGGAAGGTGGAATCTGTACTACCTGGACAATTTACATCTGAACTAGAGGGGGACTAATATCCTTGTGGGAAGGTTTGCTAGTGTTGCTCCAGGGAGTTCAAACTGGATTTTTAGGGAGATAGTAATCAGAACGCCACAGCAAATAGTATAGTCGAGGATGAAAAAGACAATGTATAAAGATTGCATAAAGGCAGAAATCAAAGAGTTTGCATGATGGAAAAAATGTTCTCAGGTGCATCTATTTGATTGCAAGGAGTATTGTACAAAACATAGACAAGATTAGAGCAGGGATGGCCAACCTTTTAATTTAAACATACAGCATGTTAACAGGCCATTTCAGCCCACTAGGGGCTGTAGATTAACTGGGCGGCATGGACTCATGGGCTGAAGCAGCCTGTTACCAAGCTATATGTCTAAATTAAAAATTAAAAGGTTGCCCACCCCGGCTTAGAGTGTGGATTAATATGTGGAACTATGACATTGTGGCAATTAGTGAAACTTCCTTGCAGAAGGGGGCAGGACTGGCAGCTCAATGTTCAGGGGTTCTGTTGTTTCAGCCACAATAAAGGGATGATAGGGGAGGAGTAGTGATGCTCGTCAAGGAAAATAACACAGCTGTGCTCAGACAGGACAGACCAGAGGGCTTATGTACTGAGGCTATATGGGTGGAACTGAGGAATGGGAAAGGTACAATCACATTAATGCCACTGGGTTGAGATTCTATATTAGAGAATAGCCAATTTTGAGGAAATGAGAAGGGATCTAGAAAGAGTGGTTTGGGCCAGATTGATTTCTGGTAAGGATATGCTCAGTAAGTGGAAGGCCTTCAAAGGTGACATTTTGAGAGTACAGAGGTTCTATGCTCTTGTTAGGATTAAAGGCAAAGTTAACAGGCATAGGGAACTTTGATTTTTGAAGGATATTGAGGATTTGGTTAAAAGAGCAGGGTAGCAGGTATAGGCAACAAAAAGCAAATGAGGTACTTGAGAAGCATACAAGAAAAAAAATGTGGGAAATCAGGAGAGCTAAATGAAGACATGAGGTTGCTTTGGGAGATAATATGAAAGAAAATCTTAAAGGGTTCTACAAACATATTAAGAGCAAAAGGATAGTAAGGGACACAATTGGTCCTCTTGAAGTTCAGAGAGATTGACCATGTATGGAGTCAGAGGAGATATTAAATGGGCTGTTCTCATCAGTATTTAATGGCACAGAGACTAAGGAAGAGAGCCAAACAAGCAGTAAGGGCATGGAACCTATATAAAGAGGTAATGATTGATGTCTTAAGGCAAAGAAAGGTGGATAAGTTAGACAAGGTATTGCCTCAAACTCTGAGAACAGCCTGAAATGTCAGTTATATACGTTTGCCTCCTATAGACACTGATTTTCTTCAACATTTCTGTGTGTTTTTACTACAATTACAAGATCAGACTTTTGTGTTTCACTCCAAAAAAAAATGCAGGTTCAGAAAAGGTGGGGGGGGGGGGGGGGTTCAAAAAGCAGAATGGCCACTCACCATCAACGTTAATCAAACAGGAGAACAATCTTGAGCAAACAACGAGTCACTACCTTCGTTTTTGCATCATCACCTCCTGCCCTCCCCACCACTTTTTATGCTCATTATGGTCCCTCCCCACATTAGCCATCATCCAAAACACTGACTGCCCATATCTCTGCATGGACCTCAGTTTGCCCCCAGCCTCTCATTACCTAATCAATCTCTCCTTTCCTAGGGGGGAGGAAGGGGAGAGAATGTGTGGGAGTGAGAGACAGACAGACAGTAGACTGCCCATCGTCCCGGGCGGAGGGGGCATCAATGGTAAGCCCGGAGCCGGCTCACTCACCGCCGGTGATCAGGAAGTAGGAGATGATGACCAACGCATATACGGTCATGGCAGACGGCATGTGGAGCCATCCCGGCTTCTTCAGCTTGATGTTGGGACATTCAAGCAGCGCAAACAGCAGCCCGAACACCACTTCCATCGTCAACCAACCAGCCACCACGACTGCGACGTGTATCGGAAACACCAACGAGCACTTCCGGCGCTCCGCGCCACGTCTCGTCCTGCAGTCATTGGCCTCTTTTATAGGCTCACGTGCTTCAACGGCCTCCCGGCGAATGATGACATCACCACTTGACGTGCCCCACAGCAGTGCTCAGCGGCGAATGTTGATGGCAGAGAGGGATGGGGCCAATGGGTGGCACATGGTGGACGTGAACATAGGGCTGCAAGGCCAGTGAGTGAGATCATTGGGCTGCAGGGCCAGTGAGTGAGATCATTGGGCTGCAGGGCCAGTGAGTGAGATCATTGGTGCTGGAGGGCCGGTGAGTGAGATCATTGGTGCTGGAGGGCCGGTGAGTGAGATCATTGGTGCTGGAGGGCCGGTGAGTGAGATCATTGGTGCTGGAGGGCCGGTGAGTGAGATCATTGGTGCTGGAGGGTCGGTGAGTGAGATCATTGGTGCTGGAGGGCCGGTGAGTGAAATCATTGGTGCTGGAGGGCCGGTGAGTGAGATCATTGGTGCTGGAGGGCCGGTGAGTGAGATCATTGGTGCTGGAGGGCCGGTGAGTGAGATCATTGGTGCTGGAGGGCCGGTGAGTGAGATCATTGGTGCTGGAGGGCCGGTGAGTGAAATCATTGGTGCTGGAGGGCCGGTGAGTGAAATCATTGGTGCTGGAGGGCCGGTGAGTGAGATCATTGGTGCTGGAGGGCCGGTGAGTGAGATCATTGGTGCTGGAGGGCCGGTGAGTGAGATCATTGGTGCTGGAGGGCCGGTGAGTGAGATCATTGGTGCTGGAGGGCTGGTGAGTGAGATCATTGGTGCTGGAGGGCCGGTGAGTGAAATCATTGGTGCTGGAGGGCCGGTGAGTGAAATCATTGGTGCTGGAGGGCCGGTGAGTGAGATCATTGGTGCTGGAGGGCCGGTGAGTGAAATCATTGGTGCTGGAGGGCCGGTGAGTGAGATCATTGGTGCTGGAGGGCCGGTGAGTGAGATCATTGGGCTGCAGGGCCAGTCATTAGGGGCCAGTGAGTGAGATTATTGGTACTGGAGGGCCATGATTGGGGGCCAGTGAATGAGATCATTGAATTTGGTTAGGGTCTATAATTACAGCCAAGATTTGTCATCTGTCTTCAATACCTGGCCAGAGCCAATGATTGTGTTGGTGATGAGGACGGTTTGTGTGATCATAGATTTGGCTCAACACCAGTGTTAATGCCCATGATCAGGGCAGCAGGGCCGGGTTAGATGTTTATGCTGATTTTTCGAATCAATGGTTTTTGTTAAGATGTCAGTGGTTTGCTTGAATATTCTGCATAGGTTGCCAGTCAATGTTTGGAGTCACTCGTTGGGGACAGTGGAATTAGTCTGTAAAGTGTGTAATCTAATCAAAAGTAATATTTGTGCACATTTTGAAATTTCAGAAAAAATGCGTATTAATTTTAAATTAAAGTGAATATTCCGTTCATAGCCAATTGGTTGAGCACAAGTTCTGTTTCCAGGTATACACTTAACCACAAATGGAGGAGTAGTGAGAGCCTTTTTCGGTATTATCAAGGAACAATGTAAAGCTCTCCTGCCATACACTTTAATGCTACAAAGGTGTTTTTAACCACATAGGCAATACTGCCTTAATGGAATGTGAAAATCTATTAATGTTTTTCTGTTGTTGAAGGTGAGAATATATTGGAGGTGGTATTTTTGCAGTGTCATGTAAAATCTATTTATTTGATGGACTACGTTCAGCTCATTATTTTAAGCATTTAAATAATTGTAGGAAAAGCATTGAAAGCAACCGTCGTGGATAATTGCATATTCTAGTCCTGTACAGGGGATGCTTAAGAGTGCCATCCAGACAATTCCACTATTACTGTAACACCATGGTCTACATCTTTATGATTATACTGAGTGCATTTTTTAATTTTTTTGCATTAATTAAATGTTGAGTTACATGAGCATCTGCCTGCCTAAAATACAGTTGTTACAAAATGTACATGATATTTTCCTCTAAATTAGATTTTGATTACAATCTCAATGTAGTCACTTGTCCTATCATCTTTACTCAATGTTTAGCAGTTAAATATTTACGAGTATAAAATCTTCCTATAGGGTAACACAGATACTGAGTCCAGGAAGTGATCCCCAGGTTTGTCCTGTAAGTGATGACATTTTCCCTAGATCATTTCCCAAGCATCTTGCAAGATGCAATGGCAGACGTTGCTGGATAACTGACTTGATTTCAGTGAAAGGTATGAATTAGAACAACTTTCTGAATTTAAGAAGCAAGTGTTCTGACGCCACTTTGAATTTGAATGTCTATCCTCATAAAGTATGCATGCTCAGTAATTAAAGACTTGTATCACCCATTGATTTTGTGAGTACCATCAATAAATGTAAAATGAAATGTACACCAACAATGTTTATTTGAACTAACCGCCTGGTACAACTGAATGCCGAGATCTTGGCAATTCTTTTAAGAATATCTTTTTCTGCACCTATTCCGAAGCTTTGAAACATGTAAGCATAGACACGAGCTTAATAGCCATCTCCTATGGGATATGCAACATGGGTGCTTTCTGAAAAAAAATCCTGAAGTTATAAACTTCTACTCATGTTACAAACCAGCACATCCATTTCATAGGCTTACAATGGACTCTAATTTCTGTCTTCATATCTTTCAGAATATAAAGCTGTGAGATGCAATCCACAGAAAGTTTGTGCACCGAATATTCAGTTGGGAATAATCAGAAATCAAAGTCAAAGTTCAAATTTATTTCCAGAGTTCATACATGACATCACATACAACCCTGAGGTTCTTTTACTTGTGGCCCAGGCAGAATTTCAACTTATCGGTAACTGCAAACTATTTAAAAAGAAAGATCTGTATACAAAAGGGGGAAATGTAAACAAGGAAAGAAATGTAAACAAACTGACTGCAAATACAGAAAAAAATATTCAGTTATAAATAATTTGAAGTTATAAGAGTCCTTAAATGAGTCACTGATGCAGTCTCGTATTGGGAATCTGAAGGTGGTGGAGTAGCAATTGTTGCTGAACCTGGTGGTATGAGTCCTGTGGCACATGTACCTCTTTCCTGATGGATGCAGTGAAAACACAGCATGTCCTGGGTGGTGAGGATACTTGCTGATTGCTGCTGCTCGCCCAACAGCAATGTTCCATGTAAATATTCTCAATGGTGGGGAGAGTTTTGACTTTGATATATTGGAGTGTGTCCAGTACCTTTTGCAGAACTTTCTACTCAGCAATATTGGCACCCCCATTCCAGGCTGTGGCGCAGCCAGTCAGCACACTTTCCATTACAAATCTGTCGAAGTTTGCCAAAGATTCTGATGACATACTCTTCAAACTGAGGAAGTAGAGGTACTGACATGCTTTCTTCCCGATGACATTGGTATGATAAGTCTAGGACAGGTCCTCTGAGATAGTGACTCCCAGAAATTTAAATCTGCTCACCATCTCCACCTCTAATCCCCCTGAGATCACTGGATCATACCCCTCTGTTTTTCCTTTCCTAAAGTCTACAATCAGCTCCTTGGTCTTGGTGACATTGAGTGCGAGGTTGGTGGTGGTGCACCTTTCAGCCAAGTTTTCAATCTCCCCCTTGTATGCTGACTCATCCCCTCTTTTTTTTAATCCAGCCCACTAATGTGGTATTGTTAGCAAATTTGTAAATGGTGGCATTGTCATATCAAGCCACAGAGTCACAAGTGTAGAGCGAGTAAAGCAGGGGGCTAAGTATGTGGCCCTTCAATGCTCTGGTGGAGTTTGTGGAAGAGACATTCTTGCCAATTCACATTGATTGAGGTGAGGAAATCCAGGATCCAATAACACAGTGGAGTATTGAGGCCCAGATCTTGGAGTTTGCTGATTAGTTTTGAGGGGGAGGATGATGTTGAATGCTGAAATGTCGTCGATAAAGAGCATCCTTTATGCGCCAGGTATTCCAGTGATTCATGTGGAGCCAGTGATTTGATAGCTGCCATAGACCAGTTGCTATGGTAGGCATATTGAAACACCACTTAGGAGCTGATATACAACACCAGCCTCTCAAAACACTTCATCACTGTAGATGTGAGTACCACTGGTTGGTAGTCATTTAGGCAGGATACCACACTCTTCTTAGCCACCAGTACAATTGAGGTCTGTTTGAAACAGGTGGGTACCAAGCCCTGCTGGAGTGGGGTTTTGAAACTATCAACATATATCCAGGACAGCACAGTTAGCATAATGACCACACGGTTAGCATAGCAGTTAGCTCAATGCTATCACAGCACCAGCGACCCATGTTCAAATCCAGTGTTATCTCTTAAGATTTGTGTTGTGCATTGTGTAGTGTGGATCTCCAGACTTAAATGCCTGTGATCTGGCTCTCAGCATTTCATTGTTCATCCAGGGCTTCTGGTTAGCAAAAGCCCTGAACGATTTGGTGGGGACACACTCATCCACAGCTGTTTTAATGAAGTCCATGATAGCCCTGTGGTAACATTCAGCACCTCAGAAACCTCAAGGTTTCAATTATAAAATCTAATTGTCAAGCAAGAGTCTGTACAACAGTAAAACTATTTTTTTTAAAGTACAAAGGTTAATAATGGGGAAAGATTTCTTTCATTACTGATAAGTATCTTCCAGAGCAAAAGAAGAGAATTACTTATCAGTAATGAAAGAAATCTTTCCCCATTGTTAACCTTTGTACTTTTAAAAAATTAGTTTTACTGTTGTACAGACTCTTGCTCGACAATTAGATTTTATAATTATATTTATAATTATATATGTATATAATATAATAATCAAGTTCACCTATGTTCTAAAAGCCAATCTTAAAAATAATCTTAAACTGGGTAAATCTACGGATTACCCAAGGGAACATTAAATAAAAATCAAGGAAAAGTCTGGGTGGTGAGCAGCCATTCATTAGATACATATCACTGAGCAATGAAAAGAAAAACACCAAAGGATAAATATTGCAGTTTGAAATGGTCAATGTCTTCTTGTATTTGCAAATACCTTCACTCTTGTTATAATTTTTCTCTTTGATGAAAGTAGTGTTTAGACTTTACAATTTTGTCACGGTTGAAGATAGAAAGAAAGGATAGCTCAGTGCAGATGAATCTTCCAAGGATGATACTTAGACCTGGTATTTAATTCAATTTCAAGGTTTGAATTATTAATGCATATAACCAATGCCTATCAGCCTTGGAAAAATGACCTCTCAGGAATGGAGAAGGGTTACCTCCTGTTTTGTAAAGTTGAATATGCTGCAAAAATGCTGCAGCTTGTAAGTTGTTCATGGAAAACATCACCACCCTTCCTTGTGTCATAATGACAATGTAAATAATAAAAAAAGAACCACAAGAAGCATTAAACAGAATCTGGATGATGAATGGCAGATCTTCATATTCTTATTACTCCCACTAGTAACCCCCCTCATTTCCTATGACAAGATTTTACTAAACCATTCAATATCTAAGCATGCAAACAAGTGACAGCATCTCTGGCAATTGGTTCGGTTCTAGGATATTGTCTTCCAGTATATGTGGTGGATGCCATATATCATCATGTTTGAGTAGAGCTTATCTTCAAAGCATTTATTTCCATTTATTCATGGATGAGTTGGACATACTAAAATTGTTCTGGTAGATGTGCATCCTGCACAAACATAGAAATCAGCCATGTGGATTTTCAGTTATACCAATTTTCTCCTTTGCCACCCTTTTACTCTTAATAAATGTACAGAATTTCTTGAGTTTTTATTTTATCCTCCCCACCAGCTCCAACTCATGTCATTTTTATGCCCTTCTGATTTCTCTCTCGCTTATTCCTAAAACTAAACTTAAAAAGCACGTTGCCTGCACCATGTCCCTCTTTCTTCATCACTTTTGTCATACTCCAAATTCAAAGGGGGTGGAGCTAATCAATCTGTGTGCCAATATATTTCAAGTAAGGTTGCCACACTCTAACGAATCTGTCATTTTCCTTCATATGTGATTTTCTCCAGGGGAATGCAACTCTGCATTTCCACATTCCATTGCGTGGTATTTAGTTGGGAGTCAGACCTCCATGAAACTCGTATATACTTCCTGGCTACTGCCAAGGCTACCTTCATGAACGGAAATTGATCTTTGGTAAATCTAAAACTCATGTCCCCAATATCTCCCAGAAGGTACAACTCTGGATCCTGTGGAAAATCCACTTTTGTCATTTTTTTTTCAGAATGTCTCCCAGGTCTTCCCAGAAGGGTCTCACCTTCTTGCGTCCCACATGGAGTGGACAAAAGTTCCAATATCCTCCCCACACCTACAGCACAGTTCTGAAATTTCTGGCTTTGATTTGTGTCATTTTTGTGGTGTGAGATATAATTGGTGCAAGAAATTGTACTGTACCATCCTGTATCTGGCATTGATAACCCCCATCACACTGTCCAGACACAGGTCCTACCACCACACTTCATTGATTGTTATACCAAATCCAACTCCCATCTCTCCCTCAACCTGTGTAAGCTTGGCTTCGGGTCCTCAGTTTGTAATAGATCTTAGAGATAAATTTACACAAATTCCCCTTTCAAATTAGAATCTCCATGTCATCACAGTCAAGTAGGGTCAGAGATTATCCCAATTTTTCCTTTAAGATGGATATTATTTGCAGATAGCAGAAGAATGTTCTGTTGGACAAATCATGTTTTAATCTCAACTGCTCAAATAACATAAGCTGTCCCTTTTGTAACAATCCTCGATACATCTGATCCCTTTCTGGCACCAGGTGTCCAGGATTTTATTACCCAGAGTTAAATTATTCTGGGTCAGGTTGTTTTGGGGAATATCCCCACCTTCCATCCAATGCATTGCTTTACTATTTTCCATGTCTGGAGTACATGCTTTAGGATGGGGCTATCTGTTTTCTTTGAGAGTAATTTGGTATCCCACTTATATATAATTTCTTCGACTATCACTTCACCTACCAAGTGTAGTCCAATTTCTTCCCATGAAGGGAAGTAGGATGATAAATCTCGTCTGGGCTGCCCAGTAATATATTTTGAAATCAGGTAATTTTAAATTCCCCAAATTGTAATCCCATTGTCACCTTTTCCATGGAGATTCTAGCCACTTTCCCATTCCACAGGATCCTCTCATTAAGCACTTTTTTAAAATTCGCCAGAAATGAAATGGGTAATGATTAGAAAAGATATTGAAGCTTTGGCATCACCTTCATTCTGACACACTTGAATCTGTCCATTAATGTTATGGGCATAGTCCTCCATGAAACCAGGTCCTCAATCTTCCAGAGCAAAAGAAGATAATTAATTTTGTATAAGTAATGTAAATCTTTATCTACTTTAAACTCCAGATATTTAATGCCTTCTTGTGGCAATTTGAATTGACGTCTTTGATGGTACTGCTCATAATCACCATTCTTCAAAGGCATTATCTTACTTTTATCCAAATTGGCCTTATAGCCTGAAATCTTCCAGTAATCCTTACTCTGGCCAACAACCCCCTGGGGTCCATCAAATATACTAACAGATCATCAGCAAAAAGGTAGATTTTATATTCCACCTGGCCCACCTTAAATCTCTTTATGTCTAGATCCCACCAAATGGCTTCCGCAAGTGGCTCCATGGCTAATATGAACAGCACTGGGGACAATGGGCAACTTTACCTACGTGCCCTGCTCAGTGGAAATACTGGAGATATGTGCCCATTTGTTATAATTTTCACTGGGGCTTGTGATAAAGTGCCTTAACCCAATTAATAAATGTTTGTCCCAATCCAAATTTCTCCAGTACCTTGAACAGAAAATCCAACTCCAATCTGTCGAAGGTCTTCTCCGCATCTAAAGCTACAGCTACTCTGAGATCTGCCCCTGATTATGCAAGGTGTACCAGATTTAGCATTCTAGCTATGTTGATTGCTTCTTTTCTACAAAACCTACTCGATCCAGGTTTGTTAATCTCAGCAAATATTCTGCCAACCAAAGCTTTTCCAATAATTTTATAGTCTTTATTCAATAAAGAAATGGGTTCCTGTCTTTTTTGGAAACATTGTGATAATCGCTGTTGAGAAAGACTCTGGGACAGTATGCGTCTCCACCGCCCTGATCCATCACCTTCAAAGGGAGGGGCTTTAAGAGATCTTTGAACTCCTTATAAAATGCAACAGGGAAACCATCCTCTCCCAGCGACTTGCCAGCCTGCTTTCTCATCTTCGGTGAAAGGGGCATTCAGCCCCTCTTGTTCCTCCTGTCCCAAATTTGATAGTTTCAATGGGAGCAAGAAATTCATATAATTCTTTATAAAACCTTCTAAATGTATAATATGTCTTAAAATCAACCTTCCTGTCCTATATGTTTGTAGTGCATTACACTTCAGCTTTTTATTCACCAAGTTCCTGTATTTCTTTTCTGTGCCCGATCTTTGGTATTCATTTTCCAATTGGGCTATTTCCTGTCCCAAATCATTAATCTTCTTCATGTGCTTCTTTTTAATGTTCTTGGTGTATCCAATTATCTGGCCCCTTAAGTAAGCCTTCAATGTGTCCCATATTAGGAAGTTATCCTCAGTAGAGCGGCAGTTCGTCTCACAGAACAAATTCATCTGAGCTCCAACAAAGCTACAAAATTATGGTTTTCCCAACAACAATGTATTCAGGCACCATCTATACACTGAGGCCTGTTTACATGGCATTATAATAGATAAAATCAAAGGTGAATGATCCAACAATAGCTGCATCATGTACTCAGTTTCTACTATTGTACCCTCTAATTGGGCTGACTCCAAAAATAAATCAATTCTGGTGTAGGAATCATGTCTCAAGTAAAAGGAATATCCCTTTCTCTCAGATTCAGCCTCCTCCAGACATCTATGAGATTTAGTTCCTTCATAAAGGACAGGGTGGACTTAGCCGCCCTGGCCCTTGTTATCTTCTTTGCTGATTTATCCATGACCAGATCCAGACAAAAATTAAAATTGCCTCCAATCAAGATGTTCTCACATCCTTCGGTTACTTTCAAGAATATGTCTTGTATGAACTTTTCGTCATCAAAATTCAGGGCATATATATTGATGAGTGTCCAAGGTTCCAAGTATATTTGATAATAAATCAGCACAAACCTCCCCACCTTGTTAGCGACCATCTCCAGGACCTTCACTGAAACATTTCTCCCTATCAAGATAGCCACTCCCCTTGCTCTGGAGTTGAAGGAGAACATTGTCACTTGGCCCACCCATCCCTTCTTTTGGTGTTTTTGTTTTGTTAGATGGGTCTCCAGCAATTGAGTTGGCCTGCATTTTCTTAAGGTTTGTCAAGACTCTCTTTTTCTTTATTTAGCAATTTATTCCATTTACATTAAAATTCACAAATTTGACTGTTTTATCCATTACCCAAAGACTTTCCATTGTTTTCTCCCCCCTCCTTCTCCTCTCTTGATACTTAACTTTTGTCCAATTTCTCTTCCATGGGCCTCCAATGCTGGTATCCGTGCTCAACATAGAATTTAAACAAACTAAAGAAGCTAAAACCAAAGAAGAAAAAAAAATCTTCAATACCCCTCCACTCCTCTCCCTCCATCTCACCTTCCCCTTCCTTTCCCTGCATCCATATCCATGCAACTGGTGCCAACTACCCCCTTCTTGTAATGCGTGCCCAATACACCCACCTGCCTCCTACTAGGTTCCTCCCCCCACCTCGAGCTCTCCTTATCACTTCCTAAATTAACTTAAACATCAATTTCTTACACAATATATTCAATATGTACAGCCCCACAATCCATTACTTTCTTCCCCAATCTTAATTTCTTTTAGTTCCATGAGGATATCCCATTTTATCATATTCCATCGCCTCCCTTGCATCCTTAAAAAATTTCTTATCCCTTCCCAGTCTTACTATTGGCAGGGTGGAGGAGGGTTACTCTATCCCTTTTTGTCTCAACACTTTTTATTGGATCAAATTATTTCCTGCACTTAAGAAGCGCAGCGCTAATAAGAGGGAAAAGAATACCTTATCCCCATCCAACACTGCTGTTTCCTTCTCCCCCCCACCCCCCCCACCACCCCCAGCTCTCTCAGCCACTGCCCATAAAATTTGCTCTCTATCCTGGTAGCAAAGAAGCTTGACCAGGACTGAGAGGGCCTTTCACCTGGGGCCAGGTGGGGGATTAGAGACCAGAGGGCTCTCTCTGTATCCAAAGTGCACATCCTCCAACCAGCCCGCTCTCCACAAACCCCGATGACTACCGGGTCCAACACTTCTGTCCATTGACAGCGCCTCGTCATTGCTCTCTACCCAGAATGCTCTCGGCACTCCCCTACCAAGTAAGCATTCTTTTCTCCTCTTCTGCTGCCGCCCCCATCTCCGTTGCTGCCACCACTGCTTCCACGTCCCTTTTCCAATCGTGGGCCTCTCCTGCCATCTTCCTCATGCCTGCTGGCACTCCTGATTTTTCCCTCATGGCCTCCTCACGGTACCCCTGCGATCCTGCCACCTTGGGGCCATCCAACCTTGATCTCCTCAGGGACCTCTGCTCACTCGGGGGGGGTGGGGGGTCCAGGCTCCATCAGTGCCACCATCATCGCCACCATTTCCACCGATGTGTTAGGCCTGTCCTTCTCCCACACACCACTCAGCAAGCCCTTTTCACGAGGTTAGGTTTTCTCGTCCTTTTCTCGTGCTGATTTTTGCTTTTCCTTTCTTCCCATCTTCTTGTTTTCTCTATATTTTCTTTACTCTCTGGTCTGTATTCTGCTGATTTCTATGGGGGGGGGTTATCTATTTTTACTATCTTTCCTAAATCTCATCATGGGGAGCTCTCCTAACCCTCTACTGCTCTACCGCTGCCAATTTGCTCCCCCTATTTGCATCATCTTTGGCCTCAGGTTAAGCACCAGAAATCTGAGAAGTGGCTAATCTATCATTATTTTAAAAATAACAATAAGGGAACTATAGAATAGTGAGCTGGTAGCCATAAACTATCTGTGACCATGTGAGTTTCCTCTGGGTGCTCCAGTTTCCTGTATGAACCAGAAACCTGATCTGGTGACAGGGAGCAGGTGATGGTCCACACCAGCGCCCTATACAGGAGAACTGAAACCCCCTCGCACCTGATAATCAGGTTCTTCCCGGTTATTGAGAGGGAGCGCTATGCCCATAGACCCAATTTCTGGTTGGCCTTTGCAATCGTCTCCAACCAATTCTTATTGCACACCTCAGCCTCTCCAAACCAGATCCCCAATACCTTCAGGTAGTCAGACTTGATTGTGAAGGGGATGGTGGACTGGTTGGACCAGTTACCAAAGAACATTGCCTTGCTCTTCTTCTGGTTTACCCTGGCACCCGATGCAGATTCAAACTGCAGATGCCAATCAGTCTGTGGAACGATCGTGTATCTGAACAGAAGACAGTGTCATCATCCATGTACAAGGAGGCCTTGATCTGGGTGCTTCCACTGCCTGGCAACCTTATGCTGTTGTCCTTCCTGATGAATTCAGTGAAAGTTCTGTGTAGCACACAAGTAAGACCAGAGAGAGGGAGCAGGCCTGCCTGACTCCAGGGTTGATGGGGAATCTATCTGTTCTCCAACTATTGATTTGGATTGCGCTGCAGATGTTCATGTAATTTAATCCAATTTTGATTCTATCCCCATTTTGGAGAGCACATCCATCACATAATTTTCCAGTCAAAAGCCTTCTCGTGGTCTAAGCTGACAAGGCAGGTGTCTATCCCCCAACCTGCATGTGGGCAATGGTATCCCTGAGCAGCATGAGGCTGTCAGAGATTTTCCTGCCTGGAACAGTGCAGCTTCGGTCTGGGTGGATCACCTTTCCTAGGGCAGACTTGACTCAATTAGTGATGGCCTTGGACAGGATTTTGTAGTCAATGTATAACAATGATATGGGTCTCCAATTCATGATATCTTCCTTCTCTCCCTTCTGTTTGAAAATGAGGGTGATGATGCCTTTCTTCATGGAGTCTGGCATGCTGCCTGCCAGCGTTGTGTACTTCCAGCACATCTGGACACATCCAATTCCACAGAGCCATGTGCAACTCAGCAAGGTGTCTTACTTGACCCAAAGGAATGATTGGAGTCCATCAGCTCCTCCAGTATGATTAGCTGGTCCAGATCTTCCCACTTACTGTCAGCTAAGTCCCCCGTGATAAAAAGTCAAGAAGTTTTGGGAAATTTCTGTCTGTAGCCTTACTGTCGTACAATTTGATATAAAAGGATCCATCGATCCTCTGTCTGCCCATCTGCAAGGGTGTTACTGAGTCATCCTCTTCCTTCAGGCTGTGGATCTCAGAGAACCATCTGTAAGCCTTTTGGAAGAAGAAGGACCATTCTCCTCCACCTTGCAGACACTGGATTGGAAGATGATCCAGATGAGGCTTGCTGCCTCTGCCTTTTGGAGATTCTCCACCCCTCTCAACTGCAGAAGGAGGAGTTGCTGCAGGTCTGGAATTGGCTCAGTGCCCTCTGCCTCTGTCTTGCCCTCTAAACACCTTTTAGGATAAAGAACCTCTTGATGTTCTCCTTGGTCACTTCCCCCCAGGTCACTGGGGAGTCAAAGAAGGGTTTCATTGGTCTCTAAATAATATTTTCCTTCTTTAGGTCCTCTATGCACTCAGGAGTGAACAACTTCACGTTCAGCTTCCATGTTCCCCTGCCTGCCCTCTGGTCCTCCTGTAAAAGACAAGAGGATCAAAGGAGGGAGCGGTCAGAGAAGAACACCGCCATAACATTGATGGTTCTGATTGTGATGACCTTTGACACACAGATGAAGTCTATCTAAGACTGTCTGATTTCAACCATCTTGGCTGCAGCTGTGCCTCACCTGCTGGGTTGCTGAAGACTTTGCATAGCTGCGTGTCCTTTACCATCTCTATCAGGAGCCTGGAAGAGCCATCCAGTCTGTTGTCCACCACCACCAGATTGTTCAGCTGCATTGATGATGCATTTGAAGTCACCAGCTGGAACAATTGACTTGAACGTCACCAGAAATGGTGGGAGCTGCTGGAAGACAGCCAGCTCTCACTCCACTCAGGTGCACACATTGATCAGCCAGAGTGAGATGTCAGAGTAGGTTAGATCCACCATGAAGAGATTCCCCCAACCACCTCCTTAACCTCAGTGATTACAAAGTTGCCTCCCTGCAGCAAGATATCCAGACCAGATGCGCAACAATCATTCCCCCTGACCATATAGACCACTCATGGGGCCACCATCACGACCATCTCTAATAGTTCCTGAGATGTGGCAGTCCACACTCCTGTATGAAAGTTACATCTGACTTGACCTTGGCCAGGTATTGCAAAGTATTTTCACATTGGGTAATGCTTTTGACACTGTATACATTGAGGTTTGCTATTTTAATCTCCATTATTGTTTATAGGAGTCTCCAGTTTGCAATTCTTACTGCTTGGAAGATGTTCACTGAGCACCTTTGCTCTATCCACACCAGTGACACAGGTCTCCCAGCGGCCAACCATTTCAGTTCTGTATCACACTCCCATACTCATTTGATTGTGTACTATCCCACCAAGACCACCTGTAAATTGAAGGAACAACTCCTGATTTTCCATTTGGGCACACTCCAGATCGACTTTTCCAGTTTCTCCTAGACTGCTCTCCTTTCTCTCGCCCTTCCCTTCACCCTGTCAGTTCTCCACCTCCCTTCCCTCTCTATTCACTCAGCCATCCCTCCTCCCCTTGCTTGCTGCAGTGCCCTCCCTCCCTTCACCACCTATCACCTCCTGCCTTTGCGACACACCTCCCCCCTTACCTTTTTGTTCGGATGCCTACCAACATTTTTCCATACCTTGACGGGCTCAAGCCCAAAATGTTGTTATGTATTTTCACCTTTGCTATGTAAAGGTCACTGTTTGACTTGCTGAGTTTCTCCAGTTTTGTATTTTTACTTGCAATTCTTACAATCCAGAGTCAATCAGACTGAGCCCTCATTCCCACTGCTTTGGTGAACCGCAGCACTGATTTTGGGCTCAAGAACAGGGGTGATCTTCCTCTGGGAGTGGGGCTTCCTCAGGTGAAGCTGGTGGTGTCACTTGGGGAGAGATCCGACTGTGATGCTGCTTCTCTGTTACCTGGCTGGCTTGTATTCTTCTCCTGGAGCTGGGGGTGGGGTTGATCGACTCTGCACTACTCCCAGTCTCCTGGACCTGGGGGTTTCCCACTGACAGCTTATTCATAATCCATTATTCTTCTTTCTTTCCACTTCATCTTGACACTTGGTTTCTCGGATCACATATCTGTCCTGCTAACCCCGGCATACAGACAGCTGGCAAAGCAAACTAGGTCAGTTCGCAGGGAGATCAGGATGTGGCTGGGTGGGGGGAGGGAGTGGATAGAAGCGCTACAAGACTGCTTTGAGACCATGGACTGGCGCTGTTTCAGGGAGGCCGCTACCCACATCGGTCGAGTACACAAGCTCAGTGAGTGGCTTCATCAGCAAGTGTATTGAGGGTGTTACTGTAATCAAATGCTTCACAACCAGGGCTAACGAGAAACAATGGTTGGATACAGAGGTCTGGGCCCTTCTCAGAGCTTGTGATGCTGTCTTCAGGACAGAGGATAGGATGGCACTAAAATCATCCAGGGGTGAAGTCTCCTGTGCAATCCAGAAGGCTAAGTGAGGATATGCATAGAAGATCCACAGACAGCTGTGCAATCCTGGCAACACAGGCACATATGGCAAGGGATCAAGACTATTACAAATCACAAGTCGACCTTGTGAGTTAAGGACAATGACATCTCCCTTCCGGACAGACTAAACAACTTCTATGCACGGTTTGATGAGAAGAACAGAATGATGCCAAAAAAAGCTCCATGTCCCCCTGATGAACTGGTCCCCTGCATAGCTGTGACCAAGGTGAGAGGAACCCTATCCAAAGTGAATGCACGCAATGGGACCCGACAACCTATCTGTTACCCAGATTCATAGTTAACAACGCATTTTTACATAATGGTGTTCTTAATTATATACCTGCTTTTTTTTTTCCAATACACTCATTTACTTCTTGCCATATTCTAATCATATGTATTAATATAGAGATATCCTTCTTTTTTGTTATTAACTTAACATTCCATTCATAAATAAAATCCCTCACTGTTTTTTCTTCTATTGAATTCAGTCCCATTCAGATCCAAGAAGGGAGACTATCTTCAAAAAAGAATAATAAAAATCTTGCTTCTGCTGATAAATATTTCTTAAAGTCTGGAAGTCTAAGTCCTCCCAACAATTTATAGTCCCAAATTAGCTTTTTCAATGAAATTCTCAGTACTTGGTTATTCCATGGGAGTTGCCTTGTGTAATTATTCAATAATTTAAAGAAATTTTTAGATAGTGCAATAGGAAACAATTGAAAAAGATACTGTAATCTAGTCATCACCTTCATTTTAAGTCAATTTACTCTTTCCACTCGAGTAATTGACAGGTCTTTCCAGTTCTGTAAATGTTTCTTTTTTTTCTCTAAAAGATGAATGTAATTAAATTTATAGGTTCTGTAAATTATCTGTCATTATTCCTAAATATTTGATTCCATCTATCTTCCATTTAAATCTACTACCTTTTTGATATCTCATAAACAAAATTTTTCAATGGCATTATCTCACTTTTGTCTTTATTCAGTTTATAACCTGATATTCTTTTATATTTTTCTAATATTGTTTGTGATTTTATCAAGAATTCAGCTGAGCCAGACATATATAATCGCACATCATCAGCAAATAAACTAATTTTATGTTCTTCCTGTCCAACTTAGAAGCCCTTAATATCTGGGTCTCTCCTTATTATCTCCACCAGAGGTTCAATAGCTAGGATAAAAAGTGCCAGAGACAGAGGACACCCCTGTCTACTCGATCTACTCAAGGGAAAACCTGCTGACATCTGATTGTTAGTTATAATTTTGGCTTGTGGTTTATGATAAAGACTTCTTATCCAGTTTATAAATGTTCTGCCTGTACCAAATTTTTCCAGTGTTTTAAATAAGAAAGACCATTCTAATCAATCAAATGCTTTTTCTAGGGAGATGGTTATACTTGGATTCAACTTAGATTTTGCCATATGTATTATATTAAATAGTCTACCTAGGTAGACAGGGAAGAGTGTCTTCCTGTGACAAATCCCCACCTGGTCCATGTGTATTAATTTTGATAGATGTTGTCCCAGTCTGTTAGCTAAAGTCTTTGCCAATATTTTATAATCACAATTAAAAAGTGATATAGGTCTATATGATGACATTTTTAATGGCTCTCTACCTTTCTTCAGTAACAGTGTAATTAATGCAGTTGAGAAAGATTCCGGGAGGGTCTGGGTCTCCAATGCCCAGTCCAGAACATCCATCATGAGAGGTATCAATAAATCTTCAAATTGTTTGTAGAATTCAGGGGGAAACCCTGGAGTTATGTTACTTTGTAAAGTACCCAAGGCTTTCTCGATTTCTTCTGTTGTGAAAGGCATCTAAATCAACTTGTTTTCTATCTTCTAATTTTGGAAGTTCAACATTTGTTAAAAATTAGTCCATCTCATTTTCTCCTAATATTTCTGATTTATCTAGTTTTGCATAATATTGTCTAAAATTATTTATTTCTTTTGATTATATGGTATAATATCGGCCTCTGTTTTTATTGCATTTATCATTCTAGATGACTCCTCTGCCTTTAACTGCAAGATAGAACTTTATGCACCCTTTCCCCTAACTCATGATATTGTTTATTTGGTTTTTAATATATTGTTTTCCATCCTTTACATTTGTAATATGTTGTAGTTTAATTTTTTATTCTCTAACAGTCAATATTTTTCTTGTGACCCTGTTCTCTGATAATCTTTTTCCAATTTTGTTATAGGTTTCTCAAGACCATCCAGTTCTGTAGCATATTCTCTCTTAAGATGCTTTGTATAAGAAATAATTTGTCCTCTTAGATAAGCTTTAAGTGTATCCCATATTGAAAAGTTATTATCAGTAGAAGAAAGGCTAGTTTCACAGAATAGTTCTATCTGTCTCTTGATAAACTCACAAAAGTCCTTCCTTTTCAACAGTATGGGACTGAGATGCCACCTGTACACATTTTCTTGTTTTTCCATTATTGTAATAGTTAAAGTTGATGGCGAATGATCTCATAAAAGTCTCACCAAATATTCTGTTTTTACCAATCTACTTTTTAACTGGGCAAACATTAAAAACAAATCAATCTTTGTATGTGAATCATGTACCTTTAAGTAGAATGAATAGTATCTTTCTATAGGGTTAAACTGCCTCCATATGTCAATCAAATTTAAACCCTTCATAAAGGAAAGTGTTGTTTTTGCACCTTTTGCCCTTGTTACTGTTCTGGCTGATTTATCCAGTATTGGATCTAGACAGAAATTGAAGTCTCCTCCGACCAGTATATTTTGTCTTTTCTCTGCTGCTTTTAAAATATATATATCTTTTTCATAAAGGCTTCGTTATCATAATTTGGTGCACAGATGTTCATAAACATCCATGACTCTGCATAAATTTTACAACGTGCCATTACAAATCTTGGTCAGTCAGTGTCTCTTCTATTATTATTGATATAGTTTTATTAATTAGAATCGCTATTCCTCTTGCTTTTGAGCCAAATGAAGATGATATTACTTGTCCCACCCAAACTCTTTTTAATTTAGCATGTTCCAGTTTGGGAAGATGCATTTCTTGTGGAAAGACTCTAATCTGCCTTTAATTTTTTTTAGGTATGTCAAGACCCACCTCCTTTTTACCACCCCATTTATCACATTAATATTAAGACTAATAAATTTTAACGTTCTGTCCATATTGATTTTTTAAACAAATATTGTTTAACAATAAAACCTGTACGATTGTTTAAATAATTGTGATCTTTCCCCTTTAAAATACACATACAAAGTCCCTGCCCTGAAGGTGACATAAAAAGGAAACCCCAAAAGCCCTCAATAAAGTCCATGGAATCTTCCCCCCTCCTCTCTGGGCAGCATTCTCCCCATTAGAACGGAACCTCCACCTTGCTACTACTATTCCCAGTTTTCTCTCTTTTTTGAGCTCTCTGAGAGCATTTCAATAAAATTTACATTTCAACAATAAATACAAGATTTTTTAAAAATACAACTTTCATTTTGTCCCATTGTAAACATTATTCACAGTCTTCTTTGTTAACCTTAATCTTTTCAGAAACCTCATAGGAAATTTTCCATCTTGTTCTTAGTCTTGAAAGACATCGATTACCTTCTGGTACTTCGACTCTCGGAGTCAAGGGGTTTATTATTGAATATTTCAAGTTTTTGGAATGCAGTTGCCATTTTACATCATCAAACTCCTTCCTTTGCTTAATCAAAGTAGGACTAAAATCTTGAAAAAAAGCACTTTTATTTGGTCAATCTCAGGTCGGCCACTATTTTTCTTAGAGTATTCATATGCTGCTCCCAGAATTGTCTCCCATTCTGGTAACTCAAAAGTCTTACCAGGAACAGTCATGATCACTGATCGCCAGCTCTCTTAGGTCTGAAATCCAGATGAGCCCTTTCAATCTGCAGTTTTTCTTAAATTTGCCTTCTTCCAACACTCGCAGGATTCATGCTTCGAAGAAGTTCACTGGATCTCTTCCCTTGATTCCTTCTTTCAGTCCAATAATTCAGACATTATTTCATCTGCTAAAATTCTCTGTGTGGTTGACCTTGTCTGTCCGACTCCTATTGCTTTGCATCTTCCTCCAAAGCTTTTAGCTGATCTTGTGTTTTTACTAACTCTTTTTCTGCTTGGGTTATTCTTTTCATTGTTTTCAATGATTTCTTTAATTTCAGTCATCCTTTCAGTCATGTCTCTCATGACATTTTCAACACCAACAAATTGGTTGGTCAAGTTTTTCATTTTCTCCAGAATAATATTTAGTTCTTGTCCTGACGCCCCAGCTCTGCTGTGGTCCACAGGTCCAGAGGCCACTCTTGCGCCGCTCCCTTTCGAGCTTTGGCTGAGTAGAAACTTCTTCATTTTTTGTTCTCGGTTGCCTTGGTTTATTAGTATTTGTTTTGTCAATTTTTTAGTGAAAAATTCTTAATTTTAAAATGTTAACCATCTTTTTGATACTCTTCACGGAGAGCTCAACCTAAACATGTCTGTCTAAGTCCTTCGCATGGCCACGCCCAGATGACAATAAATTTGACTTGCTCTGCCTTCGTCCGGCACTCAGTCTGGCTTCGTCCTCAGACAACAAAAGGTTGCTGGCTTCTGGTTGCGCCTTAACCCTTTTCTACCCACTGTTTACAATGTCGGTTGCCAGTTCCTTCTGTGGGGCTTTTAGGGTTTTCTTTCTTTTCTTCACCATCGGCCATTACTCCACAGCTCCCTCCTCCATCGACTCTGCCAGCTCAGAAGGGGCCTCCAGCCTAGTGACTGGGGGTTGGAGCTGGACGTGTTTAGGGTCTCCTCGGTCACCTTGGTCTCTACCGGGGTCTTTGTCAGTTGAAGTTGAAGTGGTGTTGATCTTGCTTGGGATAGTATGTTGGCCATTTCCCCTCTTGTCATCTGTGCAGAGGTGGCTACCTGTTTTGGACTGGCTCCCTAGAGGTGGCCTATTTCCCCACACAAATTACAGTACTTACTCTCTGCACAGCCCTTCCTGCTTGCATTTTTTCCAGATAACAGTGCTGCACTGGGCTGCCAGATGCCTAGATTTCTTGCACACCCTGGGCTGTCCACCATAGACCAAATGCCCACAGTTCACTCCAGTCACAAACACTGAGGGGAGGGTGGATGATGTACCCTTTGATGTCCTCTCTCAGCTTCACCTTCACTTGGAATTTGTCATATGACTCACATTTCTTTGTTGCCTTAGGTTTGTTTGCTGCCTCTCTGTGATCCCCAACCTTGGAGGGCAAACTTTGCCCTGCCCTTTTCATTCAGGTAGATTTCTAATATGTGGGATGACCAATTAGAATCAGCTGCCCCACTACACGACAGGCCATTTGAAGTATGGATGGGATACACTCCAGCATGTAGCGAAACCTATACAGTAATGTAAACACCTGCCAAGCAGGAAGAGCCTCACCTGTTTCTGCGTTGCTATGGTTCCACTCATTGACAGGCTGTACCCATATCTATGCTCCATTAGGTTCAGTGAAAGGAGGAGGGGAAAGAGTTCAATGTCAACTGCTCACAGGCTGGCTTTCGATTAAGTATTTTGTAATGAGTTAAATATTAAACAAAGGTTTCAACATTTTGTCATTAATTGCACTCATTGGCAAGAGCAGGGACTGCTTCACAGGCAGCAATGGTAAGTATATGGGTTATTTTTGTTAAATATCAAAAGGTTTGTCTCCATACGTGGATAATTTTGAACTGCAAGTGTTTTGATGAGGTTTACAATGCTGTGTGCAGAAAGCAGTGAATTTTCTCATGAGATTGAAGAAGAATATGGTAAAGCTGGGTGCAGTAACTAGGTTGTGGTCTGAAATGGTCGTTTCAGGCTCGACATCAGTCTTACTCGTTGTTCAGAAAAAAAGTTACCACTTTCATTCTTATTTTAGGAACACAGATGTAAAGTTCTTGTACAAGATATTTAGCCATGACTTGCACAAATAAGTTAGCAAACATCTGGCTGAGAAAAGGTGGTTTACCGAAAGATTGCTTGCTGCCACTCAAACCCCTCTATTCCCTGCCCAGGCAATAATGAGTGTTTACAGCTCACCCTTGCCCATTCAGAAACACCAAGTCAAGCAGAGTTTATTGACCCTTTATTCAAATGTCAGAAACTATTAACACAGCAGATGCTGTTCCATTTTTTTCTCTGCTTCAAGAATAATTATTCTTCCCAAATTGTGCTTCCTGAGGCTGTTGCTTTAAGTTGGGAGTGATTTTCATCCAAGACCTGGTCTAAGTGGGCATTCTTGCTGACAGGGAGTCATGACTAACCTGGTTTCTTGTTGGAAAAACTTGAATCTTTTTGGAGCAGGGATTGCTAGTAATTTGTTTTCTTTACCCATCCCTGGAGACATTGGTGTGGCTTTTAGTGGTTCCCCTCCCCCATGCAGTGGCCCAGTTAGATCAGTCAGAGCACAGATTGATACAAAAATCGTTCTGATCCGTATGGTATCCTGTTACAAGATGAAGTTACCTGAAAGCCAAAGCAGAGGGTCTGGAGACTAAACACTTATTTGTGATTTTGATAAACAAAATACAAGTAATGGATTACAAATATGGATTTCACATTTGGATCAACCCAGGAAACTTCAGTGTCACATGAACTATTTCAACTTATTTTTCATTCTGAGCCCCTTTCTTTAGGATTCCTCCCTTTTTGTCTGCATTTCATTTCTATTTTGGTCACTTTGTCATTCATTTTAGCTGCAGAAAATATCAACATAAAACAAAAATTAAAACATTTGTATGTGCTGCAGTGCCAAAAGCCGTTCCTCCATATATTTCTGTGCGACATAGTAGTTGCCTATTTGACCTGTTGTCAGAAGGATGTGGTTGCAATGGCAAGAGGAGATTCACCAGGAATTTACCTGCAGTGAAAGACTTCAGTTATGGCCAGGAATGCGGTAGGCAAGGCTTGTTTTTTCCTGGAACGAAGGAGTCTTGTTGCGGTGGGGGGGGGGGGGGGGGGGCAACCAATGAAAGGTACATAAAGAGATATAAATAGGATAGAGAGTCAGAAGGAGGTAAACAAGAAAATCTGCAGATGCTGGGGACTGGTGCAGTTTTCAAAAGCGCTGGAGAAATTCACCAAGTTAGAAGCATTTTACCATAATAGGTTGTCAAAAACAAGAGGGTGCTGGTTTAAAATGAGAGAAATTAGTCTTAAAGGGGGTTTGATATTTAACACAGAGGGTGATTGCCAGAGGAGGTGGAGGAGTCTGATATAATCATTGTGTTTAAGAGACATTTAGACCGACTCTTGAATGGACAAGGCATAGAAGGATAAGGACCTAATTTGGGAAAATGAAGTTAGTAGTGTTGGGAATAAAGGTCAGCATGAAAGTGATGGGACAAAGGACCATTTTCTATGCTATATAATTTTGTAATTCTATGACTCCATCATTCTTTACACTTCTAACAAAGAAGTTTGTGTACTTAAGCTGATTAATATTCCATTTTCTTGCCTTCTCACAAAGTACATGTACCTTGAAGTTAAGAAGTACCAAATCAGTGAATAAACTCAGGAGGTTTTATTCATTCTCTTCTTGCCATTGAAGTTCCACCGGACTGCAAAGAGAAACAATGTTGGGTGGGCCAAGGTGAGTGGGAAGGGAGAATGGTGCTTAAACAAGAGAGTCTGCCTGAAAACAAGTTGGAAAACTTGAAGAGTTTTAAAGAGTGGGAACAGATACATGTAGCAATGACAATGCTGTCCAATTACCTCACTGTATGTTTGTGAATAAGCAAACAAAATTGCTTCCCCAAACCTTCTTCAGGAAGAGTGCATCTTTGGTGCAACATAGAAGTTCACCAGTACTGCATCATTTACTCAACATTTGGAAGAAGATTCACGTAGAAAGGAAAAAAACAAATTATCAACTACCAAAATTATTATTGATGCAAAATCAACTAATCTCTTTCCCAATAGATAACCTTTCCTTTAGAGAATGGGAGAGAAAAGGGATCAAAAGGTTTGGACTGGACTCAGTGTGGTTGTGGAGGCTGCAGGAGCACTGGGGCGAATCCATGGATATTTGATGACTCTGGAGGGAACTCTCTTTAGCTTCTCTTTCTTTAACTGTCAGAGGCACTTCAGGCAATTTCTGCCGAAGACCAATCTATCTGCCTTACAGCAGCCAAAAGCAATTCCGTGTATTATGACACTTTTTTTTAAAGCATGATAATAAATTGAATCTTTTTTAAATTTTTTAAAAACTTTTGCACCATGAATCATATCAATAACAACATTCACAAATAATCATCACTAATACATACAGTGACATTTTTTTCTTTTTCCCCTTTCATCCCTCCTCCACCCCTCTTCAAAAGCCAATAAATAATAAAACACATAAAACAAAGAAATAACAAAAAACAAAGAATTCGAATCGTCCACTTTCACATATTTAAATCTTATTGTTCTCATAATCATTCTAGACTGGGTATTAAGTAATGGAGATGGGTTAATTAGCAATCTTGTTGTGAGGAACCCCTTGAGGAAGAGTGACCACAATATGGTGGAATTCTTCATTAGGATGGAATGTGACTGAGTTGATACGGATACAAAGGTTTTGAACTTGAAGAGAGATAACTTTGATGGTATGGGATGTGAATTGGCTAAAATAGATTGGCAAATGGTACTTAAAGGACTAATGGTAGAAATGCAATGGCAATCATTTAAGGATAGCTTGGAAGAAGTGCAGAAAATGTACATCCCAGTTTGAAAGAAGAATAACTCGAGGAGGGTAGCGCATCCATGGCTAACAAGGGAGATCCGAAAGAGTTTCAAATCCAAAGAAGGAGCTTACAAATTAGCCAAAAAGAATAATATCCCTGATGATTGGGAGAAATTCAGAGTTCTGCAGAGGAGGACAAAAGGATTAATTAGGAAAGGTAAAAGGGATTATGAGAGGAAGCTGGCAGGGAACATAAAAAAATGACAATGACTGTAAAAACTTTTATAGATACGTTAAGAGAAAGAGGTTAGTTAAGACAAATGTGGGTCTGTTGAGGACAGAAACGGGTGAGTTGATTATGGGGAACAAGGGTATGGCAGACTGTTCGAATAACTATTTTAGTTCTCTCTTCACCAAGGAAGACATAACTAATCTACAGGAAATTATTGAGGATTGGGGATCTATTGTGACAGAGGGACTAATGGAAACAATTGTAAGTCGAGAAGTTGTATTAGTTAAATTGCAGAGATTAAAGGCAGATAAATCCCTGGGGCCAGATAGTCTGCATCCAAGAGTGCTGAAGGAAATAGTGGATGCGTTGGTGATAATGTTTCAAACCTCTTTGGATACTGGATTAATTCCTGAGGATTGGAGGGTGGCCAATGTAACCCCACTCTTTAAGAAAGGAGGGATTTGGAAAGTAGTGGTATCATCGCACAGAGTCAGCATGGTTTTGTGAAGGGGAAATCATGTCTGTCGAATCTAATAGAGTTTTTTGAGGATGTAACCAGTAGAGTGGATAGGGGAGAACCAGTGGATGTGGTATACCTGGACTTTAGTAAGGCATTTGATAAGGTTCCGCACACAGAAGACTAGCGTATAAACTTAAAGAGCACGGTATAGGAAGTATGGTATTAAGGTGAATTGGTTGAGGGAAAGGAAGCAAAGAGAAGGAATAAATGGGTTCTTTTCAGAATGGCAGCCAGTGACTAGTGGGGTTCCGCAGGGCTCTGTGCTGGGGCCGCAGTTGTTTATGATATATATCAATGACTTAGATGTGGTAATAGATAGCAGTAACTTGAAATTTGCAGACAGTACGAAGTTGGGTGGCAGGGTTAGCTGTGTGGAGGATGCTAGGAGAGTGCAGGGTGATTTGGACAAGTTAGGCGAGTGGGCCAGGACATGGCAGAAGCAGTATAATGTGGATAAATGTGAGGTTATCCACTTTGGAGGTAAGAACAGGAAAGAGGATTATTATTTAAATGGTATCTGTTTAGGAAAAAGGGAGATGCAGCAAGACTTGGGTGTGGCTGTGCATCAGTCGTTGAAAGTGGGGGTGCAGGTGTAGCAGGCGCTGAGGAGGGCGAATGGTATGTTGGCATTCATATCGAGAGGATTGGAGTAGAGGAGTAGAGAGATCCTACTGCAGCTGTACAGGGCCTTGGTGAGACCACACCTGGAGTACTGTGTGCAGTTTTGGTCACCTTATCTGAGGAAGGATATCCTTGCCTTGGAAGGGGTGCAGAGAAGGTTCACTAGGCTGATATTGGGGAGGGAAGGACTCACATATGAAGAATACTAGGCTTGTTTTCTCTGGAATTTAGAAGATTGAGGAGGGATCTTATAGAAACTTATAAAATTCTTAAGGGTATAGACAGACTAGATGCATTGTTTCCAATGCTGGGAAAAACCAGAACCAGGGTCCATAGTTTAAGGATAAGGGGGAAGTTTTTTAGGATTGAGATGATGAAAAATTTCTTCTCTCAGAGAGTGGTAAATGTGTGGAATTCTTTGCCACAGGAAGTAGTTGAGGGCGGTTCTCTATCAATATTTAAGTGTAGGTTAGATTTGGCCCTTGTGACCAAGGGGATTGAGGGTAAGAGGAGAAGGCAGGAACCTGGTACTGATCAGCCATGATCATAATGAATGGTGGTGTAGGCTTGAAGGGCAAAATGGCCTACTCCTACACCTATTTTCTATGTTTCTATGTTTCTATCATGTCATTTTAAGAGATGGAGGTCTGTGGTCTCTATTGTCTAACATATTTTATATATGGTTCCAAATTTGTTCAAATATGTATATTTGTCTTTCAGATTGTATGTAATTTTTTCTAATGGAATACACGTGTTCATTTCTGTATACCACTGTTGTAGTTTAAGGCTTGCTTCCATTTTCCAAGTTGTCATAATGCACTTTTTTGCTACTGCTAGTGTTATCATAATAAATCTTATCTGGGCTCTGTCTAATTTTAGTCCAATTTTTTTGTCTCATATTATTTAACAGAATTTTTTTTTATTTTTTGGTATATTATTTTTTGTGATTTTGTTTAATATTAGGTTTAGATCTTCCCAGAAAGTTTTCATTTTTGAACATGTCCAAATTGCATGTATGTTGTTCCAGGCTCTTGTTTACAGTGAAAGCATCGATCCGATGGTGTTGGGTCCCACCCTTTTCATTTCTGAGGAGTAACATATCATCTATGTAGCCAGTTATATTGTATCATAAGTAATCTAGTATTTATCGTGTTCCTCATTGTTCCTCTACATAACTCCTCCCATGTTTCGTTCTTTATCTCTGTGTTTAAATGTTTTTCCCAACTTTGTTTTGGTTTATACTTTGTTTCATCCTCTTCCTTATATTGAAGTTTGATGTACATGTTGGTTATATTTTTTTAATTATCATTGTGTCTGTGATTAAATATTCATAGCTGCTACTTTCTGGTATCTCAAGCTATTTCCCAATTTATCTTTTCAACTGGTAATATGCAAACATTGTACCTTGTATTATTCCATATTTTTCCTTTTAATTGCTCAAATGTTCATAAATTATTTCCCATAAAGCAATCTTCTATTTCCTTGATTCTTTTTCTAGCCCATTCCTTGAAAGATAAATTATCTATTGTAAAGGGGATTAAAATAAATAGACAGAACCTTTTAAGACTGAAGAAATACAAGGTATATTAATGAAACTACCAAACAATAAAGCACCAGGTGAAGATGGATTCCCTATTGAGTTTTATAAAGTTTTTAGGAATCTATTAGTCCCGCCCCTCCTTGAAGTAATGAATCAGGTGGAAGAGACCCAAAACTTACCAGAATCATGTAAAACAGCAATAATCACAGTAATTCCGAAAGAGAGAAAAGACCCGTTATTGCCAACATCATACTGATATTGCCAATATCATTATTGAATACAGATTATAAATTAATAGCAAAATTACTAGCAAACAGACTGAATGACTGTGTACCTAAACTAGTAAGGCAAGACCAAACTGAATTTGTTAAAAAAAAGACAGGCAGCTGATAATGTTTGCAAATTATTAATTTAATATATACGGCACAAATAAATAAAACACCAATGGTAGCTGTTACGCTAGATGCAGAGAAAGCCTTCGACAGGGTAGAGTGGAATTATTTGTTTAAAATGTTACAGAAATTTAAACTACCAGAAAAATGTATTCACTGGATTAGCAAAGGTAATAATAAATGAATATGTATCAGATCACTTTAAATTAAGCAGGTCAACAAGACAAGGATGCTCATTATCCCCTTCACTGTTCGCTTTGGTTATAGAACCATTGGTGGAGTTGATAAAAGGAATGAAAATAAAAGAGAAAGAATATAAAATCAGTCTATTTGCAGATGACATCATAGTATATTTAACAGAGCCAGATAGATCAATAAAAAAAGAATATGGAGAGATATCAGGGTACAAGGTTAACATTAATAAAAGTGAAGTGATGCCAATGAACAAAGTTGATTAATCAGAATTTTAAAAAGAAACCCCTTTTAAATGGCAATCACAGGTGATACATAACCTTGATATCAGAATAGATAACAACCTAAAACATTTATACAAATTAAACTATGAACCATTAATTTAAAAAATACAGGAAGATTTAGAGAACTGGAAAGAACTGCCATTAACTTTAATAGGGAGAGTAAACTGTATTAAGATGAATGTGTTCCCATGAATGCAATATCTATTCCAAATGTTACCAATTCCCCTGACAGAATTTTTTTTTGAAAAACTGAAGAAAATAGTAAGGAAATTTTTATGGAAGGGTAAGAAATTAAGAATAGCGCTAGAAAAATTAACATGGAGTTAGAAACAAGGAGGGCTCCAGTTATAAAACTTCAAAAATTACTGCAGGGCAGTACAGTTAAGGTAATAATCAGATTTTTATCAGAGAGGAGAAAAACTGAATTGGACTAAGATAGAATTAGACAAATTGGGAGAAAATATCCCGGAACATATACTTCATAAATGGGATGAAAAATTGGTGCAATACAACAATTCACCAGTATTACATCACATACTTAAATTATGGAAAAGAATACACCTGGAAGAAAAAAAAAATTATCAAATACCCAAAATGTTATTGACACAAAACCCATTAATCCCCTTTACAATAAATTGAATCTTGAGGTGAGATACAAACCAGATGATGTGGGTTTAGGTTGAAAGGGAAAAAAGTTAGGGGGAACTTCTTCCCACAGAGAGTGGTGGGTGTGTGGAACGAACTGATAGCTGAAGTGGTGAATACAGGCTCAATTTTAATTTTTAAGAAGAATTTGGACAGGTACATGGATGTGGAGGGGTATAGTCGGGGAGCAGGTCAGTTGGACTACGGAGGTTAAAAGTTTGGTACAAAGGCCCAAAAAGCCTGTTTCTATGGTTCTACCCTCTCACCTGTATCACCTATGACCTTTTATCCTGTGCTTTTTCCTCCTCACCCCACTCCCACCATTTTCTTCAGGTGCCTACCTGTGGAAGAGCTCAGGCCCTGACTCTAAGGGATATGACTCTGCCTAATAACCTCTCAAGTTTATCATTTATGGAATATTTGAGACTCAAAGAATTGCTGACATGTTGGCCCATTGGAAGCAAATGTGAATGAAGACAATACAATGTTCTGTATCAGGCTGCAGCTAAGTGGGAATGAGAGTTAGGGAGTGAGAGGGTCACATCATGTATAGAATTGGTTATGTTGGTGTGGCAGCCGAGATAGAACAATAGTCACACAAGAGCAATGGCTACAGAAAAGAAAAGTGGATCCCTGGTGCAAGAAGCAGCTTGAGATTCAGCTGGAAGTCGGGGAAATGGTACCTTTCCTCCTGGTAAACTGGACCTTGAGCCACTGTTGGAGATGTGGCTTGAAATGAGGGAGAGGGTTTTGGAGGGACAGCCTACAGAGGAAACAATGCCTTCTTTGTGTGAATCTCTATTGCTTACATTTTTATCTCATCCAACATTATAAGGAAGTGGTGTACAATTAGCCCTGTCATGAAGAATGGAAGTAAGCACATATTCACTGTCCCCTTTGCTCTGGTTGCTGCTGGCTTTCCCTACTCGAGAGCAATGGGGAGGTGTAGCGCCACCTCCTGTAAGGCTGCTCTCATTACCTCACAACCTGAGATGTGTAGCTTGTGCGGCCAAGTCAGCCTTTCTTCCAGAGATTAACATTCATTGCACAATTCTTATTTTTCAGAAAACCATGCTCTACTTGACCTTATACTGCTATGATTTAGTAACTGTGTGGTAGGCACTCACCCAATTTTCCTCAAGACCATTCTGCCCAAATATACCAATTAACCTACAAACTCAGTAGGTGTTTTTTGGAGGATGGGAAAGAACCAGAGTACCCAGAGGAAACCCATACAGTCACAGAAAGAACATACAAACTCCTTACAGGGAGCGCCAAATTCGAACCCAGGTCGCTAGCTCTGTAATAGCACGCTAACCACTATGTTAACAGTAAAAACACAATGTTGGAGAAACTCAACAGGTCAAAAAGTGTACTTTATGTAGCAAAGATAAAGATACAACCTCAAGCCTGAAATGTGGTTATGTATATTGATGCAGGGCTCAAGCCTGAAACATTGGTTGTGTGGAGCTCCCGATGCCTTGATCACCCTCCCATCCGAGCTCCCAATCACGGACTCTCTCCTAGGCCCCGGCCGAGTTCCTGTCAGCCCGACCACAGACTCTCTCCTCAGCCCCTGCTGCCTGCCTAGCCAAGCTCCTGATGCCCTGACTGCCCTCCCAATCATGGACTCTTGCCTAGACCCCAAATGTCTGCTGATCCAAGCTCCCAACTCCCCGACCACAGACTCTCACCTATGCCCCAGCCGCCTGTCCACCGGAGCTCCTGACACTCTGACTACAGACTTATCACCCGATCTGGCTGCCCATCCGCCCATCCAAACTCCTGAGACCTTGAACGCAAACTTAGCACTCGGTCTCAGCCAGCCACCTGCTCATCGGAATTCCTGACGCCCTGATTGACGAAAGTACTTACTGTGGTAAAAAAATAGTATGCATGTTATTGTTGGCGCCATAAATTTTACCCTAAAAATTGGTCCACAAAATTAAACTATTACAAGCGTATATACAGTAAGAATTACAAGGACTTGGGGTTAGAGCAAGTCAGCTGCACTGAGAAAATATCAACAATGGGCCAAATGACTTCCTCCTGCTTCCTTGATGTTGTGACATTCTTATAAAAACATAATACAAGTCAATAGAGTTCACAAATGTAATTCAGTTTGAGGTTGGGCCTAATGAGGGCAAGAAGGTCACATTGATGAGCTGAGCCTGTGGTTCTCTTTCTGTGCTGTAAGACCCTATGACTGTGATAAATATGATGTTGAATATACCCAGAGCCCAAGGGCCAGGTGGACAGCAGGTTACTGGCAACCACATTCACGTTTGAAGGGATGGGTTCCAGGCAAATCCAACACAACAGCAGAGCTGGACTACTGGGGAGCTATGCTACTTAATGCTTAACACAAGCTCTCAGTCAGACCTGCTTAAGCACTAAGCACTAAAGTTCAAAGTTCCAATTTATTGTCAGAGAACATCATATACAACCCTGAGATTCTTTTTCCTGTGGGGCAGGCAAAATTTCTACTTATCGGTAACTGTAAACTATACTCAAGAAAAAAGGTCTGTATACAAAAGAGAGAAATGTAAATAGGGAGAGAAATATAAATAGACTATCTGTACATTATACAATAAATATTCAATAATAAATAATATGCAGAAGAAGAATTTTTAAGTAGTCTCTGAGTCTTTTGTTTAGCGGTCTGATGGTGGAGAGGTAGCACCTGTTCCTGAACCTTGTAGAATGAGTCTTGGGTCACCTCTTTCCAGATGACAGCTGTGAGATCAGAGGTGGTGTGGATCCACGATGATCTAATGGCAGCGTTCCCTGTAGATGTTCTTGATGGTGGGGAGAGTTTTGCCAGTGACCTCTTGGGCTGTTCTACTTCCTTTTGCAGGGCTCAGATGTATTAGTGCCTCCAGACCAGACCATGTGGCGCACTTTCCACCACCACATATCTGTAGAAGTTTGCCAGGGTTTCTAATGTCATACCAAACCTCCGCAAACTCCTGAGGAAGTAGACGCTCTGAAGTACTTCCTTCACAATGACATTAATGTGTTGGGTCCAAGAAAGACCCAGATAATGACTCCCAGGAATTCAAATTTGCTCACCGTCTCCACCATTGATCCACCCAAGGATCACTGGATCATATATGTCTGTCTGTCAGCCACATGATGCAACCTTGCTTCCGAACAGTTGGCACTTGGGGAAACACATTTCCCTACTCAATAACTCCTCGTGTGTGGATCAGGAGCCTTTACAGTTTGGCTCAGTCTGAGTGTTCCTGGCCTCTCTGAAAGGCACAAGAGTGAATTTTATTTTGAAAATTTTATTTATAAACAATAATAAATCATACATTCAAATAACAGTAGAAAAGAGGAGATCTACTAAAACAATACATTCAATTATATGCCATGGATTGGGACCGCACCGCCAATGTATGGGAAAGAAAGTATTAATAATTTAATCGCATCCATTCCATGTACGGGCTCCAAGTTTTAATAATAAAGGGATAATTATTTTGTAGATTATATGTTATCTTTTTTTTTTTAATTTTTTATTTTTCACACTGTGATAGTACAGATCTATCACCAATGTACATAGTGTATATAGTTACTGTATCTAGACTGTGCTTACAGCGATTGGCTGAGAGCTAAGCCACACCTATTGTTTGGGCCTTAAAGGGTTGTGTCCCTAGCCAGGTCGGATCATTCCGGACTGGTCGGCCACCTGTGAAGAGCTCCGGTCTTTTGCTAATAAAAGCCTTGGTTTGGATCAACAAGTCTTTGGTTCTTTCGACGAGCTCTACACACACCATAAATCACATTATCCATGATATACACTATTTCTTTTTCACACATATACAGTGACTTTTTCTCCCGCCCCCCCTTCCTCCCAAGCCACCCCCCACCCCCCCCTCTCATCCATTTTAGGTAGACAATCTAGGTTGCATTAAGCCAGTCAGACAATGTTGTCATTCAACAAAATTACACCAGAAATTCTACTGAGTCCATTCTTTTCTTTCCTTCTCCTTCCATCAACTTAGGTAATGTTTGTCCCCGGTAGGTTTTCGCTATTGTATTTAATGTAAGGCTCCTATACTTGTTCGAATATTTCAATATTATTTCTTAACCTATATGTTATTTTTTCTAATGGAATACATTTATTCATTTAAATTTAGTAGTTTCTTCCTTTTAATTTGGTTATGTATTCCATTAATATTTAAAGTCATATAGTTCAGCGTAGCCCTTTTATATTTTGTTTATCTTCTCTTTCTGTTTTTCCATCATTACCTTTCCTCCTTTTCCATTTCTGTTTTCTTATTTTCAACTCTTTATAAGACAACATTCCTACAACATCCAACATTTTCCTTATTCTCCTATTTCTATCTTATTTATCCCCAATCTCCCCTTCACCTCCTGAGTTGTCCTTTATCCCTTGTCGGACAACCACATCTCCCCTCTCCATTTGGATTTGCGAATCCACTCGCAAGCGTCAACTGATTTTGCAGTGACCGCTATTTCCCCCCACCCCGCCCCCCCCAGAAAAGATTTCACTTTTCATATGTCACAAAGGTCACTCTTAATTCCCTCCTTATTCTCTCTATTCCATTACCTTCCCTTATTAATTCTTGTCTATACTATCTATATTTTCCTCTAAGTACAGATACATTCATGTATGCTCATTGTCTCTATTCACTCTTATACCTCTTTACCCGCATACATATCAATCGTGATCATTTTTACTCTCATTACCCGTCTTCATCCCTCAGTCTATTTTTGTCTTTACCCACATACATATCAATCGTGATAATTTTAACTCTCATTACCCGTCTTCCTCCCTCAGTCTATTTTTGTAATTGTTCTGCAAATTTTCGTGCTTCTTCTGGATCCGAGAATAGTCTGTTTTGTTGTCCTGGAATAAATATTTTCAATGCCGCTGGATGCTTTAGTATAAATTTATACCCTTTCTTCCATAAAATCGCCTTTGCTGTATTGAACTCTTTTCTCTTCTTTAGGAGTTCAAAACTTATATCTGGATAAATGAAGATTTTTTGCCCTTTATACTCCAGTGGTTTGTTGCCCTCTCTTACTTTTTCCATTGTCTTCTCCAGTACCTTTTCTCTTGTAGTATATCTTAGGAATTTTACTACAATAGATCTTGGTTTTTGTTGTGGTTGTGGTTTAGAGGCCAATACTCTATGTGCCCTTTCTATTTCCATTTCTTGCTGTAGTTCTGGACATCCTAGGGTCTTAGGGATCCACTCTTTTATAAACTCCCTCATATTCTTGCCTTCTTCATCTTCCTTAAGGCCCACTATCTTTATGTTATTTCTTCTGTTATGGTTTTCCATTGTATCTATTTTTTGAGCTAGTAGTTCTTGTGTCTCTTTAGTTTTTTTATTAGATTTCTCCAATTTCTTTTTTAAGTCTTCTACCTCCATTTCTGCTGCAACTGCCCGCTCTTCCATCTTGTCCATTTTCTTTCCCCTTTCTGTTAAGGTAATCTCCATTTTATTTATTTTCTCTTCTGTGTTGTTTATTCTTTTTCTTAAATCATTAAATTCCTGTGTTTGCCATTTTTTAAATGACTCCATGTATCCTTTAATAAGAGACAGTACAACCTTTATCTTGCCTTTCTCTTCTTCTCCTATTTCACTATACTCTTCCTCTTCCTCTTCTTCTTCCTCTGGGTTGGCCATCTGTTGTTTCTTTGTGGCCCTTTTCTTCTCTTCTTTCTTGTTTCCATTGTCTTCTGTGTTCTCTTCTTGCTGCAGGTGTTCTGCACCTGTCGTTGCCGGCTGTGGAGATCGACTCCCCAGCTGGTCCCCCCTCCCGCCGGTGTGTTTTTTTTCATTCGCATCGCGCATGCGCGAAGTATCGCGCATGCGCGGTTGCGCACTTTTACTCAGCTCTGCGAGCCATTTTTGTAGTCCATTATTTACCGACCTGAGGGAGCGGGTTTCTCTCTCCGTAGCGGGCCTCTTCGGACAGGTAAGGCCTTCACCTTTTTCCTCTTTTGTCTTCTCTTCCTCTCTTCTTACCGTTGCTTTCGATTTTTCTTTTTTTGTCGCCATCTTCTTTCCACCTTTATACTCACTTTTCTGTAACTTTTATTTCTGTGCCTTTGTGTTTTCCTTTGTTTTTCCCGACTTTTCTGGAGAGGGCTGGAGTTCACCGTCCGGCCACTACTCCATCACGTGACTCCTCATATGTTATCTTCTTTAAAGGAATAAATGATCTAATCTCCACCTGCCATCAATGAATGTTCAATTTGGTCTCGTTTTTCCATGTAACTGCAAGACATTTCCTAGCCACTGCTAAAGCCAGCCTTAAAAAAACAATTTGAAATTTATCTAATTTTATTTTCAAACTCATTGTTTTAATATAACCCAATAAAAATATCTTTGGGTCAAGTGGAATTTTTAATTTAAACTACCCATTTCCTTATGACCTCTAAAACATAAATCAGAAGAAACATATTTAAATTTC
The DNA here is from genome assembly GCF_036971445.1 of Narcine bancroftii. Classification (NCBI taxonomy): domain Eukaryota; kingdom Metazoa; phylum Chordata; class Chondrichthyes; order Torpediniformes; family Narcinidae; genus Narcine; species Narcine bancroftii. The sequence goes on from NC_091471.1 coordinate 153,884,811, forward strand.
TTTAATTTCTCTGGAGTCAAGTATAATTGATGAATAAAATTATAATGGACTAATCTATACCTTACATTTAGAATTTTAGTGATACTCTCCTCACATATCAACATCTAATCATCTGGGGAAATAGATATTTCCAAATCTTTTTCCCATTTCACTCTAGTTCTATCAACATCTGGTTCAGGCATTTTACTCTGCAATAAGGTATACATATTGTGACAGAGTATATAGAGGTGTTTGGGAAATAAATTGGGAAAGGTTTGTTAGAGCAGGTCACACACAAACACTTTAAAACGCAGAATTTTTGCAGGAGCTTTTATAAGATGCTCAGAGACTCATGGTGGACTGTTATTTGCAAAAGGCAACAAATGTAACAACATGCAGTGGCAGCTTTGTCTGGAAAAGTGAATTTACTCTCTGAGAGGTCTTGTGATCTTTGCAGGTGGAGAGGAGAAAAAAACAGATTTTGCTCTCAGAGTTGGAGGGAGTGAGAGAGAGAGAGAGAGAGAGAGAGAGAGAGAGAGAGAGAGAGACATTGGTTCCAGAGACACAAGCTGGCAAGCTTTGGGAAACAGCCTGGTTAAAGGAGAGGACTAGCTGTCTGGTGTTTCCCTTGGAAAAGGAGAAAAAGAAAGAAACTCTGTGGTGATCTTAAAGAAAGAGGTTATCATCTGGAGAACCCTGAAGGGGACAAGTTCCATCAGTAAGACACTGGAGTGGCTGATTAAAAAGGAATCAGTTGTGGATGTCCTGGAATAAGAAAAACTCTCTCTCTGAAAACCAATAAGAACCTTTCTGAGTGGTAACCATTTACCTGTTAAGCACCAAAGCCTGGTGAACTTTATTAATGTTAACTTCTGTGCACAGTATAAGAATTGCCTGCAACCAGTGAGATTGGACCTTATTTGTGGTGCATATCTATTGCAGCTGGATTTTGGGGTCCTCTGGACTCGTTACAATATCAGATATAAAACCTTTCTTACCACCATCGGTAAGTAAAGTTTCCAATTTAGACCTTCTAGGAAGCCTCAAAGTGCATCCAAAATTATCTAACAATAATGTTTTAACTTGATAATAAGAAAAATGAGTACTCAAAGATATTTCATATTTCTCTTTCATTTTGAAAAGAAATAAAATAACTCACCTCATAACAACCTTGTACCAATTTAATTCCTTTTTGCTCCCATAACTTGAAAAGTTGATTATTAACTGTAAAGGGGAAAAGCTTATTTTGGAACAAAGGCGTTTTAGCCGAAATTTTCCCTTGAGTACCTATAATTTCATTCTTGTTACTCCATAACTCCATCAAGTGTTTCAGCACTAGCAAATTATAATTACTTTATAACTGTGAGTTCCATTGATAAATAAATTGATCCATCCTCTTTTCACCTATCTGAGATAGTTCAATATTAGCCCATATCTGAGGGTTGTCCTCTTGAAACGTCCTATTAATGAATTTTAACTGAGCTGATTCGTAATAATTTTGATAATTAGTAAGTTGTAAACCTCCTAATGCATATTTCCTAGTTAACTTTTGCAATGATACCCTCTCCATTTTATCTTTCAACGGAAATTTTCTCACCAAAGTATTCAAATCTTTTTAAAAATTATGAGGGATCTTACATGGAATAGATTAAAACAAATATTGAATTCAGGGGAAGATATTTATTTTAATACAATTCACCTGTCTTATCAATGTTATAGGTAAATCCTTCCACTTATTCAAATCACATTTAATCCTAGTCAATAAGAGTAAATAATTCAATGCAAATAAATGATTGGAGTTACTATCAATAATAATACCCAAATACTTAATACAATCAGACCATTTAAACTTTACAACTTGTCTACATGATGAATAGTCCAAATCAACTAAAGGCATAATTTCACTCTTTTCCCAATTTACTTTATATCTCAATAATGCACCATACTGTTCCAAATATTTATGCAAAATCTCCAAAGATTGCAAGGGATGTGTTAAATATATCAAGACATCATCTGCAAACAAGTTTATCTTATATTCATCACAATTCACCTTAATACCATTAATAGGACTATCCTGCCAAATCATTATGCACCAAAGGTTCAATGACTAATGCAAACAGAGCTGGTGACAAAGGGTAGCCCTGTCTGGTTGATCTAGATAATGTAAATGGTAAAGAGATCTGTCCATTTGTCAGCACTCTCACAGTGGGATTCTTATACAAAGTCTTAATCCAACCAGTAAAAAGAGGCCCAAAATTAAACTTTTCCAAGACTTTAAACAAAAAACTCCATTCCATTTTGTCAAAGACATTTTCTGCATCCAAAGAGATTACCATTGGTTGGTCAGATTGCTGCCAAGAAATATTAATTAAAGAAATCTACTTTACCACATTGTCCGTTGAATAACGGTTCTTGATAAAACCTGCCTGATCTACATGAACCAAATCAGGTAAACATTTAGCCAATCTATTAGCCAGAACCTTTGCTACAATCTATTAGTCCACATCGAGCAATGCAAAGGAAGTCATTTCCTGGCCAAGCACCATGGTCTATTTTGATTCGTTGCTTCTGATCTGAGTATTGTCTGCAAACTTGCTGATCCAATCACCACATTGTTGTCCAGATTGTGGATCTAGATGACAAGCTACGCTGGTCCCAGCACCGATCCCTGCAGCACACCACTAGTCACAGGCCTCCAGTCTGAGAAGCTATTGTCCACGGCCACTCACTGGCTTCTCCCACACAGCCAATGTTTTTGAATATTTTAATATGAGATTTCACATCCAAAGTACAGAGTACCTATGGATAGATGTTAAAATTCTCAAAGATACACTACACTTAAAATCATCAATGCCTGAAGAGGGCGCACAAAATCAGTGAACTGGTGCAGACTCGAAAGGCCAACATGGCCTGTTTCTGCTCCGTATATGGTTATATGGTTATATGATCTGCGTTAACAAGATAGAGAACTGATTTTGAGACTTGTGGTACAGAATGTGAGAAATAATCAGAGCCCATTGCCCATAGGGTGTTTTTTTGTGCTATTTTGAGTCAAGCTGTAATTAAACGTCATAAAGAATTTAATTCAGCTAAAGATGTTCTCTTGAAGAAAGGTTATAAATTTGCTTTTCGTTACCCTGCTGTGTTAAAACTTTTTTATGGAGATTATCAGTCTCAGTTTTTTTCTGATGATGCTGAAGCTTTGGATTTTGCTAATTCTTTACCCGATAATAAGCAGGGTCAAAATTCAGATAAATTTCCTCAGCAGCTTGTGGTTATTCTAAAAGGGAAGAATGGTAAACGAGAGATGGAATCTCAGCAGTTGATTGATATTGGCATTGATGATGATCAAGTTAATTGAGATTTAGAAGAAGTATTTCACACTTGAGATAATTTTTTGTATTATTTTTGATTATTTTGTTCAGGGAGGGGGTGGTCCAACTGTTGACCCCTTTTGAAATCGTTGGCCACTTTGTGGCATTTGTCACTCCTGTGTAAATGAGAGAGGTAATACAATTGAGTATTCTTTTTGTGTTATTTTTTTCTCTATGGGGTTTCCTTTTTGTTCTTTCTTGGAGGAGATCTTTAGTTTTTTAGTGTATTGATGTCATAGGGAGGTGCTTCACCATTTATGGTGAGATGCTTATAGAGATACTTTATGGCTAATTTAAATTTTACTACTTTTAATGTTAACAGGCTGAATAACCTGATTAAGAGAAAGAGAGTATTGGCTTATATTAAAAAAATTGAAGGTTGATGTGGGTTTTTTTGCAGGAGACCCATTTGACTGATAAAGAATATCAAAAATTAAAAAGAGATTGGGTTGGGCAGGTTATATCATCTTCTTTTAATTCTGAAGCAAGGGGGGGGGTTGCCATTTTGATGAATAAGAAGTTACCTTTTAAATTGGAATCAGTTTTTGCAGCAACTGGTAGAATTTTGTTTTTAATTGTACACTTTTTTTCTGAGTGTTGGACCTTAATAATGATGATGAACAATTTATGGTGGACTCTTTTCTTAATTTGAATCAGGCTTATGAAAAATTATGGTATGAGGTGATTTTAATTGTTGTTTCGATCCATTATTGGATTAATCCCCCAAATCAGTAATTAAAACTAAAATGGCTAAGCAGTTGATGGTGTTAATGAAAGACATAAATTTTTATAAATATATGGAGGAAATTGAATCCTAAGGAAAAAGATTTTTCATTTTATTCATTACACCATGATTCCTTTCCTAGAATAGATTTGTTTTTAGTCTCAACTCAATTGCAAAGTCAAATTTTTGAGGCTGGCACAAGAGTGGTTAATCATGGGGAGGGAGGGTGGGAAATAAAGTTAATTCTATAACCTTGTCAATTAAAGTTGTTAAGGCTTCAGATGATGAGTGCCTACGTCATCGGCAGCTTGCATGTAAATTGGAGGGCATCGAGAGTGAAGAAGAAAGCCAGATGTGAGAATAAAGATGGGAAGCAAGCAGACACCCATTTGTGTGGTGTCTCTGCACCGGGCTCAGTTACAGCTACCATAGTATTGGCCTGAAATCACCTCTGTGAGACAGCGAATGGTTTACTGCTGATGAGTATGCATTATTTCCCACTGCAAGACATAAGGGAGTGTGTTGACGAATGCTTAAGTTGCAACCCCTCTTCTTTTGGGTCCTCTCTTTCTCTCACGCAGGGATCCAAGCTGTGTTTCCGGGTGAAGTTGCAATTCACTGGCACATCCAGTCTAGTGAACTCCATTTATTGTTCATGCCACAGTCTTCTCTGCAATGGCAGATTGGGTCATCACTTTGCACACCTCCTGTATCCAGTCCACAGGAGTGACCCTGAGCTGCCTATTCCCTGACTCAATCATTCCCATCCCATCCCGACACCAATCCTTCCTTTGTTGACCTCTGCTGTAACAAGGCCCAGTGCAAGTTCAAGGAGTAACTTCCTCTTTGACATTGCATCCTGCAACATTCTGCACTTAATCGCAAATCGTCCAACTTTAGGTAACTTGCTTTTTTTGCCTGTATCCATGATACTGGCTCAGTTTTCCTCTCTCAGTTAGCACAGACTGTCTTGCAGAGCATGTTCACTGTCCTGCTCACTCTGTAACACACTAGGCTCCTTTGCTTGAATTGTCCTTCTCTAACTGCCACCATTAACCCATTTACCAGATTATCTTGGCAACTAATCATCAAGGTAACCTTAGCCTCATCCTATCAGATATTCCCTTTGTCCTATCCACCTCTTTCCCTACCTTCTCACCAACTGAAAACTAACAAGTTATTTTTCACCTGCTGTTATCAACCCTGCATGTTGGCCTGCTGATACTATACAATGCACTGTATTTTATTTTTGCACTACCTGCCATACAGGCTGAATCATCTGGGTAGCACTCAAAACAAAGCTTTTCACTGTATCTTGGTACACTACAGTTTTATTTAATCTCTTTCCCAGTTCTGATAATAGGTTTGCATCTGAAACACTTACTCTGCTTCTTTTTGTCACAGATGCTCCCTGACCTGCTGAATGTTGAGGGGTAGCCATTCTTGGATGGTGATTCATAGAATTCTATATTGGGTTTAGAATGAGTGGGACTTGCACAGCGCTTCATTTGGTAAAGAGAACTTGCAGTCCGTGCAAGCATTGTGGAACCTCAGCCTGCATCAGGCTCCACATCATGCAGTGCAGTGCAAACAATGACCAAAGAAAGTGCACAAAGTTAATTCTATAACATTGTCAATTAAAGTTGTAAAGACTTCAGAGCCAGTTGCTGATTAATGTGCCAGGTAATTTCTCAGTTGCTCATTTATTTTCTCCTATTTATTTCCCATACTGGATTCATCATGGAATAACCCCACAGATGTGGGAAACCTTTGTTGCTTCATTCATGTATCCAATGAATGTGAGTGAAGTTGACAATGCAATTTATCAACATCAATGTTGGTGAGTGATTCCTGGGAGATGTGAAGCATGAATTAAATATTAGGACCTTGTTACCTGATGTAAACGCAATTCACTTAATGATTCTTTTCAGTTTGGCTAACATAATGGTTACCAATTGTCCACATTAGGCCCCCATCTTCTTGTCATGTCTTCCAGCTCGAATTGTAGCCTCCCACCACATCAGGCAAAGTCCAGATTAGAAATGCTGCCCCCTCAAAGTAAAGGAGCAACCAAACCCAATGGTACTAGGAATATTTGGCTCATTGTCTTCTGTGCCCAAAGCCCCTCTCCCCATCCACTCATCCAGGGAACTTCAGGTTAGATGAAACATGAGCACAGGGGGGGTCACATGATGGAGTAGTGGCTGTTTAGGGAAAACTAGCCCTCCACAGAGAAAGTTGGAAAAAAAGTAGAAAAACAAGGCAGAGAAGAAAAACATAAAAAGTCACAAGATAAAAAGTATAAGAACTTGAAGATGACTCCAAAAGAAGGAAAAGACTACAATGACAAGAAGAGATGAGGAAAGCCTCACCACTGTCCATGAGCAGGGAACTCTCCCACAGAGGATGGCCCAGCAGTGAAGCCGGTAAGCAGGCAGCTCAGCGGTGACGTCCCCTGGGGCAGTCTGGAACATTGGCTTGCAGAGCCTGAAAAAGAAATGCCAGGATACAAGGTTAATATTGATAAAAGTGGAAGTGATGCCCAATGAACAAAATTGATTGTACAAAATGTAAAAATGAATCCCCTTTAAAATGGCAATCACAGGCCATACATTACCTTGGTATCAGAATAGATAACAATTTGTATAAATTAAACTAACAACCGCTATTAAAAAAAATACAGGAAGACAGAGAAATGGAAAGATTTACCATTAACATTAATAGGGAGAGTAAACTGCATCAAGATGAATGTATTTCCAAGGCTACAGTATTTGTTCTAAATGCTACTGATTCCCTTGACAGGGGAATTCTTTATGAAAATAAATAAATTAATAAGAAAGTTTTATGGAAGAATAAAAAATCAAGTGGCTTTGGAAAAATTAACATGGGTGTATAAACAAGGAGGATTGCAGCTACAAAATTTCAAAAACTATTATAGGGCAGCACAATTAAGATATCTATCAGATTTTTATCAGATGGGAGAAAAACCAGACTGGCTCAAGATGGATTTATACAAACTAGAAGAAAAAGTCCCAGAACATTTACTCTATAAATGAATTGAGAAACTAGTGCAACACAACAATCTACCAATACTCTCTTCTTTGGCTTGGCTTCGCGGACGAAGATTTATGGAGGGGTAATGTCCACGTCAGCTGCAGGCTCGTTTGTGGCTGACAAGTCCGATGCGGGACAGGCAGACACGGTTGCAGCAGTTGCAAGGGAAAATTGGTTGGTTGGGATTGGGTGTTGGGTTTTTCCTCCTTTGTCTTTTGTCAGTGAGGTAGACTCTGCGGTCTTCTTCAAAGGAGGTTGCTGCCCACCAAACTGTGAGGCGCCAAGATGTACGGTTTGAGGCAATATCAGCCCACTGGCGGTGGTCAATGTGGCAGGCACCAAGAGATTTCTTTAGGCAGTCCTTGTACCTCTTCTTTGGTGCACCTCTGTCTTAATGGCCAGTGGAGAGCTCGACATAGAACACGATCTTGGGAAGGCGATGGTCCTCCACTCTGGAGATGTGACCTACCCAGCGCAGTTGGATCTTCAGCAGCGTGGATTCGATGCTGTCGGCCTCTGCCATCTCAAGTACTTCGATGTTGGTGATGAAGTCGCTCCAATGAATGTTGAGGATGGAGCAGAGACAACGCTGGTGGAAGCATTCTAGGAGCCGTAGGTGATGCCGGTAGAGGACCCATGATTCGGAGCCGAACAGGAGTGTGGGTATGACAACAGCTCTGTATACGCTAATCTTTGTGAGGTTTTTCAGTTGGTTGTTTTTCCAGACTCTTTTGTGTAGTCTTCCAAAGGCGCTATTTGCCTTGGCGAGTCTGTTGTCTATCTCATTGTCGATCCTTGCATCCAATGAAATGGTGCAGCCGAGATAGGTAAACTGGTTGACCATTTTGAGTTTTGTGTGCCCGATGGAGATGTGGGGGGGCTGGTAGTCATGGTGGGGAGCTGGCTGATGGAGGACCTCCATTTTCTTCAGGCTGACTTCCAGGCCAAACATTTTGGCAGTTTCCGCAAAACAGGACGTCAAGCACTGAAGAGCTGGCTCTGAATGGGCAACTAAAGCGGCATCGTCTGCAAAGAGTATTTCACGGACAAGTTGCTCTTGTGTCTTGGTGTGAGCTTGCAGGCGCCTCAGATTGAAGAGACTGCCATCCGTGCGGTACCGGATGTAAACAGCGTCTTCATTGTTGAGGTCTTTCATGGCTTGTTTCAGCATCATGCTGAAGAAGATTGAAAAGAGGGTTGGTGCGAGAACGCAGCCTTGCTTCACGCCATTGTTAGTGGAGAAGGGTTCAGAGAGCTCATTGCTGTATCTGACCCGACCTTGTTGGTTTTCGTGCAGTTGGATAACCATATTGAGGAACTTTGGGGGGCATCCGATACTACCAATACTACATCACATACTAAAAACATGGAAGAGAATACATCTGTAGCGAAAGATGATAAATGATCAAATACCAAAAATGCTACTAACGCAAAACTCATTAATTCCTTTTACAGTAGACAATTTATTTTTTAAGGAATGGGCAAGAAAAGGAATTAAAAGAATAAAAGATTGCTTTTTGGGAAATAATTTATTGACATTTGAACAGTTAAAAAATAAATACGGAAGATCACATAGTACAATATTTTCATACTATCAGGTGTAAACTTATTTAAAAGAAAAGATGGGAATTAGTCTAAGATTACCTGAGAGTAGCTGCTCTGAATACTTAATTACAGACACTGCAATAGAAATTTTTTTTATTACAAACATGTACAGCAAACTGCAATACAAGGATAATGATGAAGCAATATATAAACCCAAACTAGGTTGGGAAAAGACTTAAATATGCAAATAAAGAATGAAACATGGAAGGAACGATGTTCAGGGACCATGAGTAATACAATAAATACTTGGTTTCGTATGATACAATACAATCGGCTACATAGATTTTATGTTACCCTCAAAAGTTAAAAGAATGGAATTCAACAATATCGGGCAGATGCTTCCATTGTAAACAAGAAATTGGATCAACAGTACACGTAATTTGGACATGTACGAAAGTGAAAATATTTTGGGAGAATTTAAACCTAATAGTAAATAGAAATACAAAAAATAGGATACCAAAAACCCAAAAATCTTCCTGTTAAACAACAAAAAAAGACAAAGAATTTGGTCTAAAATTAGATAGGGCTCAGAAAAGATTAACTATGACTACGCTTGCAGCAGCAAAAAAGTTCATTGTGGCAATTGCAGAAGCTGAAGGAAATCACTGCTGCCACACTGAAGGTTGTTAGCAACTGTTTTTATTCAAATTCAGCGCTCCCCTTTAAGGGCAGCATGAGCTCAGTCACCTGGTGCACTGTGACGTCATAATCGCTGCCTGGAGCGCGCGCTGGAAGGGATGCTAGAGTCAGAGAAAAATCTCTGACGACGCCATTTCCCTATGTCTGCCCCACCATGTGGTTATACAAGCGGGGCCAGTTCGCCATGAGGATGTGTGCCGCCACACAACACCCACCCCCACCACAACCAGCTACGCATCCTGTTGCTTTGGCGGCCAGCCCTGGCACTTGGGTGCAGCCATCTGCACCGGCTGTGATAAGTCTAAATGAGCAGTTTTAACCGGTCCACAATAAACAGTTCTTCCCTGCCCCCCACATCTAAAGTAAAAGTCCCATCAGACCACCGGAGAACCTTGTACGGCCCTTCGTATGGGCGCTGTGGTGGGGCCCTCTGAGGTCCTCTCTGGATGAACACTAATTGCACCACATCTAGATCTTTCGGTCGATGGGATGGTCAGGTGCTGTGGTGCGATGGGGACGGTGGGGTTAGGTTGCCCAGTCGTTTATGGAAGTCCGTGAGCTGCTCACCTTCGTTGTGTGTCGTCTCAGCCTCCGGGCCAAAGAATTCACCTGGCAGGGAGAGTGTTGCGCTGTAAACTATTTTTGCTGACGAGGCTTGCAGGTCCTCCTTGGATGCTGTCCTAATCCCAAGGAGAATCCAGGGCAACTCGTCCACCCAGTCGGGGCTGGAAAGTCTTGCCATCAGAGCGGACTTTAGGTGTCAGTGGAACCTCCCTACCAACCGTTAGACTGTGGGTGGTAGGCCGTGGTGTAGTGCAGTGTTACCCCTAAAAGCCTTGCCAGCTGCAACCATAGTGCAGATGTAAATTGGGCACCTCTGTCACTCGAGATGTGCGCTGGCACACCAAAACGAGCGATCCACTGACTGACCAGGGCTCTAGCACAGGTCTCCGCTGATGCCTCACAGTCCAGGATGGCTTCTGGCCACCTGGTTTCTCTGTCCATTATGGTAAACAAGTACTGCAACTCCCTGGACACTGGCAAGGGGCCCACGACATCCACGTGGATATACTGGAACCTCCACGTTGCCGAGTTGAAATGTTGAACAGGAGCCTGCGTGTGCCTGTGGACTTTAGACATCTGGCACCTGATGCAGTTGCAGGTTAGCACTGCTACCTTCTTCTTGAGGCCATGCCAGACCAATCGCTGCACCACCATATGCACGGTAGTCTTTACTGAGTGGTGGGTGAGATCATGGACTGATCCATGATCTGACGACTCTAGCCCACCACTCCTGTGGGACTACCGGATACGGTGAGCCAGTGGAGGTGTCACAGAGCAGCGACTGGGCGGAGTCAGGAAGCTGGATATCCTCAAGCTGGAGACCTGAGATGGCGGTCTGGAGAGCTTGAGTTTCGGCGTCATGCTGCTGGGCCTGCACTAGTTGCGCGTAGTCGAGGCCGTGAGCTAGCGTGCTGATGGCCAGGCGGGAGAGAGGATCTGTGACTACATTGTCCTTGCCCGCCCGGTGTCAGATGTCTGTAGTGAATTTGGACACGTAGGACAGGTGGCGCTGTTGCCTGGCTGACCACGGGTCCTTGGCCATAGCCAGTGTTTGGGTGAGGGGCTTGTGATGGGTAAAAACGGTGCAGGTTCTGCCCTCCAAGAAGTATTGGAAGTGGCGGATGGCCAGGTACAGTGCCAGAAGCTCCCAGTCGAACGCACTATATTTAAGCTCTGGCGGCCGCAAATGCTTACTGAAAAAGGCCAGCGGGCACCACTGCCCATCCAGCCATTGTTCCAGTACTCCCCCGACAGCCATGGCAGAAGCGTCAACCGAGAATGCCGTGTGTGCTTCCGGGCTCAGGTGCACCAACAAAGTCACCTCTGTGAGAGCCTGTTTCGTTGCAGCGAAGGCCTTGTCCACCTTCCCCGACCAGGCCAGGCTCTTCTCTTTTGTCGTGATTAGCGCGAAAAGAGGGCGCATGATGCGGGCAGCATTGGAGTTGCCCTGCAGGAGAAATTGGGATGGGGTTAATGGAAATTAGCAGGGCTCTGGGAATGATGGGATTACTTTGAGAACTGATATATGGGCAGAATGGGCTCCATCTCTGACATTAGGAAATATGAAAAGCAAATATTCAGAGCTTGGCCATCATTGGTAGAGGAAGAAATATGAATAAATTATGAATAAATTACTTCATCAGAATTGGGTGGTTCTGACAGACTAGAAAAGCTTGTTATCTGAAATTATAATTCTGTGTTGAGTCCTGAGGCTGAAAAGTGTTTGTCTGGAATAAGGAACTGTTCAAGCTAACATTGGCCTTTCTTAGAACAATGCACACCAGCAAGATATTGAGCTCTTCTTAGAATCACAGAGTAAACAATGTGGAAACAGGCCCTTCAACTGTCCAAACCAAAATGTCCCACCCACACTACTCCCACCTGCCTGTGTTTAGCCCATATCCCTCTAAACCCATCCTAGGCACGTATCTATCCAAATTTTTCTTAAACATAGCCATTGCCTCAACCACCTCCTCCAGCAGCCCATTCCATATACCCACCACCCTCAGTGTTTAAAAAAAAGTTATCTCCCAGGTTCCTGTAAAATCTCTTCCCCTCATCTTAAACTTCTGTCCTCTTGTTACTGATTCCCCTACTCTGGGCAAAAGACTCTCTGCATTTACCTGATCTATTCCTCACATGATTTTGTATTCTCCTAATGCCTTTGCTTCAATCTCCTTTGGTTGAAATCATCATCCCAGACTGCGGAATATCTCCCTCACCTTCAGAATTTCTGCTCCACCTGGAACCTTTTTCTTGCCATTTTTTCACGTCTGGATCTATTCATTGCTAATTGCCAGTGTGATGTTCACCATCTCGATTTTCCCTCAGCCCCAGCCCCCCTCTGAATTGGCATCCATCTGCTTACCAAGGACCAACCTTGGCGTTTTCACCAAAGATTGTGGCAGTTTCGATTCAGTGAACCAACCTCTTCCTCATGACTGAATGTCAGCACTTTGACACATCCTGTGGACCATATCCAATGAACATCAGTCACTGGCCTCATTTCCACTGGAGATCTTCCCAGCTTCCTCTTTCCACCCTCACCTCGAGATCCACAAAGGGGAATGTCCTTGGTGACCAATCCTTTCAGCCTATTCTTTCCCACAGGGCTTATTTCTTCCTTCATCATCATTTTTCTTTATGGGGCACCTCTAATGTCCTCCTTAACTTTGACAGTCTACAGTTTTCTGATTCCCACTGGCTTGTTTTCATAACCAATGCTAGGGTGGCTTGGTGGCCCTTGAGCAGAGTTACAATCTCACCTTTTCCACCACTGCCCTCCTCTATTTGACTAAACTCATTTTTGTATTGACCATCTTTTCCTTTAATTCCATTTGGCGAGCCTATGTGAGGCAGTGTCTCAAAAAAGTGGCCAACATCGAAAAGGATTCCTAACCCTACTCTGGTCACAACTTCTTCTCACTGATACTTTCAGCCAGAATGTACCAAAGCCTAAAATTAGCCATCTCTAGTGTCAAAAAAAATGATGGCCCTGCTGGAATTTTTGTGAGCTTTACTGAGCACACGCCCATCCCCCCCCCCCCAAGAGCTGTATGCTCAGTACACTGCTGTTCACTCTACTGACCCACAATTGTGCAGCCAAACACAGCTCAAACTACATCATCAAGTTCACTGACGACACGTCTGATCAGTAAGAACAAGGAGGCAGTATATAAAGTGCAGATACTAACAAACTGGTGCAGAACAAACAACCTGTATCTGAACATTAAAAAATACAGATGGTTGTCGACTTCAGGAGGGCCCGGGGAGACCACACTCCTTTGACCATCGACGGATCTCTGTTGAAGTCATCAAGAGCATCAAGAAAAATCTCTCCTGGTCCCTTAAAACCAGCTTCATAGCTAAGAAAGCCAAGCAGTGCCTCTATTTCCTGCGAAAGCTGAGTAAAGTCCATTTCCCATCCTCCATCCTCACTACATTCTACAGAGGATGTATTGAGAGCATCCTGTGCAACTGCATCATCACCTGGTTTGGAACCTCCGACCATAAATCCCTGCAGTGAAGTCAGCAGAAAAGACCATTGGGGAACCTCTTCATAGCATGAAGGACATCTACTACACTCGATGCAAGTGGAAAGCAATAAACATTGTGAAAGACTCCACACATCCCACATGTAAACTGTTCTACCTTCTGTCATCTGGCAGGAGGTACTAAAGCACTCGGGCCCTTACATCCAGAGTGGGAAACAGCTTTCTCCCCCAAGCCATCAGGCTTCTGAACTCCCAGTACAGATGTGCATAGAGCACCCTGGACTTTCAGTGTATACCTTAATATTTTAATGTATTAACTGCTTTCCTAACTTATATTTATGTAAATATGGTCCTAGAGAAACGCTATATAGTCTGACCGTGAGAACATTGTATGAATGATAAATAAAGTTGACAACTTGTAACATCAGCACTACCACCGAGACAGACCTAGGAGAGTGGAGAGCAGAGACACAGCACTGTTCTGTGGTGTTCTTCCACCCTGTCCTACTGCCTACACCTCCATACAGGCTTTAAATGGCTCGTTAAAGGAGTCAAAAATCGTGCATTATTTAAATAGCCTCCAACTGCAGGGTCTGGGCCAAAAAAATAGTGGCATCTTTGTTTGGCAGCAGCCTTGATGGGTTGCAGACTCTGCGGGAGCAGCAGTCTGGTGCAGGGCACCAGTAACAAGGATGCTGAGGTCAATGAGGGTCCTGGTTGCTGAAGACTTCCTCATCATGGTGGAGGTTTGGATGTAGGCTCGCATTGCCAATGACGTGAACTGAACTGGAGTCTGGAAGAAAATCTTCAGACACTCAGTGACTCTGGGGTGGTGGTGGGGGGTGGTGGGGAGGAATTTTTTTTAACTTCTTTTTCTCTGACTGTAAGGCAACCAGACAATTCTAATGCTAATGGCGAATTTTATGGCAACTTTGTGTAATATTAATTTCTGCTTTATTGATCTGAAAGGCAGTTTTTGCCAACAACTATCTCCCCAAACTCCCCCTAACCATAAACTGCATCAGGACAACCGAAAAATCTGTCTGAACATTGAAACGTCACTTTTTTGCATAAACTATAACTGCAAATATTTATTTATCTATATACTTATTATCTTTTTTCTGTCTCATGGCAATTTAATTTATATCATTGGTATTAATTTATTTTATGTACCTATGGCTGCAGCAAGTAACATTTTCAGTGCTTCTCTATTGTACTTATATTTATAATAATAAATGCTCATAATCATATCATAATTCACTTCTCAAAAGCACCAATCAGATTCTGAAATCAAAAACTACAAAATACTTGCTCAAATCTCCTGAAATATTGCATTAACATTCATAGGCATTTACTGAGGGGTATTTTCTTGTGAGAAATCCCAGTTTCCTTGAATGAGTCCATCAACATTTCCACCCCAAGACACAAGGACAGAATTCCCTTTGTTCTCACCTCCCACCCCACCAGTCACCTAAAGCATGATCCCAGCACCAGATCCATATTCCCCTCTCCACCTTATGCAGGGACTGGTTCCTCCATGACTCCTTCCATGACTCCACTCATGCCTTCCCACACTTGCACCCACACCTCCTCCCTCACCATCATTTGGGACCCCAAACAGTCCTTTCAAGTGAAGTGTATCCAGTGCTCCTGTTGTGGCCTCCTCTACATTGAAAATACTGGAAGCAGTCTGTGAAATTGTTTCATTGAGAATCTTCTCTCTAATGGCTGCAATAGCAGGGACCTCCAAATGACCAACCATTTCAACTCTGTGCCCCATTCCCATACCATAGAAACATAGAAACATAGAAGATAGGAGCAGGAGTAGGTCATTCGACCCTTCGAGCCTGCTCCGCCATTCAACAAGATCATGGCTGATCTTAAAGTTCAGTACCCCGTCCCCACCTTCTCTCCGTATCCTTTCATACCCTTATACTGAAGAAATATGTCTAATTCCCTCTTAAATATATTTAATGAACCTGCCTCTACTGCCCTCTGTGGCAATGAATTCCACAGATTCACCACCCTCTGGGTAAAGAAATTCCTCCTCATCTCGGTCCTAAATGGTTTGCCTATTATCCTCAAACCATGGCCCCGGGTTCTGGATTTTCCCATCATTGGAAACATCCCATCTGCATCCAATCTGTCCAGTCCTGCCAGAATTTTATATGTCTCTATGAGATCCCCTCTCAATCTTCTAAACTCCAGCGAGTACAATCCCAATTTGCGCAATCTTTCCTCATAAGTCATTCCTGCCATTCCAGGCATCAGCCTGGTGAATCGCCTCTGCACTCCCTCCATTGCAAGAACATTCTTCCTTAGATAAGGTGACCAAAACTGCACACAATACTCCAGGTGTGGTCTCACCAAGGCCCTGTACAGCTGCAGTAAGGTATCCTTGTTCCTATACTCAAACCCTCTTGATATGAAGGCCAACATACCATTTGCCTTTTTAACCGCCTGCTGTACTTGCATGCTCGCCTTCAGAGACTGGTGAACAAGTACCCCTAGGTCTCTCTGCACTTCCCCATCTCTTAATCTATTGCCATTCAAATAGTAATCTGCCCTCCGGTTTGTATTACCAAAGTGGATAACCTCACATTTATCTACATTGTAGTGCATTTGCCATGTATCTGCCCAGTCCCTCAGTTTATCCAAATCACACTGGAGCTTCCTGACCCCCTCTTCCGTGCACACAACCCCTCCTAGCTTAGTGTCATCTGCAAATTTGGAGATATTACATCCAATCCCCTCATCCAGATCATTAATGTAAATTGTGAGCAGCTGGGGTCCCAGTACAGATCCCTGTGGCACCCCACTGGTCACCGCCTGCCACTCAGAAAACGAGCCATTTATCCCAACTCTCTGTCTTCTACCTGCCAGCCAGTTCTCAATCCACATCAATACTTTGCCCCCAGAGAGGAGTCACGCGATGGAGTAGTGGCCGGACGGTGAACTCCAGCCCTCTCCAGAAAAGTCGGGAAAAACAAAAGAAAACACAAAGGCACAGAAATAAAAGTTACAGAAAAGTGAGTATAAAGGTGGAAAGAAGATGGCGACAAAAAAAGAAAAGTCGAAAGCAACGGTAAGAAGAGAGGAAGAGAAGACAAAGGAGGAAAAAGGTGAAGGCCTTACCTGTCCGAAGAGGCCCGCTGCGGAGAGAGAAACCCGCTCCCTCAGGTCGGTAAATAATGGACTACAAAAATGGCTCGCAGAGCCGAGTAAAAGTGCGCAACCGCGCATGCGCGAAGTTTCGCGCATGCGCGATGCGAATGAAAAAAAACACACCGACGGGAGGGGGGACCAGCTGGGGAGTCGATCTCCACAGCCGGCAACGACAGCTGCAGAACACCTGCAGCAAGAAGAGACCACAGAAGACAACAGAAACAAGAAAGAAGAGGAGGAAAGGGCAACAAAGAAACAACAGATGGCCAACCCAGAGGAAGAAGAAGAGGAAGAGTATGGTGAAATAGAAGAAGAAAAGAGAGGCAAGGTAAAGGATATACTTGCTCTTATTAGAGGATACATGGAATCATTTAAAGAATGGCAAACACAGGAATTTAAGGATTTAAGAAAAAGAATAAACAACACAGAAGAGAAAATAAATAAAATGGAGATGACCTTAACAGAAATGGGAAAGAAAATGGACAAGATGGAAGAGCGGGCAGTAGCAGCAGAAATGGAGGTAGAAGACTTAAAAAAGAAATTGGAGAAATCTAATAAAAAAACTAAAGAGACACAAGAACTACTAGCTCAAAAAATAGATACAATGGTAAACCATAACAGAAGAAATAACATAAAGATAGTGGGCCTTAAGGAAGATGAAGAAGGCAAGAATATGAGGGAGTTTATAAAAGAGTGGATCCCTAAGACCCTAGGATGTCCAGAACTACAGCAAGAATTGGAAATAGAAAGGGCACATAGAGTATTGGCCTCTAAACCACAACCACAACAAAAACCAAGATCTATTGTAGTAAAATTCCTAAGATATACTACAAGAGAAAAGGTACTGGAGAAGACAATGGAAAAAGTAAGAGAGGGCAACAAACCACTGGAGTATAAAGGGCAAAAAATCTTCATTTATCCAGATATAAGTTTTGAACTCCTAAAGAAGAGAAAAGAGTTCAATACAGCAAAGGCGATTTTATGGAAGAAAGGGTATAAATTTATACTAAAGCATCCAGCGGTATTGAAAATATTTGTTCCAGGACAACAAAACAGACTATTCTCGGATCCAGAAGAAGCACGAAAATTTGCAGAACAATTACAAAAATAGACTGAGGGAGAAAGACGGGTAATGAGAGTTAAGATGATCACAATTGATATGTATGTGGGTAAAGACAAAAATAGACTGAGGGAAGAAGACGGGTAATGAGAGTAAAAATGATCACGATTGATATGTATGCGGGTAAAGAGGTATAAGAGTGAATAGAGACAAGGAGCATACGTGAATGTATCTGTACTTAGAGGAAAATATAGATAGTATAGACAAGAATTAATAAGGGAAGGTAATGGAATAGAGAGAATAAGGAGGGAATTAAAAGAGTGACCTTTGTGACATATGAAAAGTGAAATCTTTTCTGGGGGAGGCGGGGTGGGGGGAAATAGCGGTCACTGCAAAATCAGTTGACGCTTGCGAGTGGATTCGCAAATCCAAATGGAGAGGGGAGATGTGGTTGTCCGACAAGGGATAAAGGACAACTCAGGAGGTGAATGGGAGATTGGGAATAAATAAGATAGAAATAGGAGAATAAGGAAAATGTTGGATGTTGTAGGAATGTTGTCTTATAAAGAGTTGAAAATAAGAAAACAGAAATGGAAAAGGAGGAAAGGTAATGATGGAAAAACGGAAAGAGAAGATAAACAAAATATAAAAGGGCTACGCTGAACTATATGTCTTTAAATATTAATGGAATACATAACCAAATTAAAAGGAATAAACTACCAAATTTAAATGAATAAATGTATTCCATTAGAAAAAATAACATATTGGTTAAGAAATAATATTGAAATATTCGAACAAGTATAGGAGCCTTACATTAAATACAATAGCGAAAACCTACCGGGGACAAACATTACCTAAGTTGATGGAAGGAGAAGGAAAGAAAAGAATGGACTCAGTAGAATTTCTGGTGTAATTTTGTTGAATGACATTGTCTGACTGGATTAATGCAACCTAGATTGTATACCTAAAATGGATGAGAGGGGGGGTGGGGGGGTGGTTTGGGAGGAAAGGGGGGGGGGAAAAAAAGTCACTGTATATGTGTGAAAAAGAAATTGTGTATATCATGGCTAATGTGATTTATGGTGTGAAAAATAAAAAAAAATTAAAAAAAAAAAAAAAAAAATACTTTGCCCCCAATCCCATGAGCCTTGATTTTGGAAGCCAGTCATTTATGCGGGACCTTATCGAAGGCCTTTTGGAAGTCCAGGTACACCACATCCACTGGCTCTCCCCCATCTATTTTACCTGTCACCATCTCAAAGAATTCCAATAGATTTGTCAAGCACGATTTACCTTTTGTAAATCCATGTTGACTCTGTCCGATCCCTTCTCTGCTAGTCATATGCTCCGCTATTACATCCTTAATAATGGATTCCATCATTTTGCCCACTACTGATGTAAGGCTCACCGGCCTATAATTCCCCACTTTTTCTCTACCCCTCTTTTTAAATAGTGGGGTAACATTATCTACCCTCCAATCCATGGGTACTGATCCTGAGTCTATCGAGTTCTGGAAAATAATTCTTAAAGCATCTGCTATCTGAATGGCCACTTCCTTAAGTACCCTAGGATGTAGATTATCAGGCCCTTGGGATTTATCTGCCTTCAATCCCATCAATTTCCCCAAGACCATGTCCTTAGAGATACTGATTTCTTTCAGTTCCTCCCTTGCATTAGTCTCTATGTTTCCCAACATCCTTGGGAGGTTATTTGTATCGTCTCTTGTAAAAACAGAACTAAAGTAAGAATTTAATTGGTCTGCCATTTCCTTATTCCCCATTATATATTCCCCTGATTCCGACTGCAAAGGACCTACTCTGGATTTCACCAATCTTTTCCTCTTGACATATTTATAAAAGCTTTTGCAGTCGGTTTTAATATTTGCCGCAAGCTTACTTTCGTAATTTATTTTTGCTCTTTTGATTAATCCCTTTGTCCTCCTTTGGTGCATCTTGAACTGCTCCCAGTCTTCAGTTGTGGTACTATTTTTGGCCAATTGATATGCTCTCTTTTTGGACCTAATGCTGTCTCTAATTTCCCTTGTTATCCACGGTTGAGTCACCTTTTTTGGTTTATTTTTATGCCAAACCGGTATAAACGATTTTTGCAATTTCTCCATTAGATCTGTGAATGCTTTCCATTGTCTATCTACAGTCAACTCCCCCATAAACACCACCCAATCAATCTTACTCAACTCCCATCTCATACCATCATAATTCCCCTTATTTAAATTCAGGACCTTAGTCTCAGTTTTAATTTCATCACTCTCCATGTCGAGTGAGAATTCGATCATATTGTGATCGCTCCTACCCAAAGGGCCTCGTACAACAAGATTGTTGATTAGCCCCTTATCATTGCATAATACCCAATCTAAAATGGTCTGCTCCCGAGGTGGTTCCTCGACATATTGGTCTAGATAACCGTCCCGTAAACATTCAAGGAATTCCTCCTCCTCAGTATTTTTACTAATTTGGCTAGTCCAATCTATATGCAAATGAAAGTCTCCCATGATGACAGCTGTTCCCTTATTGCACGCTTTTCTAATTTCTCTTTTAATGCCTTCCCTCACCTCTACACTACTATTTGGAGCCCTATATACCACCCCCACTAACGTTTTCCGCCCCTTGCTATTCCTCAGTTCTACCCATATAGATACCGACATGTCTGTCCATAGCCTCGGGCACTGCCAAATCAAGCCCACCTGCAGATTGGATAACAACACCCAATATTCTGTCTGGACAGTCTCCAACTGGATGGCATTAACATCGACTTATCTGGTTTCTGTTAGGCCCATCCACCATCTCTCTCTCTTCCCCATCCCTCTGACTTCTCTCTTCCAGCTCTCCACCCCCTTCCCTCTCCATTCAGAGAGCTATGCCTGCCCCCATCACTTCTCAGCTAGCATTTTTTTACTCTTGTGCCCTCCCACCCTTATCCATCTTTTTTGGCTGTGAGCCTGCACTCCTCTCCCTGCTCCTTCTTCCCCTATCTTTTTATTCCAGTGCTTTACCTGCTGAATGTTCATTCCTTGACAAAGGGCTCAGGCCTGAAACATTGTTGAATATCTTTGTTTCCTATGGATGCGATGTGACCTGCTGAGTTTCTCCAGCAATTTTGTGTATTAAACTACCATCACAGCATCCGCACACTTTCTTGTTTAATTTTATCAACATTCCTGGGCTATAAGCTCAACATGCACATAGCTCCATTTTAAAATGACCAATCAGCATTGATAGTTTTGAAACTATTCTCTCATATTTTTACAGGGCTTTCTGAAAAGTGATTGAAAAATCAGTTAGATTTTTTTTTAATGAGATTTTTTTCCACTTCAGGCCAGCTACAATTTGGATCCGGGGCCAGATAAATTATCTAACCTACAATGTCAGGTGGATGATGTAAAGGGAATTATGACACAAAATATTGAGAAGGTTCTGGACAGAGGAGAGAAGCTGGACGATCTCATCATTAAAACAGATGATCTTCAAGCTACAGTAAGTATCCAAGATTGTTATCAATGCATTTCCTGGTGCAGAGGGGGTTGGGCACTGAGAGGATCTTCTTGTCGGGTTGTTGCTGGCCCTTTCCAAACTGGCCATTCACAGGTAGAGACAATGGGCAGTCGAGGGTTCAGGACAAGCTGACTACCTGCCCCTCTTTTGGGGTAATGTCCGGGCCCATGTGTCATTAGAATATGGGGTATCCGAGGGGATGGTGGCCAAGTTTCACAAACAGTAGGCCCCCAGGGAATCATGTGTGTCATAAATAAGAATAATGGGATTTTAATTTGAAATGTAAAGTACGTGTTAGAGGGTGGTACTGCTGATTGGAAGTTTTCTCTCTATTACTGCAAGTAGTTTGTTAGATGTAGTTGTGTGTATAGTTTGTGTTTTGTCATATTGGTGTTGAAATAAATGTTTTGATAATTCAAAAAGCCCAATAATTGAGTGCATTCCCACCAATCTCCTTCCCTTTGCTAGATGTACAAGGGAAACTTGTCTGACCACATTTGTCTGAAGTAAAGTTTCCATATATATGAGCAGAATGAATAATTGGTGACAAGTTACAACAAACTTTTCACAATAAAAATCAGGGAATGGGTTCTCAAGCTCCTTCGGTATCATTTGAACTGTGTGTTGCATAATCAACAAGCAAGGTGCAATGCTAGTTGTGTTCTGTGTCAGGATAACATACGGGATATAGACGATGGGCTTCATTACTTATTAAATGCAGATTGAAAAGTGATACATTCTTTTTAACTAGAAATTAATTCAGTGTAACGAGAGAGAAAAAGGGCCTGGCTCAGATTAATTAAACATTGCAAACAATGAGAAACTTGAAAGACTTAACAGTTTAGGCAGCATCCATGGAGAGAAATGATTAAGCTGAAACTCAGATGGATCATTTCTCTCTCCAGCTTCCCATTCCTTTCTCAAGATTCCAGCATCTGCAGTTCCTGTGTTTCTCCAGATAATGCAAATTGCAGAATAATCATCAGATATCTAAATAGGGGTTATTCAACAGACTTGTGGTGGTACATGATCCAGTATGACTGAAACAGATCCAGCTTCCAGTCATCTCCAAAATCTCAGACATCCATTGGTTGCAGATAAAATAGTCAGTGAACAATGAGAAAACAGAGACTAAAGTGGAAAGTGAAGATAGCAAGTAAAAGAAGCGTGGGGTGGGGGGAGGAGGGGGGAGTGAGTACTGGCAAGGGCCCAAGATCTACATTGCTTCGCCAAGTTTGTAGTAGGGTGAAGCCAGGGAATAAACTGGACCTGATTGCACAGTTTTATGTAAAATTTGGTGGGACAGGTATCCACCTCAGCTGCCGTTAAGCCCTGAGTGCAGGGTACCATGATAGCTTAGCACTTTCATGGAAATGGTAAACTGGGATGTGGATTAGGTATTGCATGCAGAATAGAAACAGACTGATAATGTAAGCTCTTCTATTCCTTAAATTTGTGTGGAATCTGGTTGAAACAGAAGAGAACACCTCTTCTTCTTGCTTGGGTTCCCAGTGTGTCTCAATGCCGAAGCGTTGGGCATAAGGGCTTAGGCTCCTTGACATTAGACTGTAAGGATTACAACTTGAAACCCCAATAAACCCCAATGGAGTTTAAAATAGCAACATTCACCGTGCATGGTGTCAAACACACTATATGATGTGTTAATGCCTTACAATACCTTGCCAAGGTAGATGTGATAATCATACAGGAGTGTGCACTGTTGCATCTCAGGAACCATCAGTGGTAGTCACAATGGTGACCTTATAGGCTGTAACAACAGCACTCTACCTGGTGTGAACCCAGGAGAGTGGAGAGCAGAGACACAGTGCTGCTCCGCAGAGTCCAACCACCTGGTCCCAACGAAAACAGTTCTGTACAAGCTTTAAATGGCCTGTTAAAGGAGCCGATGGTGTTTTAAAATACTGCAACCACAGGGTCTATGCCCAGGATGGCAGTTCCTATTCACAGCAGTGGCCACAAGGAGTTGCAGACTCTGAAGGAGCAGCAGACCAGCACAGAACATCACAAATAGATGAACACCCCCTATTGAAAAAGAGAAGCAGAGGAGACGACCGTACAGGACGGTAACCATGGCAGAGTACCAGCAAGGGGTCCAAGGCTGAAGGACCCACACAGGCCACAGGCAGTCAGCAAATAGCAGTCCAAGGCTCATAGAATTGGGTTTTGTGAGGGTGCTGAGAGAGAAGGGCTCCCAAAGGGCATCAGTCACTGAAGGCTTTCTGATTGTGTCAGAGCTTTGGAACTGGAGCTTGGGTTGTGATGGATTGAACAGGGGTCTGTGGGCTTGCAGAGGCTGCAGGAATTAGCAAAGCCAATGACTTTCGGGGCCTCTTGAAAGACAAGCTTTTGCTACTCTTTCTATCTTACTGATGGCAGGCAGAAGAAAATTTTGTGTAATATTACATTTTCTGTATTATTACATGACAATAAAGGAATATTGAAATCAAAGACCTTCCAGAAATTCCTGATGCAGGTCTTAAAAGACAGCAAGCGGAAGAGTCTGGACCAGCCAATTTCTCTGGGGGATTTGACGGACTCCATCCAGTCAGCTGGACATTGTTTTTCCAAACACCTTTGACCACAAATTCAGCAGCAGTGGTCAGCAGAGAATGTCTTATAGTTACTGAAGGACAAGGACTCAATTGATGGTGGGAGGTGGCTCCCTGAGCAAATGGTCCTGGTCATCTGGTTGAAGGCCTCATCAGCAGTCCTCATGAAAAAGCACTAGGACATAGCAGTGAGAGGAGCCCTCCCCATCAGATCCTTTTTGTATGACAGGATTTATCACATTGTCCCTAAGATGACTGCAGTGGAGCAGAGACAATCACCCACCTTAATGCAGAATGCAGATTTACTAGGTGTGTTTCGAAGGATGCCAGGGTCCTTGCCACGGTTCATCCACACCAGCATGGTGATTGATTTATGGACTGTTCCCAGGGATTCATGCAGAGACAGATATCCAGAACAGTTGGAAGATACAGAGTTCTTTGGTCTACCCAAAACTTGATGGTCTTTCAGCACAGAGATATCAGTGAGGGAATGCTGCCGGCTGGCACATTCCAGACTGCAGGAGTACATACTGAAGGATGCACTGATCCTTGGTGCAGCTAATGGGAGGATGCTGTAGGGAATGACCAGTCTAGAGTCCTATCGACATTGGGCATTAAGGGGCTGAAGAAACTACAAGAGGCCACAGAGGGGGCAATGGTGCAAAATAGAGAACATATGTAACAATATACATTGGTGGAAATGTATGTCGCACTTAGAATGTTAAAGGACTTTGAACTATTTTATTTTGTAATTTATTGTGAATAAAGTTTATTTTTGGAAAAATAAACCTGCCCTGTTGAACACTAGAAGATCAAAGCACCAGTGGGAGAAAAGGAATGGTTGATGTTTGGGGCTGAAACCCTTCATCAAGACCAGAAATTCTCCCAGACCTTTTAGACCATTGACCCCCTTCATGAAATACTTGATCCTTTATCAACTCCCAGGTATGAAATCCTGGCACTGGACTGGATGGGGGGTGGTGGCACTAACATAGGTACTGTATATATTCAAGTAATAGTCAATCCCATATAAAAATCAACCCCCCCCCCCATTTTTGGCCTCAGCCACCCACACATCCAAACTCCTGACCACATATCCTCATTCTGGCCACCCACCTATCTGAGCTACCTATGCCCCAACCATGAACTTACCACCCAATCCCAGCCATCAGAGCTCCTGACACCTTGAACGACACAGGTATTCAAGAGGTCAAAAGTTTGCCCTATGTAAGTCGACCACCCCCCTTTTCCCCCCCCCCAACATAGAATACATACCTCATCCTCCATCCTCCCATTTACTCTAAATTTAAATGTCAAAGTCAATTACAACATGGTTGCCACCAAGACCCACTCTCATGAGAAGTTGGCCAACACTACCATAAGGGCCATTTTCAATCAACCCCTTGGATGGTCCCATTGGTCAATATTGACCACTTTGGAGACCCCTAATCAAGACTGTGACCATGTGTCACATATTCAAGCATGCACCAAAATATTCTCCTGCATTGAAGATGGCCCTTCCACTCATGCTTTCCCCACCTCAACAAACATTTCAGTCAATATTTACGCAAATTTTCCCTAAACATGTGGGATTTACAGCAATGGATTAAATTATATTGAAGGAGGAAAATGAAATTGACGCCAAGAATCAGATCAGCTGTGAATGTTGGGGCAAGCACAAAGGATTATGGTTACTGTTCATATTCCATATGTTGTTGCGCCTGCTTCCTCTCGCCTCCTACAAAATATCCTGCATTCCCCTGGGGAGGTTGGTACAGAGTAAACAACATTCTATTTTCATATCTCATAAACCAATCAAGCTGAAACATACATTATATATATATGTATGTAACACCATGAGGACCATAGACATCCAAATTTTCTGCAGCAATCTAGCAGATACCCTTTCATACACTGTGATATGTGCTGAGCCCATTAAAATTAGGCTTCTTCCATGTTCTTCTGGGGTCAAGATTTTGTCAGCGTAAAAGCTAAAGTCTTGCCGCTCCTCCTTTCCACTGCCTCCATACATTGAACTGGGAAAATAAAATCAAGCCTTATAGAAAATAAATATTGCTTTCCAGTTAGATGTGGGATTAAACTTTAAGATTATGCCATTGTAGCAGGAGCCAAGAGGAAAGTCTCTCCACCACCACGTTGGGAGTTTCAATGGCAGTTTAATTCAAAACATGCGCATGCCCCTTTAAAGGCAGCGTGAGCAGTGACATCATCACTGCCTGGGGCACGTGCTCAATTCAAGGCAGTCCCCCGACAGCGCCATGTACTTGCAGCTGCCCGCCAGTGCAGCGGTACCAGCGGGGCCGGTTCACTACATGTGCGCCGCCACACCATTATACATTTAATAACAGGATGTGTTGTCATTTAGAAAAAATAATGATTTATGAATTTGCCAGTAAATCCCAATGGAAATTATTCCACTTATTTCTTGTTAGTTATCAGGATAGGTTTCATCTGTGATTCCTACTTAAACGATTTAATTCAACGGAATTGTAAAGATGTCATTGCACTGGAAAGAATGCAGAGGAGTTTCACTGGGGGGTGTTGCCTGGAATGGATGAATTTAGTTATCGAGAGATTAGATAAATTGGGTCTTGTTTTCCCTCAAATGAAGGAGGCTGAGGGGTGAGCTGATGGAAGTGTATAAAACTCCAGAGATGTCGATAGTAGGGATATTAAACCCAAGTGAGGAAGGAGTTTTAAAGGAAACCTGAGAGGTAAATATTTTACCCAAAGAATGTTGATATCTGAAATACACTGTCAAAGGACTTGGTAGAATCAGGTACAAATTAAGGGGTATTTAAACACTTAATTAGGCAAGGAATAGGATACAGACCTAATTTGGGCAAATGGGATTGATGTAGATGGGGGAAGAGTCAGTAGGACCGTGATGGGCAAAATGGCCCATTTGTGGGCTGTACAATTCAATGAATCAGACTCAGATTGTTTAATATGGAATTATATGAATGAATAACTCTTATATAGTTGTTAAATCTCTGGAAATGCTATTTTTGGATGCGGGTCATTTTTAAGCATGTTTAAGAGCACAACTGAGCCAGTACAGATGGTTTCAAAGGTCCTTACTAAAATACTTTCCAGCATGTACTCATTCACAGTGCAAGGAATCCAGTGTGCTGTTAAGATGAAATTGCTCTTTGCAAGAAGTTCATTTCAAGGGTCCCTACCTAGACAGGTGTTATTTGTAGCAATACTGGTCATACCAATCTGAAGATGGCCTCATTTCCTGCAGAGAAAAAGGCCCATTAAATCAGAGGATTTACAAATGACACCACTAAACTCACCAGGGAATCAAAAATAGGCACAGTAACACTGATTATTCCTTGGGAATGATTTATTCACCAGCACATGTTTGGCTGAAGTAAAACTTTGCGTTTCTGTACATTGTGCTTACATTAATGAGAATAAATGCACATTTAACATCGACAGGCTACTCATAGGATTTGGCTAGCCTGACATTTTGCTGATTTTTATCTATTCGACGGATGACTTTTTGGCACATTCTGAATTCTCTTATCCGGTTTGTTTCAGGCTGATTCTTTTCAGAAAACATCCACAAAAATTGCAAGAAAGATGTGGTGGAGAAACAAAAAAATGATTATCATTATTGTAGTAATTGTGGTTGCAGTCGTCATTCTCATCATTCTCTTTGCTACTGATGTCATCCCAAGTTAAGTCCATCGACCTACTAATAGAACTAGTTAAGACTAATTTCATCTCCATGTATATAAAGCTTTCTTCCTCTAGAAATGCATATTAAATGAGGAAGCTTTACAAGCAAAAATATTTAAAATAAATGTTAGAAAATGGGTACTAAAGCTATTATTTGAATTATTTATTTCTAGATTTGTGCCAACTAGAATTTTCATTAGAAATATTTTACCCTCTCGCTGCATTAAATTTTCTTCTCTCCTAGAATCAAGTTATTTCACTAAGGGATTCAAGTGCAGTTGAGATAGTTCCTCACAAGCTTATTTCCAATTGCAACACTATTGTTTTTCAAAACCAAGTGAACTCTGCCAACACCAAAGTTAACTGATCCTCGTGATGCCCCTTGGTGAAGTACTTTACAGCATGGGGCATTCAAAAATACACAAAATCACAGGTAGGCTGGGAGTCAAGACCAGTTGCAACAGCCAAATAACTAAACTAGATAAAATCAAATGAATTTGTAGAACTTATTTCTTGATGGTCTAGGGAGGGAAAACACACATATACAGTGCCCTCTGTAATGTTAAATGAAAGCCACTTTTTTTTCTTTATTTGTCACTGTGCTCATTTTAAATTTGTAGTCAACCAATTCCCGTTTAAAATGCACAATCCAGATTTTATTAAGGAGTATTTGTGTACATTTTAGTTTGACCATGTAGAAATTACAGTACTTTTTATACATAGTTCCCTCATTTCAGGGCACCATGTTTGGAGCATGGCAATGACTGCTTGAAGTTTGTGATTCATACACACCACGAGGTACTGAGTGTCTTCACTGGTGATGCTCTGTCAAACCTTTACTGTAGCCATCTTCAGCTCCTGCTTATTTTGGGGGCTAATCCCCGTAAGTTTTCTTTTCAGCACATGAAATTGGATTTAGACCAGGTGACTGACTTGGCCATTCAAGAATTTTGCAGTATTTTGCTTTGAAAAACTCCTTTGTTACTTTAGCAGTATGTTTGAGATCATTGTCTTGCTGTAGATGAAGCACCATTCAATGAGTTGATGTATAGTTTGTTTCTTTTTCTACCCACCTGGTGATATAACAGGGGATTTCTAGTATGCTGTAACATAAGGTGGGAGGAGGAAGAGAAAGAAACAAGAGTAGCAAAGGAAGGAAATATCAAGCAATGATACATTATAACCTTGAATTAAACTTCATGTAAGAACTCACCCAAAAAAATGTGAACTTGGCTTCATTGTTTCTATAGTTTTCTTGGTGTAAGCAAAATAGAATAAGTAAGGAGGTAGAAAACAGAAAGAATATGAACTATTTTAAACAGATACATTATTGTACAATTCGGGCTACTTGTCCAGCTGCCCGAGTTTCTAAGATATTAATGTAGAAAATAATTCATTGTCAGAAATGTCTAAACACAATGTTAGTTTCTTGTGGATCCCAACATCTCCAGGATCTATAATGACTTTACCAAGTGTTGAATCCCCTATCAGGATTGAAAGATATTTTCAATTTATATATATATATACACTTGTAAAGTCATTATAGATCCTGCATATTGCTTCAAACACTTTACATTTTTATTTAGTAGTTCTGTACTGTATTTCATATACACTTTACATTTTTATTTAGTAGTTCTGTACTGTATTTCCTATATATATATGTACTGTATTTCCTATATATATATATATATAGGAAATACAGTACAGAACTACTAAATAAAAATGTAAAGTGTATGCAGCAGCAGGATATATAAAACACTAGATCAAAATGCCACTCCACATTAAAGATATCCAAAAACACATGCATCACACGCTAGCTCAAACTTCACAATAGCAATGCAGAACTATCGCAGCAGTATTATGTTGAACCTAAAACAGTCTCCTTTGCTAAATAACAAGGACACAGGTGCTAAATTTCTAAAGCAGGGTGGCCAAACTTGCTTAACATAAGAGCCAAACATTATAAACTTCAGATGCTTGAGAGCCACAAGATATGAAAAATACATACATGTCTTTACTTGCGTGAACATTGTTACAAATATGTTATATAAATATTAAGACATGCATGCAATATTTATGCCTGTAGTTTTTAAACTGCTCATTTGTATTAGTTTCAATAAGTGCACATCACAAATATGCACGTGCAAGTTGAATTTTGTGGACCAATTTTTAGGGTAAAGTTTGGGTCAGCTATTACACACATACTACTTACTTTTGACTATACTAAGTACCTGTATCATTCAGGGAGGGGTCGGAAGCTCGGATGTGCAGGAGGCCGGGGCCAATGTGTGAGTCATTAGGAGCCCCAATGGGCAGGTGGCCTCGGGCCTAGATGTGAGTCTGTGGTCGGGGCACCAGGAGCTTGGAGGGCAGGCAGCCTAGGCAGGAGATGGTGGTCGGGAGCTCAGATGGGCAGTGACCAGGGCCAAAAATAGAGGGTTGACTTTTACATGGTATCGACTATTACTCCCATACATGGTACACATACCAAATTATTTTCAATCACAAGCTATGCTCACTAAAACTACCAGTGAGAGACTGGCTCGAATGACTGCTATGTCAAAGAGCTGCATGTGGATCGAGAGCTGTGGTTTGGTCACCCTGCGCTATTGTATCTTTGCATTTCAGCTGAGCTTGCAATTCTTTGTCCCATACAAAAGAAACTGTTCTGCAATGTTGTTAAGGTGATAATTATGTAAAATGTTTGATTAAGAGACCACCTAGCCCTTGGTTTCTCCAAAAGCCTCAACGTCCTTGCCATTTTCCAATTACCTAGTAAATCTTTTCTCCAAAATTCTTGCTTCATGCATATCAAAATTTATCTTGTTATTGAATGCCTCCACCATAGCTTCAAGCAGAGCATTCCAGATTACCAGCTATCAAACATTTTATGGCATTTGTTGTAAACACAAGCTCCCTACATAAATGTAGTACAAATATTGTTATCTGAACTCAAGGTGAACAGGACAAGAAGTCAAACCAACGATGGATTGATTTTCTCAATTGGAGCTCAAACTTTTCTTGCTGCAGGGTGGCACTGATGAAAAGAATAAATCAAGTACACTAACCACTATCATCTTTAACAGATTAAATGTCTCAAACACTTCACGTGTTATCACTCGAGGTAAGAACCTGCTTTAACTGAACTGCTTAAGAAAGGGTTGGGATACAATCTTAGCAGATGAACAAGAGACCAGCTAGAAAAGCAGGCATTTTCAAGGTCCAAGGTGCTGGAGGGGAGGTGGGCAAAGTGGAGTGTGGAACCTGACAAAATTGTGGAGGATTTGAGAAGGTAAGACTTCAAAAATCTCACAACAGCCAGTGTCCCCTTCTCATGCAGTCCCTCAAGAGAGGACGACTAACAAGAATCCTAGATTGGGGAAAAAATATTTACAGAAATCTAAACTAGAGGGAGGGTTGGCATTACCCAACTTTAGAATTTATTACTGGGCAATTAATATTAGTTACTTAAGGTATTGGTTGAATTATTCAGAATTATCTCTAAATCCCCATTGGGTAAATTTAGAAATTAAACCGATACAAAATTTTTCAATTAGCTCTATTTTGAGAGCTGCTCTCCCTTTTACTCTTACTAAATTATATAAACAAATTGATAATCCAATGGCTAAACATACACTACGTATATGGTTTCAATTCCGGAGATTTTTTGGCCTAAGTCATTTTATCTTCGAAACTCCTATTGTATTAAATTTCCTTTTTCATCCCTCTCTAATTGATCAAGCTTATTTACCTGGAAAGTTAAAGGTATAACATGCTTTTCGGATTTATTCTTGGATAACTCTTTCATGTCATTTGAACAATTATCCATGAAATATGATTTACCTCGATCTCATTTCTTTCGATATTTGCAGATTAGGAGTTTCTTAGTTTCGACTTTACCCTCTTTTCCCAATCGGGAGACTACGACTGTTTTAGAGGATATACTATATTCAAAATTCCCTCCAAAAGGTGTGATATCTAAATTATATATAATTACAAAAATAAATTATGGGACTTTTGAAAAGTTTAAAAATGATTGGGAAAGAGAACTCAACCTTCATATTTCCAATGAAAATTGGAATAAAATTCTGCGACTGGTAAACTCTTCTTCTTTATGTGCAAAACATTCACTAATACAGTTTAAAGTTGTTCATAGAGCTCATATGTCTAAAGATAAACTCCATCGCTTTTATTCTCATATCGATCCTATATGTGATAAATGTCAATTGGAAATAGCTTCCCTTACACATGTTTTGGTCCTGTCCCTCTTTACAGAATTATTGGAAGGAAATTTTTTCCATTATATCTACTGTTTTGAATATTGATTTACAACCACATCCCATTACTGCAATTTTTGGATTACCTATGATAGATTTGACTTATTTATCTCTTCCTGCGGATCGTATGATTGCTTTTCTTACACTAATGGCTAGAAGATCTATACTATTGAATTGGAAAGAGGTTAATCCTCCCACTGCTTTCCAATGGTTTACCCAAACTATACTATGTTTAAATTTAGAGAAAATTAGAAACTCTGTCTATGAATCCCCTTCTAAGTTTGAGTTAACCTGGCGACCATTTATTCAATATTTTCATTTGTGGTGAGTTGATCTGGCTCTGATTTCTTTCTATGATTATGTATGATAATTGGGCTGTAAGATGAGATCGGAGTGATCGGCGTGGTTTAGCTATATCTGTAGGTTTTTTTTAATTCAGATTTGTTTTTTCTTCTTTTTTGGGTTTTTTTTCTCTTTTTTCATATATTGTTATTAATTATATCTTTTTTTTAGAGATAGTTCACACCCTAAACTGATCTAAAATTTTTTTCTTATGATATATTTTTATTCTGTAATATTATTGTTTAATATCTCTGTATTAATTCATTACTTACTATGTATTTTTTATATTTCTTTGAACTGTATGTGTTTTTAAATTATAATAATAATAAAAAGATTGAAAAAGAAAGAGAGGACGACTGATATACTCTCAGATTCTGTGGGTTGTGAGGTCATTGGCCTAACGGACACGGACATTAATGCATTTGGCCTTCCAAAGGATTTGAAAGAGGCAGCACTCATGACACCTGCTCCGAGTTGCCTCTCACTCAAAAGTATAGTGGGACAATAATGCCAGCCGTTTTTGATCCTCATTCACCCCACATTCAGGCTCACCTACGCTGCACTTGAGATATGACTCCCTTTTCTATACATAAACCAAACCCCTACCCCTTCTGCCCCCGCTATTTTGTTTAGATATTCGCCTATACTTTGCTCATATTTTGAAGAGCTCAAGCCCAAAACTTTGGCAATGTCTCTTTATTTTTGCTAAAGTACACTGCTGATCTGCTGAGTTTTTGCCTACACATGAATGAAATATTTCACCATTTTTCTTTGCTTAGTCACATCCCAACTTGGCCACTTTCAGGTGGAATCGCCGGGAGAATACGGCTCCCGGTGTCTGAGAAGGGACATTCAGGTGGCAGCGCTGAAGGCGGTGTTCTGCCACCTGAAAGGTCCGCAGCAGAGAGAGGTGCCGCGGAGCAAATGCCAGCTCCCGAGTCGGGGCAGGAGCAGCCACTCACCAATGTCTGGCAGGGCGGCTGGCACAGGACGTCAAAAGCTTATCTTTACTCCTCAACCCTTTTATAGGTCACCAAGCTTGTGAACACTCAATTGCCTCATCACAAATTAGTATCTGGTGTTCCTTTTAATGCATCATTCTGCAATTCCTTTGAATCTCCCATTGATGACTTTTCCTTAATCCCAAGATCTCAACATTATAGTAGTTCAAAAATCCAGACTGCTTGGGGATTGGGTCGTTCAGATTTTCCAGGTCCTCAGGCAGTAGTTTAAAAATTCAAATTTAAGTAGTAAAGAGATGAACAGGTAAATTTTGATAGTTTATTCATTGGCAAATACAGCATGCTTCATTGATCAAAATAAGTTTTAAAGAAAAATTAAGTGGCCTCTTGTTGCCACTGCTAAATTTTAAAAGTTTTGAGTTTTTGAAAAGTCCGGATTGTCAGGTGGTCTGGATTTTTGGACTTCTGTAACATTAAGAGCAAGATATATGGACCTGCATTTACCACGCATGCTTCCTTTGCAACTTCCTTAAAGGGATCAATACAGGAAATAGAAATGATAAAAACCTGTAACCAATTCATAAGGATCAATGAAATGTCCACTAATGCGTATACAAATGGAACACAAAATGAATTATGGGTGTGGGGTTAGTGTGGTGTGTCTCAAAGCTCAAGAGCTGAGAGTTAACAAAAGCTGCAACTACATCACTGATGTCTGTCTGCTGATGGCAGTGATTCAAAGGACATGCTGGCGTTTCTCTATTACTCAAAGATGAATAAATCCCAAAGCTCTTGCTTGTTACACCAATTTGGAGACAAGGCCATATTCCCCAGAAACAAAACTGCCAAGTCATCTTGGGAGTGGCTGAACAAGCAATCTGACAGCAAAGCACAAGCAGGCAACCATTGGCATCCAGACTCAAGACTAGGCACAAAGTTACAGAGCATCAAGAAACCAGTGATCAGTTTAAAATTTACTGAAAATATTGATCTGGTTTCTCCTGAAGGAGAATGGAGATGTTGCATGCTGTGTTACCAATGTCAATTTCAACTGAGTAACAACTTTAGAGCTATTCTACTTTGTACTGAAAAGGAAGTGGCCTTTGACCAGATATGAATACCTAGATGCATTGCTAAGAACTTTTATGGTAAATGCCTCAAATTTTCCTCTTCCTGAATATATATATTAACTTTGTCTGCATGTCTACGTGTTTTGCATGGAGGACCGAGAACCCTATTTCATCAGGTGATACTTGCACAATCAGATGACAATAAACGACTTGATGATGGTGACGAATGCAGATCGACACCTGTTATGTAAAATCAGAGATACAAGTCAGGCTGTTGACAGACAATGAAAATGCATAACTCCACCTTAAACCAATAGTAACATTTTGCTTTGGAGAAATGTACCTACTCTGTACAGTTCTGTGGAGGCAAGATACAAGTCGATATTTTGGATCAAGACTCCCCATCAGTCTTGATGCAGGTTCTCAACCCAAAACATCCATTTACAGCTTTTGCCTCCACAGAGGTTTCATCTGCCAAGTTCATCCAGCATTTGGTTCTAGACTCCAGCCTCCTATATAGGTCCTATATGGACAGGTGGTCAAAAAGAACAAACAAATTTGAGATAAATACATTCAAAGGTGCTCGACAGTCAACATTCAAATTATTCAAAGAGTTTAAAAAAAAAAGCAGCCAAAGTAGAAATTACAATAGGTATGTATTTTATATAAAATGTCAAGTGATATCTGCCAAGGAATCAAGGACAAATACCACTAGATAACTTTGGGAAAGCTGATGTTTAGAATTAAATATTCTCAAATTACAGCACATTGAACTATACAGAAGAGACAACATTTATTATACAAAAATTTTTATTAAAAAAACCAACAATCCAATAGGGTACATGTACCATATCTAAATGTCATCACAATGAATTGAGCACATTGGCATCCAATGTAACAATCCATATGGGGAGAAAATGTACAAAAAATGGTTGGTCACAGAAAACACATCTACCAGGTAAAAATAATAAAAGCAATATACTTTTTTTTTTAAATCAAAACCGAATTCAATGAGAGGGGACAGGAGGCAGCAGTTCTTGTGGAGATAGCAGAGGTGGGGAGTTGGCGAATGATACAGAACAAAAAAAAAATGTACTGAATAGTTAAATGCTGCTTTAGAGGCCTAAACACCACTTCCTATGAATCTTCTATCTGGAGTAAAATACTGTTCCTTCACCTAAAAGAAACCAAACAGAGAATGGATGTTGGGAGAAGGTCAGAATCAACAGATTAAATTATCAGCAAATCATTGAAAACAAGATTTACAAAACTCAAATACCCACCCATATAAACCTAGAGCTTTAAATTCAACAGTTAATTCAACCACCAAAATATTTACTACGTAAATCTATAGATAAATGCTTAATAGTCCATGAACTAACAATCCAGAGAAACTTGAAAACTTGTATTCCAAATTGTTTCCACACCCACATATGTTTAAAAAGGTGAATAACGAGCATGAGATTAAAAATCCTCTCAGATGGTGAATGTACTGTGTGCATTAGTGTAGGTTTCCCCAGTGAACAGCTAATGTCAGTCTCAGGAATGATCTGGGTTTAGCACATGGACTATTTGCAATTACGACTACAGGACTATTAAAATGGGGTAGGGAGGAAAGCAAGCATTTAATAAACTGGATTTAGAAAATATATATTAATACACTTGGAAAGTCCAAAGACAAAGCTGTATCCATAGAAGAATGAATTATTCTGTAAGCAGTCGTATTTAAACCATTACTGGGGCCTGTAAAAAATGCATTAAATTACATTAATATAATAAGCAAGAAATAAGTGAAGGCAAAGCTTGAAGTATCCATTTTATTTTAATGCTGATACAGGATGTTGGAAGAGACCATACCAAACGGCAGCATTCGAGAGCGCGAGCGTCTCGTACTCTGTCCGCATTGAGCGGGCCTGTGAGAATCGTGTGGTCAGGGTGACACATGGCCTGCAATGAAGTTCCCGCTGGCGGGTACAAACAAGGTATAATGTCAGTTAGCAGACAATGGTTTTCTTTTTGTCTTGAAGTGTCCTTTATTTGTACCCATTAGCAGTACTTTACCTGTTTAAATTTACAAACTTGTTAAAAAAGGGCAAAAGCCATAAAGCTTCTTACAGCATCTGCATTACAAAACTCCGAGTGTCTACTTTTTTAAAAAAAAGCACATGAGTGCTGTAAATTTTTTAAATATGTAAATTAATTATAAATATAATTTTAACAAAAGTTAAATAATGTTCAAATGAAATTTAAATGAATAGCTAACATACCTGCTTCCAATGGGCTGCAGGGACAAATCTTAGTATGGTTTGTAGCTATTCTGATGACCTCCACGTCGTGGTGCTTTCCCATAACCACTCTGTTGATCTGTAACATTTTTAGCATTTACACAAGATGCTCAATGATCCATTTCACACTCATCCAAAAAAAGTTCACAAATGTATCCTGGAAAACTTGATTTTGTTTAAAAACTCTCATCAAAAAGATCTTCATCCTGGACAGGCTTTAGTTGGGCCGATTACTAATAATCCATTTGGGTTATATGGGGTTATTTTAATAATCCATTAAGATGAAACACAATCACTCAAGCACTACATCACTGATTGTGGGATTTGCATCTCGCCCTTTGGTTTAATTAGTTTCTCGATGGCATACACCTGAATATCAACCTGTCTAAAAAATACCTGATTTTGATTATTTTTAATTTTGGATGGTGCAATATGTGGTTTAATTATTTTTAAGTTCATATTCAGTGTTAGGTTTCTCAAGTTATTGGCCAGGCCTCCAAGTGGGAACAGTGCACTAACACAGAGCACTCCTGCCACAATGGGAAAGAGGGGCCCACAGCAGGAACGAGTAGGCCAGTTCCATCCCACAGGAGCGCACATC
Organism: Narcine bancroftii; assembly: GCF_036971445.1. Lineage (NCBI taxonomy): Eukaryota > Metazoa > Chordata > Chondrichthyes > Torpediniformes > Narcinidae > Narcine > Narcine bancroftii. The sequence continues at coordinate 153,921,793 of NC_091471.1, forward strand.
CTGATCAGCGGACCAGAGAGACCCCCCCCAACCCCTTCAATGATTGCCCCACCCTCTTTGCAAGAAAAAAGCATGGAAGGGAGAAGCAGCAGAAAAATTAAGATGGAACATGCAGTAATCCAGCCTTTGCATATCATGCCAATTTGTTTCATCAGGTCATGCAGTGCTCAAAAACAAACACTTTAACAATCTAAAGTTAAAATTAAAAGTTCAATGCATGCAATTGTGTTTGGAAAAAGTTGAACAAGCACTTACTGCCATAGTCACCATATCCATAGTAGTTATTATAAGCAGGATAATCATAGCCACCATAACCTCCATAACCCTGGCTATTGTAGCCATAGTTATAGCTGCCATAGCCTTGATTCCAGTAGTTATTATATCCTTGGTTCCAGTTCTGACTTGGGGCTGTAAAGCGCAAAGAAGATTTTCAGCAACTGGAAAATTTACAACAACCCCATTGAAGATCAAAAACATACATTACCTCCAGCACCTGTCCCTCCTCCTCTCCCACGGCCTCGGCCTGCAAAAGTACCTCGACCAACTCCCCACTGCTGCTGCTGTTGATAGACTTCCTTTGACATTGCCACCTTGATCTCACACTGTCAAACAGAAGAACAGTTTCAGCTTTTCACCCAACTTCAACAAAAAGATGAATCTAAATCTAGCTAAAATACTAACTGAAATTCATTCCTCACGGATCAAAGGACAACTTAAACAACCATGCATTTTGTTTTGCAAATAAGCAATCCAATGAACACAGGATAGTCAAGCACCCAAAACAATATTGATCAAGACCACAGTTACATTTTGATATGGCTAATTGGTAAACACACTAATTCTGCATTTACAATTAAAATAAACACCATCATTTTACTGCATTAGATTTCATACAACCAGGTTATTCCAACTGGATGCATTTCATGGTAGCGTACCTTACTGAGTCCAACATTATGGAACTTCTTTTCAAGAATCTTTTTAACTGGCTCCTCTTCCTTGAAAGTTATGAAACAGAAACCACGCCTCTTATTTGTTTTGTTGTCCATAGGAAGTTCTATGGATTCCACCTAAATTGAATGCGACATCATTAACACTTCATAACTATGTTCTATTCCATCAGCCTAAATAGTGACATCAGACCAGCAGATCCTCACATCACCGACTACAGGAACATTAGGAAGTTACATTGACATCCATACCTATAATCTGCAAACCTCGACCATGAATTTAACAACCAAGTCTCATTCATCCTTGTGCATGAATAATTCACATGAAGGATGTATTTGCATGCCATTCATCACAACAATCCCTCCCTCCACCACACTTCTCAAGGCCTAACAATTTGAGGCAAAAGACTTTTTAATCATTCAACCAGGAAAGATTACAACACGAGGTACATACTTCCCCAAAAGCTCCAAAGTATTCCCTGATCTTTTCTTCAGCTGTATCAGGTGAAAGGCCGCCTACAAAAATTTTCTTTACGGGTTCTTTTTTCATAGCCTTGGCTTTTTTGGGATCAATCACCTTGCCATTCAATTTATGCTCCTTCTGTTCCATAACCTGCATGGAAATGGAACAAAATATTCAAAATATCACTCCAAGAAAATATTGCAAATTTCATTAAGCCATTATCTATTTTTACCCATTTTTTAAGCCCAAGTTTTTATGATCAAATACCTTATCCACACTGTCAGCCTCTTTAAACAGGACGAATCCAAATCCTCTTGAACGCCCTGTAATGGGATCCAACTTTAATGTGCAATCTACCACCTCTCCAAATTTAGAGAAATAGTCCTTCAGATCTTTCTTTGTGGTATCCCAGCTGAGGCCACCCACAAACATTTTTCTGCAGAAACAGTGAAGTATATACACATCAGTAGCCAAATCAAAATTTAAGCTGCCTCACACAATAACCATATTCCCTGGTGCACCTTCAAGAGTACATGCAAAACTCCATTTAGTGTGCACATTCAGCAATTTTATTTTTCAAGACAACATTACAGTAGATGCACAAGATTAATTTTAAGCAATTGGTTCATAAGATTAGGGCCTTGCATTTTACAGTCAAGTATTCCAAAGCAAATCAAGATACAAGTCTACACAAAATATTCATAATCAGAATTCTAGCCTGGAGTCCAGAGTTTCTCAAAAGTCTAAATAGCATCCATAATGGATTGTTTACCTGCCTCAGGACTTGAAGCTATTCTAAGAAACTCTCAATATTAATTCCTGGCTATGATTGACTCACCCCACCTATTACAATTGAGAATAACCTCCTCCAACACTGAGCATCTTGGAATTTCCAGGGAAGCATCTACAAATCTTGAATTTTTAGCTTCAACCAAGATTAATTTACTTGCTGTTTGGAAAGTGATGCTTAGAGAACACCATAATTGAGTGTCAAATGGAGGACTATGACCACATACTTAGCCAAAACAAAATTACATTTTGTTCCAAATTTACTGAATCTGATCAAAAACACCAAAATTAAATATCTGCACTGGACTATAATAACCAACATTAAACTGCACTTGAAAGTCATTACACACTACTTTACACTAATTTCTGCCAAAAAAATGCATGATGGTGGTTCTGGCCACGAGCTGTCCACAATAATGGTAACAGGGAAAAAAACGAGGCATGGGGTGAGGCGGGGGGGAAATTAACGCCCAAATTTAATTCTCTCTTTAAAATTGATCTGTTCCTACAAGCTCGGTTCCAATGACCATTCCCCAAAGTCTAAACTTTATTTGTGCCACCACATCCTGACATTAAACATTTGGTCAAACTTAACAGGAGTCACGGATCAGGAATTGAAACAGTGGCTCATTTTTCGCCACACCTCAAAGAGAACACACAAACCACTATCCTGTTTATGGAAACCTAACTTATCAAACAGCAGAAATATGGCATGGCCAATTCTGGTTTGTGGGACTCACAATGTGTTATAGGCTTTCCCTAGAAACTTTAGTCCCAAGATACAAGCAGGATTTAAGTTTTTGCCAACATGTGAAACAATTCTCTCAAGTACCACAAAAGAAATGACAAGAAAGTAACTACACATCCAAGACTTAGTAGTGCACACTAGACACACTAGTGATTGTTTTATACAAGATTAAGTTCAGACGTTACAATTAACTTCTAATGCTGTCCAAAAGAAACAAATCAAAAGTAAAACTTCCAATCTGTGAGTTGGGACATAAAATAGGTAAAATTTAAATACAAGCCTGAGATTATTCACAAGGGTAATATAGATAGTGTTAGATCACTCAAGTGCCCAGACTGGCTATCACCCCACCCCGTTTAAAAAAACTCAGAATCTACCTAATACTACAACTAAAAATGTGACATGTAACCACTCAGATGTGCGTCTGTCTTTATCGTGTCAACTAAAGTTTTTTTAAAAAAGCAACACTTTGCAGAAGTTACCCCAAGAACATTTTCCTTCACCGATTCAGGCGATTAAAACAAAAACAATTAAAAGTACCAGATCCACTTCCCACTAATTATAAAAAGTATCCGCGGGAAAGATACGAGCACATGGGAGAGGGACTAATTCAGGCGGAAATTTGCAGCGCAAACGCGGAAATGCAACTTACTGAGGATTGCTCGCGGCCAACAGCAGGGAACCCGCCAGCTTGTTTCTTTTCTGCCTATCCCCAGCCCATGGTCCAAGCCTCCCGCCACTCACAATGGTCCTTCCCCCCCACCCCCCACTCCCTGGCCCGCAAGAAGCGCCTCCGATCACAAAGAGCCGCCACCGGAAGACGGCCCGGGCAGGAGAGCTCCACATCAATTATCTCGCCCCCGTCCCGGCGGGAGTCAAGGCTCCAGCGGTGAGAGGAGTCAGGCCGGGCCACAATACCTCCGCTTCATATTGGCGGGGACGGGGCACAGACAGCCTAACCTTGTTAGCCCGGGGGGCCGCCGCCGATTCCCTTACCCTTCGTCCTCCTCCGTTTTACTCGCGTCGATCTTGGCCCCTTCCGTCTCGATGACTGCGGCCGAGCTGTCGCCGCCCTCGCCCGCTTTGGCGTCCGACACCGCATCGCTCAGAGCCGCCGCCGCCGAGTCGGTCGCCGCCGTCGTGGCCGCTCCCAGGCCTTGTTCGGAAGCCTCGGCCTCTATCTCGGAGAACTGCACGGCCTCCGACATGACGGTGCAACCCGGGAACCCGCCGCCGCCGCCCTGGACCAAGGGGGGGGAACAGAGAGGAGAGCTTCACGCGCACGCAGGCCGCAGCGAGGAAGGGAGCCACCTGGCGCTGCGCCGCCGGAAGACGATGCTCGGTCGCTGAAGAAGAGACGGCGGGAGCCCGAGCGTGGATCCGCGGGGGGGGGGGGGGGGAGTGCGCGCTGGGGCCCTCTGCCCGAGGCGGATGCAGAGAGAGAGAGAAAGAAGCGGGCAGGGAGAGCGGCAGCGCACGCTCCTCTCCTTGGAATAATGGTGGCCCGACAAAATGGCTGCCGGGACCAAGGCCCCCCCCCCTCCCCGCCTCAAAGGCGGGTCACGTGAGATCGGGCTCTAACCAATAGGAGGCCGGATGGCGCCGGCGCCCAAGTCAGGGGGAGGGAGGAGCTGGAATGTAACCAGTGAGATTGTGGCTGTGGTCAAGAGGTAACCCTGTCGAAGGCGAAAGGGAGGGGGAGGAATAAAGTATCTGTGTGTTGCCGGGTGAAATGTGGAGAATCGCAACATTCAGAAATTTCTTTTGTGGGTTGCTCACAATCTTCAAGATATCAAGTTGAGATGTTGCAACCCAATATATCCGATCTGGACCTGCTGAGACAAGAGACTGTCTAGCTTTAAACTTCCCTACCGTGGAAACAAAACTCAATTTCCTCTCGTATCTTGTGCTTACAATCTTTTCTTACTCTCAACTCATGCCCACCTAGTGATCGGTGGCTCACCTCTTTTAGAATTCGTGCAGAACTGTGGTGATTGCAACTACAGCATTATAATGTCAGACACATTTTAACCAATTGTTACCTTGTGAAGTCTGTCTGATATCGACCCCGATCCTCAAATAACGGAGGGAAAGGAATTAGATGCATTGACGTCTTCAGAAAGACTTGACTATCTTCATGCCGTGGGGCTTTCGTCGCGCTGCAGATACGATGTTGCCCTGGTGATACTATATCTCTCCGCGATGGTTTCGTAAGGAATTCCAAGGAGGTAGGTCTGTATTTCACATGTCAGTGGCATTCATGACTTAATGTTTAGCGCTTTTCTTGACTCTCACTTCGAGTACCTCATGGTAGAGAATTGTTGTTACAGTTTAAATTTACCAGAGAATTTAATGCCGTTTTCGCCAATTGTTCAAAACTTTCTATAGGTGGTTATGTTTGAAACTGCTCATTCCAGACCACATAGTGGGTGGTGATGACTTTACATGGTTGTTAAACAAGGTCTGCTGCAGACGCTGTGATTGTAGTTTAAATACACAAAAAAAATGCTGGAGGAACTCAGCAGGTCCTGCAGCGGTCTTGATGGCAAAGATAAATAACTAACTTTTTGCATGAGCCCTTCATCAAGGTTCGAGCAAACAGCAAACGGGTGCCTGAATTGCTGTGCTGGTATCCTTCAGATACTTGATGTTGGACAGACAAATGAGCTCGGTCTCTGACTGACTCACGTTCATGAATACCTCCGCGGCATCGCCACTCCTTCAACATTAATCCAAGTGTATATTTCCTAAGAAAGCCCTCGTTAAAGTTTTTATTTTCTTGACTATTGGCATAATACAGAACTCTCTTATAACATGGCAATTCCCAGGTTCTCATGCTCAGACAAACGGAAAGATCAGTTTGGTGAAAAACGCACTTTGAAACTTCAGTGGAACATAATCTTGTCCACTGGCTCAGAAATAGGTTCTGAACGACGCACTGAAACTCTGTGCATGGAAAACAAAGTCTTGTAGGGAGACAGTCCACAATCTAGAGTCCTGATGCCACTGTAATAGCCTTCAGCATGTCCTGGGTGCAGTGCAGAGTTGAAAAGAGTAAACATTAAGTGATTTAATGCATTGTAAATAGTGGTTTTCAAGTCATTGTAAATATTCGTTTAATCGGGTACATGTTGTGTTAATCTGTGACTCGAGTTAGCACCAACAGGTTCCTGTTGCCAGCAGATAAGCTACAGAGTTTCTAGTGCTTTAGTTTAAATTTTGGGACCACAAGTCCTGGTTAGTGATGAGACCCATTCTCTTGTACCTGGACATTGCAATGATTTCCACAGTTGCCTCTTCCCACCAAGCAGAATGATACTTCTGAGAGGTTAAACCCAGTGGAATGCATTTAATCTCTTCATACCTCAATTTCATTACAGCACAGATACAATTTCAGTGTCAGAACGTCCTTTGAGTTATTCACAACCAAGTGATGTAACCTCTTCATGAAACTAGCACTCCAGAAGTTTCAAAATCACAGGTGAAAAATGACATATGGAGCATATTTTGACTGTTTTTTGAATTTTTCTTTAGAAAGATCTCAAGATAAAAAAATTCTGATAGTCCTTGTTATTATGTGAAAAAATTTGGTAACTATGAGGAACAAAAATGATCATCTGGATACTCCACATCAACCCTCCAGCTTCTGACAATGCTATTGAATTCCCTTGAATCAGGTAAAGATGCAAACAAACCTGCAGTCCACTCACTATGTCTTCATGCGGAAAGGACAATAAGGAACATGCCTACAGTGTCCATACAAAGGCCCATTCAAGTTGCTGCAGAGACAGTGTTATGTTTACACTGTACATTGGCGGCCGACAGGACAGGTTCACTATCAACCGCCTCAAGGCAGTGCACCTGGACTCCAACCTGCCTGACCCAGAGGCCGAACACCAGAGAATGCAAGTTAACCTGCTCAGGTGGCAGTGGCGATTCTGGGGGGAGGGGGAGGTGTTGTAGGAGGCCGAGCGACTGTGCAGTTAGACAGGCCGAATCGCCGCACCAGTTGGCCAACCCAAGATTCCACAGGACTCCTTCACTTCCTAGAGGCCCAAGGTTGACACTACATGTGGACTAAGGGAACTTTCCGCTTCTGACCGGCCAAGGAGTGACCGGAAGTGGGCGTCCCCTTCGCACAACATGGTGAATTCAAACAATAAAATCAGTTTACTGTTTCACCTCACACCGTGTGGACATCTCTTTATTCCGTAGCACTGCCATAGCAGATGCTACAATTTTACCTTGAACAATGCAGGTTAATTGCATTATATACAGTCATAATATAATTGCATAATATTTGAATTTACCTACCATGTATTTTAACTGCAGTAAGACTGATGAATATTATACAATATTTTTTAATTTATTTGCTTTTTTGAAGAGGTGACTAAGAGGGCAGGCCGGTAAATATTATCTACATGGACTTTAGCAAGGCCTTCGATAAGGTTCTGCTTGGTAGACTGGTCCAGAAGGTCAGATTGCACAGGATCCAGGATGAAATAGCTGTTTGTAAAATCAGTTCACGTGATGATAGCAGAATCAGGAGTGTTGTTATGAATATTGTTGTTTTGCGCAGCAGTATTGTGCATTACAGATGCAAAAATAGCTTTAAATTACATTTCCATAAATGCACTATTTAAAACTAAGTAATTAGTGCAAACGAAGAGAAAAAAGTGAGGTAGTGTCTGTGGTTCATTGATCATTCAGAAATCTAATGTCCGAGGGGAAGAAGCTGTTTTTTGTAATGTTGGGTGTTCGTCTTTAGGCTCCTGTTCCTGATGGTAGCCGTGATAAGAGGACATGGCATGGGTGGTGAGCTTCTTTGATGAAGTGAAGACTGATGCCCATGATGGTGCTGGCTGATTTCACAACCTTCACAGCCTTTTCCCAGCCTGTGCATTAGCATCTTCATACCCGTGATGCAACCAGTCAGAACGTTGGTACACCTGTAGAAATTTGAGCATCTTTGGTGACATCTCAAATCCCCTCAAACTCCTAATGATGTATAGGCACTAGTGAGCCTTCTTCATAAGTGCATTGAAATGGTGGCCCCAGGGAAGATCTTCAGAGATATTGAAGCCCAGGAATTTGAAGTTCTTTACCCTCTCAACTGCTGACCCCTCGACTAGAACTGGTTTGCATTTTCCCTTCCTTAAGTCCACAGTCAGTTCCTTAGTGAACTTCCTAGAATGCAAGGTTGTTGTTGTGACCTCTCAACTAGCTGATCTATCTCACTTACAGCACAGTAACAGGCCATTTCAGTCCATAAGCCTGTGTTGCCCAATTACACCCAATTGACCTACAACCCTGGTACGTTTTGAAGGGTGGAAAGGAAAGTGGAGCCCCCGGGGAAAACCCATGAATACATGGGAAAGTACGTACAAACTCCTTGCAGAGTTGGACTAACTGCTACACTAACTGCCACCTGATGAAGGCATTTGAATTGTGCCTAACCACACATTCGTGGGTGTAGAGCAGTGGGCTAAGCATGCATCCATGAGGTGCGGCCGTGTTGATTGTCAGTGAGAATGAGACATTGTTGCCGATCCACACTGACTGGTCTTTCAATGAGTAAGTCAAGGATCAAGTTGTAAAGGGAGGTGCAGAGACCTTGGTTTTGAAGCTTGTTGACCTGTACTGAAGGGATGACGGTGTTGATAGCTGGCCTGTAATTGATGAAAAGCAGCCTGAGGTATATGTTGCTGTTGTCCAGGTGATCCAGGACTGAGTGGAGAGGCAGAGAGATTGCATCTGTGCAGTAGGTGAATTGGAAGGAGACAAAGAATGATAGTGGAGGACTGTGCCTCAAATTGGAGGCCTGTGACCAATGATGTTCCACAGGAATCTCTGCTGGGTCCATTGTCATTCAAGTTGTTGATAGAGAGGACAATGAAGTTAGCATGATTGATAAGTTTGTGGGTGACACCAAAATTGACAGTAAAATAGTCAAAAATAAAGTTACCTACAGTTACAACAAAATCAAGTGAACTTGGAAAGTGGATGAAGGAATGGCAAATGGAATTTGATTCAGACAAGTGTGGTGTTATTCTAATCAGCCCAGGACTTCAATGGTGAATGGTAGGGCGCTCCAAGAGTGTTGTGGAATAGAAATGCCTTGGAGTGCTAGTACATTGTTCCATAAAAGCAGAAGCACAGGTGGACATGACATAGATGGAATTTGTTACGCCTGCCTTCAGCTAGAAAGGCACTGAGTACAGGAACTGGGATGACAGAATCAATTTATTGTCATTAACATGTCATAAAATTCATTGTTTTGTAGAAGCATCATAGCGTAAACATTAATGTAGACTACCTTACAATTTTTTTTCAAAGTGCAAGAAAAAGTCAAAGAAAGGCAGTATCTGTGGTTCATTGTTCATTCAGAAGTCTGATGGCCGCGGGAAAGAAGCTGTCCTTGTGCTGGCTGCTGAGTGCTTGTCTTCAAGCCCCAGTATCTTTTTCCCCGATGGTAGCAGAGTGAAGAGGACATGGCCTGGGTGGTGGAGATAGAGGCTACTTTAAGACATTGCCTCTTGTAGATGTCCTTGATGGAATGAAGTCTGGTGCCCTTGATTTAGAAGACTCCAGGATAGATCCTCAGAGATGTTGACGCCCAGGAATTTGAATGTTACAATTGTACAAGACGTTGGTGAGACCACATTTGGCATATTGTGCACCGTGCTCACCCACCTATAGGGAGGATATCATTAAGCTGGAAAGGGAACTTAAAAGATCAACAATAATGTTATCTAATCTGGGAACCTTTAATTACAAGGAGCTGGATAGGCTGGGGCTGTTTTCCCTGGTATGTAAGAGGCTGAACGGGAGGATAGTGCTTAGAGATTTCTAAAATCCTGAGGGGCATAGAGAAGGTAAATAGTTGCCATCTATTTTTTCCAGGGCAGATGTAACAAAATATAGTGGGCATAGATTAAAGATGAGAGGGGAAAGATTTTAAAAACTGAGGGGAACTTTCTTTACACAAGGTGATGGTTGTTTGAAACAAGGTGCTAGAGGAAGTGGTCAATTAGTGACCAATGGAACATTTAAATTAGATTTAGACAGATATCTGGGTAGGAAAGGTTTAGAGGGATAAGGGTTGAACAGAGATAAATGACACTCACTTGGTCTGTATGGACAAGTTGGACCAAAGGGCCCAATTCTGTGGAATAGACTGAATCTCATGCAGTTTGAGGATTATTACTCTAATCCTCTTTGCTTAAAATATATTTGTTTCCTCATTAAAGTTAGGAATGTAATACAAGAAAGAGAAGCAAGGATAGGTAATTTATTCTTTGATTTCTCCACCATTCAGATGATCTACTTTATAAAAATTTTTAGACAGACTGCATGATAACAGGCCCTTGAGCATGTGCCACCCAAATACCCTACAACCCCCAAACCTTTTTGAAGGAAGTCGAAGCACCCACAGGAAACCCATGCAGTCACTAGGAGAATGTTTAAACTCCTTACAGATAGTGCTGGATTTGAACCCGGGTCGCTGGCACTGTAATAGCATTACACTAACTGCTACACTGTGCTACCCTTTCAGGGTCTCTTTCCTGTACGAACTCTACTTCTCTTAATTCATTTATCTAATATACCATGTCTTTCTCAGTCAGCAACTGAGCTTCAGCAGCCCACATCCCACATTAAAGAATTTGATAAATTCAATAACTATCCTCTTCCCCCCCTCAGTCTCTGCAGGTCATGCAGAAATGTATTTTACACTTTAGCTAAATGGTTTAGTTCATCCCATTTGCCTGCATGAGGCCCGTGTACCACTAAACCTCTATCCATGTGGCTCTCCTAATGTGTTTTAACTGTTACAATTGTACAACTCTACCACTTTCTCTGCCAGCTTATTCCACATACCTACTGTCCTTAGTGAGAAAAAGGCCCTTCATTTCCTTCTAACCTTTTCCTCTCTCACCTTGAACTCCCTTACCTAGGGAAAAAGGACAATTTACCTTATGCATGCCCGAAATTATTTTATAAATCTTTGCTAATTCCTCTATGAGCCTCCATTTCTCCAAAAGGAAAACTCCCAGTCTATCCAACTTCTCCTGATAACTAAAGCCTAATAACTAGTGCTTCCCATTATCTGTTCAAACTGCATGATCAATGGAAGCCTATTCAATTGTTAAAGGAATATCATCATAAATATCTATTTAACATGCATTGTAATTTGCATATCCAGCATTAAATCAGATTATTACATTTTTAAGATCTGGAGATGGTTTTGATGAAAGAGTACTGGAAACTCTTCAGACACATTGGAAAAAGCCATTGCACAATTTTTCCATAATTTTAGTCAATCTGCAGAAACTCCAAGCGGCTGCATGAAGAAAAATTTATTTTTGACTGAGTTAACAGGAAAGTCAAACAGTTATGTGGTTGAGGCTTGAACTGTGCAAGTCCTGCCATTTTATTAATTTTGGCATGATTTTCAACTATCTGATTCTAGTACTCCCTCCATCAAAGCAACTCACACTGAATACAGCTCATTAATCATAAATAATTGGCATGATGAGCATTTATTGAGATAACAATAAAATTTTCATGTCCTGAACCATTTTAAAATAAATTATTTTCAAGGTATAGTTAGTGTTGTGAATGATAGAATCAGAGTTTTGGCCCAATGTCCATGCCAAACAAGTTGCTGATCTGAGTTCATCCCATTTGTCTGCATGAGGCCCGTGTACCACTAAACCTCTATCCATGTGGCTCTCCTAATGTGTTTTAACTGTTACAATTGTACAACTCTACCACTTTCTCTGCCAGCTTATTCCACATACCTACTGTCCTTAGTGAGAAAAAGGCCCTTCATTTCCTTCTAACCTTTTCCTCTATCAGCTTGAACTCCCTTACCTATGGAAAAATGACAATTTACCTTGTGCATGCCCGAAATTATTTTATAAATCTTTGCTAATTTCTCTATGAGCCTCCAATTCTCCAAAAGGAAAACTCCCAATCTATCCAACTTCTCCTGATAACTAAAGCCTGTCGTTCCCTCTAACATCCTTGTGAATCTTTTCTGCACCTTCTCCAACTTAATGACATCTTTCTCATTGCTGTGGCCAAACTGTGCACCATACTCCAAGTGCTGTCTCACCAACTTCCTGCACAGTTGTAACATGATGTCTCTGACTGAAAGTAAGCATGCAAAATAACATTCTTCACCACCGTGTCTCCCTGTGTTATCACTTTCAGGGACTATGTACCTGTACCCCCGAGTCTCTCTGATATAACACTTTCCAGGGCCCTACCACTACTGTGTACATCCTACCCTTGCTTATCCTACCAAAACGCCACACCTCACATTTGCCCATCTGCCATTCCTTTGCCCACTTTCCCAGTTCATTTGGATCCTGTTGGAATTGTGGGCAAAAACAGCAACTAGATTCCACAGCAAAGTATCCCAAAGGGCAAGTAAAGGTCTTACTGCAACTCCTCAATTCTTTTCATCTTACTATTTAAGTTAAATAGTTAACATGCATATTTAACAAATGCATTGAAGAGAAAATCCCATTGAGAACTTCCAGCATTGTTTTTTTGTTAACTAATGTATTATGGTCGCTTTCAATTATTACTATCTTGGTAGTTAGGCTAAATTTAAGCGAAACTGCCATCCCTGTGGAAACTGGGTTATTAATTGAGGATGTACACACTTTTATCACAGCAATAGCGTTGGTCAGCAACCATTGCTCAGCTACAACAATTTCAAATTATCTATCCCTTTTAATGCAGTAAGACAGCTAAAGAGACAACAGGAACATAATCAGACAAAATTTGGCACTGAGCCAAATCCATAAGAACAGGGATTTATAAGCCTGCTTCAAGTGCTTGGCTTAAAGCATCTTGAATGGAGAAGCAAGAAATAGAGTAAAGAAACTCAGATGTTGGGGCCTAAATGGCAAAAGTCATCTACCAAATATCCTGGATAATTAAAAATAAAATATCGTGTGAAGTGTTTCAGTGACAGAGCCACAACATCGAAATAGATCTGTCTCTTTAATTTTTTTTTAAAGAACAGATGCAGTGTCAGATTGTGTAAGAGGAGACATCAAGCACAATTTAACACATCAGCTTTATCAGTTTAAAATTGTTTTTATGGGAGTGCATTTTGAGAGCAATCTTCTGCTGGCTTGATATCATCAGCTCGGATCAAGCGAATCCCTTGAGAAATATAGCAACGTGCAATTAAGAGGGAAGGAAAGTGGGAGGGCAAAAAGACATGAGATTTTGGCACACAAAGTTAAGGATAATCACAGGCAATAGAGGTATTTTAAGATCAATATACTTTCTTTTTGAGATAACTAGGGGTAAATTGGAAAAGAGCAGGTCCCATTAAGGATCAATGTGGATATACAGAACCATAAGAAATGGATTGCGTTTTGAATAGGTTTCACCTGTATTTTTCATAGACAGTCATGGAAGCCAAGTGAGGCTAATGAGCAACAATGTCTTGAAACATATCCTCATTACAGAAAAGGAGGTACTAGCAGTAAAAGCATATTAAAGTGGATAAATCCTGACCAAATGTATCCAATGACATTGAGAGGAGCTTGGAAGAAAATGTCGGGAATCTTGGAGAGATTTTTGGATCTTTGGCCACTGTTGAAGTGTCAAGAGTGGAGGATGGCTAATGTTGTGCCTTTAATTAAGAAAGGCTGCAAGAATAAGCTAGGGAACAAGAGGCTGGTTGCCTGACACCTCCAGTGGGCAAATTACTGAGGAGGATTCTGAAGGACATTTTGTCCACCAGTATTTGGATAGGCAAGGACTAATTTGCAAAGCCCAATATGATTTTGTATATGGGAAATCATCTCTCATATTTGATGGGTTCTTTGAAGTGACCAAAAGTATTGATGAAGGCAGGGCAGTGGACAACATCTATATGGATATTTTTCCAAGAATTCAATATTTATTTCAAACTTTACCCATCTCTATATTCTCAAAATATTTAAATTAGCAAGTTAGGAAATTTATTGGGAAAGGGAAAATGGCAAGAAAATCATTAGAAAAATTAACATGGAAATATGAATTAGGATTACAGCTTCCAATTTTTAAGAACTATTATAAAGCAGCACAATTAAGATTTCTTGTTTCTTTATTTGAGAAAGTTAAACCAATATGGGTTGAAATTGAATAAGATTGGAGAAACTATACCTGAAAAATGTATTTACAAATGGGAACCAAGGTTAATGACTACTGATAATAGATGCTCCATTTTTGAAACATTTGATTAATATTTGGAATAAAATTAAATTATAAATTGGTGGAAATTAGGTCACGTGATGTGGGGAGAGTAGGAGGAGGCAGAACCCGAAAGCTCCCGGGATTTTTAAGTAAATTTGGGGTTTAAAATCCTCAGCTGAGTATTTAAAATACTAGGAAAGGGCTTTAGAAAGTATTTAGAACACAGAATGACCAAAAAGAGCAGGCAGCTAAGTAAAAATATGATAGAATCTTCCCCGAAACAAGAGACGAAGCAAGGTATGCCTCATAGTGGGAAAAATGGTGGGGCCGTCCAGGGGCCAGAATTGGAAGATGAAATTTCAAACATGAAGCTTACCAGACAGGAAGAGCAGGACTCCGATGGAAATGGCCAGCAAGTACCTGAAGAAAAATCCCCTGAAGCCTTGAGGATGGGGAAAGGGTCAGGTTCCCCCCCTTCCTCATCGGGGCCGTCGGACTGGGCGTGCTCGTGGGGAGTGCTAGGCCCGCAAAGAGGTCGGTGTTAGCAATGGTCGCGGGGCACCAGTGCTGAACCTCGCAGACATCAGAGTGGCCCGACAGAAGGGGAACCGCCAAGAAATCGGTGTCGGTGCCGACTACAGGGTTGAGTTTAATACTCACCTCTGCCCCAGTAGCGGGTCCAAGATAGAGTCCCGCAGAGCAGCGGGCGTCGGTGCCGACAACAGGGGCGAGTTTAATACTTGCCTCTGCCCCAGAAGCAAGTCCAGCATTGAGTTCCAGGGTGCTGCGGGAGCCCTGACAGCAAACTGCTTTGAAACAAACAGACCAGCTGGCAGGTGCAGCACTGCTCTAGAAGAGATCTCTAATACAGGTAGCTGCAGCGGCAGAGGGTCCAGAAATCTACAAGAACAAGACTCCAGCGATGAAGACAGGCCTGTGGAGTGGGGAGACCCAGAAGGAGAACTCTGCTAAAGAAGAGCAAGTAGGGGTGGGGGGGAGGGGCTCAGAGCCCCTCCCTGCAAGATGTTATTGACAAGATTGGGCAAATGGAAAGGTGGCTCTTCAGAGCTGTGGATGAAAGAGCCCAAGACATGGGGGTGGGGAAGCTAGACAGGGTCCAGAGTACCCTATTTGGGCTAATGGGTAGGGTAGCTGAGCTGGAGGAAGGGGTCAGCTGGAATGAGGAGACTATACACAGTATAAATAATAAGGTAGAAATATTATTAAAGGAAAGGGAAAATGTTTGGAAAAAAATTGGATGCCCTTGAAAATTTTAGCAGAAAAAAATAACATTAAGGTGGTGGGGTTAAAAGAAGAAGTGGAAGGGCACTGTCTGACACATTTCTTCCAAACTTGGATGCCTAAGATGCTGGGTAGGGAAGTGCTGGGAGGGAAGGTGGAGGGGGTGCATGGATCTCTTTTCCCTGGACCTGGACAAAGGCTGCAATCTGTCCTGGTGAGACTGCTACATTACTGGGACAGAGAAAAGATACTGGGGGCAGTAGTGATGAAAATGAAAAGAAGAGGGTCCCCCTAGAGATAGAAGACAACAAAGTTTTTTTTCTACCTGGACATTAGCGCGACACTCCTGAAGGCAAGAAAAGCATTAGAACCAGCTAAAAGATTAGTTAAACTAAAAGATTACAACTGTGTATTGAGGTACCCAGCCACTCTAAAGGTATCGTGGCCAGGGGGTACAAGAAATTTATTGCAGACCCAAAGGAAGCACTTGAATTTGCCAAAAGTTTACCTGCAGTAGGAAACATAAAGGAGTAGAATTTGAAGGAAAATGTTCTAGATTATACTTGAATGTTGTCTTACCTTTCTGGTGTATCTTATAATTTGTCATCATAAGTAAGCTTTTAACTCATTCCAAATAAATAAACTTATCTATTAAATGTAAATTTGTATCACAAAATAATTCTGTTGTCTTCTAAAAGTACAACAATCTTCTTTTCAATAATAAAGAATTTAATATCCACTTATATACTAACTGTTGTTTTTCAGCAAATTCCAATCCAATCAAAAATGGAGAATTATCAGATAATATTCTCATTTTATACTCAATATTCAAAACTCTTGATTGGTTTCGAGCCAACAGCAAAAAGAAAACAATTCTAGAATATGTATCGTCTATTAGAATAAAAAGAATAATCTCTATCTCAAGGATGTATCTTTCTGCATATATCAAGTTTAAATCCTTCATTAAATATAACAAAGTTTTAGCTGTCTTAGATTTAACTATTGTTCTTGATTTATCTAATAAAGGATCCAAACAAAAATTAAAATCTCCTCCTACTAAAATATTTTCATGAACATCTGCCAAATTCAAAAAAGTATTTTGTATAAATTTTTCATTATCTACATTTGGTGCATATATATTTAAGAAAATCCATTCCTCTGAAAATATTTGATAATTTACCATTATATATCGAGCTGCCAGGTCTGTAGTCGCATTTTGAATCTTAACTGGCAGATTTTTCTTAAATGGAATTGCCACTCCTCTAGCCTTAGAATTAAATGAAGAAAAAAACTACTTGATCTACTCAATCTCTTTTTAATTTTAAGTGTTTTCAATTAGTCTCTTACAAAAAAAAATTCAACTCCCAATTACTCAAGACAAAATTTTTGCTCTCTTAATTTTCACATTAATCCCATTAATATTAAAACCCATAACCTTAATTACTTTATTAATTTTCTTTATTTATAAAATTCCTTTTCATCACTCCTATCCAGGAAGCATTGCCACTAAATAATTTGGTCCTGAATGCCATCATCTGCCATCCAAAACATCAAGATTATTCAAACTAAATATATTATACTTAATTACTAAAAAGAAAGAAATAAGAGAAAAAAGTGACAGATTATGTTATATTTTATATTGTATATAGATATGTTTTAAAGGAGATAAATTGTGGCAGGTTTTTTAGTGCGTGTCATATGCAAACACTTCAAAACAGATCTCATTTAAAATGCCAGATTTCTGAGTGCCTTTGAAAAACTTTGAAAAATGCCTAGAAGGACTTCACAAGTAGATATTAATTGGACATGTTGTGGAGTAATGAATTATTGTTTCAGAAAGCAACAGATGAACAAAGTCAGAAGATTAGGTCCGGAGCTGAAGTCTGTCTGAGTGCAGTTGGCTGTTCTGAGTGAGAGTGTGTGAAAGTGAGAGAGAGAATTCAGTTCTGCTGGCAAGCTTGTGGAAAAACCCCAATTTGAAGATGGGTTGTGAGGTCTTTGTTCAGCCTGGCCAAAGCCCTTGTGTTCCATACAAGAGGAGATGGCTGGCTATATAATGTTTCACTTGAAATGTGGTGACCTGAAAGAAAGAGGTAAAACCCTGAAGGGGCAAATTTCTTCAGCAAGACACTGAAGTGGCTGATCGGAAAGGATCAGTTGTGGGTGTCCAACAAGCAACAAATCTCTCAGAAAACTGAAGAATCTTCCTGAGCAGTAACCATTTACCTTTCAAGCACCAAAGCCTTGTGAAATTCATAAATGTTAAATTCTGTGCACAATATAAGAATTGACTGCAGCCAGTGAACTTGGAGGAATGAGAAGTGAGATTAAACCGTGAATCAAAGCACTTTCTGAACTAAATCATTACATACACATGTGCTTAGAATTAGAAGGAGGTTAAGTTCATAGAAATAGGTTGATCCTGTTTTCATGTTTAAAGATGATTAAAAGCAAAGTTTGTTGAAGTAACCATTTGTCTTGGTGAATTTC
This sequence comes from Narcine bancroftii, assembly GCF_036971445.1. Taxonomy (NCBI): domain Eukaryota; kingdom Metazoa; phylum Chordata; class Chondrichthyes; order Torpediniformes; family Narcinidae; genus Narcine; species Narcine bancroftii. The sequence continues at coordinate 153,939,677 of NC_091471.1, forward strand.
TATTGCTGCTGGGTTTTGGGGTCTTCTGGGTCCATAACAAAAGCAAAACAAAAATCCCTCCCAAGTGCTAAAAAAAAGCTAGCATTACCTCCCTCCTTTTTACGGGTCATGGCCAAACTACGAAAACTCACGCAGCCCCCAGAAATCAAATTACCACATCCCCGACCCCCGCATGGAAAAAAAAGCTTTTTATCTAACCAACAATTCCATCCAATATAGAAATTCTTCATCCATCAAGAGAAGAGAAAAAGGGGGGGGGGGGGAAGAAAATAACATCCCCTCTCTTTATACATCAAATTCATTGCAACAAATTGGTATGCTCTGTTACTAGAATTTTAGACAAATTCTGAGCATACTCTTCGGATTATACACAGTTTGTAAAAAAAAACCTGATGTGATACAAATTCCCTCCTTTTCTTTAATAGAAATTGGTTCAAATCAGGATTTTTTAAAAATCTTATCCCCTTCATAACTTAAAGGTCCATGTTCTCTAGCTCTTCTCATCGCCAAACCTAGAAGCCTCTCTCTATCCTGGTAGTTCAAAAATATAACCAGGATAGATCGAGGTCACTGACCTGGACCCGGCTTTGGTCTCAAAGCTTTATGAGCTCTCTCAATGAAAATCTTGTCCTCAAAATGTTCTTCTCCAAATATCTTCTGTATCCATTCTTGAAAAAAGTGAATCACGTCTTCTCATTCTTTACCTTCCGACATTCCCACTATTTTAACATAATTTCCTCTACTAAAATTTTCCAGAATATTAACTTTTTCCAACAATTTTTCAATCATCGAAATCAAACTGGTCATTGTATCTTCAGACATATTAAATCTCTCTTCAATACGCTGTACTCCTTCTCGAACATCTTGAACCTTATTTTCCAAATTATCAAATTTTTGTGAGAGATTATTTATCACTTTTAAAGCATTATTCATTATTACCGTCAAATATGTTTCAACTTGCTTCAATTCAGCAGTCAGCAATTTAAAATTATTTTCCAAAGTCAAAGCCCATCTATTTTTGTCTCAATCTTATTCATTTCTTTCTGAAAAATCTTTTTCTTGCCTCTAAATCATTTCTCTTCTGAACTGACATTTCTTCTTCATTCTCATTCTGCTGAAGCCTCTTCCATTGGAGATGTATCTCTTTCTTGTTCAGGTGTTGAGAGAATGGACTGTCCCTTTAAGAGACCTTTTTTCCCCAACTTTTTTCCTTCAGTACTGTGCATGCCTGACTTCTCGCGCATTTGCGATAATTTTAACTTTTTTTTCGGCTCCAGAGGAAGGTCCCTCTCCATGGTCCTTGTCAGTGGATGCAGAGAGAACTTCAGTGGCCTGTTTCATTGACAAGGTAGGCCCAACTTCTTTCTCCTCCTCCGATTTTTTGGTAAGTGTTAATTGTGGGGTCTTTTCTTTCTTAGGAGACATTTTTTTTTCTTGTTAATAACCTTAAATTAACTTTAGAAAAATGTTTATATAAAACTTTTCTTATAATGGACTTTAAATTAATCCCATGGGAGTTGTTAGGGTGCGTGCTGCTTCTCATGGCATCACATGATGTCCCCTTGATTTGTAACTTCATGTCACAGCACGAGTTTCCTCCCACATCCCAAAAGGTCCAAGGCAAACTGGACACTAACTTGCTCATGAAGTTTGTGGATTTTAGAAAGGAGGGGGTGGGGTGTTTAATGGATATATGAAAAATTATGGATGCATGCAAAATCAATGGGATTTTTCTGACAGCCAACACATTTGATAGAAGGCCATTTGACCTAAGGCATTAGGAAATATAATTTTCATTTAGTTTCTTATTTTGTTAAGGAGGAATCATGCATTAGATATAGGAACCAGGAAGGGCTCAGAAGTATATGTTAGCCAGGAAGGAGCTTAAGGAATTGGGAGAGCTCAAAGGAGGCATTAGAAGGCCTTGTCATGTAGGATTGAAGAACCCTGAGGTGTTCGAAGTGTATGTGAAGAACAGAAAGATGATGAGAATGAAGGTGGGGTGGTTAAAGGATAGAGGAGGCACAGGTGCCTGGAGGTTGAGGAGTCCTTAATGAATGCTTTGCTTCAGTATTCACAAAAGAAAAGGACCTGGATCAGGGTGAGGTTGGAATAGAACAGGCTTGTATGCTGGATAATGTTGAGGTTAAGGAAGAGGAAGTGTTCAATCATCTTAAAAACATTAAGACTGATAAGTCCCTGGGGCCAAGTGCGATATCCCAAGGTTATTGTGGGAAGTGAGAGGAGAGATAGCTGGAGTAGTGGTTATGATCTTTGAGTCCTCATTGGCCATAGGGGAGGTGCCAGAGGATTGGAGAATGGCAAATGTGGTCCCCTTGTTTAAAAAGGTAATAGGGAGAACCCTGAGAATTAGTGACCGGTGAGTCTTATGTCAATGGTGTGCAAACTATTAGAGAGGATCCTTAAGAATGGAATCTATGAGCATTTGGAGAAATACCATCTACTTAAGGATAGTCAGCATGGCATTGTGAAGAGAAGGTCATGTCTCAAGTTTAATTCAGTTTTTTTTAAAGGAGATAACAAAGGAAATTGATGAGGGTAGGGCAGTAGATATGGTCTACATGGATTTTAGCAAGGCATTGAATAAGGTTCCCCATGAGACTTGTTCAGAAAGTGATGAGACATGGGATCCATGGAACCTTGGCTTGCATGTAGAAAGCAGGGAGTATTACTGGAAGGAAAGTATTCTGCCTGGAGGTCAGTGACTAATGAAGTTCCACAAAGATCTGTTTTAGGACCTTTCTCTTTGTGATCTTTATAAATGACCTGGATGAAGAGGTAGAAGGATGGGTCAGTAAGTTTGCAGGTGACACAAAGGTTGGAGTTGTGGATGGTGCTGAAGGTTGTTGTAGATTATAAAAGGATATAGACAGGAGGCAGAGTTGGGCAGAAAAGTAGCAGGTGGAGTTCAATCCAGATATATGTGAGATGATGCATTTTGGAAGAATAAACCAGAAGGCAGAGTACAGGGTGAATGGTCAGTTACTTTGGAGAGTGGATGAAGCGAGGGACCTTGGGTCCAAATCCATTCATCCCTCAAGGATGCCATACAGGTTGATAGGATAGTTAAGAAGGCCTATGGGATGTTGGACTTCATTAATAAGGGGATTGCCTTCAAGAGTCGAGAGGTTATGTTGCAACTCTACAAATCTCTGGTGAGACAGCACTTATTGTGTTCAGTTCTGGTCACTTCATTTTAGGAAGGATGTAGAAGCTATGGAGAGAGTGCAGAGGAGATTTACCAGGATGTTACCTGGATTGGAAATTAAGTCCCATGAGGCAAGGTTAGCAGAGCTGGGACTTTTCTCTTTGGAGTGTAGAAGAATGAGATGAGACTTAATAGAGGCCTACGAGATTATGATAGGCATCGACAGAGAGGACAGGCCACACCTTTTCCCCCAGGGCAAGAATAGCAAACACCGGAGGACATGTACAAAGTGAAGGGAGGGAAGTTTTGGGGAGACATTAGGGGTGTTTTTTTTAATATATAAAAAGAGGGTGCCTGAAATGCATACCAAGGATGGTGGTGAAGACTGAAACATTCAAGAGACTCTAGACAGGCACATGGATGGAAGAAAATTAGGTTACAGGGTAGGGAGGGTTGAGTATTTTAAGGAATATAGGTTGGCACAACCTATGCTCTCTGTTCTACAATTTGCTTTAATTGCTTAGTTTTTGCTGTCATTCATTGGAATTGTTAATTTTATTTCTATGCCTATTTCCTACATGATTTTTTTCCCCGTTTCTTTTTAAGCGCCTGCAGTATTATTCATCTTATTTAAAAGATTTGGGATGGCTGACATGCCTGGAAAACAAAGAAGCTGTGAAACTATCACTTTTGAAATCAGAACTTCTGTTACCCAGATACCAACTTCAATGTCAAAAACTCATCTCTGGTGGATCATGCAGATTTAAATCATATGTGATTGATAGCACTTTCATTTTGATGTTGCATTTTTCAGCAAACTCTAAAATAAAGTGAAGTGGAGCATCAGTGAATATATACAGACCCCAATTGAAGCTTGTAAAACATTCCAAGAGGTTTATCCAACCTAAATTGATAATATCCCCTCAGCAAATTAGATAATAAAGGCTTGGAGAAGTTTGAAGCACATTTTAAAAGAATGAGAGAAAATGAGAGTTCACACAAAATTGCTGGGGAAGCTCAGCAAATCATGCAGTATTTCTAATAGAATATTAGATTTGGGTATTTTCATAGAAGGAATTGTCCAGTTTAAGACCACAGCTGTTGGAGGTACAAGTTTCAATCTAGTATGAAGAGGGCTGAAATAATTTGACCCTAAGAGTTTCAACAACAGTGAAAAATATAGCCTGTGTAATTCAGGAACCATTATAGACAGAAATCACCTCAGAGTTGTTAAAGGTGTCTATTTGGAGTTTTTGAAATTACTGCTTGCAAGGAGGGAATTTGGCCTTTTCATCAAAACAGCAAACATTTGGAGAACACCAAGATTTTGCAAAGTATTTGGTAGAAATGTTCCATGTTCTGGGTCTGGACTCTTTATCATAACTAAAGAGAAAGTAAATGCCATTACATGTGTAAAACGGGAAGGAACCTGGGGTAGAGGCCAAAACAATGAGTTATAAGATAGAAGATGTGAGCAGTAGAGAGATAGGTAGAGGGAAAGACCACCAGGAAAAGGGGGGGGGGGGGGGGAAGAGAAAAAAAAGAATAGGAATAGGTAAAAATGGAAACAGGAGCAACTCCAAGTTGGAAAAATCTGTTCTTCCCTGTAGGTTTAAGGCTGTCAAGGAGGAATGTATTGCTCCTCACAATGGAGAAGACTGAGGACATTGGACTTATAGGAATGATTGGGGGAGTTGATCAAGATCAAGCAGAAATCCACAAACAACATAGATGCAAAGCACAAAAGTGCTGTAGAAAGTCATGCAGCACCAAAGGGAAGCAAAATGTAACTAACGTATTGGGCAGGAGCCCTTTGTCAATTTAACAGAACATGGATGTTTGGCAAAGTGGTCAAACAGTGAGGCCACACTGAGAACACCTATTGTAGCAGATTAGGTTGAACAATGTGGGGGTAAAGCTCTGCCTCACCTGGAAAGTCTTGGCACTGGATGGAGATGAGGGAGAGAATGTAGGGACAAGTTTGTGCTTTCTACAATTACTGTTACAAGTACCAAAGGAAGAGGCCTTAATATTCTTTCTAAAATGCTTGCTTCAAACCAAAAAAAATTGTCCAATTTAGACACAGCAATTGCTTTTTAAAGGTTTATCATAACTTTATAATAAAAATTGTGACTTTCTCTCAGATCAAGTCATGACCTATCCTGCTCAGTGTACTTTGGTTGATTCTAGTGTTTGCTGGAAGTTAGAGCAGTGTTTGCTGTTTTCTGCAATGGTCCTGGAGCCAACAGAAGCTGAAATTCATATGTGGATCTTCCCACTCTAAAAATCATACTGTGCCTCCAGATAGTCTTTGTTAACTAATTAGTTGAGCCTTACTAGAACATTACAGCACAGAAAAATGGTCCTTTAAATTTGTCCCAATTATTCTGCCTTGTCCCACTGACTGCCATATCCCTCCTATCCATGTACTTGTGCAAATTCTTAAATGTTAAAATTGAGCTTGCATTCACTTCAGATGGCAGCTCATTCCACACTCCCACCATTGTGTGTGAAGATTTTTCCCCCTTAATCATGTCCTCTGGTTTGTATCTTACCTAAACTCGGTGAAAAAAGCCTAGTTGCATGTAATCTATCTATACCCCTCTATCAAATCTACCCTCTGCACTTCAGAGAATAAAGTCCAAAGCTGTTTAATCTTTCCCTGTAACACAATTCCTGAAGTCCTGGCAAAATCCCTAGTAAATCTCTAAACACTTTATCTTGATATTTTCCTGTAGCTAGGTGACCAAAACTGCAAATAATACTCCAAATTTGGCCTCACCAATGTCTTATTGTCAATACTTTGATTTATGAAGGCCAATATGCCAAAAGCTCTCTTTAAAACCCTATTCACCTATGATGCCACTTTCAGGGAATTATGTAACTGTATTCCCAGATCCTTTCATTCTACTGCATTCCTCAATGCCCTACCATTTACAATAAATGTCCTACCTTAGTTTGTCCTTCCAAGATGCAACACTTCATGTCTACATTAAATACCATCTGCCATTTTTCAGTCCATTTTTCCATCTGGTTCAGATCCCTCTGCAAGTGTTGAAAGCCTTCCTTATTTTACACACCTCCAATCTTCGTCTCATCTGCAAATTCGCTGATCCAATTGACCAAATCATTGATAGAGATGACAAACAATAGTCCCAGCACGGATTCCTGAGGCACATCACTAGTCACAGGCCTCCAGACTGAGAAGCAATCATCCACTACCACTCTCTGGCTTCTTCTATGAAGGCAAATGTCAAATCCAGTTTAGTACCTTACCATAAATACTGAGAATCAGAACCTTCAAGATTCAATTTATTATCATGTAATGAAGTGTTATATCACACAAAATTGCTTTTGTCTGTTGTAAGGCAGACACATTTGCCATTGGCAGAAATTGCCTGAAGCTCCTCAGAGAAAAAGAAACAAAAGAGAGTCCCCCTCCCCCAGTCACTGAGAGTCTGTAGATTCACCCCAGTGCTCCATCAGTCTTCACAGCTAAAGAGTCCAGTCCAAACCATCAGCAACCCAAGTTCCAGATTTAAACTTTGGCACTCTCTGTCATCCTGGTTCAGATACCTGGTACACCTTCAGCCAGTTTTGAGCCAGTCTGCAGCCTGGTGCAAGCCCCCTGACCAGTATCCTGCAGCCCCCATGGGTTCCTCACTTCAAGTCACCAGCAGTCTGCTGTCTGTGTGGGTCCTTCAGCCACAGAAGGACCCCTCACTGGTCTGCCGCCATTCTCACCAACCTGTGGGTCATAACCTTCTCAGACCTGGGTGGGGAGGGTGGTGGTCTCCCCATTTTCTGATGCCCTGCATTAGTCCTCTGCTTGCCTAGAGTCTACCACCTCTTGTGGCTACTGGCGATCATAGGTAATGCTATCTCGGCCTTAGGCTCTGTGGTAACAGGATTGGAAATTAAACTACCATCAGTCCTTTAAAGGACAGTTCAAAGCCTGTACAGAACTGATATCAGTTGGACCTCCTGGGAGGGCTTTGCCTCCCCTCTCCACTTTCATGGGTCCACACCAATGCTATCATTTTTTTTCCTTCCTGACAAACCTCCCACGTGGGACCTTGTCAAAGGCTTTACTCAACTCCATGCAGACAACATCCATTGCCTTTCCTTCACTTTCCTGGGTAACCTTAAAACAATTCTACAAATTGTTGAAACACAACCTACCACACACAAAGCCATGTTAGCTATCCCTAATCAGTCCCTGGGCTATCACTTCATGGACCACAACATCAGGTTGCTCACCCTCCCTCTTGAAGATGCTGTGAACTTAATTTGAGATATCTCAGTCCCTGGCACCAGGGAGGCAACAAACCATCCGGGATTCTCAATCTCTTCCACAGAAGCTCTTTTATGTCCCCTTAACTATGGAATTACTTATCACTACAGCTCGCACCTTCACTTCTTAGCTACAACACCAGACTCACACTTGAGTGATTTTCTCTGGAACTTGAGGATATGGGAAGACTTGATAATAGTTTATTAAATTATGAGGCAGAGGGTAGTCACAGGGCAAAATGGTAGAAGACATGCATTTAAGATGAGTGGAGAAAGATTTTCCACTTACTGAGCACATCCTTGTGAGAAAACAATCTAGGCCAATCCATGCTTTCTCAATCCTTCCTCAAAATAATTGGCCTTTTTCCAATTTACAATCTCAACCGAGGACCAGACCTATCCTTATCCAAAATTATCTTGAAACTAACACCATTAGGATCACTGGACCTAAAGTGTTTGCCTGCACAGTGTCCTTGAATAACATTGTTTTGTTATTACATGATGAGAAAATGAACACCACAGATTGTTATTGTTTGGGTTTGAACCAAATGCTGGTACTACCTCTTACAATTTTTAAATTTTCAATCATTAATCTGATTTATCCCTGTTGCAATGAGCACTAAACATGCACTATGCACCTCTGCTGACTGTGGCCACAAAAAACAAAAAGTTATATTGGAAACAAAATTAGAAGTGTTAAGGAGATTTGCAATGAACAGCAAGGTGTGGATATTGGAAGAGCTTGGTCTACAACCAACAACTTTACAAATAATTTGCAGTAATGCCAAAATCTAACACCTTCAGCTGCTACAAAATTAGCTGAGTAGAAGCAGCTAAATGGAAAATATCGGAAGACTTTTGAATATCGAGATGGAAGACATGCATCAGTGTAACTCTCCATGTTCACTAATGGCATACACAGGAAAGCTAAGTTTATTTGAAGAATAGGGTTCCAGTGCTGAGAGTGAAACCTTTGTGGCAAGTTGTGGTTGGTTTGAGTGTTTTAAGAATCACTCAAAATTCCATAGCATACATATTACAGGCAAGTCCAATAGTGCCAGCAAAGAAGCCACCACCACTACAACCACTGTCACCCTCTGATCCACCAAAATTAATTAAATAATTTGTATTTGTTTTTATTAATCTTTCTTAAATGTTGTATAGCGCACTTTGATTTCAATGTTCAATATCAGAAGTGTTTTTGGGTCAGATTTTAAAAAAGTCTGGTGATTATTTTTGTGACCAGTAATAAACAATAAGAACTTAACTCTTGTTTTTAATCATTAAGCTTAATATTGTAAATTTGGTTTCATTTAACATAGTTTCACTTTAAAGTAACATTTTCCAAGAACTTATGAACAATATTAAGTGAGGACCTGGTGTACCTGTCACCTGTACTGTATCATTCCCCAAAATGAGATACAGCATTACCCTCTCTGGAGTACCTCAATATATTGATTTAAATACTTTCCGGAACACATTTGACAAACTCTAAACCATCCAGCCCTTTTACAACATGGGAGCCCCAATCAATACATGGAAAGTTATTGAAAGCATTTAACACCAATCAGTTGTATGGAAGAAGCAAATTGAAACATTGGGTGTTTGGCAAAAATGTACAATCACTGTGATTTTTGACAGCTCCACAATAAATATTTTAAGCTAGTCATTGGAAATGCATAATCACATTATCATATTATAAAATTTCATTAATATCCATTAACATTTTCATTTTGACATATAATGGGCCACCTTTGTAAAGGTGCTTTATTTTGTTCCTGATAGATATGTATCCATCAAACCTCTCAGCTAGATGGAAGCTTTGCCAGCCAACTGAGGTTAAGTTTTTCCTCTCCAAATTAGTCTTGCAATCAGAACAAAACAAAAAACTGTCAATGTTAAGGTCAATGGAATACCATTGAGCAATTGCAGGAATTGTTAAAAGAAATGTGGTAATTGCAGCAAAGAACAAATTTCTTCCTGTGGTCCATCACAGGATGCCAGTATACATGCATCCTATCTGATTTACTGTATGTATGGTATTTGCTGATGTCTGAGAGCATTGGGAACAAAGGCCAACAACTAGACAATGTTCTTCCTGTAGTGTGCAAAGTCAACATTGACTGCACAAATTGTCAACATATTCCATGGTTCATAATCCTAGGAAAAGTACTAATCTATTCCTAATCAAGGGTCAAAGTTAAATAATCTATTATACAATCCATAAACTCATGAGATTGTCAGCAGACTCACAAACAGCAATGAGGTCGCATACAGGAGAGAGATGGATCACATCACTGAATGATAAGCTAAAACTTTCAGAGAAAGATGCAAAGCAATGGAAGTCAGACAGACAAGGTCTGAGGGACAAGAATTTTAGCAGACAAAATAATGTCCGACTTATTGGACTGAAAGAAGGAATCAAGGGAAGAGATCCAGTGAACTTCGAAACATGGATCCTGCAGGTGCTGGGAGAAGACAAAATCAGAGTAAAACAGCATGTCACCAGACCCTCGGACCCAAGAGAGCTGGCGATCAGTGACCACAGCCAGTCCTGATCTAGAAATGGAGACAATTCTGAGAGCAGCAAATGAATACTCAAGCAAAATAATGGTCCTCCCGAGATTGACCATGAAAAAGTGCTACTTTTTCAAGATTTTAGTCCTACTTTGATTAAGCAAAGGAGTTTAACGATGTAAAAAGACTACTGCATTCCAAAAACTTGAAATATTTGATGATATACCCTGTGACTCTGAGGGTTGAAATAGCAGAAGGTAATTGTCAATTTTTCAAGACTAAGAACAAGATGGAAGATTTCCTGCAAGGCTTATGAAAAGGCTAAGGCTAGCAAAGAGGAAGGCTGTGAAGAATGTTTACAATGGGACTAAGTAAAAGTTGTATTTAAAAGAAAACATCTTGTATTTATTATTGAAAAGTAAACTTAATTGAAATGTTCAGAGAGCCCAGAAAAGAGAGAAAACCTTGGGAACAGTAGTGTATCTATAAAAGATGGAACTAAAGGGAGGGGTTGAACTTTGAGAGTTTCCACAGGCTTTTTTCCCCACGGGCTTTTGGAGTTTCCTGTTTATGTCACCATCAGGGCAGGGACATTGTATGTTTTTTTTTAATATAAAGGGAAAGATCACCATCATTTAAACAATCAAAAAGGTTTCATTGTTATATAACATTTGTTTCAAAAATCAATATAGATAGAACATTAAAATTTATTAGTCTTAATTAATGTTAATATAAACTGGCTGGTGAAAAGGAGTCAGATGAAAAGGAGTCAGATCTTGGCACACCTAAAATAAATTAAAGGCAGATTATAGTCTTTCTACAGAAAGCACATCTTACCAAATTGGAACATGCTAAATTAAAAAGATAGGTGGGACAAGTAATATCAACTTCATTTGGCTCAAAAGCAAGAGGAGTTAATCTAATCAATAAAAATATACCAATAATAATAGAAAAGACACTGACTGACCAAGCAATAAGATTTTTAATAGCACATTATAAAATTTATGCAGAATCATGGACATAAACATCTATGCATCAAATTATGATGAAGCCTTTATGAAAGTTTTTTTTTTAAAAGTAGAAACACAACAAAATATACAGGTTGGAGGAGGCCAGAAGGCCAGAACAGTGATAAGGGCAAAAGCGATACTATAATTTAAGTATTTAAATTTTATATATGGAGGCAGCTTAACCCCATAGAGACTACTCATTCTACTCAAGAGTACATGATTCACATACAAGTATTGATTTGCTCAATGTCTGCCCAGTTAAAGAGTAGTAAAAACAATATCTGGTGAGACTTCATTTGATCACACTAACTATTGTAATAATGGAACAAGAAAATGTATACAAATGGCATCTCAATGCCACACTGTTGAAAAGGTAGGACTTTTAAGAGTTTATTAAGAGACAGGTAGAACTATTTTGTGAAACCAATCTTTTGTCTACTGCTAATAGCTTTTTAATAAGGGATACACTTAAAGCTTATCTAATAGGACAATTTTTTTACTATCCAAAAAATCTTGAGTATTTGACAGAATTAGATGGTCTATAGAAAAATAAATCAAAATTGGAAAAATACCAGAGAACAGGGTCACAAGATAAATAGATTATTAAGAGAATAAAAAATTGAAATACAACTCATTTGAAACATACAGAACAGAAAAAAAATTAATTTTAGAAGTTGAAAAAGAGATGGACAAACTTTTAACAAATGTTGAACTTCCAAAATTAGAAGATAGAGAATAAATTGATATAGACACCTCCTTCACAAGAGAAGAAATTGAGAAAGCCTAGGGTACTTTACAAGCTGAGTTCTACAAACGATTTAAATACTTATAGATACCTCTTATGATGGATGTATTGAACTGGTAGTAGAGACCTAGACCCTCCCTGAATTTTTCTCAACTGCTATAATTACAGTGCTACCAAAGAAAGGTAGAGAACTATTAAATAAATTTATAAAAATATTTTATTTTAAAAATTTCCTTACATGTTGTAATCAAATTATAAAAGTTTCAGAAAAAAAAAACAAATTAAGGTTACATACATGATGGTATTCACCCCTACACCAAACCCACCCCCCACCAAAAAAAACAGTTAAGATATAATATAGCTATATAAACATAGAAAAGAAGAATTATTTTAGGATTACCCAGAGAGATGTCATCTAACACATATACAAGAATTCTTCATTACAATTCAGAGAAGCTCATAAGTCTAGAGGCATAGAGGACATTATTACAAATTAAATCCTTATATTTTGGCACACAGGTGCCAAATTTGTGAAAATAGAGCATATTTGTTTCTCAAGCTACATGAAACTTTTTCCAAAGGGATACAACTTTGAATTTCTGCATACCATCTTGGCATACACAAAAATGTATCAGATTTCCACGTAATTGCAATACATTTCCTTGCACTGCCAATGCTAACTTAACAAATTCCAATTGATATATTGATCATTTTAATTTAGGTCTTATATCTTCAACATTTCCTAATAAAAATAAATCCAGATTTTGTGGGAAAACAGTTTCTGTAACTTGTTCCAGAAAATGTTGTAAATCTGCCCAAAAGGGCTTTACATTTGAACAAGACCAAGTAGAATGCAAGTTCCTACATCTTCACCACACCCAAAGCATTGGTCTGATAAATCTGATTTCAGATATAACTGGTGCAAAAAATATTATATTGAACTAATCTATATCTCACATTGATAGCATTGTCATACAATCCATACAAAAGTCTGCCCATACTTGCTCATCAATTACAATATTCAAATGTTTCCCACCTGTCTGGACTTATAAATTCCTCATTTAAGAGTTCCTATTTGTAATGAACAATATACCATAGAAGTAAACTTTGTAACAATTTCTCTCCTAACAATGTTCTACTTCAGTTATATATTTGATCCTAACTTATCTCTCAAATATGCTCTACATTGAAAATAGCAGAAAAGGGTATTATGAGTTCTGCCATATTTCTCAATTGCTCTAATAATAATCGTCAACATTTATAATCCCCTTATGACACCAAATATTCAAAAATTGATAATCCTTTGAAAAAGATAAGGGGATTTTGAATCAAAGGCATTCATCTTGTTCTAAATATTGATTAAATATTTTAATAATGGGAGCATCCTTATCACCAACCATCACTTTCGATTCCCACTTATTCTTCAGCTTTCCTTTCTATTTTATTCAATTCTGTACTAACCCATACCAATTTTTCATTTTCAAAGAGGGAAGCAAAAAACCTTAACTTGTGCTGCTCAATAATTTTTTTTTTTAATTAGGAAGCTGTAAGCCTCCCAATTCATGTTAACTTCTCCATAGAAACTCTTGACATTTACTCTTTCCAAATAAATTTCCTCATATTTAATTCAATTCTTGAAAAGAAAATTGAGATACTAAAATAGGTAATATTTGAAAAAGATATTGTATTCTTGGAAATATATTCATCTTAATGCAATTAACCCTTCCCATTAAAGTTATAGATAAATTCATCCTTTTTAAATATATATTCAATTTTTTAAGGTAAATAATTCAATTTCTATAAATTTTTCAAATTATTATCTGTATGTATGCCTAAATATTTAATACCATCTTTTGCCCATTTAAATTGAGTATTCCTTTGACATTGAATATAATCACCTTCCATTAATGGAATAATTTCACATTTATCCCAATTTATTTTATAACCCGAAACTTTACCAATGGACATTATGATTTATGTAAAGATTTCTCCTGTTCAGACAAGTATATTAAAACATCATCTACAAATAACTAATTTTATGTTCTTCTTGACCTACCCCAAATCCCTTAATTTCAAAATTTTCTGGATTATTTGAGCAAGTCCTTCTAAAATTAAAATAAAGCTGGAGATGAAGGACATCCTTGCCTACTTGATCTTACTAATTGAAACGGTGCAGATATTTGTCCATTAGTTACTACTTTAGCTTCATGATAATTATAGAATGCCATAATCCAAACAAAATTCAATCCAAATTTCTCCAACACTTTAAACAAAAATCCCATTCCAATCTATCAAACGTCTTTTTGCATCCTAGGATCCTGCAACACTCACCTTTTTTTTGTGCTAGATGAATTATACTCAATAATCTAGCTACATTTTCTGACAATTGTTTCTTTTTAATTAAACTTGTCTGATCCATATTTATTATTTTAGGCAACAATTTATTCATTCTATTTGCCAAAAGATTTGCAACAATTTTATAATCTGCATTTAATAGTGAAATAGAATGCATGTTTTAAAGGATCTCTATTTTTTTTTATGAATCACTGTAATTATTACCATTAAAAAAGATTCTGGGAGAGTACAAGTTTCCGAGATCTGATCTAATACTTGCACAAATATAGGAATGGTCAACAAATCTTTAAATTCTTTAAAAATTCAGGCAGAAATCAATCTTCTCCAGGGGACTTATGATTCTGCAATGAACCCATGGCTTCCCTCACCTTTAACTCAGTAAGAGGAACATAAAATTCAGTATGCTCTTCCAAATTTAATCTAGGCAAGATTATCTGTAATAAATAACTACTTATTTTATTTTCATTTTTAAAGATTCTGAACTATATAATTTCAAATAATTTTTTAATGATTCACTTATTTCTTAAGGCTTATAAGTAATCACATTAGTATCCTTTTTAATTGCATTGATTATTCTCAAAGTCTGTTCCACCTTTAATTGCCAAACTAATATTTTATGTGATCTCTCACCTAATTCATAATATCCTTGTTTCATTCTTATGATTGCTTTCTCAGTTCTATAAGTTTGCAATTATTATACTGAAATTTTTTAAATTAATTGTCTATATTTATCCTCAGAAGAAGACTTTAAGATCTTTTTCCAAAAATTTTATTTCTTGTTCTAACTGGTCAATCTCTCTCATATACTCTTTTTTAATTTTGGAAGTAAAACTTATAATTTGACCTCTTAAATACTAAAGCATCATATAATAAACATCATTTACCAAATTCAAATTTGGATTACAAAAATCCAAATTTGTGTACAAACTCAAAAAAAATATTTTCAATAACAAAGAATTCAATCTCCATCTATAAATAGTCTTCTAATCTGGCATTTTCATCATTATTAACAAAGACAGTCAGATAAAATCCTCACTTTATAAATCAGCTTCAGAATCCTAACTTTCATTTGTGCCAAAATTTAAAATATATAAATTCTAGAATCATACCTACTTGAATAAAATGAATAATCTTTCTCTCTTGGGTGAATCCTTCTCCATTTATCTATTAAATTCAAATCTTTCATCAAAACCAATACAACTTTAGCTGCTTTTGTTCTTGTCGTTACTCAAGTGGATCTATCTAACAATGGATCTAAACAAAAATTAAAATCCCCTCCCATTAAAATCTTGTCATGTGCCTCTGCTAGATTAAGAAATGCTTCTTGAATGAATCTCTCATTGTCAATATTCGGAGCATAAAAAAAAAATTGTAAGTCCACAATTCAGAAATCATTTGGTACTGCACTATTATTATCTCCCTGTTGAATCTGTCACAACAATTTCAAATGGAAGATTTTTTTATTTTTTTTAAAATCAAAATTGCTACACCATTTGCCTTAGAATTAAACAGACACTTTGTGTCCAACACCAGTCCCTTTTTAAGTTAAAATGTTCTTTCAGTTAAATTAGTTTCTTAAAGGCAACATCAGCTCCTATCTTAATATATGCTAATACTCTTTTTACATTTCTGCTTAACACATTTATATTAAAATTTACCAACTTCAATAACTTACTTATATAGGTAAAATATAATCAACCCCCCCTTCCATCACCTCCCCCTACAAGTCTCCTCCAATTCCATATAACCACTTACAGCACAGTTCAGCCCTACTACTCCATGCCATAACAAATTCCCACCCTCCTAGTCCCACTGACCAGCACCCGGTCCATACCCCTCCAGTCCCCTCCTCTCCATGTAACTATCCAGTCTATCCTTAAATGTAACCAATGATCCCGCCTCAACTACGTCTGCCGGAAGCTCATTCCACATCCATACCACCCTTTGCGTAAAGAAATTTCCCCTCATGTTCCCTTTACAATTTCCCCCCTTCAATCTTAAACCATGCCCTCTAGTTTGCATCTCCCCCACTCTTAATTGAAAAAGCCTATCCACATTTACTCTGTCTGTCCCTTTTAAAATCTTAAACACCTCTATCAAGTCCCCCCTCAATCTTCTACGCTCCAGAGAAAAAAGCCCTAGTCTGCATAACCTTTCCCTGTAACTCAAACCTTGAAATCCTGTCAACATTCTTGTGAACCTTCTCTGCACTCTCTCTATTTTGTTTATATCTTTCCTATAATTTGGTGACCAAAACTGTACACAGTACTCCAAATTTGGCCTCACCAATGCCTTGTACAATTTCATCATAACCTCCCTACTCTTGAATTCATACTCCGATTTATGATGGCCAACATTCCAAATGCCTTCTTCACCACACCATCTACCTGAGTATCAGCCTTGAGGGTATTATTTACCATCACTCCTAAATCCCTTTGTTGCTCTGCACATTTCAATAGCCTACCATTTAATGCATATGACCTATTTAGATTTGCCTTTCCAAAATGTAACACCTCACACTTATCTGTATTAAATTCCATCAGCCATTTCTCAGCCCACACCTCCAGCCTTCCTAAATCACCTTTTAATCTACGGTAATCTTCCTCACTGTCCACACCACCACCAATCTTTGTATCATCCGCAAACTTGCTTATCCAATTCTCCACCCCTACTTCCAGATCTTTAATATATATATAAAACAAACAATAGTGGACCCAGGACCGATCCCTGAGGAACTCCACTAGTCACCGGCCTCCAATTGGACAAAATTTTTGACCACTACTCTCTGACACCTCCCATTCAACCATTGCTGAATCCATTGCACTACCTCATTTATACCTAATCCCTCCACCTTTTTTCCTAACCTCCTGTGGGGAACTTTGTCAAAAGCTTTACGAAAGTCTAAATAGACAACATCCACAGCTTTCCCTTCAACCTTTTTTGTAACCCCCTCAAAAAACTCAATCAGGTTTGTCAAGCATGATCTACCCCTGACAAAACCATGCTGATTACTCCCCATCAATCCCTGTACCTCCAAATATTTGTAAATACCATCCCTCAGAACACTTTCCATCAACTTACCCACCAGACGTCAGACTCACGGGCCTATAATTCCCAGGTTTACATTTGGACCCTTTCTTAAACAGCGGAACCACATGCGCCACCCTCCAATCCTTTGGCATTACCCCCGCGACCAGTGACATCCTAAATATCTCTGTTAATGGTCCCACTATCTGTCCACAAGCCTCCCTGAGTGTCCTTGGGAATATTTTGTCCAATCCCGGAGATTTATCCATTAAGTAATATTTCATGTGCCAGCACGCATTTCCTCCTGTAATCCAATAAGAAAAGGAAATTCAAATATGGAATCCCATACTTATACACTACCTTCTTCCATTTTACAAGTTGTGACAAAAGTCACAAAAAACAAAAATAATCCCACAGTAATCAGCCCACCAACCCCCCCACACCACTTTCCCAACTCCCTTGGTACATTCAATGCATAATATTTAATTAGTTTACCACATTTAAAATAGCATACTAAAAAAGTAAGAGAAAAAGAATTGTTATTCAATTTCCCCATTTCCAATAATAATAAAATGAGAAAAGCAAAAGGAAGTAATTCATTCTATCAAAGATACAATGTATCCCCGAGGCTGCGTTCTAGGGAGACTACGAGCTAATTCATCTGCTTGAGCAAAGTTAGTAAAGAATCTATTTTGGTCTTCATAGTTCCCATGGTGACTAATAAAAAAAATTATAAATTTTCTTAACTAGGCTACATTCCTTCTCTTCAACAAATCTTCACTGAAATCTTCCCATTGCAGTGGGTCTGGCTGTTCCCTCACCCCTTTCACAGCAAGACTTAAAACATTCTCTGTCTTGATAACGTAAAAATGTAATTAATATAGAACATGATTTTTTTTAATTAGGAAGAGGGTATGGTCTCAGAGCCCTACGAGCTTTCAATTTCAATTGGATTTTCAAAATTCTGCTCTCCCAAAACTTTAGGAATCCCATCTTCAAAAAAATGAATTACATCAGGACCTTCTTTTCCTTCCAGAAGGCCAACTATTTTATTATTATTTCTGCTGCTGAAATTCTCCAATACATCCATTTTGTCTAAAAGCTTTAGACAAATTAAATTAGTTGTACTTTTCACAGTAGTCTTCAACATGTTGCACATCATACTGTACTCTTCTAATTTACTCATCCATTTTCTTCAACCTCTCATTTTATTCACATCTCGGACTTTATTACTTTCCTCCATTTCTGCCTTCGATCCTTCTTTCATTTCCTTCATTACTTTAAACAGATGCATTATCAATGTGGTTAATTCTTCTACTTTAGGTTGTGAAATAAGTTTAATTTCTTCAATTACCCCCTCTTATTCTTCTTCTTCCTCCTCAAATTCAGCCACCAATCTGGAGCCTGAGTCTTCATCAGGAGCTGAGGTAGAAGTTCCAGACTTTTCAACACTCTGCTGCCCTACTCCGTCATGCTTTGTGCACACCCATACCGTGCTTGTGTGACTTCTCACACAAGCACGATTCAGTTGAAGGTTCCTCTCCGATGCCATCTCTGCTTTGTTGCAGATGGGAAATGCTGACAGAGGGCCATTCAAGAGACTCATGATCGGGGTGGGTGGAGCCCAAGTGCCAGGTCCATGCTTCGACATCAGCCTCGTCTCTTTTCCTCTCGTCGGGCACCAGACACTATTGTAAAGAAATTTCTTTTTTTCAGAAGGCATTGTAAATAGAAAGTAGAAGTATCTTTAAAATATTAGTAACTTCAAAACACTTTTTCATTATCACTTTTTAAAAACTAATTAACCAAGGGAGTCAGGAGCCTATGCAATACCCATTAAAAACATCATCATATAGACTTGTATCACTCCTCAACACCGTTTATAAAATATTGGCAAAGGCATCAGCTAATAGTCTGGGACAATATTTACCAAAATTAATACATACTGATCAGATGGGATTTGTCAAAGGAAAACACTCTTCAAATAGTCCAAGTAGACTGTTTAATACAATACAAATGGCAAAAATCAAAGTTGAATCCAAGTATAATCATTTTCCTCCATGCAAATTCAGCCGATTAGAATGGTCTTCATTTAAAACAATGGAAACATTTGGTACAGGCATAGTTTATAAACTGGGTAAGAACTCTTATCATAAACCTCATGCCAAAATGATAACTAATAATCAGATGTCAGCGGGTTTTCCTTCGAGTCGTCCGAGCAGACAGGATGTCCTCTGTCTTTGCCACTTTTTATTCTAGCTATTAAACCTCTGGCGGAGATTATAAGGAGATCAAAGATGGACAGGAAGAACATAAAATTCGTTAATTTGTCTGACCTGACTGAATCCTTGATAAAGTCATAAACATTAGAAAAATGTGGAAGAATATCAGGTTATAAAATAAATATGGACAAGAATGAGATAATGCCATTTAATGTTTTTTTAACTATGAAGGATATAAAAAAGGTAGTAGATTTAAATGGAAGATAGATGGAATCAAATATTTAGGAATAATGACAAATAATTAACAGAACTTATAAATTTAATTACACTCCTAGTTTAGAAAAAAAGATTTACAGAAATGGAAAGACCTGCTGATTACTGGAGTGGTAAGATTAAATAGTCTTAAAATGAAGGTGATGACTAGATTACAGTATCTTTTTCAATAGTGCCTATTGCACTACCTAAAATTTTCTTTAAATTTTTGAATTATTACAAGGCCATTCCTATAGAATAACAAAGTGCCAAGAATTTTATTGGAAAAGCTAACACGGGACTATAAATTGGGAGGACTTAAGACTTGCGGACTTTAAGAAATACTATTTATCAGCACAAGCAAGATTTTTATCATTCTTTTTTGAAGACAGTCTCCTTTCATGGATCCAAATGGGACTGAATTCAATAGAAGAAACAAAGGACTTTACTTGTAAGTGGAATGTTAGTAACAAAAAAGACAGATAACCCTATATTAGAACATTTGATTAGAATATGGCAAGAAATAAGTGTATTGGAAAAAAGCAGGTACATCATTAAGAACACCATTATGTAACAATGTACTGCTGCCTATGAATCCGAGTAACAAAATTATTAATTAATGGTAGAGAAAGAAAGATATATTGATGATTATTATATGGAGGAATCTAATGTCTCTTGAACAATTAAGAAATAAATATGGAGTAACTAATGGGACTTTTTGTTTACTCCAGCTAAGATCATTCTCAAGAGAAAAATGGGGGCCAAGTCTGGCCCCATTTGAAAACAGTGAAACGGAATGCATGATTTGGCTAGAGAATGCACCTACATTTATAACCAAGACGTACTAGGCTCTCCAGAATGAAGTGCAAAACAAGGTTTACAGAGATCGAGATGGGAGCCGGATCTAGGCATTGCAATAATGTAAAGATGTTGGTCTGATTGGAGTTTGGATAACATGACATCAATTATAAATGTTAGATACCATTAGCACAATATAATTTCCTACACCAATTGTATCACACCACAGAAGTTGCATAAATAAAAATCTGAAATATGTTTTAGGTGTGGGATAGTAATAGGAACATTCTTACATACTACGTAGCCATGTTAGAAGGTGAGACCTTTCTGGAAGGATATTACTGAAATATTAACAATAACTGGGGAGGCCTTTACTGGCAACCCCGAGCTTTATCTTTTGGACAACTTCATTGCAATAAGTAATAAACTAACTAAATTCTAAATTTCATTTGTTAAAATAGCCATAGCAGCGGCCAAGTAATGTATTGCAATTATTAGGAAATCTAGAATGATGGACCACTGAGATGAATAATTGTATATCTATGGAAAAAAATTACACACAGCTTAAAGAACAAATATGACATTTATTAAGAATTGGCAGCCATATTTGGATCATATAGGGGCCCTATTATAATTATAAATATAATAAAAATAATAATAAATGCTGATGTATAAATGCAAGTGATTTCCCCATATAGAATTTTTGATGATCAACATAAATGTGAGCTCTGACAGTGTGTGGATTTATACTGTGAAAGGGTGGGGGGTAGGGGTTGCTTTTTATAATCACTTGCATTTATACATCAGCATTTATTATTATTTTTATTATATTTATAATTATATATATCAAATTACTTCTACATCTATGCTCTTCTGAACAGGTACAACATTTAGCTCAAGTAGATAAAAGCTGTGTTTGACTCTTGTAGTCCTTTTACAAACCGTTAAATAGCACTTCATCCAATTTCACAAAGACAAAATGCATGATTTGTACCAATTGGTTCCAAATGAATTTCTTTCCCTTTGGTGAGGCTAAAACTTCACTATTTACTTTGAAATTGAATGATTATATCCAAACCTTGATCTTTAAGTATTTTCACCATCACTTCCTACAAGTTTTTGCTGGTCATGACCATTGATTGCATGTCCAAGTTAAAATATTTTTGACATTATTTTACCCAATCTCCAAGTAGATTTGAAAATTCTTATTTTATCTGCCCATCAGCCATCAGATAAAACAGTAGCCTCCAGTTAAGATTAGAAAAAATTGGGCCATGATGTTAAAGTACGTGCTCTCAGCATTTTTTTGTGTGCAAGATTGGACCAAGTTATATTACAATTCCACTTCAAAGAAATTGTATCTGATGAATCAAAAAAAATGCTAGGTACTCCAATATCTTACTGGTGATTCATGCTGAGGGTCAAAATTTACTCACTGGATAAAGTCACCTTGTCCTCAATCAATGACACAGAAGTTTCAGACCCTTTCTTTCCAAGGACTCAAATCATCTCGACGTCCTTCCTTCTTCCCTACCAATGTCAGACTGCTGGGGGTTCTTGTATCCAATTTATAATATAAAAGCCATTTTTCAATTTAACAAAACAATCCTATACCACAGCATGCCAATCCAAGATTTATTCCCTCTTGTCCAATAACATTCTCAATCTAGATCAATATTTAGTATTATCCCTACTTCAGTGTAGTATATTGATCAACCGCTGTATGCAACCTTATTGAAAGCTTTCCTAATTACAATACATCCTAAAACATATGAAATGACTGACAGTTCTGCAAAAGTACGTGAATGAATTGCAATTTTACTTCATCTGCCTTTAATAAAGGTCCATTGCATCTTAAAAAAAGTGAGGTCACATTTAAATTTTTTTTAATTCCTTGCGCTCACCTCCCTTCACTTACCAGAAGCACATTTTCACTGCAGATCAGCTCCATAGTGAAGGTTTCATATGCTGAATAGTTACTTATAGAAAACATTTTTCTTATTATCAATGCATTTATGCCCGTTTATAGTACATTATTGATAATGCTTCCATTTTACCAAGGCTGTGAATGAAATTTAGTAATTCTGTTGTCACACGTGGTATGCAGATTATTTTAACAATTATAAACCAACCCTGTCTAAGACAGTATCAATGACTTGGGTTAATTCAATCACTGAAAGGGGAATCCAATTCATCAGAACAAATTTTTCACTAGTTAACATTCAAGCCTATAAAGTTATTTTAATATAAAATTCAAGGTCATTCACAATTGTAAATTAAGAGTTATAATTCCCTCAAGATTTTTAGTCATCAAATTGCTAATTGATAAATTCAAGGCCAATAACAGAGGAGTGAGAGTGAACATACTAGCCATAGTACCCAAGACAAATAAAAAAGGTATAACTAATGTAATCATATGGATAAAAGAGCTTATTCAACAAATTTGATTCTAGAAGGTTCATCATCATGAAGGTTTTAAATCTTTTCACAAAATAAAGTGACTCATTTTGGGATGATGCACTTAGAAAATACTGGAGGGCAGTAGCAAAACTATTATTTTCCAGATCTAAGGCACAATATTTATTTCTAAATAATGTATTAATGATACCAACTTTATCAGGATAAATAACATTAGATTTTCTCCCCCATAGAAATGCCTAAAATATAACTACTTTTTCTCCCCAAATCAGAAGTCTGCAGTCCACTGTCCATAACCAAATGGCACCTCTAAATATTCATCTGTAGAACAAATCAATAGCCCATTTTTCCTCAACCCAATAAACCACTTAACATTTGAGCATATTCATACTCCTTTATTTCAGCAACAGATGCAATGCAGCACATAACAGGGTACGCTAACAAACAAGTGTTGCATCACACCAGTTAGTAGCAACTTTATTGTATACTATCACACTACACAAAAGTTAAGGAATGTGTTTCTCAAGTAATAAAAAGCAGTAACCAGAACAAAAAAAATGTTGAGATGCTATATACATTTGGGACACAAAAAGATGCCGGCGTTGTATTTCATGTGGTACAAAAGTCTCAAAGGAAAACACAGATGCTCTCAGGTATAACATTTCCTCTTGACATGCGCTTCGGCTATACTGATGTTTATACCTCCGTTTCTCCACCTAGGAGAAAGTATAAATGTTTTAGAACAAGGAAGTAGTTTATAAAGTTTCATATATTATAACACACACTGGCCAATACTTCAAGGTGCTGCACAGGAAAGTATTTTACTGCAGCAGATCTACAGACATCAGACCGAATTTTATCGTCTGATTTTAACCCAGACAAACCAAAATATACTACAGCTTGCTTGATGTTGTTTGGTTATCATTTGTATCAGAGAGCTACGAAGAAACAAAACAAAATAAAGCATCATTTAATTTTTTTAATAAATAAAATTACCACACTGAAGATCCATAACTGAAATACAAGATGTTACCAAATAAAGAGTACCAAATTAATTATGCAGTAAGACATTATCCATTAAAAAAATGCCTGTAAGAAATGTTTATCCAATGTTATATATTTATATATATATATATATATTCACAAAAGATGATTGAAGACAAAGTCTGAAGTTTTCCAGTTTATCTTTAATGTTGATACATGTTGGAAGAGACCATACCACAGGGCAGCATTTTCACGAGCACACCTCACGTTCTGTCCGCAATGCGCGGCCCCAAGAGAATCGTGTGGTCAGGGTGACACGTGTCCTGCAATGAAGTTCCCGCTGGCGGGTACAAACAAGGTATAATGTCAGAGTTAGAAAGTAACTTTTTCTTTTGTCTTGCTGGGCCCTTTATTTGCACCCATTAGCAGTACTTTACCTGTTAAATTTACAGACTTGTTAAAAAGTGTTAATCCCTCAGACCTTTTACACCTCCTGTTACAAAAAGCCGCAAATCACGAAGTGAAAACTCTAAGGTTACCTGATGTTCAATGCTTAAAGCAAAATTTAAATAAAACCTGACATTTTACATTATTAAAAATGTACACTGACATTATTTAAGTGTTTTGTTTCCTCCATTAGCTCCAATAAGATATTACATACCTGGAGTGCAATAACTATATCAATTTTTCTTTAGTATGGTTGGTAGTTATTCTGATGACTGCCTGCACCTCTAGATGCCTTTCCATAGCTGCTCTGCTGACCTGTCAAAGCGATTGGATTTCACAAGTTTAACATGCAATTTGTAGATCTACATTTACACAACTTTAAAACATACCAAAGTGGCCATTAACAAGTTTTCAACATCTTTGACCTAACTCATAAAGCCTGAACAAAAATAAGAACTCTAGTACCAAACTGATTCTCTGCTGGTTGCAGAAAATGGGCAAAAGCTCAATTTGATTTACGGCTTATCCTATTCTCTTCTTTCACCCCTATAATTTTACCCACCTGGCCACTTGCCTCTAAACAGCCTCCTTCAGCAGAGAGGGTGAGGCAGTCCAGGCCGCAGACTTCTCCACGACCATCAATGCCGTTCCTTGATTGACCACCAGGAGGCACATTTGCTAAGAGGAGATACGAGCAATGTTAGTTTTTCCACCTCTCCAAGATGGAACGCTGTGTTACCTGGACAAACTGGCTAAATACTCCCCTTATCATGGGTAATAAATAAAGCCTACAAACATAAAACAAGCTGATTCCACTACCTTAATCCTTTATAGAAATTTAGGCAGAGGTTTACTAGCCAATTCAAATCTATCTATAGATGAAGCACCTTGAAGGACACCAATGTGGTGTCATAAAAAACATACAAGACTTCATTTGATTAAGTAAACAGCAAACTAAAATGCTGCCTCAAAGCACCAATGGAAACAGATACATCAGATGGGCTATAAAGCTTTAATACCTCTCTCATTGATACTTTGCTCTTGATTTATTGTCAATAATTTCAGCAAATACATAAAAGCTTTTGTGGCAGTTTATTAACATTTCTCCAAAATCTTACCACTTCACAAAAGTGTATTACCAGCCAATTAGCCAAATGCTGTAACTTACTATTGTAGGTATCATATTCTGGAGCATATCCGTAGTTGTTGTAGTTATACCCAGAGTAATCATAACCTCCATATCCATTGTAACCCGGATTGCTGTAGCCATTGTTGTAACTACTATAACCGTGATTCCAGTAGCTGTTGTATCCCTGGTTCCAGTTCTGATTTTGTCCTAAGAAAAGAGAGCAACACAAACAAATTTGGAGTTTGTTCTAAAGCACATTACTTAAATTGTCTGAGAAATAAAACCAGATATCTAAAACTAGATATCACAAAGTATTCACTGCATGCCAAGGTCCAGAAAACCCTAGAGGTGATCTGCTCTGTTAAAAGGAAATAGAAAGTTCACACTATGGAATTCAATGACACCTTGGATGCAACTCCTGTTAATATTCTACTTCTTCCCTCCACCCACCCCCCCCCCCCCCCACACACACACACACAGGGGCACCATTTATCAATATCAGGATGTCCTTGTGCATCAATACAAAACAAAATTTTCTTATGGACTGCGCAGTCAACTCAAATCTAGGAATATGCTGAGTTATCTCAATTATCTGGACACCAATGTGAGCATTAATTTTATGAACAATATTAAATCTGGCAGTTTATTTGACAATGGATTTATTGAAAATACTTGTCTAAAAAAACCCTTCCTGGAACAACAATAAGCCTAAAGTAATCCACAGCTGCTCTGCGTACTCAAGAAAGCCACATTTATATTCTACAGTTAATCCATTTACCATCAACTAACCCCAAAGTATAAAAAGTGAAAGACTAGATGCCAGTCTTCAGGTACTCATAAAAGGATAATCACTGTTAATTAGAGGAACTAATGGATGAGACAACTGCCATGATTATCACTCTCCAACTGGTGCTCCAAACTTTTTCACTACTGTGGGGAAAGGGGAATCCTAACACCAAATGTTATTCATTCTAATCCCTGTAAACACAAATGAAAGCTAGAATTGGTTTATTCTTCCACCAACTACAATTTAAAAAAAACCAAATGTAATATTCCGCTAGAAACCAAATCATTATACTAAAAAGATATCGATCAAGACATTCATTTACTTAAATATTCTTCCTCAAACCACATTTTAACCTTTTCCCAACAAATAATGACAACCAAACTGAATCTCACACCAGACAAGTGGGGAAAGGTGAACCAAGGTAAACGATAATTACCTAGTCATGCATTTCTTTACTGTTCCAGTAAAGAAACCATTTCATGTTCAAAACCCACTCGTCAGGAAATTAACTTACCCCCTCTACCACGACCTCTTCCACCAAACCCACCTCCACCTCTGCCTCCTCGTTGCTGCTGTTGCCTGTAGACTTCCTTGGGCTGTGCCACTTTAATTTCACACTATAAAATTCAAAAGCAGTGGTTAAAATACAATTAAATAAACTGAGATAAAAATAAATTTAGAAATATGCAGAGGACATGATGAAAGGGGAAAAGTTACAGAACATTACAGCACAGTATAGGCAATCAATGTTGTGCCAACCTATCTATTCCTACCAAAAAAATAGTACTAACCCTTCCCTACCATATAACACTATTTTTCCTTTCATCCATGTGTCTCAAGAGTTCCTAATATTTCAGCCTCCACCAACACCCCCGGCAAGGAATTCCAGACATCCACAAATGTGTAAAAAAACTTATCCCTGATATCTCCCCTGAACTTTCCTCCCTTCATTTTGTAGAGATCTCCCCTGGTGTTTGCTGCTACTGCCCTGGGGAAAAGGCACACGCTGTCCACCTTATCTATGCCTCTCAGAATCTTGTAGATCTCACTCAAATCTCCTCTTATCATTCTGCACTCCAAAGACCCAGCTCTGCTAACCTTGCCTACTAATAAGACATTTTCTAATCCAGGCAATATCCTGATAAATCTCCCCTGCACCCACATCCTTCCTATAATGAAGTGATCAGAACTGAACAATGCTCCAAGTGAGATCTCACCAGAGATTTATAGAGTTCCAATTTGATCTCTTGACTCATGAACTCAATCCCCCTATAAATGAAGCTTAACATCCCATAGGCCAGGGGTGGGTAACCATTTGATTTTTAATTTAAACATACAGCATGGTAACAGGCTATTTCAGCCCACAAATCCATGCTGCCCAATTAACCTACACATACTCGTGGCCAGAAATGGCCACAGTGCCGCTAGTGTGGACCCACAGAGTGGGGAGCTTTTGGGGGTCCAACTGCCGTCAGCTCCATACAGTCTTTAAACAACCTGTTTAAGGAGCCGACAGTGATTTTATTTAAAATTCCGCAACCACAGGGTCTGCACCCAAGATGGCAGTGCCTATGGTCAGCAGCAGCCGCGAGGAGTTCCAGACTCCAGGGAGTTGAGGGCTGACATAGGGCACCAGAAAATGGGGAGATCACCTGAGGAGAGACAGAAGAGACAACCCACGGGACAGTTATCATGGCAGCAAACAGGTCAGAGGTTCTGCAGCTGAACGACCCACACTGGCAGCAGGCTCTTTGGGATTCGAGGACAAGAACCCACATGGGCTGCTGGAGACTGCAGTGAAGGGACCTGCATCAGGCTGCAGACTGGTTCAAAACTGATTGAATGAGTACCAGGTATTGGAACCGGGATATAAGAGGGTGCCGAGAGCACTGAAGGGTTCCAAATCGTACTGTAGGTTCAGATCTGGAGCTTGGGTTGATGGTTTGGACTGGACTCTCTATGGCTGCGGGAGCACTGGAACGAACCCAAAGACTCTCAATGACTCTGGGAGAAACTCTTTTCCTTCTCTTTCTCTGTCTGCAAGAGGCGCTTCAGGCAATTTTTGCCTTTTCGATGACAAAAGACAATTTCATGTTTTTATTAAGGAACAATTGAATACTGACCCCCAATGCCCCTCTGTTCCTCCACACAGTTAAGTATGTGACCATTAACCCTGTACGCAGCCTTCTGGTTTGATCTTCCAAAATGCATCAGCTAACACATCTGGATTGAACTCCATCTGCCACTTTTCCACCCAACTCTGCATCCTGTCGATATCCTTTTGTAACCTACAACAACCTTCAGCATTATCCACAACTCCTCTAACCTTTATCATCCACTAATTTGTTGACCCATTCTTCCGCTTCATCTGATCATATATAAATAAAAATCACAAAAACCAGGTGTCCCAGAACATACTCCTGCTGAACTCCATCAGTAACAGACTTCCAGGCAGAATACTACTACTCTACTTTCTAAATGCAAGCCCATTTTAAATTCACACAGCCAAGGCTCCACTGATCCCATGCCTCACGACTTTCTGAATGAGCCTCTCATGGGGTTCCTTGTCAAATGCCTTACTAAAATCCATATAGAACACATCTACTGCCCTACTTTCATCAATTTCTTTTGTTAACTCAAAACTCAATTAGGCTTGTGAGGCATGACCTTCCCTTTACAAAGCCATGTTGACTATC